>NC_064631.1:177195300-177817300 GCF_023864275.1 Schistocerca cancellata
CTGCAGTCATGGACTGTGCGGCTGGTCCCGGAGGAGGTTCGAGCCCTCCCTCGGGCACAGGTGTGTGTGTTTGTCCTTAGGATAATTTAGGTTAAGTAGTGTGTAAGCTTAGGGACTGATGACCGTAGCAGTTAAGTCCCATAAGAATTCACACACATTTGAACATTTTTTGTGGGTGAAACTGTAAACCCAAAAGTGATTGTGAAAACTTTCAAACAATCGCTGTTTCTCTCGTCATATTCATTTGACGTCATAGGTTGATTTGATGCAGATGTACCATTCCTGTCCCTTGCCAGCTAATCTTTTCAATTCGTCATAGATGCTGCTCATACATCATCGACGAGTTGCCATATATACTCAAATCTACTCCTGCTGCTTTCTTCCACTCTACCATACCTTCAATTACAGTTTTCAGCGACACCCTTGTAAGTAGGCTGTTTATGTTTTCTTATTGGCAACGTTACGTAGCGCTCTGTATGAAAATCACTGGCTGTGCTGTGTGCAGTCTGTGGCTAGTTTGCATTGTTGTCTGCCATTGTAGTGTTGGGCAGCGGCAGCTGGATGTGAACAGCGCGTAGCGATGCGCAGTTAGAGGTGAGCCGCCAGCAGTGGTGGATGTGGGAAATGAGATAGCGGATTTTTGAGTACAGAATGGATATTATGAACTGCTATCTATATTATGCTTTTTCAACACTATTAAGGTAAATACATTGTTTGTTCTCTATTGAAATCTTTCATTTGCTAACTATGCCTATCAGTAGTTGTGCCTTCCGTAGTTTTAATCTTGTTCAGATGCAGTAGTGACGCTCGCTGTATTGCAGTAGTTCGAGTAACGGAGATTTTTGGTGAGGTAAGTGATTTGTGAAAGGTATAGATTAATGTTAGTCAGGGCCATTCTTTTGCAGGGATTTTTGAAAGTCAGATTGCGTTGCGCTAAAAATATTGTGTGTCAGAACTACTTAAACCTAACTAACCCAGTCATCACGAGGCAGAGAAAATCCCTGACCCCGCCGGGAATCGAACCCGGGAACCCGGCAAGTAAACCGAGAACTTTTTATGCAACGACTCCGTCGCGAAATACTTCGTAGTCATTTCATAATATTTGCTTAAAAAAAAAAAAACTTCACAACTTTGGTATATCGATTTTTTGATAGGCAACCACATTTTACAAGTCCTTTCGGTAGTCTGCTACTTTGTGATACCTGTTGAAGCACTCAGGCACATGAAGAGAAGGGTTGAACGGACAAGTTTCGCAAAAAAAGGGGAACCGTTTTCGTCCTCGTGGCTTGGAGCGATCGCTGCAAACGACTCAGTCACCCTATTTTCCGGTTGCAATAGGATGGTACAGGCCGTCCATCCTGTGTAGGTCACCACGCCCAGAGCGTGGCCTCTTCCTCGATGGGTTGGTTGAGCCCTGACGTCGCCCACAAGTTCCTTCACGAGACTCTTCCGAAACTGCAAATGACTCTTTGGTGTCTCTCCTCTTTTCATTGCTATGATGACATATAGCAAGAAAGCGTTGACTTTCACCACATGAAATTAGCCAGAACAATTACCCTTTTGTCAGGATGCGCCCCGTCCCGTGTCGATACTCCAAGCCAATCCCTAGATACAGCACTGGGTGTGTGACGCGACAATCGGACCACGTATATGGGCCTCGCGTCCCGAAAGGGTTTAAACATATTATGTAGGAATTAAAAATATCCAAAACTGCTTCCGTATCTTCTTGTTGTTGTTGTTCAATTCATGGAGTAGGGTTGCACCGTGTTCGACCTTGACTGAAGACATCTATTTCTCAGTCGTCCTACACCTGTGGGTCCCAACGCTTTATAACTGAAAAATGAAATAAATGTATGGCGCTACTGGCCGGCATCTGGAGCTGCTCGGGACCCTGGTGCAATTCTTTCTATTTCATGCTGTTTCGGCGACTTGCGCATCGGTGATGATGAGATGAAATTATTGTGACTACACAGACACCCAGTCCCCGAACAGAAAGCTCCGATCCGATCGGGAAGCGACCGCAATCTACAGACAGCGACGCTAACCACTTATTTTTTTCGTTCTGTCTGTCTGTTGGTTGGTTGGTTTGGGGAAGGAGACCAGACAGCGTGGTCATTGGTCTCATTGAATTAGGGAAGAATGGGGAAGGAAGTCGGCCGTGCCCTTTCAGAGGAACCATCCCGGCATTGGCCTGGAGTGATTTAGGGAAATCACGGAAAACCTAAATCAGGATGGCCGGACGCGGGATTGAACCGTCGTCCTCCCGAATGCGAGTCCAGTGTCTAACCACTGCGCCACGTCGCTCGGTCTGTCTGTCTGTTCGTTCGACACTTTTCTCTCAGCAGTTTTGTGCGGATGTTGCGTGACACCTCTCAGTTTCCATCGATGAAAACTCCACTCACTATTTTTTAATTACTGAGAGTAGCCAGCCCCTCTGACAGAACACGTTGAGCTGACCACGACCTGCGCGTGGTTTACAGTTCGTTACTTGTTCAGCTTGTATGTCTTCCCCCCCCCCCCCCCCCCCCCCCATCTTGTTGATACTTTGTTTCCATTTTGTGCATCCTTGCTCTATTTCTTTCCTTCATACAGAACAAATAAACTTGTTCTCCTACGATCTGCTGATCTGCAAGATGACATGCTTCAGCTCTCCTTAAAATTTTCATTTCAGCCGACTGTATTCTTCTTTTGCCTTTCTTACTTAGTATTGTAGTGCTGTCGACAAGGGATCTCAGATCGATTCCATATTCCCAGATTTCCAGAAGGCTTTTGATACCGTTCCTCGCAAGCGAGTATTAATCGAATTGCGTGTATATGGAGTATCGTGTCAGTTGTGTGACTGAATTCGTGATTTCCTCTCAGATAGGTCGCAGTTCGTAGTGATAGACAGTAAATCATCGAGTAGAACAGAAGTGATATCTGGCATTCCGAAAGGTAGTGTCATAGGCCCTCTGCTGTTCCTGATTCACATAAATGATCTAGATGATAATCTGAGCAGCCACCTAAGATTGTTTGCAGATGGCGCTGTAATTTACCGTCTAGTAAAAACATCAGACGATCAATTCCAATTACAAAATGATCTAGAAAGAATTTCTGTACGGTGCGAAAAGTGGCTAGTGGCACTAAACAAAGAAAAATGCGAGGTCATCCACATGGGTACTAAAAGAAATCCGACAAAATTTTGGGTATACGATAAATGGCACAAATATAAGGGCTGTCAGTTTGACTAAATACCTAGGAATTACAATTACGACCAACTTAAATTGGAAAGAACACATAGATAATATTGTGGGGAAGGCGAAACAAAGACTGCGCTTTGTTGGCAGAACCCTTAGAAGATGCTATGAACCCACTGAAGAGACAGCCTACAGTACACTTGTCCGTCCTCTGCTGGAATATTTCTGCGCTATATGGGATCCTTACCAGGTAGGATTGACGGAGGACATCGAAAAAGTGAAAGGAAGGGCAGCTCGTTTCGTGTGACCACGCAATAGGGGTGAGAGTGTCACTGATATGAAACGCGAATTGGGGTGGCAGTCACTGAAACAAAGGCTGTTTTCTTTGCGGCGAGATCTATTTACGAAATTTGAATGACTAACTTTCTCTCCCGAATGCGAAAATATTTTGTTGACACCCACCTACGTAGGGAGAAATGATCATCATAATAAGAGAAATCAGAGCTCGAATGGAAAGATTTAGGTGTTGCTTTTTCCCGTGCGCCATTCGAGAGTGGAATGGTAGAGAAGTAGTACGAAAATGGTTCGATGAACCCTCTGCCGGGCTTTTAAGTGTGAATTGCAGAGTAACCATGTGGATGTAGATGTAGATTGGCTGCCATATGCCAGGATAGATGTAGAAATTGATTTGTAAAATTTTAACTTTCCGTCTGTCCTTGTCTTGTCAACCAGTGTTGTGTGTATTGTGCCACATACCATTCGAAACTTGTTTAGCTTACTAGTGATGTCGTTTTCATTTTCATAGTTATTATCCCATCCAAACAGCTGAAAATGTAACATCTGCTCTAGTGGTATGAACGAAATATATTCGCAGTTGCGAATATGGATAACCAACACCTGTATAATGGAATGGCGACAATGAATATCTGTGTCGGACCGGGAATCGAAGCCGGATTTTTCTCTTCTAGCGAGCGGTCGCCTTAGGATTTGGCTATCCGAGCACCACTTGCGGCCAGACAGAAACATCTAAATGTCGTCAACAATGTGTCAACAGCCTGTAGTCGTACATCCATTATGTGTATTCCCGTACAGGGGAGGCATTTTACTTGCCGGTGTCGGCGGATAAGTACGATATTGCAGTGCTTATGTTATTCCGAATTACGATGCAATATTCCCTCGTACTGTTTATAAGAGCACTGGAAGTTTCGCTTTGAAGGTCATTACTTTAGTTTTTTTACTGGAATTTTTAGTTGATGGTTCTTGGCGATGTACTGCAAATTGGACATCTTCGGAACAATAAAAATGGTTCAAATGGCTCTGAGCACTATGGGACTCAACTGCTGTGGTCATAAGTCCCCTAGAACTTAGAACTACTTAAACCTAACTAACCTAAGGACAGCACACAACACCCAGCCATCACGAGGCAGAGAAAATCCCTGACCCCGCCGGGAATCGAACCCGGGAACCCGGGCGTGGGAAGCGAGAACGCTACCGCACGACCACGAGATGCGGGCTCGGAACAATAATTCGATCTTCAGAAAAGAGGAGAGTATTTATGTGTGTGTGTGTGTGTGTGTGTGTGTGTGTGTGTGTGTGTCCCGGTTGCTATTAATCTGACACATTGGTTACGTTCCGGTTTAACGATGTCCTGTGAATGTCTAACGAATCTTACTGTCTACCAGGTGTACCGGTATGAAATGAGCGTTTTTTTGTGAAAATGAAACACTAATTTTGAATTGAAAAGTAAAAACATTTTATTCAAAGTACTGATCATTGCTTTCTATACATTTTGACCACCTTTCTGGCAATTTGTGGACACCACGCCAATAGAAATGTTAGTCTTTTGCAGGAAACCAATCAGACACTGAATTTTCGACTTCTTCGTAGGAATCGAAGTGTTCCTCAGGCAATGCGTGTCCCATTGATGAAAACAAGTCGGAAGGGGCCAAGTCTGGTGAATACGGCGGGTGGGATAGCAGCTCCCAGCCAAGTGTTTTGATTGTATCCTGAACCAATTTTGCTTTGTGTGCAGATGCATTGTCGTGTAAAAAAATTACTTTTCTATGTCTTCTGGCCCATTCTGGTCTTTTTTCGATCAATGCATAGTTCAAATTGATCATTTGTTGTCTGTAGCGATTAGTATTCACAGTTTCACCGGGTTTTAGAAGCTCACGATACACCACACCTTTCTGATCCCACCAAACACAGAGCATTGTCATCTTGCCGAATCGATCTGGTTTTGCACTCGATGTTGATGGTTGTCCCGGATTAATTCATGATTTTTCCCGATTAGGATTCTCAAAATAAATCCATTTTTCATCGCCAGTAACAATTCAATTCATGTGGCACCCATTTTCCACACTTTTGGATCTTTACCATAGCTTTCAAACTGTCAGAAATTGTTTGTTGTGCAACATTTAGCATTGCTGCCATTTGCTTCTGACTCAAAGCATCATCTTCATCCGATATTGCTTGCAATTCGGCGTCTTTGAACTTTTTTGGTGGTCTTCCACGTTCTTCATTTCTTACATCAACATCATTATTTCTGAACCGTTGAACCCATCTTTTGCATGTTGCTTCTGATAGAGCATGATCATCATATGCCTCGACGAGCATTCGATGCGACTCTCCAGCACTTTTTTTCAGATGAAAGTAAAAAATTAATGCTTTTCGCAGATCATTACTTTCTGGTACAAAATTCGCTATTGTTAACACGATGAAAACATATGATGTTGTTTGTACCGTGACTTGATGTATACTAAATATCTTTGACAGATGTCATACCAACCAAACAAAAAAAAAATTAAGGCTCGTTCACAACAAATGTTCCCTATCGACACATTTGTATCTTAACGCTCATTTCATACCGGTACACCTGGTAGTTTCTATTTTCCTTCTCAGAGAACTGTAGGAAATAGTTTTGTAAATTTTTGATTACAATAATTAGTGATTACTAGCTAAAAAAATTACGCTTCAGTTGAATCCTGTGTACTTGAATTTGGGCCATACAGTAATGTCTACAGCTTCAGGTGACATAACTGTACAGTAGACGAGAGAACTTTGATTCGGAGAATGTGAGTGGAGGCGCAATCGAAAGTGACGGCGATGGCGGCGCGGGCAGACCCGAAATGCGAATGCCGCCGCCGAGACAACACGGAAGGGGGCGCGACACGACGCGATAGCCATCTGGTTCCGCTGTGGCGGCGAACGGCCGTGGGAAGCAGGGGGAAGACGGAGGTGGTGCGGAAGAGGAGCGAAGAGAGGAGAGAGAGACGGGAAGTGGCGTGGGCGAGGTGCGGGCGGCGGTTGGACGGCGCGGCCGCTACCTGCGGCAGCCGCTAATGGCCGACGCTGCACGCCGCAACCTCCACACCACGCAGCGGCGCAGTTCACGGGACGTGAGACGGTTCGAGGCAGAGCACAAGCCAAACACAGAAGACACAGGCGGAAATACTCCGGCTCTCTGTATCTGCAGCAACGCCTACGTCTAATTCGATACCCTGTGAATCGCACAAGAGCACGACACGTGGTAATTTGATTATGCTACGTATTAAGCTATTTCCCCGACCCTCTCACGGATGGAATGTGCAGTGAGCGACTGGTCGTACGCCTGTGTGCGAACCGTTATTTTCGTGATTTTATCCACACGACCCCTACGGGATGGCTCTGTAGGAGACTCAAAGATTATTTTCGAGTTAGGTCAGCAAGTTCTCTGGAGTTGTACGTAGTTTTCCTTTGAGTACCTCCCAGGTTCAAAAATGGCTCTGAGCACTATGGGACTCAACTGCTGTGGTCATCAGTCCCCTAGAACTTAGAAGTAATTAAACCTAACTAACCTAAGGACATCACACACATCCATGCCCAAGGCAGGATTCGAACCTGCGACCGTAGCAGCAGCGCGGCTCCGGACTGGAGCGCCTAGAACCGCACGACCACCGCGGCCGACACCTCCCAGGTAAGTGAACAGCTAGGAGGAAGCGGGTGTGACATTAATTTAAGACAACACCCATTTATTGCAATATTGAAAGCCAACAAACATTTCGTTAAAATAATTTTAAAAAACCTCACCAACAGTTTCTGTGTCAGAATTTTAAAATCTCAACGTTCCCAACAAGTTTATTGTAATGATTTTAAATTAACATCATCTTCAGTTGCAATGTTTACCTACCTATGTTTCAGTTGCGATAACCCAACCTTCTTCAGAAAAAAAGGAACTACGATTTGTCCATAATAGACAACGTCAAAAACTAAAAACTATAATATAGTAATACATCTGAAAGTATCTAATCAAAATTGTATCCTTTTATTCTGTGAAAGTATCAGTGATAAGACTGTTCTAAATTAATTATTCACCAAACCTGCATCTGACTGCGTGTGTGAACTTGTTTCTTCCACTCCTCCATTTTGGCAGAACTGCAACATGTATTTGACTCAACAATCAAGTTTAAGAGAATAATGCCGTTTGTGCACTGGCATTAAGATGGTACTGGAAAATTAACTTTTGGCCCTGATGTTTACTTTCTTTGTTCTGATGGTCTTGTATTGGTGGGTAACTTTAGTTTACTGCTCATTTTCATATTCAATACAAGCAAAGGATGTGGATTATGTTTCAGGCTGTTAGATTTAAACACAATGTTGATCTCAATATACATATTGTTAAAATTTTAAGTCATACATAAAACCTACTATTTCAAACATTTTCGTTGCACGAATCACTCTTACAAAAAAGTTTACAAAACGCTTACTGCGTCAAACCTTGGACATACAAATCCTAACTCTGAACATTATCTAACAAAAACCAGTTTTAAATGATTATACATGTTCTCTCATTTACGTGCTACAGTTTGGTCAGGGGCAGCGACCTACCTTGACGCTGTCACCACACGTCTGCTTCCTCCGCGCACCTAGCTGCGACTCCTCCCTTACAGCTGCCTGCACACGTCTACTTCCTCCGGGCACCTACCTGCGACTCCCCGGTTTCTGTACTGCATGCGCCCGGCTCTCTTAACCATCAAAGATCCACCTACTCAAAGATATTATACTCTTTCCACCTTGCGGTTGGCAACTACCGACTATTTTCCCGAGCTGCCCTGATCAGACCTTAGCACATACCTTTCACATCGTCATATTGCAATAACTCATCTGGGAAACAGCCTCGGCCTCACTTCGCGACCGCAGTAACGGATGTTGTACTGGAACTGGCTATAGCATCGAGAGCGCATGCGTGATGGTGTCATGCTTACTTGTTAACACTGGTAAAAACATGTACTCCTGAACTTAAAATTCTATGAATAAACAGGTGCGGTTAACAAAATTAACGTATTCGTTTTCCTGTAAGGGACAAAGATATGGCTCTGAGCACTATGGGACTTAACTGCTGTGGTCATCAGTCCCCTAAAACTTAGAACTACTTAAACCTAACTAACCTAAGGACATCACACACATCCATGCCCGAGGCAGGATTCGAACCTGCCACCGTAGCGGTCGCGCGGCTCCAGACTGTAGCGCCCAGAACCGCACGGCCACTCCGGCCGGCGGACAAAGATATATCGACTGTCTTAATATTGCATGGGGGCTTAATTATAGTAAAGATATAAGAATGCAATGCAAATACTTTTTAATTTTCTGTCGCTGTATGTCCGATTACGCTGTTTCGTAAACGGCTGGCCCTGACTAGCTTTAGTACGCAATCTGACTGCTTAGAATGACAACAAAGAATGTAAGGAAATTTCTGTTAGCACAATTAATTAATTAAGTCCCCAGCAACTATAAAACCTACGAAACAACAAACACAAGTATAGCTGTTCTGTATGTGGTAGTATGACTCAACGCACATCTGGCACGGTTCTTCTTCAACAAGACAAGAATTTTTTAATACCAATTATACTGACGTGATAAAAGAAAATTAGAAATACTAAAATTGCGCAAGAAAATCAGAATTACACTCTAATACAAGAACACACGCCAGATGCTTTGTTGACTGAACCTGTAATGACACATTATTCAGGTCACTGAAAGAATAAAACAATAAAAGAAAATACCTCCATATATATTGACGAAATGCACTCTGACCATTACAATATCTCCATTAGAACAACATCTGCTATCTCTCCCATCAAACCACTGCATAAAACATGGAACAACACTCTCCACTACCACATCTCACTCTGACTTCACGACAAGCAGTGTCCACCACAGCTTCTCGGCGAGAACTGCTTGCCGCCACGTCTCAATAAGCACTGCCAGTGGAGGCGGCGGAACAATACTCTCTGGCGCGATCTTTGGCGCTGTGGCTCAGTGTAGCCACCTTTCAATATTTGTAATGATTTGTTCTTATGTGTGTGAAATCTTATGGGACTTAACTGCTACGGTCGTCAGTTCCTAAGCTTACACACTACATAACCTAAATTATCCTAAGGACAAACAGACACACACCCATGCCCGAGGGAGGACTCGAACCTCCGCCGGGACCGGCCGAACAGTCCACGACTGATGATCCGTAGACCGCTTGGCTAATACCGTGCGCCTGTAATAATTTGTTAAACGTCAGAAGTGAAGGGAGCAATGCGTTTACTATTTTAAGCCAAACTAGCATATTCGCGCTAATCATCGAACTCGACCGCATGAGCATAACTACGGCTTTGAAATACCAGATAATCCCAGCTATTCGGCAAACGAGAGTGCTAAAAACATGTTGGCCACGGCTGTCTCCCAGATAAGTTATTGCGATATGACGATGTATTACTATATTTTAGTTTTTGACGTTGTCGATTACGGAAAAATCGCACTTCCTCTTATTCTGAAGAAGGTTGGGTTATCCCAACTGAAACCTAGGTAAATCTAGGTAAACATTGCAACTGAGGCTGTTGTGAATTTAAAATTAATATTTATACATTTGCTGACAGGGCCGTGAAATGTTGAAAATTTATTGTAATGATCCCTCACTCAAGAATAATAATGATAATAGTACTAATGAATTTGAAAATAACTCAGATAATTTCACACACAATAACACCAATTACAAGGCAGAACTTCAGAATGCTTAAGTACAAATTATTTCTCACACAGTTATAAGAAGGCAGAATTTCAGTTACTTCCAACCAAAAGAAACGCTGAAATAAATTTAAGACTTAGGTTTGCAATCTAGCGCACTATATAAATGATTTTGAGAGTGCATTCCTTTTACAACAGAAAAGTTTTAACTTGACAGTACCTAGCCATATACTCTATTTATGAAGAACGTGCCTGGGTAGCGAGTCTGCATGGCACACAGGTAACACTACCTGTCCGATTTACCAAATGACAAAACGTTACAACTCAATACCATCCACAGTTATGAAAATATGTTCTTTCACAGTAACTTCTAACATCTACAACCCAGTCGACATGGTAACTTGGGCCGCTCTGTGCCATAACCAGCATGACG
The DNA here is from genome assembly GCF_023864275.1 of Schistocerca cancellata. Classification (NCBI taxonomy): domain Eukaryota; kingdom Metazoa; phylum Arthropoda; class Insecta; order Orthoptera; family Acrididae; genus Schistocerca; species Schistocerca cancellata. The sequence continues at coordinate 177,205,903 of NC_064631.1, forward strand.
GCCGCACGGACACATCAGTTACGTCTTTTACCGGCGCCCAGCACATTTGAACGTCAGCAACAAGCTTTCTTGACCCGTGGGCACCGACTGGTACACAAATGACAAGGGTAATGGTGACCCCCACTGTCAGCGATACCGACCAAGTCGACAACCTGAGTCGGCGCAGCGAACGGCGCGCGAGGTCAAGTTGACAACTTAGGAGCTGGGAGCACTTCTTCATCTTAGATACTATGAAACAAATCTCTTCTGCCGGAAATTTCTTTGCTGCTCCTCCAAAAAAAGGGAAAAGTTCCAGTAAACATCGGCTCTAAAATGCAGAGGCCGACATTAGGAGCCATAAGCATTTGTTCAGTAGACGAGATGTGTTTCACAGTAGCGAAGATCAAGAAGTGCTTATAGCTGCGAAGGTAGGCTTCTGCATGTCTACTGGAAATTTTTTTCTTGTTTTCGTCCATACTATCATCTCTCAAAATACGGGAAGCATAGAGATAGCAGTAGAATACATTTGACAGTATCGAGAATGAAGAAGTGCTCCTAGTGCTTAAGGTATGCATTTTGGGGCCCATGTTAACTGGGAGTTTATCTTTCGAATGATTTTTCCTGTCTTACCCCTCTTGGGACGCCCAGTATGGCCTTTTTTTTAATCTCATTAGATGTGTGTTCTTTGCTTTCAGATGAAATGCGACCGCTGGACACGTCAACTGGACCTAACATTACACGGGTACTTCTTACGCCTTCAACCGTCAGCTTGGTTAGCAACAGTTCTTCATACATTTCTGTCTTGGGCCTTGAGAGCGTTGTGGGTGGTGCAGCTGGTATCCTCCATCAATCTGATTGATGTGTTTCAGTCTCTCTCTGCCTGTTGTGTTCTTCCCGCCGGCCAGTGTGGCCGAGCGGCTCTAGGCGCTTCAGTCTGGAATCGCGCGACCACTACGGTCGCAGGTTCCAAATTCTGCCTCGGGCATGGATGTGTGTGATGTCCTTAGGTTAGTTACGTTTAAATAGCTCTAACTTCTAGAGGACTGATGACCTCAGATGTTAAGTTCCATAATGCTCAGATCCATCTGAACCATCTGTTCTTCCCCTCTGCTGTCCTTTCAGTGATAATATTAATGACACTATCACGTCTCGGTAGGTGGCCGACCCGTGTGTGGGATAAGGCAGAGGCAGGCCTTCTCGTTCTCCACTCTGTGGAGCATCTCTTTACAAATTATATTGTCTACCCACATGATCTTTAGCGTTCTGTGGCAGCACCACACATCGAAGGCTATTATTTTGTGTTTATCTTCATCTGAGTCTTCATGTTTCACTTCTGTACAGCAGCACAGACGAAGCAAACACTTTAATGTTCTTTCTCCTGGGATACTTGTCTATTAACTGGATGTGAAAAGGTTTCTTCTCTTGTTAAAACCAGCCTTTGCCTGATAGATTCGGCACTTCTTTGATCTTACAATTGATTTACTCCCTAGGTGGTCGAAGAATTTGGCGGTCTCCAAAATGGTTCAAATGGCGCTGAGCACTATGGGACTGAACTTCTGAGGTCATCAGTCCCCTAGAACTTATAACTACTTAAACCTAACTAATCTAAGGACATCACACACACCCATGCCCGAGCCAGGATTTGAACCTGCGACCGTGCGGGCGCGCGTTTCCAGACTGAAGCGCCTAGAACCGCTCGGTCACACCGGCTGGCCCACATCTCCAGTAGCTCGTTGTCAATTGAGCATTGGGCAACGCGGTTTGTCTACTCACCACTAAGATTTTTGTTCTAGCTCTATTAATTTTGATGTTATAGGAAGAGCTCGGTAGAATCCACGACCGCAGCAACGTTTCTAATTATTTCGCATCTTCACTTAACACTGTTACATCATCAGCAAACATCAGCATGCATATTTTCTTACTGTGGACTTTAATTTCTTCTGCAGCTTCTAGTTACTCTCTGTCTTCATCTATTGCCCTATGAATGTATGCTGTTTCCAAGACAGGAGAGTTTGAGCAGGTAAATAGTTTTTTGTACGACACAGCAACACAAATGGTAACGGATTGTTAAGAGCTGAATTCAGAGATGAGAGCAGCGAAAACTCTCGAGCCGACGCTCTGCTGCTCCGAATATAATGTCTATGCTCTGTTCATCGCCGGCCGGTGTGGCCTTGCGGTTCTAGCGCTTCAGTTTGGAACCGCGTGACCGCTACGGTCGCAGGTTCGAATCCTGCCTCGGGCATGGATGTGTGTGATGTCCTTAGGTTAGTTAGGTTTAATTAGTTCTAAGTTCTAGGCGACTGATGACCTCAGCAGTTAAGTCGCATAGTGCTCAGAGCCATTTGAGCTCTGTTCATCATAACAATAAACCTGATGTAAACATTACGCCACGTATTTTTCCACATTTGCTTGAATCTCATTGGATTCCGTTTCACGTGAAGCGGAAGCTAAGCTGTAACCATTACAGCCAAGTACGATCGTGAGGATGTTTTTGCTGCCTTACATGCACATAGACTGACCGATAATGAGGGACGACAGCTTTACCGACGCATTAAACTTGGGACAGCACTGCCCAGCCAGCGGTCCAACTAACCTGCACAATTATGCGAGCAGTTGCAGTTCAGATGTAAAAATAGACGAGCAAAGAAAAAATACAGTTTCGAATGTCATTTAATTTTTAAAGATTTCGGCAAAACTCCAGCACTACTGCGAGCCTCTTAGGTGACCAGACGGAAAGCATAAAATGCTCTCGTTCTCACCTGACATAGTCTTCTAATTACAAACAACAGTGATGACAATTTCGAACACAGAGTAATTTTTCTGAGTGAGCTGTGTGTGATACAAAGGCATACTGCAGGGATTTCACCGTACTGTCGAATACTGTAGCCACTGAAGGTATTAACTACAGTCAGTCGTCTAGTAATCTCGTAGCTCCTTCATTATCCGAATCGGAGAAATACATTTCAGTTCTGGAAGTGTCACCTGCTCCGTCGATAACGTGCCTATCAACACAGAATTCACAAAGCCAACAAGGCGCCGCATTTTCTCTTCTTCTTTTATGACGAGCCGTTCTATATCCCGCCAGCGCTCGGCAGTGACATGTGAAAAACCCGCGTGCGTTAGTTTCAGTTCGTCTGGCGGCTTAACAGTCTTGTTACTTTAGATTAGATTAGATTTACATTCATTCCAATTTATCGGCAGTGAGGAGGTCCTCCAGGATGTAGAACATGTCAGAAAAACATAACATATGACAAATATTTACAACTGAAACAAATAAGCTAATGTACCTTCCGCAGACCCCAAGTGGAATGATCGTCATTTTTTTTACTGAGTTCGCATTAATGCACTGAACTTAAAGTTTTAAAAATATGTTTCTTTTGTTTATAAGGTAACAAACATATAATAGAACTACTACAATACTTGTTTACAATGAACACATTACTGCACTGAAATGGTACACACACACACAGTGGTTCATATTTTAATGGATAGTGGCAAATGTAAAAATTCAGCACTTGTATGGTGTGCTCGATGCTGTAAAAATGATTGTTTTTCATGTTTCTACAACACTTATCTACATTTGTAGTATAAAACGATGGATGTAAAATGGTTCAAATGGCTCTGAGCACTATGGGACTTTACTGAGGTCATCAGTCCCCTAGAACTTAGAACTACTTAAACCTAACTAACCTAAGGACATCACAAACATCCATGCCCGAGGCAGGATTCGAACCTGCGACCGTAGCGGTCAAGCGGTTCCAAACTGACGAGCGTAGAACCGCACGGCCACACCGGCCGGCCGATGGATGTAATCCAGATAAAGAGTATTTAGTTTTTAATTTTTGCCTAAAAAATTAAATTGGTATGTTTCCTTAATTTAAGCAGTCTTTATTAACACTCTTTCATAAAATATGGATAATTGTTGTTGTTGTGGTCTTCAGTCCTGAGACTGGTTTGATGCAGCTCTCCATGCTACTCTATCCTGTGCAAGTTTCTTCATCTCCCAGTACCTACTGCAACCTACATCCTTCTGAATCTGCTTAGTGTATTCGTCTCTTGGTCTCCCTCTACGATTTTTACCCTCCACACTGCCCTCCAATACTAAACTGGTAATCCCTTGATGCCTCAGAACATGTCCTACCAACCAATCCTTTCTTCTAGTCAAGTTGTGCCACAAACTTCTCTTCTCCCCAGTCCTATTCAACACTTCCTCATTAGTTATGTGATCTACCCATATAATTTTCAGCATTCTTCTGTAGCACCACATTTCGAAAGATTCTATTCTCTTCTTGTCCAAAATATTTATCGTCCATGTTTCACTTCCATACATGGCTACACTCCATACAAATACTTTAAGAAACGACTTCCTGTTACTTAAATCTATACTCGATGTTAACAAATTTCTCTTCTTCAGAAATGCTTTCCTTGCCATTGCCAGTCTACATTTTATATCCTCTCTACTTCGACCATCATCAGTTATTTTGCTCCCCAAATAGCAAAACTCATTTACTACTTTAAGTATCTTATTTCCTAATCTAATTCCCTCAGCATTACCTGACTTAATTCGACTATGTTCCATTATCCTCGTTTTGCTTTTGTTGATGTTCATCTTATATCCTCCTTTCAAGACACTATCCATTCCGTTCAACTGCTCTTCCAAGATCTTTGCTGTCTCTGACAGAATTACAATGTCATCGGCGAACCGCAACGTTTTTATTTCTTCACCATGGATTTTAATACCTACTCCGAATTTTTCTTTTGTTTCCTTCACTGCTTGCTCAATATACAGATTGAATAACATCGGGGAGAGGCTACAACCCTATCTCACTCCCTTCCCAAACACTGCTTTCCTTTCATGTCCCTCGACTCTTATAACTGCCATCTGGTTTCTGTACAAATTGTAAATAGCTTTTCGCTCCCTGTATTTTACCCCTGCCACCTTCAGAATTTCAAAGAGAGTATTCCAGTCAACATTGTCAAAAGCTTTCTCTAAGTCTACAAATACTAGAAACGTAGGTTTGCCTTTCCTTAATCTAGCTTCTAAGATAAGTCGTAGGGTCAGTATTGCCTCACGTGTTCAGATATTTCTACGGAATCCAAACTGATCTTCCCCGAGGTCGGCTTCTACTAGTTTTTCCATTCGTCTATAAAGAATTCGCGTTAGTATTTTGCAGCCGTGACTTATTAAACTGATAGTTCGGATATTTTCACATCTGTCAACACCTGCTTTCTTTGGGATTGGAATTATTATATTCTTCTTGAAGTCTGAGGTAATTTCGCCTGTCTCATACATCTTGCTCACCAGATGGTAGTGTTTTGTCAGTACTGGCTCTCCCAATGCTGTTAGTAGTTCTAATGGAATGTTGTCTACTCCCGGGGCCTTGATTCGACTCAGGTCTTTCATTGCTCTGTCGGACTCTTCACGCAGTATCATATCTCCCATTTGATGTTCATCTACATCCTTTTCCATTTCCAAAACATTGTCCTCAAGTACATCGCCCTTGTATAGACCCTCTATATACTCCTTCCACTTTTCTGCTTTTCCTTCTTTGCTTAGAACTGGGTTTCCATCTGAGCTCTTGATATTCATGCAAGTAGTTCTCTTTTCTCCAAAGGTCTCTTTAATTTTCCTGTAGGCAGTATCTATCTGACCCCTAGTGAGATAAGCCTCTACATCCTTACATTTGTCCTCTAGCCATCCCTGCTTAGCCATTTTGCACTTCCTGTTGATCTCATTTCTGAGACGTTTGTACACTCCTGGAAATGGAAAAAAGAACACATTGACACCGGTGTGTCAGACCCACCATACTTGCTCCGGACACTGCGAGAGGGCTGTACAAGCAATGATCACACGCACGGCACAGCGGACACACCAGGAACCGCGGTGTTGGCCGTCGAATGGCGCTAGCTGCGCAGCATTTGTGCACCGCCGCCGTCAGTGTCAGCCAGTTTACCGTGGCATACGGAGCTCCATCGCAGTCTTTAATACCGGTAGCATGCCGCGACAGCGTGGACGTGAACCGTATGTGCAGTTGACGGACTTTGAGCGAGGGCGTATAGTGGGCATGCGGGAGGCCGGGTGGACGTACCGCCGAATTGCTCAACACGTGGGGCGTGAGGTCTCCACAGTACATCGATGTTGTCGCCAGTGGTCGGCGGAAGGTGCACGTGCCCGTCGACCTGGGGCCGGACCGCAGCGACGCACGGATGCACGCCAAGTCCGTAGGATCCTACGCAGTGCCGTAGGGGACCGCACCGCCACTTCCCAGCAAATTAGGGACACTGTTGCTCCTGGGGTATCGGCGAGGACCATTGGCAACCGTCTCCATGAAGCTGGGCTACGGTCCCGCACACCGTTAGGCCGTCTTCCGCTCACACCCCAACATCGTGCAGCCCGCCTCCAGTGGTGTCGCGACAGGCGTGAATGGAGGGACGAATGGAGACGTGTCGTCTTCAGCGATGAGAGTCGCTTCTACCTTGGTGCCAATGATGGTCGTATGCGTGTTTGGCGCCGTGCAGGTGAGCGCCACAATCAGGACTGCATACGACCGAGGCACACAGGGCCAACACCCGGCATCATGGTGTGGGGAGCGATCTCCTACACTGGCCGTACACCACTGGTGATCGTCGAGGGGACACTGAATAGTGCACGGTACATCCAAACCGTCATCGAACCCATCGTTCTACCATTCCTAGACCGGCAAGGGAACTTGCTGTTCCAACAGGACATTGCACGTCCGCATGTATCCCGTGCCGCCCAACGTGCTCTAGAAGGTGTAAGTCAACTACCCTGGCCAGCAAGATCTCCGGATCTGTCCCCCATTGAGCATGTTTGGGACTGGATGAAGCGTCGTCTCACGCGGTCTGCACGTCCAGCACGAACGCTGGTCCAACTGAGGCGCCAGGTGGAAATGGCATGGCAAGCCGTTCCACAGGACTACATCCAGCATCTCTATGATCGTCTCCATGGGAGAATAGCAGCCTACATTGCTGCGAAAGGTGGATATACACTGTACTAGTGCCGACATTGTGCATGCTCTGTTGCCTGTGTCTATGTGCCTGTGGTTCTGTCAGTGTGATCATGTGATGTATCTGACCACAGGAATGTGTCAATAAAGTTTCCCCTTCCTGGGACAATGAATTCACGGTGTTCTTATTTCAATTTCCACAGTGTATTCCTTTTTGCCTGCTTCATTTACTGCATTTTTATATTTTCTCCTTTCATCAACTAAGTTCAAATTAAGAGTTTGTATTTGAAATGAAAACAGGAATTTCGCGTGCGATATGTTATTAAAAGCAAGAAGACGTGCATTGTTCAGAAAAAAATATGATCGTCTTTATAATTACGAGATGTAGGTATTTCAAATTGAACGAGAGAAAACAATGACTTGGACGAGTTTTGAACCAGCAAACCACGAACTGTAAAGCACTTTCTGTCAATTACGCTACCGATTCCGCTACACGTCTAGTCTGTATTAGTGTCTCAATTGAATCTAATACAGCCCCTCAGAAAACTTCAAAGCCGACTATCTCTGTAATTTTATAAAAAACATTAAGAACAAGCTATTTCTCGGCGCATTTTAACCGTGTTCCACACGCTTGTTTCAGTACGGAGCAGAAAGCAGCCTCAGCCATTTTCGTACTGCGCTTTGGCAGTGCGGCAATCTGAGCACAACGCTGCAGAGGCTGTGACTGTACACGACTTCTGAAATAAAAACTGCATAGCTGAAGCGTGATTGAGACAAACGTTGATGGCTGTTCATAGATTTAAATATCTCAAAGTTTCATTTAATGTAACTTAGTGATAAGAGATCTAATACATAAGTAGGACCTGCTTCCAAGAGCGTAACAACACCAGTGTACGTGTGCTACGGCTTCTGACCAGTTATCGCGTTTGTTTTTTCTTTTTTTTTTACATCAGGTTTATTATTATGATAAACGGAGTATAGCTACTGCAAGATGGGGATAGCGGTTTCGTCGATTACTAAAATATTCACCAAAGCTGAAAATAAAACGTTACGGCAGCTCTGCCGCGCTATTCTGTAGCAGAACGCACTGTAAATTGAACTTTGTTTCAAGTGGTACGGGATGGGGTGTGTTGTATTAATATTACGAATATGGAAATTTCACATTCAACAGTGATGATGATGATGTTTGGCTTGTGGGGCGCTCAACTGCGTGGTTATCAGCGCCCGTACAATTATCCAATCTTTGCTCAGTCCAATTTCGCCACTGTCCTGGATGATGATGAAATGATGAGGACAACACAAACACCCAGTCATCTCGAGGCAGGTGAAAATCCCTGACCCCGCCGGGAATCGTACCCGGGACCCCGTGCTAGGGAAGCGAGAACGCTACCGCGAGACCACGAGCGGCGGACAACACATTCAACAGTGGACGAGTGCTTGACTGTCTATTTTATTAGTAAGTCGAATTGCCTTCACACTAGTAAAATACATTGTTTGTTTGACTGCTTGTGTGAGCTGTGATGTGATAGTGCCTTTGTAACCCGATTGCTGAGGATTCTAGAATGTTCAGTCCTTCTTCGGTATCTTCCGCCGTCTTCTGCGAAGAATCTTCTAAAATCTTCTTGACTCTTTTATTTCTTTTGCTGTTACCTTCTGCTCACGTGCTTCCTCTTCTGTGTCGATTAGTGGACTGGTCCCTGTCAGAGTACGACAAATGGTAGCCTAGTAGTGTACCCTTCCAGAACATGCCAGTTGTGTTGCGCCTTTCCTCGTAACTAAGACTTTCTCAGTCCCGAAATGGCTGCTTCCGTCGCCTTCCGAACTCCTCCTTCGCACGCTGACGAAACTGTTCTTTTCTCCACACCTTAATTAAAGGTTACCCGATTTACACCGCACCCGCGACCGAGCGTCTACTATCTCCCGAGCCCCGTCTCCAACTCAACTGCTCATTGATAGATTCTTTTACACCTTTAAAATTCATACTTAGATTATACGAGGGGTGCCCAGAAAGTAATATACCGCTTTTTTTCAGCCGAAAACAGTGCTGTGAATGCGAAACTTTACGGATGTGTTATTTGAAGTTTCTATACTAACTAGTCATCCGTCTCATCCAGACATTAGCCATTAATGTTAAGACGGACTCAATGCATTACGAATAGTGGTGCCCTCGTAAAAGAACGTCGAGACGACCTCAGAAGACCTGTGATGCGACGTCCTCCACAAGCAGCATTGACACATTACGTTAACTAGAGATTAACAAGCCTGTGATGACATATATTTCAACTCGTGTTTTCTCATATGATGTCCTCAGTACCACGGATAGAGGAAACACTGTTGTTATAGTATTGGAGCCAGCTGTTGTGGCCGAGCGGTTCTAGGCGCTTCAGTCCGGAACCGCGCTGCTGCTACGGTCGCAGGTTCTCCTGCCTCGGGCATGAATGTGTGTGCTGTACATAGGTTAGTTAGGTTTAAGTAGCTCTAAGTCTAGGGTACTGATGACCTCAGATGTTAAGTCCCATACTGCTCAGAGCCATTTTTATAGTATTGGCTACAATTTGTTTAGTGATTTTGCGTGTGACGAGGGAACGAAAGAGAGACAACAAATAGGAATTAGTGTGGCGCCAGTGTAGACGTAAAGCCTATAATTTTTTCTGATGATAATTTCAATATCGACAACGATAGTTCAGCTATACATGGCGACGTCGCAAGCTGAAAATGAAGAGGTAGAGAAAGTGTATTAGAATATTGAAAGGGTAATATACGTAGTATGAAAGGGATATGAAAATCTAATACTCATGGGAAACTAGAAGCAGAAAAATACTTCAGTTGATCGATGAAAGGAGGAAGTACAAAAATATTCCGTTAAACTCAGGAATAGAGAAACACAAGTCGCTGAGGAAATAAATACGTAGGGAGTTCAGGGAAGGTAAGACGAAACGGCTGCAGGAAAAATGTGAAGACATCGAAAAAAAATGATTTTGGAAGGACAGACTCAGCATATAGGAAAAACAAAATAACCTTCGGTGATATTAAAAGCAAGGGCGATAACATTAAGAGTGCAACGGGAATTCCTCTGTTAAATGCAGAGCGGACAGGTGGCAAGAATACATTGAAAGCCTCCACGAGGGGGACGATTTGTTTGATGTGATAGAAGAAGAAACAGGAATCCATTTAGAAAAGATAGGGGGTCCAGTTTTAGAATCAGAATTCAAAAGAACTTTGGAGGACTTAACATCAAATAAGGCAGAAGGGATAGATAACATTCCATCAGAATTTCTAAAATCATTGGGGGAAGTGGCAACAAAACAATTATTCACGTTGGTGTGTAGAATGTATGAGTCTGGCGACATACCATCTGACTTTCGGAAAAGCATCATCCACACAATTCCGAAGACGGCAAGAGGTGACAAGTGCGAGAATTACCGCACAATCAGCTTAACAGCTCATGCATCCAAGTTGCTTACAAGAATAATATACAGAAGAATGGAAAAGAAAATTGACGATGCGCTAGATGACTAGCAGTTCGGTTTTAGGAAAGGTAAAGGCGAGAGATGCAATTCTGATGGTGCAGTTAATAATGGAAGCAAGACAAAATAAAACTCAAGACACGTCCATAAGATATGTCGACCTGCAAAAGCGTTCGACAATGTAAAATGGTGCAGGATGTTCGAAATTCTGTGAAAAGTGGGGATAAGCTATAGGGAAAGACGAGTCATGTACAATATGTACAACAGCCAAAAGGAAATGATAAGAGTGGACGACCAAGAACGAAGTGCTCGTATTAAAAAGGGTGTAAGACAAGGATGTAGCCTTTCGCCCCTACTGTTCAATCTGTACATTAAAGAAGCAATGATGGAAATAAAAGAAAGTTTTAGGAGTGGAATTAAAATTCAAGGTGAAAGAATATCAATGAAACGATTCGCTGATGACATTGCTATCCTGAGTGAAAGTGAAGAAGAATTACATGATCTGCTGAACGTAATGAATAGTCTAACGATTACAGAGTATGGATTGAGAGTAAATCGAAGAAAGGCGAAGGTAATGAGAAGTAGTAGAAATGAGAAGAGCGAGAAACTTTACATCAGCATTGATGGTCACGAAGTAGATGAAATTAAGGAATTCTGCTACCTAGGCAGTAAAATAACCAATGACGAACGGAGCGAGGAGGACATCAAAAGCAGACTCGCTATGGCAAAAAAGGCATTCCTGGCCTAGAGAAGTCTACTGGTATCAAATATCGACCTTAATTTGAGGAAGAAATTTCTGAGAATGTACGTCTGGAGTACAGCATTGTATGGTAGTGAAACATGGACTATGCGAAAACCGGAACAGAAGGGAATTGAAGCCTCTGAGAATTTGTGCTAAGGATGAATGTTAAAAATTATGTGGACTGACAAGATAAGGAATGATGAGGTTCTATGGCAGAATCGGAAAAAAAAGATAATTGCAAGTGATTGAGAAGTTGGTTCTTTTCGACAAGACAGCATTTTGCGTCATGAGGGAGCCCTGTGTGCTGCGTCAACGGTCCTTCACGAATGAACATACCGGGGAAGCGGCACTGGAGCGATCCTGGCCGTTAGAAGTGTCTGGTAGGCTGGTTCAAGTACGCAAGCTGCTCGAAACTGCACAGATGAGCACAGTTAGGTTGGTTGCGAAGAGTAGAGCCCTCTACTCAGTCAACTGTTTTCTTTGAAAGCTGAGATGTTAAATAACTGTCTCACCGGGACCCGACTCCTTCTGCCCTCGTGAGGCGTTTTCGTGGTTAGCACAATGAGTCTCCAGGCAACATGGCGCCATGTTGTGGGGCGCTGAAGGCACCGGAAGCGCCGATGATAGATTACCGGTGAGACAGTTAACGATCTTGTTTGTACCCAGTTACGACAATCAGGTCATCCTTAATTACGGTGGCAACTGGTACGTACGACGGCATCTGGTTCGCCGATGCCTCCATTCCGACGCGCAAGTAATCTGCCACGTTCTATCGCCAGGTGCCTTCATTAGTACCTCTCTCGTACGCCCTCAATTACATGCTTTATTTCTTCACTAGTTGACAAACACGGTATTGCCCGGGTGTCTATTTTGCCAATATTCTATTAGAGACGAAAGCAAAGAAATGAACTGTGTTTGTTGTGTCATATCGAAAAAAATTAATTTCCATATATTCATAACAGTGGCTTTGAAATTTGATACAGTCATACAAAGAAATATGTATTACGTTCAAATCAAGAAACGTAGCATGTGTGAACGTGCATGGGGGCTTCATTAAATAAAATGCAAACAATATTTTTAGTTTTAGTAGCTGCATGTCCGGTTGCGAATTCTCGTAACCGGTTGGCCCTGAGTAGTATTAGTACGCAATCTGACTGCATAGAATAACAATAAAGAATGAAAGGAAATTTCCGTTAACGCAATTGATTAAGTCCCCAGAAACTATAAAAGCTACGAAACACCAAAGCACAAGTGTAACTGTTCTGTGTGTGGAAGTGTGATTCAGCGTACACATCTGGCACGATTCTTCCTCAATACGACAAGATATTTTAAACACCATTTACAATGAAGTAATTAAAAAACCAGAAATACTATAATTACATATAGAAACCAGAATTACAGTCTAATACATGAACACAAGCCAGATGATTTGTTGACTGAACCTGTGACCAACAGGTATTGTTATTTAGGAAATTTGAAATACAATTTTTTTTTGTTATCTTCATATATATTGACGAAAAATACACTATGATCATTGCAACATCCCCAATCAAACAGCAACTGCTGTCTCGTCCAACAGAACAACTATACACGACATGCTCACAACTAGTACTGCTATCGACATCCTCTCAACAAGCACTGCCCACGGCAACCTCTGAACCACAACTGCCCAGTGGATGCGGCGGAAATAATACTCTTTGGCGCAATCTCTGGCGCTGTGACTCAGTGTAGCCACCTTTCATATACCCCTCCTCCACGGTCTAGAATTTGATGGTATTTTTGCCAGCATGGGTGGTGAAAATACCACCAAATTCGTACAAAAAAATACAGACAAAAATAAAAGATAATATTAATAAGTAAATATCACATAACTAAATAAATTTTGGCTTTGCACTGACCCTTCAATAACCTAATATATAAAATACAGTAAGGAATACAAATGCTTGCATACATGTGATTTTACATAATAGTTTACACAAGTATCATTCAATCAATGGCTCCAGCAATGACGAATAGGTGTAGGTAAGAGTCTCATAACATTTCATAAACAGTAAAGACGCAAAAAATCAGTTTATAAAAATATTCACATAAAATCTTTTCAATAGTTCAATAAACAAGTAGCCCTCCTCAGAGTTGTTGACAGTTCCAACAGTAGCACCCAGCAATAGGTGCAAATAGCAGTCTCATAACATTTCATCAGCAGTATTTAAACAGCTCCAACAGTGGCACCCAGCAATGGCGAGCAGGCGCAGACACCAACAAGTGACATTATCTCAGTAGAAGCAGTTCCATCAGTGGCACCCAGCAATGTTGAACAGGTGCAGACACCAACAAGTGACATCATTTCAGTAGAAGCAGTTCCATCAGTGGCACCCAGCAATGCTGAACAGTTGCAGACAGCAACAAGTGACATTATCTCAGTAGAAGCAGTTCCATCAGTGGCACACAGCAATGTTGAACAGGTGCAGACAGCAACAAGTGACTTTATCTCAGTAGAAGCAGTTCCATCAATGGCACCCAGCAATGTTGAATAGATGCAGACATCAACAAATAACATTATTTCAGTATAAGCAGTTCCATCAGTGGTACCCAGTAATGTTGAAAAAGTGCAGGTAACAGTCCATAATATTCACTATCACTAATCAGACAGTTCATCAGAGTTTATCAGCAGAAATTAAACATTTCAAAGTGGCACCCTTTAATGATGATAGGTGCAAGCACTAACAACAGTTTGAATGCACACACAATTGCTTTTACAAAATTATTATCAATGCCCTTACACTAAACATACAATTTTTAATAAACACACAATGATATCAGATAATTGTCATATTAACTATTACAAATAGACAAATATCAGTAAACCTGTAATATTTATGGGTGTCAGTGAAAGCCACAACAAACAAGTAAAATAATCCAGAATGAGATTTTCACTCTGCAGTGGAGTGTGCGCTGATATGAAACTTCCTGGCAGATTAAAACACAGTTTTAATCTGCCAGGAAGTTTCAAGTAAAATAATATTTAGGAGCTAGGTCGGTACCAATTATTTGGGATTAGGAAAGGAAAACACACAAAACACACTCACTTATCTTTCTAATTGAATAGTGTTAACTGTGTAAATGCAATTCTGTCAAAAATTTGATGTTCAACATGTGTTTCAAGTAGTAGTGGCAGCAGTGTATAACAGTCAATAATAGTTAGTCAGCGTCATAGTCATCATGTCAAAACCAATGTTTGCCAATTCAAATCAAATGTACTGTTGCTGAACAAGATATGCAAATTGCAAATACCTCCTCTCTCAAAAAGAAAAGTATATACCGCTTATTGATTCAACAAAGTGTGTGTATAGACAATCTTCCTTCCACTTGAGTGTTCTAGTCTGCCGTCTTCATCCTCCTTGTTCCATATAAACCAACAAAAAGAAAAAATATGCTCCTCACTTACTTTACTTTTTATCCACCAAACCGCCAATAATCATCACCATCACATAATCTTAATACTTCAATAATACCTCTTACGTCGATACATATAAACCTCATCATCAATATCATTTACCTTACCTCTTGTCCACCAAAACTCCAATAATCATCAACTTCCCACAATCTCAATACGTCAATAATACCTCTTCAATACGTTGATACATATAAACCTTATCGCCAATATCATTTCACTTCCATAACAACTCTTTCCTCTAGTCAGTCTCCTCGAACAAGTACAGATAAAATCCTAGTGCAAACTTCAGTTCATCATCCCATACAATCCGAAGACACAATGTCCACACACAACCTCTGTCTAATCCATCTGACCCAATCTTATGAATTATAAAATACATTTTGGTTACCTTGTCCATCATTAAATAAAAGAAATGCATAGATGACCTCTAACAGCCTTTAGTTTCAATAACTTTCAATAAGTAAGTACGAGTACGGAGTGTGAATGATCGTAATATTTCACAGTGTGTACACCACTTCAAGAATCATGGCAAAACAGAAGCAAACATGTGGAGTATTCTTGTGTCAAATGTCACTTGCTATTTCAATTTCTCACGAAGAATGCAGTGTAATAACTGTCAATGGTCTAAACCTAGTGTTGGTATGTCATGTCGTTAGCTTCCTTCTTATTAGCATAAATTTATACAGCTTCCATAAAACCTCCAGCTCATGTGACTTCAATGAAGTTTCTTGTACCAATGTCGTTCGTAGAATTGTAGCAGTTCATTTTCTTATCTTAAAATATAAGGCACTGAGAGTAAGCAAAACATGCAATAGCGAGTAAATGTACCAGTAGATAACTGAATGTCAACAAGTGGATGTAGCACAATCCCTATAACGAGGCTCTACCAAGCGAACAATCTATAATTAATACCATAGTGTGACCTAAGCTCCATGTTCGTACACCGTATATCAGCATTTCTATATACCAAATTAAAAGAGTAGTTATGACAACAAAACAGAAATGTGTAAATACGCAATCCATACGCAAAGCAGCAAATATATATCTTACGTAATAAACAGGTCATTAGCATCATATCAGCATAAGCAAATAAATTTTCATATGTAATCTTAATAAGTAAACATGAAGGCGCAAGCAGATAAATCACCAAGGATAACTTACATACATAACCATATCAGCACAACTAATCAGGTCACAGTTATAATTTAAATAAATAAGCACAGCAGGCACATAATAAAAAAAATGTGACATCAGTGAAGAAGCAGTGCAGCCAAGCGATGCATAATATACATAAGTAAAAACCCTGTTCATTAATCAATCATTGTCAAAATCAGTTAACAGAAAGTATAAATCACATAATCGCGAGCAGCAAATTACGTCTAAAGTACGTACCTAAGTGGAAATATGTTACCTGAAAAATAAACTCAATTAATAGTTACCTTTTTAGTTTATTAATTTCTTCTTGAAATTACATTCTTCCTGAAATTTCCTCGATAGCAATTCCTCTTAACGTCGGACACACACAGAATTTACCTGAAGTTCTTATATATTTTATACAACTGTATCCTGAAAAAAACTGAACGTTAATAAAATAATTTATCAAGTCACTATAGCTTTATACTGAATTTAATCAGAGAAATTAGACTGTGTATTTGTTTACAGCTGTCAGTGCATTCGCACTGAGCGCTCGATCAGCTGTAGGTACGCGTGACGTAGGAAGTAATTGTTTGCGGTCAACGACTGCCTTGTGCGGAGCGCAGACTTGACTGTTGCTTTGAGTATGTGCCGCCGCCAGAACACGGCGCGGTATCCTTGTATTCTCTGCGTGTTTACGTATAACTGTTAGTTTCTCAAAAGTATGTCATTCCACAAAAATTTTAAGGTTCGATATATGATGTATTCCCTTAGAGTTCCGAGATTTAAGAGTTTCTACTTCTACAGTGTTATCATGAATAATTTGGCGAACTCTATATGGACCGTCATAAAGCGGAAAAAAATTGCGACACAAGCCTTTTCCTTTGTGAGACAAACGATGAGACTTAATTAACACCTTTTGACCAACTGACAAAGTTTTTAAACGACCAGGACGTTTAGCTGATTTCTATCTTCTAGCAGCCGCAGATGCAATATTTTGTAGAGTCAGGTTGACAACTTCAGAATGCCGCCGTTTCCGTAAAGGCGGAAAAGGAACGATTTCAGAAATGCGATTTATCGGTGCTTTATTTTTTAATATCAATATAGGCAGTAAAGAAGTTGAATCATTAGGGAGTTCATTCAGAATGTTTTGAAAAATATGAAGATACTGATCCCACTTTCTGTGATTCTGATGACAATAAAGTCGACACAATTTATTGATTTCCTTCATCCATCTCTCTTAAGCGTTAGATGGAGGATGAAAAAGTGAAATGAAAATTGGTTTAATCTTATGATGCCGTAGAGTACGAAGCCAAATTTTAGAGCGAAACTGTGATCCATTATCTGATATAACCTTATCAACATGACCCACTTCTTTAAGAAAATGTTTGATGAAAGCATTAGATACTGAACGAGCTGTTGCTTTGCGTAAAGGTGTAAAACACACATATTTTGATGTCAATTCCACTGCTACCAAAATGTACGCAAAACCATTAGTAGAACGAACCACTGGACCGAACAAATCGACTGCAGCCATCTCCTTTAATTTCGCTGGAATGATAGGAAACAACGGTGCTCTGTGAGAAATAGTTGGCGGCTTAGCCTTTTGACATAATTTGCATTAGGCAAGAACAGATCGAATACGTTTTTCCATATTACTGAAGTAGCAATTTTCTCGTAATTTATGAAAGCATTTTCTGGGACCAAAGTGTGCATAACTGAAATATGTATACCAAATCAATTTATTAACCCACTCATCAGGAATGCAAACTAACCAAACAGAGTTGTCGACCGATTTTCGTTTAAAAAGAATATCATTGCGAACTAAATAATACTGTCTAATCGCTACGCTTTCCTTTCTCCTCCACTTCTCCTTAATGTCCTTCCAGATTGGATCCTTGTTTTGCTCCTTAGCGATGTCCTGGATCGAAGACGAAATAAAATTTTCAAACGCAACACTTTGAATATATATCAAACAATAATTGTTTTCTTGGCAGTCCTCCTCAGCACTTTGTTTCAAACCCATAGTTGCACGTGATAAAGCATCAGCAATAATATTTGAAGAACCTTTTATGTAAACAATACTAAATTCAAATTCCTGCAGATATAGCGCACATCGTGACAATCTTCCATGTGTTAATTTTGTTGACATAAGAAATTCCAGAGCTCGATGATCAGTGTAAACCTTAGTATGCCTGCCATACAAAAATATGCGAAATTTTGTGAAAGCCCAAACAACAGCCAAGGCTTCAAGTTCTGTAATCGAATAATTCTTTTCTGATTTAGAGAGAACACGACTTCCAAATGCAATAGTCTTCTGTACTACAACGCCGTTTTCGTATATCTCTTGAAATAAATGTGCACCTAGGCCTTTGTATGATGAGTGCGTCGCCAAACAAAAATCTTTAGATAAATTCGGATGTGAAAGAAGTGGAGCAGCAACTAAAGCATCACGAAGTTGTTCAAATTCTGATTGAGCTTCCTCATCTCAACACCAATTAGAATTCTTTCCAGATAGTTCACATAAACGACGTGTGGCCAAATTGCCCAATCTAACAAAGCGTCTAAGAAAATTACAGACACCAAGGAAACTACGAACATCACGTTTTGTAGTAGGAACAGCATAATTACGAATGGCGTCTAGTTTCTCTGGATCAGGAAGAATACCTTCAATAGAAAAATATGACCAAGAAATTTCACTTGAGAACGACCAAATTCAGATTTTTCCAAGTTCACTGTAATGCCAACTCTTGCAAAAATACGTAATAATGAATCCAAAATTTTGTTATGCTCACTCCAAGAACGTTTAGCAGTAAGAATATCGGCAACATATGAAGTAATATTGTCACGAAGATAAACAGGTAAAATTTTGTTTAAGCTACGAATGAATGCTGCTGAAGATACAGTAAGTCCAAACGGTAATTTCCGAAATCGCTTTTGGGTAAAAGAGTCATATCCGGTTATTCTTTACCGACTCTCTAGATAGATTGATAGTTGAAGAGTTGTTTTGATAGATACAAAGAATAGTAAAAGAGTAGGCAGCGGTGCAGAAAACTAAAAGGGAAATAGCACCACAACAGCTCGGGGCCCTGTGCACGCTGCGGCACATATTCACTTAGTGTAGAGAATCCCCTGATGACATAAATAGCCGCACATAAATTCCAGTTTGTGACTTAGAGGCCAATTTGGTGGAAGTGCGTACATAAATTTATCTTAGAATTGCGAAAGATCTTAAATTTCCGAACAGTTAAAAAGTGTTTATGGTCAAAGTTTTCGCCTCGTGGCGACAAAGACCTACCGCGTCTGTCCCAGTCCGAACGTCGATTATTGGCAAGTTCGCGCGCATGGCGCTCTCTTGTTGCATCTCGCAAATGAAATAAATTATTTTCTTCAAAACCCGCTGCTATCTGTGATTCTAAATTTCTTCTACTGTCTTTTCCTACGATTTCGCTTTCAATATGTTTGACTTGCTTTCGTAACGCCTCAAATTCCCTTTTAACGCGTTCATTAAATTTTCCCTGATTTTCAACATGTTTATTTATGTTCTGGTACTCTTCGGTTTCTGCAGATGGCAATGGAGCTGTATCATCCGAATCTCTGTCCCCATTTAAACTAAGACTTGTCAATTTATCTGAAATCTCCTCAACTCTTTCCGATAAGTCACCTACTTGTTCTTTCTGTTTATTTACGTCTTCCGTAAGTATCGCGACTCGGGTTTCAGTATTGACACATTTAGTAGTTAACTGTTCATACTGTTGTGTTAGATTATTTATTCTGTCATTTGGTACGGATCCCTCGATTCTTTCAAATATTTCTTCCTTGTCGTGTGCACGTTGTAAATTTAACTCTGAGAATTTTTGTACTATCACGCGATCTCTTTCTTCCTGTTCTCTATCCTGTTCCTTTTGTCTAATTTCTATTGAAATTAAGCTATTATTGTGAGAATTCAGAATCGGTTGTACTTCTTCTCTAATTTCTTTCTTTAATTCATCTTTCATGTTTTTAAAACATGTCGATATTCGTGAGTCTAACCGTGTATCCATTGTTTCCATATCAGTTTCTAACCGTGTTGCCACTGTTTTTAATTCGGATCCTAACTGTGATCCCAGTGAGTCTAACCGTGTTTCCATTGTTCCCATATCAGTTTCTAACCGTGTTTCCAAAGTTCCCATATCAGTTTTAATTGTTCCTATTTGTGATCCCAGTTTTTAATTCAGATCTTAACTGTGTTTCCATTGTTCCCATACCAATTTCTAACCGTGTTGCCAAATTTAATATAGCACCCATCAACTGCTCCAGATAAACTGGTTCAAAATTCTTTTCGCCCCTAACATTTCCCGTAAAACTAACTTCCTTCGGTATAGCCGTAAAGCTATCTCTGTTCGATACTATTTCAGAATCTTCTATCGTTAATCTCGTATTCTGTGAATTTTTTGATTGAGAAAAATTTTGAACTGGTTCCGGACTATTTTCCCGGCTTATTAAATTGTTTCCTATTTCATTATTCATGCTACTGTTCTCCTGTGTTGGCGAGTTCGCCATGTTAACAATTTCGTCATTCTGACTATCCATCATTTTTGCCTTTTTCATCGATCGCGTAATCATTTACAAAACATACAATACTCGTCACTATACGAAAAATTACACACAATATACACTTTATCACCAACAATACCATTCACACGAAATGCTTCCCGACAAACACGCCTAACGAACACTTAAAAACCTTCACAATTGCACAAAGTTGTCAAACCCGTGTACGACTCATCAAAAATTAAATTCCACAAAAATACCATCAGAAGAATGACAAGAAAACTACAAATGTTCAATTACAAAATCTATACATGCAATATAGACTACAATTACTAAACTACAAATCACTACAACAATACTACTGTCTGCTATTTTTACTATCAAAAGAATTCCAAGGGACGATCCGAAGCAGCGGTCGCCACGGGCATGGGGGCTTAATTAAATAAAATGCAAATAATATTTTTAGTTTTAGTAGGTGTATGTCCTGTTACGAAGTCTCGTAACCGGTTGGCCCTGAGCAGTATTAGTACGCAATCTGACTGCATAGAATAACAATAAAGAATGAAAGGAAATTTCCGTTAACACAATTGATTAATTAAGTCCCCAGAAACTATAAAAGCTACGAAACAACAAAGCACAAGTGTAACTGTTCTGTGTGTGGAACTGTGATTCAACGTACACATCTGGCACGGTTCTTCCTCAATACGACAAGATATTTTAAACACCATTTACAATGAAGTAAATAAAAAACCAGAAATACTATAATTACATATAGAAACCAGAATTACAGTCTAATACATGAACACAAGACAGATACTTTGTTGACTGAACCTGTGACCAAGAGGCATTGTTATTTAGGAAATTTGAAATGCAATTTTTTTTTGTTACCTTCATATATATTGACGAAAAATACACTATGATCATTGCAACATTCCCAATCAAACAGTAACTGCTGTCTCGTCCAACAGAACAACTACACACGACATGCTCATAACTAGTACTGCTATCGACATCCTCTCAACAAGCACTGCCCACGGCAACCTCTGAACTACAACCGCCCAGTGGAGGGGGCGGAAATAATACTCTTTGGCGCAATCTCTGGCGCTGTGACTCAGTGTAGCCACCTTTCAAACGTTGTGTACAGCTTTTCGCGTGACTGCAACGCCATTTTGTCAACGTCTCTATGGCGACGCGTCTCCGCAGGCAGCTATTGCTTCCGGCTACAGCCGTTTGAGCTTCGCAGCTGAAAGCTGCAAAATGAGCTGCCACGTATCAGTATTTTTCTTCAGTTGACTCGACTGCAGGACTGACTTAGTAGTAAAGAACAAACGCATTAAAACTTCATGCACGATGCGGCAGTTTTTCGTGCACCTCAGTGCTTATGACGTCATATCTTCTGAACTATGATAGGTGGGTCTTACCCCGAAGGTGACTGTTGCCTGGCAGTAAGGGATATGTTAACCAAGTTCGGTTGAAACTGGTCCAATGGTTTAGGAGCAGATGTGGCCCACGCACCACACACCCACCCACCCACACACACACACAAACACAACACACAAGACTAACATTACCAGTAGAGAGAGGGCTACCATTCGGGACCTAAGAAAGTTCTCCGAGATTGTTATCTTACCTGCTGATGCCACTGTTATTCTTTCCCGTAAGGACTACATTGAGAAGATGCAGCGCCTGCTAGATGAGGACCCCTATAGGAAGATCACCGCTGACCCCACGAAGAAGGTGGAGAACAAGACCAGGGCGCTACTCAAGGACGCGTATCTACCAGAGGGGGACGCCAAGAAATTGTCACCTCAAGGACCTGTACCACCAAGACTTTATGGACTCCCTAAGGTCCGCAAAGAGGGGGTACCTATGCGCCCGACTGTCAGCAACATTAGGGCATCTACTTACTTGCTGGCAAAATATCTGTCTGAATTACTTAGCCCCTATGTAGGTAAATGCCCTCAACATATCCGTAATTCTGTGGATTTCGTGAAATGTCTCGACAACTTCAGACTGAAAGACACTGATATCCTAGTGAGCTTCGACGTGGTTTCACTGTTCACCAGGGTGCCTCTACGAGAGTCTGTCGAGCTTATTGGGCAGAAATTTGACGAGAAGACCACCGAACTCTTTAGGCAGTCTTCACCTCAACGTATTTTCTGTTTAATGGGGAATACTATGAGCAAAGGGATGGAGTCGTAATGGGCAGCCCACACTAGATAACACGTTCGTAATCTGTCCCCATGGTAGGGACAAGCTCCTGGATTTCCTTACACACATAAACTCCATACATCCAAACATCAAATCCACTATGTATACCGAAGCAGAAGGAAGATTACCATTCCTGGACGACATGGTCAAGAGAAGAGCTGATGGTACCCTGAGCCATGGTGTGTACGGGAAGAAAACGCACACTGACCTGTACCTGCGTGCAGACAGCTGCCACCACCCTTCTCAGAGGAATGGAGTACTAAAAACATTAGTACACAGGGCGCTCGGCATCTCCGACGCAGAGAATCTGCCCCAGGAATTGGAACACCTCAAAACCGTGTTCCGAAAAAACGGGTACTCGGAATGGCAGATTAGACGCGGTCTCCGTCCCTCCACCACAGCACAACCTGTGGAGACGGATGAAGTCACTGCCTTTATTCCGTACAATGGCTCACTAACGGGGAAAATCGACAGTATATTAAAGAAACACCGAGTTAAAACCGTCTTCTGCCCGCCCAATAAAACACGGGCACTATTGGGAAGTGTGAAAGATGACCTCGGTTTGAAGAAGGCCGGCATTTACCAAATTCCCTGTGAGTGTGGGAGGACTTATATCGGACAAACAGTACGCACCATCGAAGATCGTTGCCGAGAACATCAAAGGCACACTCGACTGAAATATCCAAATAAATCGGCGGTAGCAGAGCACTGTTTGTCCGAGAAACACGAGATGGTTTATGAGCGTACCAAGATCCTGGCTCAGACCTCTAAATATTGGGACAGCGTTATAAGTGAGGCTATCGAAATTCGCACCAGGGAAGGTTGTAGGGAAGCAGCCTTCTCACGCCGTAATAAATTCACATCAGTCTTTCCATTGTGTGCCAGCCAGTCCGCTGTAACTAGCTCTGACGTCATAAATGTTGCGCAATACTTTGAAAATCAAGTAAATAACCTGAAACGTTTCTAGCATGTCAGGAGTAATACTAAATCAATATGTGTTGAATATCAGTTCGATAACTTTAACCATTTTCGAAATTTGGACGATTTTCTGTAAAAATCATTGGCGCAACAGAAAAGGGCTAGAGACTTAAAAATTTATATTTAGATTCCTTTTTCATACTAATTTAATAGAAACAGTACTTTGGATCTCACAAATTAAAATTTTAGTGGAAATCCATGATTTTCTGGTTTTTGTCTTAAAAATTAAGGAAGCAAGATGGATTAAGTAGGCGAATAAATAAGGCTAGGATGTTTAAATTTAAGTAGAAGGGAGATCCGCTATAATCATAAAGATGTGAGAAGTTTCAATTGAATAACTATAAAACTATATGTTGTTGTTGTTGTTGTGGTCTTCAGTCCTGCGACTGGTTTGATGCAGCTCTCCATGCTACTCTATCCTGTGCAAGCTTCTTCATCTCCCAGTACCTACTGCAACCTACATCCTTCTGAATCTGCTTAGTGTATTCATCTCTTGGTCTCCCCCTACGATTTTTACCCTCCACGCTGCCTTCCAATACTAAACTGGTGATCCCTTGATGCCTCAGAACATGTCCTACCAACCGATCCCTTCTTCTGGTCAAGTTGTGCCACAAACTTCTCTTCTCCCCAATCCTATTTAATACTTCCTCATTAGTTATGTGATCTACCCATCTAATCTACAGCATTCTTCTGTAGCACCACATTTTGAAAGCTTCTATTCTCTTCTTGTCCAAACTATTTATCGTCCATGTTTCACTTCCATACATGGCTACGCTCCATACAAATACTTTCAGAAATGACTTCCTGACACTTAAATCTACACTCGATGTCAACAAATTTCTCTTCTTCAGAAACACTTTCCTTGCCATTGCCAGTCTACATTTTATATCCTCTCTACTTCGACCATCATCAGTTATTTTGCTCCCCAAATAGCAAAACTCCTTTACTACTTTAAGTGTCTCATTTCCTAATCTAATACCCTCAGCATCACCCGACTTAATTCGACTACATTCCATTATCCTCGTTTTGCTTTTGTTGATGTTCATCTTATATCCTCCCTTCAAGACACTGTCCATTCCGTTCAACTGCTCTTCCAAGTCTTTTGCTGTCTCTGACAGAATTACAATGTCATCGGCGAACCTCAAAGTTTTTATTTCTTCTCCATGGATTTTAATACCTACTCCGAATTTTTCTTTTGTTTCCTTTACTGCTTGCTCAATATACAGATTGAATAACATTGGGGAGAGGCTACAAGCCTGTCTCACTCCCTTCCCAACCGCTGCTTCCCTCTCATGCCCCTCGACTCTTATAACTGCCATCTGGTTTCTGTACAAATTGTAGCCTTTCGCTCCGTGTATTTTACCCCTGCCACCTTTAGAATTTGAAAGAGAGTATTCCAGTCAACATTGTCAAAAGCTTTCTCTAAGTCTACAAATGCTAGAAACGTAGGTTTGCCTTTCCTTAATCTTTCTTCTAAGATAAGTCGTAAGGTCAGTATTGCCTCACGTGTTCCAGTATTTCTACGGAATCCAAACTGATCTTCCCCGAGATCGGCTTCTACTAGTTTTTCCATTCGTCTGTAAAGAATTCGTGTTAGTATTTTGCAGCTGTGGCTTATTAAACTGATAGTTCGGTAATTTTCACATCTGTCAACACCTGCTTTCTTTGGGATTGGAATTATTACATTCTTCTTGAAGTCTGAGGGTATTTCGCCTGTTTCATACATCTTGCTCACCAGATGGTAGAGTTTTGTCAGGACTGGCTCTCCCAAGGCCGTCAGTAGTTCTACTGGAATGTTGTCTACTCCGGGGGCCTTGTTTCGACTCAGGTCTTTCAGTGCTCTGTCAAACTCTTCACGCAGTATCGTATCTCCCATTTCATCTTCATCTACATCCTCTTCCATTTCCATAATATTGTCCTCTAGTGCATCGCCCTTGTATAGACCCTCTATATACTCCTTCCACCTTTCTGCTTTCCCTTCTTTGCTTAGAACTGGGTTTCCATCTGAGCTCTTGATGTTCATACAAGTGGTTCTCTTATCTCCAAAGGTCTCTTTAATTTTCCTGTAGGCAGTATCTATCTTACCCCTAGTGAGATAAGCCTCTACATCCTTACATTTGTCCTCTAGCCATCCCTGCTTAGCCATTCTGCACTTCCTGTCGATCTCATTTTTGAGACGTTTGTATTCCTTTTTGCCTGCTTCATTTACTGCATTTTTATATTTTCTCCTTTCATCAATTAAATTCAATATTTCTTCTGTTACCCAAGGATTTCTACCAGCCCTCGTCTTTTTACCTACTTGATCCTCTGCTGCCTTCACTACTCCATCCCTCAAAGCTACCCATTCTTCTTCTACTGTATTTCTTTCCCCCATTCCTGTCAATTGTTCCCTTATGCTCTCCTTGAAACTCTGTACAACCTCTGGTTCTTTCAGTTTATTCAGGTCCCATCTCCTTAAATTCCCACCTTTTTGCAGTTTCTTCAGTTTTAATCTACAGGTCATAACCAATAGATTGTGGTCAGAGTCCACATCTGCCCCTGGAAAAGTCTTGCGTATTTCCAAAGGGCAAGTTCAGAGCTCGTCTACTGCGTGTAGTGTAATTAAATTAATTCTTTCACCCAAAATATTTCACTTAGCCACGTCAGACTGTTATTATGATTACTTACCTGTGTGCTGAATGCACATTTAAATTGAGAGCTTCATCGGCCATCAGCAAAGGAAGCGATGATTTGTTCAATAACGTAAAGTGGTGCATTACTAGCCCAGCGGCTAGTCGGGAGAGCCGATTTCATCAGGCGTTCCCTTAGCCGTCCATACCGCGGCTTTATATATAAGAACGCTGCGCGAGGAAGCAAGGCCCCAGTTCTCTCCAGACACTGAATAGCACACCATCTGTGTCGGGAGTCGCGTCGCGTCGGTATCATTGCTATAAACAGTCTCAGATGCCGTATTAAGTTACTCGGGATACGCGTAACCATGAAATCATTTTCGAGTGAAGTGTTAATTCTGGGATGACTTTAATGATCTATCTTCAGTTTGCGTATGTCGTATTTTTACGTGCCGCCGCGGGACAGACATTCTACCATTATTTAGCGTGGCGTTTGATGAGCATATTCATCAAATTATGGCGAGCATTCATTTAAACATTTAATTTGAACAGTTATAGTTGTATCAGCGCGTTAGACTCTGAACTGCTCTGGTAGTTGGTTTGTGTGGATTCTTTTTTTTTATCTGTGACTTTCAGAATATAGCGAACGTTTTTACAGGATCGTTTTTGATTATGAATCCCAGACAATCTCCTAATTCCTCAGAGCTATAAGCTGTAGCTATAAGTGTATTTCTCAGATGAAGTGGGCAATAGTTCTAATTACAGGCTCCACGTTTTGCTAATCACTTTCTGGTTGCCAATATTGTAGTTAGAGAGCCAGTGTTGAGGACGGCAAAAGACAGCACAAATAATAGGAACATTTATATAACAATTAATTCCACCCGCCGCCCCACATATGGTTAATCGGCCGGGAAATGCATTCTTTTCTACAATACAATTCAACATTTATATAACAGCATAAAATCCACCAGCCGCCCCACAATTGGTGCATCGGTCGGGAAAGAAACTGAGTAAAAGTGAAAGTGATTTTTAAATATTCGGATTCGGGAGTGAAATGCGACACGCAACTGAGTAATAGAACAGTGATAGTGTTACGTGTGGATGTGAACGACGCAATTGGATTAACAACGCATCTGGATTGACGGAGCTGGCACTGAGTCTAACGGCGCTGCTGGCATCGCTAGAAGCCAGTTTCGCCTCACCGCAGTCGTCCGCCGGGGCAACCGGAGCCGCGCCTGCAGTTGCGGGCCACGCAAACACACAGCAGCCATCGGAGTGCCTTCTGCAGTTCAACGCACTGCGTCGCATCAGTAATCCTGGTACGCCGCGCCGGCAACCCCATACGTCGTGCAGAAGGAACTAAGTTAAGTGAAAAGCTGTTAAATTTTTTACTAACCTGTACTAAGAGACTGTCGGAAATGAAACCGCCAGAAGAAACTGAAGTTAAACTTAAATCAGAACCTATGTCTGTTGAGGGAACTGTAAATCCAGACAACGATTAAAGTGTAAATATGTATGAAAATAGCAATGTTAAAGTGAAATATGAAGTATTATCTCCTGGCAGTAGTGTGAAAAGGGGCAATGATTCAATAATAGAGACCCCTGTAGTAAAGCAGAAATTAGAAATTGTTAATTTATTGGATGATAGTTTATCTGATGAGTTAAAAACGAAACAGTCATCAGAGGTGGTAGAGTTTAAGAAGGAGAAGTTAGATATGACTGATCAATCAGATGTTTCATTTGGTTTTGATGATTCTGGTGTTGGAGCTATTTTTCGTCACCTGAGTGCGATAAAAAGCCAGCTAGTGAGCAACCCAAAGATACTGGGGATATGGATTTAAATGTAATATTACAAGCAATAGCTGCCAGTAATGCTAGAATGACAGCTGAATTAAAGTCTGAAATAAGTGAACAGGTCAAAAGCAGTAATGCTGAATTAAAATCTGATATAATTGAGGTAAATAACAGGATTGTGGCGAGCCAAACCAATTTTAATAAACGGTTTGAGGCAATGGACAATAAAATAGAATCAAATAATGCTGAATTAAAGTATGAGATTGTGGCCAGCCAAACCAATTTTAATAAACGATTGGAGGAAATGGACAATACCTTCAAGGCTGGTTGCAATAAGTTGACAGTTTAAATTATAAAATTGATTACAATCATGAGGACATTAAGAAAAAGGTTGCTCAACAATTTTCTGAAATGTATAAAACAGTAAAATCCGAAGAGTCTGAGGTTCGCAAAGACTTCCAAATGGAAGATGCGAAGCTGGAGCACAAGTTAACAGAAAAGATCGAGGCGGAATCTTAACTGTGCTCAGATAGGTTCAAAGATGTTAATATAAAAGTAAACATATGTCAAGCAGAAGTAGACGCAATCAAAACTAACACTACTCCTATTGTGCAAAGAGTAGATAATGTTGAAATGAGAGTAGAAAATATTAGTATTAACATTGCTAACATTGAGAGTAAAGTAGCTTCAGTAACTTCTGGTAATGGTAGTATGCAACAAGTTGTAGCTGCAAACGCCGCATTTATCGGTTGTCGGCAGTTCTTGCAGTTCGATCCAGATAAAAAATCCACCCGCTAGATTTCTGGAACGATTTTGAAGATGTGATTCCACCAACTTGGTCTGAACGAGAGAAAATCTCATTTATTAGAAGCCATTTAGCAGGTGACGCCATGCGTTGGTCAGCTGATGTTATGTTGAAGTGTAAAACATTAGCGGAATTTAAAACAGCTTTCATTAATGAGTATTGGTCTAGTAATAAGCAAAATGAAGTGCTGAGAGAATTTTGGAGTGGAAAACGCTTCAATGCAGGCAAGGAATCTATAAAAGAGTTTTCTAGGTCATGCATCTCACGTTTGTCACATTTGGCCGAAAAGCTAAAACCTGAAATGATAATACTAGGTCTTGAAGCCAAACTGCCATGGTATTGGCAAATAGAATTATATCTGCCCCTAGAGACAATCTGGATCGTTTCATTGAATATTTGGAACGTGTAGAACGTGTAGTTGCCAATGAGGAGCAAGCACGTAATAACAGAAATGCTAATAACACTAGTAGTAATTTTAAGAACGAGCAGAATGGCAATGTAAACATCAAAACAGTAGGTGTTCGCCAGAGGTAGGAATTGGAGAAATAATTATCGGAACCAACAATGGCATCCAAACGATAGTAATTTTGTTCCGAACAAAATTATGCAGGTAAACAACAGTGCGGAAAGCAATGCTGTGCCAGTTAATTATAATGGAAATAAAGGAAACAGTAGCAGGCCGAGGCAGGAAAACTAGTTCCCGTCTATGAGGACACTGGCGCTCACCAGGCGGTTACCTTTCCTAAGCCAGTAGTTACGGTAATTGGTAAGACACATCAGAATAGTCAGACTGAACATGTGGATGAAGGGTCGGTAGCATCTAAGGATACAGCAGAAATATTAGATCACTCACAGTATTTGATAGATACCGTGTTAGAGACGCTTTCGAATTGGGAAGAGAAAGAGAAAGCGCAGCAGTGTAACGGTAGGGAAGAGCTACAAAATACTGAATTGTCAGGTGAAGAAGCAGAGGAAATTCAGGCTTATATTTACAATGAGGATGATGTGCTCTTATCTAAAGTGCCTGTGCAGGATGTTGATACTGCACTTATAGATTTAGGACAGGAGGTAAGTGAGAATGTAGAGAGTAGCCTGTTAGGGGTCGATGAACCCGGTAGCTGTGACCAGTTGTCACTTGAGAAGGAACCCGACGATAATCATGAAAGTGGTTTAGCTGTAACTAGTGTTATGCCCGGTCTGGAGGCGCAGAATCGCTCAGACTACAGAAATTTGGGTCATGTTCAGCAAACTAAATGTAATGAAGTCGTGCGGTGTTTCGATTTGAAATTAATAGACCGACTGGAAAAGGCAGCTGAAAATGTAATTCAGGAAACCCCTACACACTTTGACCTAAATGTAAGACACAATTGGTGCATCGGCCGGGAAATGCATTCTTTTCTACATTGCAATTCTACATTTATATAACAGCATAAAATCCACCAGCCGCCCCACAAGATCTTATCAACCGAGATTGCGGCTACAATCTCAGCAAGGCTTGGAACCCGGCATTGAATGTAATTAAGAAGACTCTCAGCAAGAAGTACGAACTGGCGACCAGGGCGGACGTAGCAAGCATATCGACGCTACGACAGATTCCGACGCCCACGTCTTCGCGTCCACCGGCGCGCGGGCGCGGACGGCGAAGAGAGTGGCCCGCGGGGGGAGGGGATTTAAATCGGCCGCCCGCCCTCAGGAGCTCAGTGCGTCAGCGCACCTGACGATGGCGACATGTTTGATCGCCGAAATATTGTGCCCGTTGGACACTATGAACCGGCAGTATATACATGGACTGTTCGAGCACTTATGTAGTAGATGTTTATTAAAGCAGAGTTGTTGTAGCTCCTTCCGTTCTTAAGGGGCTCCGGAACGCCCTATACTTGCAATGTTAAAATAACGCTTATAAATTACATCTTTCCTCACAAAGTATTTGAGGTAGTAAGTTGAACTTTTTACAGATTATTTATTGGAATATGTGCTACAACTTAACATAGGGATTTTACAAAATTTTAGTTCAGTTATTAAAGATGATTTTTTTTCAATTGTAATGAAAATTCACAACATTTTTTTGCAATTTTTTATTTATATATTCAAAAATATACAGTTTTTTGGAAAAAGGCTGTGTTAAATTATGCAGAAGGTACTGTGTAACATTTACTGAAAGTTTGAAACAAATATGTTTGGAAGATCCTTAGAAAACATGTAATTAGTATGAGAAAATAAAAGTTTTGGGAATCGAGCGACAAAGATTGGATTAACTTTTTAGTGCATTCCAGGTCCATAGGATGGATTATCTTCATCCTCTGCAAACTCCTCCTCCAGCTTTCTCTTGTTCCTCCTCCTGTTTACTCTTGCTTGTATTTCTAGACTCTTTACAGCCCTGTCTGCAGCCCGAAGGCGTTCCTTGTCTAAAGCAAGCATCGCTCGAACCATGTTAGAACCTATCTTCATTCCCATATTTCTAAATAGCTTGCACCTTACAATGTTGCCATCATTGAAAGTCGCAACAGCATCATACACACCAAAGTGAAGTGTTTCTATTCCAACAAATACAGTCTTGGGGATTCTCGACCATATAACACTATTTACACTTTCATTGGGGTTTTGAGTTTTTCCGTGAATACACTTTTTCAACAGTTCAGGTGCTGCTAAGTCTCTGAAAATAGGTTAGCCATAACACATACTTTATCTCACATCACTAAAATGTACCTGATGAACACGGACGTTAATAATAACACCATTTGACAGCAGTTTAACAGCGCCACAGTGGGTCACGCCCATGTAGAACACATTTCAAAAAAAATTTAAAAATAGTTGTAGTCTTCGGAATTGAATGAATATATATCTATTAAAAGGTAATAGTCTGCAGATTCAGAAAACGCAAAAAAGTAAAAATTGAACTTTTCATGGTTTTGAGCCTTTCCGGAGCCCCTTAATCTGTCCGCTGGAACTGTAAGGGCACGTCGAATGACGCTTGTGGTAGGAGATGAATTTCAGAAGTTGGTCCCGGTCAGAGCAGAAAATAGGTAGCGGCTGCACGTTTCCACGTCACGTATCTGGAAGCGCGGTTTTATTTTTCACAAAGCTACACGTGGTGTTGGCAAAAGAATTCGAAAGTGCTATGAGGTAGGATATGGAATTTATGAAAATCAACTTTGGGCTTAATCCCGTGCCTTCGATTACACCTAGAAATGTTTCTTGCTCCTTCTCGTGCTGCGTCTCGGCTGTTGTGTGTGCTGCCTGCCTACCACGCTTATGAACTCAACACTGAGGTGCTATACGTGCGACTGGAATGTTTGTTGGACATCAATCAAAGGAATTAGTTTAAATCTCTGCCAATAAATTTTAAATGGCGAGATGTGGACGCCTGTTTTGCAACGGAAACACCGTCACAATGAGACAACAAATTAGGTGTGCGAATGAATGATTATGCTTATTATTTAAGGGTCCCATGATTACCACTAGCTGCAGGAAAATTAGGTTTGGAAATGAAAACCAAGTTTGCGTTTAACAATATTGATTTAGTTTGCAAAATAAATTTTAATTCATTTCTTCTGCTTCGATCATTATCGTAAATACTGATATACAGTGGAACCGCGCCCAGCAAGCATAATTCGTTCCATAATGTTACTCATAGTGGGAAACACTCGTTAAGCGAAACAGTTTATCCCCTATAAAGTAATGTAAAATACGATAATGCGAATACTAAAAGTTTTATCTTATTCACGCCGCTTACTCAAAGAAATTATACATACAGTATTATGTACTTCATTATTCACTATACACAACTAGTTCTTTTCTACTAGGAGGCTATCGATAGTCATTTGTTTCTGCCGACGCTTCAACGCTCGGCGAAAACGCGGCACAACATTATCGTCAAATAAATTTGTAGCGCGCGTAGCCACTACTTTATTGGGATGATGATTTTCAATATACGATGCAACCGATTCCTATGCTTTCAGCGTTTCTCTTATTGCGCCAGAAGATAGCTAGCTGTTTTGCTGTTACTGCCTCCTCCTTCTCCTCTGAAGAACTCCGCAACTTCCTGCTATGAAACACACTGCAACTCCATAAACTCTCCTGTGGTCATTTCTTGACTGTGATCTTCCACAAGGCCATCGATATGATTGTTATCCTCTTCTAGTCCAATGCTCTTGGCCAAAGACACAATCTCGTTCACTACAGGCTCCAAAGGTACTGACTCAAAAGCTTCTTCCAAGCAAAAGTGATCCTCTTGGTAACCCCTTTCCACATCATTTCTATCATCTTGGCGCAGTCGACGACGTTGAAGTGGTATTTCCAAAACTCTCTGAGACTGAGACTGATAGCTTCAGTCAACTCAAAACAACGTTCGAAGAGTGCTTTAGTGTAGTGCATGTTAAAGTTAGAAATAATCTGCTGGTCTGTAGGCTGGTGTAATGGAGTGGTGTTGGGAGGCAGAAATTTGATCTTGGTTAATTAAAATTCTTCAAGGAGATGGTCTTGTAGGCATGGACAATGGTCACGAGCAGTGTCCATAACAAGCAAGACATAGAGTGGCAAATTTATCTCAAGCAAATATTTTTTCACTGAAAAACCAAACACTTCATTGACCCAATCACAAAAATGATCACTTATCCTCCAAGCCTTTTGGTTGGACGCCCACATCACATTTAACCTGCTCTTTTGGACTTTTCACTTCTTGAAGGGTAGTAGAGTTTCTGAATGATAAACAAGCAGCGGTTTAGTTTCCAGATCGCCGCTTGCATTGGCACAGAATATCATTATGAGATGTTCTCTCATTGGCTTCTGGCAAGACAACGCATTCTCTTCTGCTGTTATGAACGCATGCTTCGCCATCTTTTTCCAGAACAGACCCGTCTCGTCACAATTAAAAACCTATTGTGTCAGATAAGCCTCTGAATCTACGAGCATCTTGAAGTTGCCTTCGTATTGGAGCTGGCTGCTTCGCCGCGCCTCACAACGCTGTGGATGCCGATTCTTCTCTTAAACTTCTCAAACCTCTTACGACTTCCCTTAAACACTTCTTCAGCTGCTGATGATCCTGTCGTCTTCTTAACGAGGTGAGCGGAAATCATTCTCGCCTTCTCACAAATGATGTTCTCGTTACTAGTGTCGCCTTGCAATTGATTTTCATTTATCCATATAAGGAGCAATCTTTCAATATCGCTCAGAATACGAATCTGTTGTTCAGATACCTTTGTCCTTCCTTTGAATCATCTGTCTCCTTAATCTTGTCCTCGTCTTTGAGGAAGACCGATTGTATGTGCGTGCTACATAAGCAACGCTCACCCCAAACAAAAGAATGATTATGATGATGATGATTATTAGTGTTTTAGGGCGCACAACAACGAGGTTATCAGCGCCCGTTCCCAAAAGTTCAATTCAGAGCCGAAGTGTGAGAGAATTGGTATTGTTCAAATTGCAAGATGGGACACAGCACATCAAAACAGGGAGATAAAACTAAAAATAAAATAGCAGTACAAACAGGTAAAAATAATAACGGTGGCTGAGTGACCACTTACAAATAATGGGTGACGAAACCACTGGACAGCACATTAATACTTCAATCCCAATATTTTGGGAAGAAGGCCAGACATCACACAAAAACGTAAAACTCTAGCGACACTCGCCTCATTATTAGTTAAAAGAGAGGGTAGGTCTGGTGGGAAACTGAAATCTTCCCTCAAACCCGTGAAACGTCCCCTTAGAGGAATTTATACATGACTGTGCTTA
This sequence comes from Schistocerca cancellata, assembly GCF_023864275.1. Classification (NCBI taxonomy): domain Eukaryota; kingdom Metazoa; phylum Arthropoda; class Insecta; order Orthoptera; family Acrididae; genus Schistocerca; species Schistocerca cancellata. The sequence continues at coordinate 177,240,310 of NC_064631.1, forward strand.
ACCTGGCACACAATAATTTTAGCGCAACGCAATCTGACTATCAAAATTCCCTGCAAAAGAATGGCCCTGACAAACATTAAACTATACCTTTTACAAATCACTTACCTCACAAAAATCTTCGCTACTCAAGCTACTGCAAAACAGCGAGCGCCACTACTGCCAGCTAAATAAAAGATTCAAACTACTGAAGGTACTAACTACTGATAGGGATAGTTAGCAAATGAAAGATATTAATAGAGAACAAACAATGTATTTACCTTAATATTCATAATTGACATTCAGTCTTACAGATTATCAAAACTCCGCCATCTCTCTCCCCACGTCCACCACTGCTGGCGGCTCACCTCCAACTGCCCAGCGCTACGCGCTGTTCGCATCAACAATGGCAGACAACAATTCAAACTAGCCACATACTGCACACAGCACAGCCAGTGATTTTCATATAGAGAGCGCTACGTAACGTTGCCAATAAAAAACATAAGCAGCAAACTTACATAAAGAAAACATAAACAGCCTACTTACATAGCCCCCATGCTCCCCACAAAAAATTTTACAAAATGTTTTTGGCCGGTGGCCAATAATGATTTGATAAAATTTTTCATAATTACACTAACAAAGATATCCAATGCACACACTTATTGATACAATGTTGGTCAAAAGCTAAAATTTTCTCACAGTCCATAAAGACAGTCCAGATTGTTCATCATAATAGTAATTACAGGTGTTTGTTCACAAAGTCTCATTAGTAAAAAAAATTGCACACAGAAGTAGTGGATTTCCATGCAGTCTTGAAGAAGTAGTGTTGTCCTTACAACGGAAAGACAGTGCTGACTCTTGACATGCTGACAGGTAATGGGCCACAACAGAGCAAACCCACAGCAGAGTCATTCGACGTTTTGAAGAAGATTGGTAGGTAGGTCATCACAGAGCAGACCCACTGTAGTCCTGGTAGAGAGTATGGTATTGGTGGGCCACCAGAGGAGCAGACCCACTGTTGTCCTTGTAGAGATGGCCAGCAGCCATCTGTTGCGACTGTGCAGGTGCACAATCACCATTGAAGACTCTTGCGGATAATAGAGCAAGTCCATAACCACCACTTGTGCACTCACAAAGTTTTTGGAATTGTCCTTAGAACCAGCAATGCTGTTATCCAGTCCCTTGCTGAATTATTAACACACGTGCAAACACTAACAGTCCCTACTTCTCACATATTGTCCATATACTATGACCAACAGAAATGTGTGCAGTGAAATGAATGCTTACAAGTTACTTAATTTGAGTAACTGGTGTCAATTACAATTATATAACATAAGAATACAATTACAAAGATATAAAATACATCATTAAAAACATAACAATACAGATAATATTTGTAGTGCAGGCTTTACAAAACAATAGAAATAAACATATACATCAGTGTTACAGGAATGATGACATGAGTACATACATAAAAGATCAGAATCACTTTTAAAAATTCAACTTCACACATGAGCATTAAAACAACACAGAATAAATAATGTCTAAGCATCTTTACAAAGTAAATAACATATTATTAGAAAAAGTCTACAACAGAGCTCTCATCAGCTAAACACATAAAGACAGGAAAAACACAAATACACAAGGGTACCCAAACACATAGTGGGATAACACAAAAGGAAAGGACAACACACAATTACATATTGGGAAAAAGCAGCAAAGAGGAAAGTACAGGGTTTGTTTTACTGCAGTATTTTGCTTGGAGATCTCCCTTCATTCCATAGATTGTTCGTCTTATTTCAACCTTTGCTTCCACCAAAAAATTCTATCTAAGCATGCTTTCTGTATTTATATGTTCACACATTGCTTACCTCATCATTTATTTCCAAGAAAATCCTACCTATACCTCGTTCCTGTATTCTATTCATATTTCTTTCAAAATAATTATTTCTGATTGTACAATACTCATTGGGGCCCAAATCTCTCTTCGCAATGCATTCTTTACCTATTGTCCATAGTCAGTTTCTTATATAGTCTACCCCCTCTTAAGCTAACTTAAATCTACTGAGCTCAGATATATATACCAAAGGACGAGGCAATGCAGCATCACAACAAATCAACACAAACAGAAATGACAAAGAAATGCAAATTGGCAAAGCTAGCAGCATAAATTAGCAAAAGTCAAATTCAATAACACTATGCCTTGCAAACAGCAGCAACTTATACCTAAACATGACATAGCGCAAGCAGAAAAAATATTACAGTAAAAACAACAATGCAGACAAGGGAAATGCATATTCACATCTTAATGTCTATGTAATTAAAGTGGTCATCTTAATGTCTATGTAATTAAAGTGGTGCACCATAACAACTTATTGTAAAAAAAATATTACCATGTACCTGAAAAGAAAATTAAGTGTTACTGTTACGAGTTACTTCTTATTGTTCTTTCCTTTCCAAGTGCTCCTTTTTTAAAGAATGTGGATTACAAAATTATCATTTAATAGATCTGTTGACAGAAAGAGTTCACATTAGCAAATGCATCTCATTTTATAAAAGCAATGCTGCAACACAGCTGGAAACCAGACATCAAATGAAATAAGCAATTACACAAACCAAAGCATAAAAATGTCATTCAGTAGTCATGTGACATTTCATTTCATAAGTTAATTGCTCTCAACTCTCGTACAAAGACTCTTGTCATAATCAGGTGTGCAGATGTAAAAATATTTCTTGTCATTTCATAAGCATTTCAATAATTAGCACAAAGTGCGAGTAATCATATGTTTTTAAGTAACGAGGGTGTCGCATTAGCGGTGAAAGGCACACCTTAATGGCTTGTTCTCCAGGTGTTTGACACAGCTGTGTGCCCACAACGCATTACAAAAATCATATGTTTTCAAGTAGCGAGCGTGTCGCATTAGCGATGCCCTCTACAAAGGAATGTCATTAACAGTGGTATAGGCCTCTCTTTGTCATTCTCTTCCACCTGTGCCTCTGGCACACCCTAATGGCTTTCTTTTCTACCTGAGCGTCTGAAAAGGCTTGTTCTCCAGGTGTCTGACACACCTGGGTGCCCACGTCACATTATGTGCAGGTGGTCACTTAACTTTCTTACGGAAATATTTACGACAGTAGTTTCTGCTACAGTGACAGTCTCATATAAAAACATTTCACAGGTCAAGAATTTTATTGACATAAACATACCTCAACAGCATAATACACATCGTCGTCGTAAAAATAACATCATAACACCTCAGTCAAATGTCAAAATCGTCGTAGCTTCCTCCAATAATTTCAAAACCTAACAAAATTCTCTGCTCATGTCAAAAGTGTCATCTGCCTCAAACGTACTTTAAAATCATGCTCCCTTACCAAATACATCATTCAAAGCTCTCATAGTATCACAATGGTTCTGAAAAAATATGAACAGTTCACAAAGTACAGACAAAATACAATTTCTTAAGTGTGAAGTTATCCAACGGTGTAATCACGTAATCATCTGTCACTGACGAAATAAACAAGTTTGTCTCTCTCAGTTAAATGATCAGATAGCTGTGTAATTTATGTGTTAGAGAAATATGGTACCGATGTGTTAAATTGTATAAGCAAATACCATATTAGCTAGGGCTCCTTGTGCTTGCCAAACACATGGTACACAAAGTAGGCGTGTACCCCCCTGAGGTTTATTGTAATTGTATCCTCAGGTATAATAGCTTACAGCAATGGAATGAAATGTATCACGAAAAACTTTCTTTGTAATTCAAAAATCTCTAAAAATAAATGTTTTAAGTACAAAATTAATCATTCAAATACGTGTCCTGTAGCGCTAAATATGCGTCTTGCTGTAAGATAATCTCTGGGAAGTGTCGTAGTTATTGACCTCCGAAAGCTAAGTTCTGCAGAAGTCAATGTACTTACCTCATGATACACAAAAGTGAAATGCTTTGCGTATAGATATCATACTTATTACGCTTATTGCCGTGATGAGGAAAGTACTGTGCTGTAACGTATTGTTGTCCTACGGAAAAGGCTGTCTCCTTGTAGCAATAGCACAAAAGTTACTACTAAAACATGTTTTACTTTACAGAAGAATTCAGAAAAACTGTGCAGATATCAAACAGATACACCGCAAAAGCAACATTGTAAATTGTCACTCATTAGTAACGTCGTGATAAAATCGTGCAACTAACAAGGAAGAATGTATAAATAACAACACTGTGTCGTCTGTTCGCAATAACAATGCATTCGCAATTACTTGTCTAAGTTAGCTATGTTCTTGACTGGATAGTTAGTTAGCTTTAAAACATAGTTGCATGTTAACAGTTTCTTAAGTCTGACAAACTGTACAAGTAGCGTGAAGTGAAAATTGCAAAGACTAAGTTAAAAAGCAGATTATCTGTCAATAAATGGTTTTACATGAGAAATGTGGTGTAAACCTTTACTCTTCCTAGTACGCAGAGTTTCAACTTCAACGCAATTATCATGTGGCATACGTCGGATTCTGTAAGGTCCATTGTAAACTAGAAAGAATTTGTGACTCAAGTGTTTCTTCTTATGTGACAATGAATGAGCTTTAATGAGAACTTTCTGACCAATATATAATTTCTTTGCATTTGCTTTACCGTGTAGTTTTCTCCTTTTGTCTGCTGCAGATTTTATATTTTTTAGAGCCAAATCAATTATGTCTTTGTGTCGAAGTTTACGTGTATTCGGGAAAGGTACAAGCTCTCTGATTCTGTTCGGAGGTTCTTCATTCTACAGTACAAGAGTAGGTGGTAAAGCAGTGGAATCATGAGGCATTTCATTCAGCACATTTTGAAATAAGTGTAAATATCTGTCCCAATGCTGATGCTTTCTGTGACAATAAAGTCTGCAAAGCTTATTGATTTCTTTCATAATCCGTTCAGACGGGTTACAATGTGGTGAATACAATGAAATAAAAACAGGTTTGATTTTATGATTCCGAAGCATGCGTGACCAAACAGCAGATCTGAATTGCGGTCCGTTATCTGAAATGACTTTACTAATGTGTCCAACTTCACGTAAGAAATTTTTAACAAAGGCGTTGGATACAGACCGTCCAGTGGCTTTACGTAACGGAGTGAAAGAAACAAATTTTGAAGTAAGTTCAACAGCGACTAGAACGTACGAAAATCCATTCGATGTTCTGACAAGGGGTCCCAAAAGATCAACAGCAGCAAATTCTTTTAATTTAGAAGGAATAATAGGAAATAATGGAGCACGATGTGAGATAGTAGACGGTTTCGCCTTTTGACAAAGTTTACAAATAGACAAGACTCTTCGAATTCTCTTTTCCATATTGTTAAAATAACAAGTCGTTCGAAGAATATGATAACATTTTCGTGGGCCAAAATGTGCGTAGCTGAAATGAATGTACCAAATGAGCTTATTAACAAAATCGTCTGGAATGCAAAGTACCCATAGCTTGTCATCAACAGTGCAGCGTTTGAACAGTATGTTGTTTCTAACCAGGTAATAATGCCGAATCTGAGTGTGTGTCTTTTCATGCCATTTACTTTTGATATCTTTCCAAATCGGATCTTTATCTTGTTCATGAGCAATGTCCTTTAAAGATGTGGTGATGAAGTTTTCAAAGGCGACTTTCTGAATGTAAAGAATACTGAAATTTTTCTCGAGGTTGCCTTCTGTGTTACTTTTCTCAAGTCCAGCCGGTGCGCGTGACAGTGCGTCCGCAACAATGTTCTCCTTGCCGGGAATGTAGACTATTGTGAAGCGGAATTCTTGCAGAAACAATGCCCAACGTTTTAACCTGTCATGATTTAATTTTGAAGACATAAGAAATTGTAATGCACGATGATCACTGTATACTTTTACGTGCTTACCAGAAAGAAAGAAACGGAATTTGTTAAATGCCCAAACGATAGCTAAAGCTTCTAATTCAGTAACGGAATAATTTTTTTCAGATTTTGTTAGCACTCGGCTAGCAAAAGCGATGGTTTTCTGAACAGTAGTGTCATTTTCTATGGCTTCTTGAAATAAATGGGCACCAAGACCGACTTTAGAAGAATCCGTGCTAAGGCAGAAATCTTGTGACAGATCTGGATGAGCTAGTATTGGCGCGTGAAGTAACGCTTCTTTCAAAGAATTGAATTCCAACTGTGCTTGTTCGTCCCAGTTCCAAATAGTATTTTTTCCAGTGAGAGAACAAAGTTTTGGTGTAACTAGAATTTGCATATTCAGAAAACGACGGTAAAAATTTACGAGACCTAAAAAACTGCGGACTTGTCTTTTTGTGGATGGAACAGGAATGGCTCTGATTGCTTCTAACTTTTCAGGATCCGGCTGAATGCCTTCAGAAGAAATAATATGTCCCAAAAACTTCACCTTTGACCTACCGAATTCAGACTTTTCCAAGTTAACTGTAATTCCAGATTCTGCAAAAATACGTAACAAACTGTTGAGGATGCGGTTATGTTGTTCCCATGAGGCTTCTGCTATTAGAATATCGTCCACATATAAGGTGATGTGACGTTTTAAGAACTCAGGTAATATGGAATTTAACCCGCGAATGAATGCTGCTGAAGAAATGTTCAAACCAAAAGGAAGTTTCCGAAACTGATTACAAACGCCGAAACAAAGGAAAGCTGTGTATTTTCTGCATTCTGGATGAAGTTCGATCTGATAAAAGCTGGATCTGAGATCAATGGAAGACAACACTTTTACACCATTAAAATTTTGAAGAAGTTCTTCCATCGTCTGCGGCCTGTCTGTTTCAGGAATAATGATAGTATTGATTTGTCTCGAATCTAAGACAAGTCTGATCGATCCATTTTTCTTCTCAACAACATGTAACGGATTGTTGTATGAGCTTACTGCAGGCTCAATAATGCCCTCGTCAAGCATAGATTGTATTTCTGTTCTAACACGGTCCCTATAATGTGCTGGAATTACGTATGGTCTAACACAAAATTTAGTATGCTCACGAACACGAAATTGATATTGAAATCCCTTGATTGTTCCTGTTTTGTGAGTAAAAACTGTGGAATGTGCTTGTAAAATCTCAAAAAGGTCCTGCCTATCAGTGTCATTACAATTCTCAATTGTTTGAATTTTATTCTGAATTAACTCATTAGTTTCAAATATGCCGTCGATACCATCCCTGTCAGTACTTGCAGAGTGATTGTTAGTGTCTAGTTCCGTAGAAAATTCCGAACTGTTATCTAACAGAAGGTAAAGCCGATTAATTTCCACATCATGGTTTGAGAGCCAGTCTTCAAATTTCAAAGCTATTGACATACCTTCTTTCTCTAAACTTATTTCAGCATCGTGAAAGCTTAAGATTGCTTTGTATTCATTCAAAAAGTCTACTCCCAGTATAATTTCCGTCGACAATAATGGAACAATAAGGAAGTTCATAGAGAAGCTGTGGCTTTGACAAAAGAATTCTAAGTTGGTTTGTTGGCGTACATCTACACTTTTTCCAAAGATTGCACCTTGTAATTTAATCTTACGTAACGGAAGTGTGGGGCAATCGTTCGCTTTGTTGCATTTGCTAAAAGCTGTTTCGCTAATTACTGAAATGGGACTGCCAGAGTCAAGTACTGCCGTAAATTTTACGTCATTTACAGTAATATGAATCACAGGATATGCAATGTTGTTATGTTTTACGTCGTGTTCCTGGAGTAAGACGTCCCTAATGTCTTCCATTTTTACGTAATTACTAGCTACGGCAGCTGCGTCGTCAGTTTCATAAGTACGTCTTGTGGCTGCCAGTGGTGTGAGTCATCGCCTATTGTCTCTTTGTTGGCGCGCGTCGTTATTGGGATTTGGAGACCTAACTTCTACAAATTCATCGTGACGAGAGTGCTCTGCTCTATTTAAATCTCGCCAGTTCTGATGCAATTCAGGTCTGTCGTTACGATCATATCGTCTGTCGTCATGTCGGTAGGTTCGATAGTTTCTTTCTTGTCTGTCACGTGGTGGAGAATTTCTGCCTGAGTCGTAACTGCGTGCTGGACCGTTGCGTCTAAAGTTATTCTGTCTCCCTTGATAATAGTTATTTTGGTTCCCATATTGTCTGTTTCTCTGATTGTCTCTGTGATAGTCATTACTGCGGAAAGGTGATCTTTCCCTGTAACTATTACTCTGCCAGTGGTTGTCATATGGGTGGTGTCTGTTTTGGTCACGATTTACGTTGTAAGAATAGGTTTGTCGTGGCCATTTATTGTTTCTGTCGTCACGGAATTGTGACGGATGTGACCTGTAGTGATTGTTTTCCTGTTTTCGCATCCCGCGACTGTCTGTGTCAATTTCCAGTTCTTGTAACAGTCCCTGAAAAGCTTCAATGTCGTCTTTGCAACGTCCTGCCAAAATAATATGCCGTAAATGTTCAGGCAGTTTGATTAAACAAATGCGGATGAGTTCTGAGGGGCTGTATGGGTTTGACAGGTACTGATTCTTGTGCAACATGTCTTCAAAATATTTCACAAGACTGGAAAATTCAGATTGTTCGAAGTGTTTCATCATCATGATGCTATGTTTTACGCGATCTTGTGTAGCTTGTGACCAATATGCTGAGAGGAACGCATGGTAAAATTCTCCTTCACTGTGGCAATCGTGAATGACCGATCGCATTCTTACAGCTGGTTCATTCTCCAAGTAGCCACACATAAATTCTAATCTGTGTTCTAATGACCAGTTGGGAGGAAAACAATGAGAGAATTGATGGAGCCACGCTTGTGGATGAATGTCGTTGCCAGAATTCTTAAATGTTTTGAATTTACGTGTAGTAATGAACAGCTTATAGTCAAAATCATCATGTCGGCGAGTCACATATCGGTCATTGTTACGTCGTGTCGGCGGTTCCATCTCAAAATTCGGTGCACCTTGCCAATTTCTTTCATAATTACCGAAATGCTCTGTGTTTTATATTGTGGCTTTTCCGTATTTCTATGTCCCTCTTCCAGTATTGGGGCGCGAGTGTCCTCTGAAATACGTAATTCTTGTATCACCTGCGTCAACTGATCTTGTACTTCCCGGATTTCTCTTTTATACTGTGTATTAATTTGATTTTGATTTTGTTTGAATTTTCTTATTTGTTCATAGTCTTCTGTGTCAGTGAAGGCTACGGGTCTTGTGTCATTCAGATCATCATCTACCTTTGTAGATAAGTTAGTGACCTGATCCGAAAGTTCAGCTACTTTCTCCGATAGTGAACACATTTCCTCAGTATGTTTTTCTGAACCAAGTTTCAGAGTGTCCATTTGTGTTGAAATCGAATCTACTGTGTTCTTTAAGTTTTCCTGAGTTTTTGCCAGTTGCGTAACCGAATCGGTAGATGCAACTGAGTCAATTTTAGCCCACAAGGTCTCATGATTTTCATGAACAATGGTTTGCAGCTCTTTTATGGCTGCTTCGTGATTCTGTAATACATTCTCATGACGCGAAAAAATAGGTTGGAAATGCTCACAAATTTGTGTTTTTACGTCATTACAGACTTTCTGACATTTCGATTCTATTTTATGTAACTCAGTAGTTAAATCTTCACGTGTTTGTTCAAGCATATGTTCCACTGAGTCTAACTTTTGAAGCTTTTGTTCCATTGTGCCTAACTTTTGAAGCTTTTGCTGTGTTTGTCTCTGATTTTGTTCCATTGTGTCTAACTTTAGAAGATTTTGTTCCATTGTGTCTAACTTTTGAAGATTTTGTCCCATCTGTCTCTGATTTTGTTCCATTTGTTGCATTAATTGCAATAATAATGTATTAGTGTCTGGAATCTGTTTCTCTATGCTTTTTGGCATTGCGTTTTCACCGGCAGCATTCACATTTTGACAAGCAGAAAATGTGTCTTGACTCATTTGAGAAAACGGTGAGGACGCAAAACCTGAATCTACAGTATTTGCAAAATTGTGTCCTGTCATTTCGGATTCCTGAGGCGAGCTGTTGCCGACCGATCGATCGATAATGCTTCCCTGTTCACTACCTGTTTCACTGCCTACGCCATTGTCTGACGCCCGCTCCATTTCCCTATGCACAGTTACCAAATTACTACTTTGAATATTAGTTAACTCATTACATGGTGGGGCCAACACACTGCTTTCGTCTTCACTGTCATTTCTCAGTTTACTTTGGAGTCGAGTGTTACGTTTTTCACACGCCATTATTTTCACAATATTTCACACGATAACACAGAAAAGCACAATTTGAATAGCAAAAATAAGAGAACACATTAACATAGCACTGAAAATAATATCTAGTTAATTGCAGCTGCGAAATACTTGGTGCAAATCTACATGCATGCCACAACTGTTTTACTGTGCAACAATGAAAGACTGCAACTACCCAGGAGATTCTCTCTACAATTACGCACTAGCAATAAACAAAAGCTACACTAAATACACAAACTACAAGAAAAAATCAGAAGATTCCAGTGAGGTATCCTAGGCTAAGGGTCGACATATGAAACGTCCCCTTAGAGGAATTTATACATGACTGTGCTTAACCTGGCACACAATAATTTTAGCGCAACGCAATCTGACTATCAAAATTCCCTGCAAAAGAATGGCCCTGACAAACATTAAACTATACCTTTTACAAATCACTTACCTCACAAAAATCTTCGCTACTCAAGCTACTGCAAAACAGCGAGCGCCACTACTGCCAGCTAAATAAAAGATTCAAACTACTGAAGGTACTAACTACTGATAGGGATAGTTAGCAAATGAAAGATATTAATAGAGAACAAACAATGTATTTACCTTAATATTCATAATTGACATTCAGTCTTACAGATTATCAAAACTCCGCCATCTCTCTCCCCACGTCCACCACTGCTGGCGGCTCACCTCCAACTGCCCAGCGCTACGCGCTGTTCGCATCAACAATGGCAGACAACAATTCAAACTAGCCACATACTGCACACAGCACAGCCAGTGATTTTCATATAGAGAGCGCTACGTAACGTTGCCAATAAAAAACATAAACAGCAAACTTACATAAAGAAAACATAAACAGCCTACTTACACCCGCATATAACACATACTCAGTTAAAATATGTCGTATCGACAGCTGTGTCCCACATGTCTGACACGTTGGTGGCTCCTCACGACGTAACAGAAAACCATGTGTCAAAGGACAATGTCCTATTCTAAGCCGTGTAAGGGCTACTTCCTCAGCGCGTCGTTGTCAGAAGGAGGCGAGCCACGGCCGGACAGAATCCTTCACCGCTCGCAACTTATTATCCCTCACGTCCAGCCACTGAGCCTCCCACCAACGCATGACCTTCCGAGTCACGAAAGACGTAATGGCCTGCAGGGGGACGGAACAGCGAGCAGGAGGTGGGATGGAGCAAGCCTCCTTGGCAGCCGCATCAGCAAGTTCATTTCCAGGAATCCCTATGTGCCCTGGAACCCAGCAGAAAATTACATCCTTACCCTGCTGTTGCAAGAGCAGGAGTGCGTCCTGCACCTCTTGCACCATCCGATCTGCTGGGTACATCTGTTCAAGAGCGTGTAGAGCACTTTGGGAATCGGAGCAGATGATGAATTTCGTGCCACGATGTCGGCGCATATGCTCTAATGCTTGCAGAATGGCAAACAGTTCTGCATAGTAAACTGAGAACTGCTCTGGGAGCCCTATCCGATGGACAGTATCGGGAAACACAGCAGAGCAGCCCATAAAATCCCCCTGTTTAGACCCATCCGTGTAAACAGTAATAAAATCGGAATGGCGTTCTAAAATCTCAGTAAGTTTAATTTTAAAAAGGTGGTCGAATGCAAAGAAACATGAATTCATTAGCGAAAACTACATGAAAAGTTAAAATCTAATACAACTAACAGCGTTCAAACACATGTAACAGAGTTCAGACACATGTTAAAAACTCGCATTAACGGATTCAGTGACCAGATCACCTTGGCGTCCCACGTTCCTGAAAGGAAAAGGGTTGTGATTCTTCTCTGCACCTTTCACCGCGATGATCATATAGACGAATAGACTGGCGACAAGAAGTAGCCTGAAGTGATTACCTACTACAGTAAGGCCAAAGGCGGTATCGACATCGTCGATCAGTTGTGTGGAACTTTAGACATGAGCCGAACATGCTGAAGATGGCCACTTAGGATCTTCTTCTCACTGTTCAACGTCGCTGGAATCAATGGGCAAGTGATCCACTTCTGCAACTCACCTCGGGCGACACTTACACGTCGACAATTCCCCAAAATCCTCGCCCTCGCCCTTCTTCGAGGTCGGCTTTACAATCGCCAGGAGGCATCCAGGCACCTTCCCAAACCGTTACAGTCCGTGATGCTACTCCAGGCAGGTGCAAAATGAATGTGGGCAACGGAAAGTACTGAACGCGAAAATGAAGATTTGGCCCCGTCTGCCTACCCCCTGAAGCAGATCTTAGAATATCTTAATGGTGATATTATCTCCTCCTTCTTGCTCTTTAATATATAGATTACAACATAAACATAAATGAATGGTTAAGGGAACTAGTAACTACAAAATGATAAATGCTGTTTCTGCTTAATCATTTACTGTAGATTAAAACCCCTTTATATATTACAAATGTTTATATATTAATGTCCAGTGGACATAAAGAGACACAAATGAATTTCCTAACTAATATTAGTGATAAATTGCCCAAATATGCCCTTTTTTATGGCTACGCGATCTAATATAAATAACGCGAGATGACTGACATCATCTACGTACAAAACACTAGCAGACACTACTTTCAAAGATGATGCAACCTCACTGGAAATAAACGTTACGTGATCACAGCTGTTTAGCTTTGTAGCCCTAATAAGCCGAAGCAATTGGCAATATCAGCGTGTGTTCTGCGTCCGGTGCGTCGGAGTGAAGGTTCTCTCGTACACGACTGCGACGACGAAAGAACTCCAGCCACAAAATATAAAAACAACTCATTCAAACACTAGGACGGCAGAAGACGGTCCTCTGACTAGTACAGTCTAACTTCCTGTCAGATTAAAACTGTGTGCCGGACCGAGACTCGAACTCGGGACCTTTGCCTTTCACGTGCACCGTTCACAGAAGAGCTTCTGTGAAGTTTGGAAGGTAGGAGACGAGGTACTGGCAGAATTGAAGCTGTGAGGACTGCTCGTGATTCGTGCTTGGGTAGCTCAGATGGTAGAGCACTTGCCCGTAAAAGGCAAAGGTCCCGAGTTCGAGTCTCGGTCCGGCACACAGTTTTAATCTGCCAGGAAGTTTCATATCAGCGCACACTCCACTGCAGAGTGAAAATCTCATTCTAGTATAATCTAATACTGTCTTCTCCTTTCTGTGTTCTATAGACGAGAAATTCGAACTCCCAGCCACAAGGACGGAGTTCAGATAACATCTCAACGTGATTATAGGCAGAAGAAGTTCTATCAATCACTGAACGCTGTGTACTCAACGACGACTCCCTACCCAGAGGCGAAGTCCAGAATCGTGCAAGTTCATAACAGTACAGTGCCTAACCATTCTATAAAATCTCCTAAGAGCAAAGACAGCAAGTCCGTCTGTACCAAAAAAAGCTGATACTAAGTGACCGTCAAACACGGGCGCTCAAAACGACTACTTTCTCTCCACCGCTGGCTTCCCAGCAAATCTCGGCTCCCCTCCCTTGTAACTGCAGAAAGCGAATCATTTTCTCGAAACCACGGAATATTCTCCCTCTCTGCAGATTCTTCCGAACGCCGACCAACCATATTTTAGTCTTTTGTCGTCCAGCTGGGAAAGTTTGCGAGGAAATACCTATCCGCGTTAATTAGGAATGCATACAATGGTACGCTTCACAGACTAAAAATCCTCGGAAATAACCCAGCCTATGTGATTTCCAAGGTAACGCTTCGTCGTTCCTCTCTGCTGCATTCAAGATTTTCAGAGTTTCCGAAGTATTATCCGGTTATCCTTCCGACCCCGCTACAACACCGGTCGGCCGCCGCTGTATTGTGTTTGAGCACTCAGGTGCCCCGACCGACCGTCTTCGCTACTTCTGTGCCAAGCAGGACCAACACGCCTGTGCGGGCTTTTCCACCCAGGGCTCGAGTTACACCTGTTGTTTAATTTCCACTGACGTTCCAACCTCCAGTAGTATAGGCAATCATTTATTACGCCGTTTTGATAATAAAGACACTCCGTCACCTTTCATGCAATAAGCGTTAACAACGATTTACAAGGTGTACGTGACAATGTCAGTCTCCTTTGAATATTCATATATACGATGTACATTCTGTCAAATAATACCTAATTCCGGTTGTAAGTCACGACAAAGTATGTAGATGAGTGCTTTTAAGATGCGTAATTATAGTCATCTTGTAGCAGCAGCGCCTCAAGGACTTTGTTCCTAGTTCCACAATCCAAGCCGTGACATCTCCTCCGCCAAAAAAGGTGAAGAAGAATTCAAGGTGTGGGCTGTGCGGCCACTAGAAGGACAGACAGACGAACTACATGTGCAAAACATGGCGTCAATATACACTCCTGGAAATGGAAAAAAGAACACATTGACACCGGTGTGTCAGACCCACCATACTTGCTCCGGACACTGCGAGAGGGCTGTACAAGCAATGATCACACGCACGGCACAGCGGACACACCAGGAACCGCGGTGTTGGCCGTCGAATGGCGCTAGCTGCGCAGCATTTGTGCACCGCCGCCGTCAGTGTCAACCAGTTTGCCGTGGCATACGGAGCTCCATCGCAGTCTTTAACACTGGTAGCATGCCGCGACAGCGTGGACGTGAACCGTATGTGCAGTTGACGGACTTTGAGCGAGGGCGTATAGTGGGCATGCGGGAGGCCGGGTGGACGTACCGCCGAATTGCTCAACACGTGGGGCGTGAGGTCTCCACAGTACATCGATGTTGTCGCCAGTGGTCGGCGGAAGGTGCACGTGCCCGTCGACCTGGGACCGGACCGCAGCGACGCACGGATGCACGCCAAGACCGTAGGATCCTACGCAGTGCCGTAGGGGACCGCACCGCCACTTCCCAGCAAATTAGGGACACTGTTGCTCCTGGGGTATCGGCGAGGACCATTCACAACCGTCTCCATGAAGCTGGGCTACGGTTCCGCACACCGTTAGGCCGTCTTCCGCTCACGCCCCAACATCGTGCAGCCCGCCTCCAGTGGTGTCGCGACAGGCGTGAATGGAGGGACGAATGGAGACGTGTCGTCTTCAGCGATGAGAGTCGCTTCTGCCTTGGTGCCAATGATGGTCGTATGCGTGTTTGGCGCCGTGCAGGTGAGCGCCACAATCAGGACTGCATACGACCGATGCACACAGGGCCAACACCCGGCATCATGGTGTGGGGAGCGATCTCCTACACTGGCCGTACACCACTGGTGATCGTCGAGGGGACACTGAATAGTGCACGGTACATCCAAACCGTCATCGAACCCATCGTTCTACCATTCCTAGACCGGCAAGGGAACTTGCTGTTCCAACAGGACAATGCACGTCCGCATGTATCCCGTGCCACCCAACGTGCTCTAGAAGGTGTAAGTCAACTACCCTGGCCAGCAAGATCTCCGGATCTGTCCCCCATTGAGCATGTTTGGGACTGGATGAAGCGTCGTCTCACGCGGTCTGCACGTCCAGCACGAACGCTGGTCCAACTGAGGCGCCAGGTGGAAATGGCATGGCAAGCCGTTCCACAGGACTACATCCAGCATCTCTACGATCGTCTCCATGGGAGAATAGCAGCCTGCATTGCTGCGAAAGGTGAATATACACTGTACTAGTGCCGACATTGTGCATGCTCTGTTGCCTGTGTCTATGTGCCTGTGGTTCTGTCAGTGTGATCATGTGATGTATCTGACCCCAGGAATGTGTCAATAAAGTTTCCCCTTTCTGGGACAATGAATTCACGGTGTTCTTATTCAATTTCCAGGAGTGTATTTGTGTCTGCAAACATGCGACCTTCCTTTGTCCCGACTGCGTTCCTGAAGCTGGAGCACCTGCCAGCTGGCTCCAAGGCCGTTCTGAAGGACGAACACAGGCACAGATACAGAACTTGGACGTTTATTGTATGTTGGATTCATTATGCAAACACTAATGTGTTCATTGTCAAATGTTATGAACATAAATAAGTTGTTCATTGTAAAATGTTATCAAGGTATCTAATGGGTTCAATGTAAAATGTTCTAAAGCTATAATAAAGTGTGAAAAAGAAACAGTCAATGTGGCAGGATAATTGTAGGCATTGGGGTGTACTGCACCCCACGGTTGTATTGGTGGTATGGGATTCACCTTTCTAACTGAAAGTTAAAGGTAAATGAGAGTGATATATGGTGGACTAGATATAACTCTGTACATCTAAATCATTTTCATTTGGTTTTAGCCAAGGTGGGGTAGTTTCCTTGAAATGTTGTGTGTTACCGACTTCTGAAGTACAGTACATCTGTGTGTGACTTGTGTTTCTTCTGCTGCTATTTCCCAGATGCTCGTTCTGCGTCGAATTCACTTATCCCAGCAGATTTCCCCACTTGCAGCCAGCGTCGTCTCTGCCCCGCTTATATAATTTTCTTTCTGCCTCCTATGCCTTCAAGGCCGTCGGGCGGCAGTAAATCGGTGGTCTTTTTTTCGCCTCATCATTGCATGGCGTTGATTCAGGACCTCCAGGTAGTTCCATCGCCAATGCCAGTCCAAGGATGTCCCACAGTGGGATGGAACTTGTCGCATAGGCGGGTATCGCAATCTGGGCGTTCCTCCTCGCCGACAAAGAAGTTACAAAACTCCACCCGAGCTCAGTTCTGTCGCGACGTTTGTTGTACATCCTTGTAACGAGCCAGACCACTCCTCGGGATTCAGTGCTTAATTAAAAGTTACACAACGGTCTGATTAACGCTCTGAATGAATTTTTGACCGTTAGTACAGTATCCTGGGTGGGGGTATTCACATATTTTCATTCTAAACTACTGACTGAGAAAGGATTTACCGAGCGAGGTGGCGCAGTGGTTAGACACTGGACTCGCATTCGGGAGGACGACGGTTCAATCCCGCGTCCGGCCATCCTGATTTAGGTTTTCCGTGATTTCCCTAAATTGCTCCAGGCAAATGCCGGGATGGTTCCTTTGAAAGGGCACGGCCGACTTCCTTCCCCGTCCTTCCCTAATCCGATGAGACCGATGACCTCGCTGTCTGGTCTCCTTCCCCGAAACAACCAACCAACCTGAGAAAGGATTTATTATCTATGAAATTACAAACCTGACCCATGAAAAATGCAAAATTTATTGTAAAGTTTAATGTGCAAAGATGAAAGAACAAAACGCCCCATAAAAATAATTGGTACATGATAAAGGACATTAATCACAGTGAAATTAAGTTATAGCAGATGACGGCTGATAAAGTTTGCAGATAGGGAAGTCGAATTTTAGTAACATCAGCCGCAACGTAATTTATATAATGCAACGTAGCCACAACTCCGTAACAAACGTTGTATGTTTTTCAGTGAGAATAAGAAGTTAGGCGTACCACTAAGCTTGTTCTTCAATCCTGGGAAGCTTAAACGAAGTGTTGATGTTTGGTTTGTGGGGTGCTCAAAGGCGCGGTTATCAGCGTCTGTACAAAGTCCCAATCTTTACTCAGTCCAGTCTCGCCACCTCCATGAATGATGATGACAACCCAAACACCCAGTCCCCGGGCGAAGAAAATCCCCTACCTGGCCGGGAATCGAACCCGGGACCCCGTGATCCAGAAGCAGCAACGCTAGCCACTACTCCACGAGGTGCGGACTAAGAGAAAAGTGATTGTAAGTTCCTAACACAGATTCGCCCTAACATGGGGTATTCTCACCATTCTCGTTGGTAATGCATAAGCTCACTGTTGATGGTGTGGCTATGTGCACTTGGTACTGCTGTCGTGCATCAAGCTCCCCCAAACTTTACTCCGAAGTAAAGAGCCACCTTCACAGCCTCGAAGTGTTCACAATGCGGCACCCGAAACAGGAATGTAGCTAAAAATGAAGACTGAGTCTGCATTCTCTCCTTTTTGGCTCCTAGTAACTCTGTCCACCAATCCGAAAAAGTTACAATAACTTCCATCCATTGCCGCAACTGTTCAGTTGCTGCGAATCTCCCACCAGAGACTGAGAAAAACGAGTACACCGATTAGCTAGCCTGCCACCCATCTAGCTTAGAAATTATGGACTTGGACACTCCGTCACTCTTGCGTAAAAAAAAAAATTCTTGCTTTAACGCGACCATCATTGTTTTCTCCAAGCGTGGGAAAGAAAAGGAAAAAAATAATACGGTGCCGTTGACCTCCCACCAGGTGATAAAAATGTCAGGAACAGTTAGATTATTTTAGGGCGGTTCGGAGATGTCTTTTTGTTGAATGCCGTTTTTTGACATCGGCCCAGCTGCCGCCTTATTGTCTCTCACTCCGCAGAGAAGGTTTCCAATTCAACGTTTCCCTTGCTGCCAAAGCCACCTGAACAGTCGAGCCATGAGGACGTCGCCTTCTGTAACACATTTGCCAACGCGCCGTTTTGCTCACAGGGTCCCAACGCCGAGTCCGCCGCCGCTGGCCGTGGCAGGCAGTAGTCACAGTGACTGCTCGCTCGCCTGGTGTACCCGGTCTTAGGACGATATCCGGTTCTCAGAAGTTGGTCTTCCCATGCCGCAGTGAGCCCTCCCGTTTGCGTGCAAATCTGCGTTTAGTTGGTAAGTTAGTTACATGTTACATAGATCATATGAACGATTCTTTTATCGAGATGAATTAAATAAATTTACAGGATATTTATATATGATTACTGTTACGCAGAAATTCCTCAATAGAACAGAAGGAGTTGTCCAGGAGAATTGATTTTAAATTAGATTTAAAATTTGTTTCACTACCTGACAGACATTTTGTGTTATTGGAAAAATTATCAGAAATTTTTATTGCTGCATCTTAAACTCTTCTCTGAGCCAGTGGCAGCGTTAGCAATAGCTAGTAAAGGTTAGTTTTGCCTCAAGTGTTGTAGGTATCTATATCACTATCCTTCTCAAATTGTAATGGATTGGCTGTGACGAATTTCATTATTGAAAATACGTATTGTGACGGTGCAGTTAAAATGGCTAGCTCCTCGAAGAGGTACCTACGTAGCGTCCGTGAGTGAAATTCACATGTTATTCCTACTGCTCCCTTTTGTACAGTCAGGACTTCGTTTCTAAGTGATGAGTTCTCTTTAATTGAGGCAGAGTCCATTTTAAGAGAACCACTTGATAATGCTTTGGAAAATGTAATGTACTAACTGTTCTCTTGCTTTCTCTCTAATAAGATTTATTATTACACTATTATTATCTGAAAAACGTACCAGTTTTGCTTGTTGGAGATTAACTGGAAGGTCATTTCCATATCTAAGGGATAGGAGTGGTCCCAAAATAGAACCTACCATTATCTGAAAAACGTACCAGTTATGCTTGTTGAATATTAACTGGAAGGTCATTTCCATATCTAAGGGATAGGAGTGGTCCCAAAATAGAACCTACTATTATCTGAAAACCGTACCAGTTATGCTTGTTGAATATTAACTGGAAGGTCATTTCCATATCTAAGGGATAGGAGTGGTCCCAAAATTAAACCTGTGGGACTCAATTTGTGACCTTACCCCAGTCACTCAAATTTTCTTCTATCTTTCTGACACTGTCTGAATTACTCAGGACAACCTTTTTCATTCTGTTTGTCACGTATGTTTCACACTAGCTGTATGTAAAGCCATGACTTACATAAAACTTGTGTTTTTGCAAGAGAGTAGCATGATCTACACAATCGACGGGTTTGAAGAGATCACAAAAAATACCGACTAGCGGTGTATTATAATTTAATGCTTGTACTATTTGATGAGTGGATGTATAAATAGCGCCGGCCGCGTTGGTCTGGCGGTTCTAGGGGCTCAGTCCGGCACCGCGCGACTGCTACGGTCGCAGGTTCGAATCCTGCCTCGGGCATGGATGTGTGTGATATCCTTAGGTTAGTTAGGTTTAAGTAGTTCTAAGTTCTAGGGGACTGATAACCACAGATGTTAAGTCCCATTGTGCTCAAGCCATTTGAACCATTTTTTTGTATAAATAGCATTCTCAGTCAAGCAGCCTTTGTGGAATCCAAATTGTGATATGCTAAGTAATTGTTTCCACTTAGGTGTACGAATTCTCTTGAATACATTACTTTTGCTTCACAAGATTGCCAGCAACTTACATCTTAAAGATCCCAGAGACAAATATCAGTGTTACATGCACATAGTTACTTAAGATTCGGAAGAGATCATATAGCCTATACAATCTGTGTTATTAAATTATTGTTAGCATCGAAATGTATTTATTCGGTATGCATAAATTTAATCTGATTTGCCTATCAGAATCGAATGAAAGGTGAGAAGTCGAAACGGCTTACCGCTTTTCACGGTCAATAGAGACACGCCACACATTTTGGTCGGTGAAAGAAATCTGCTGCGTCCTGCTTAAAAGGACGAGTCTAACATTTGCCGTATGATATTTAGCGACATCACGGAAACTTAAAACTTTGAGCCGCCAGTCCACCTAAAACCAGTCAGGTGCCATTCTTACCACAGCGCCACCTCACTCAGTCGGCTTCAAAAGAGGATCAGGGCTTTGCCATGAAGCGTTTGCCTGTACCGATCATTAAGGACTGATTTTGGTCCCGTTTGCTCGTCAGTGTCTTCCGTTAAGTCGTGTGTGTCGTCTGACGCCAGTTCTACAAGGCGCACCTGTCCAATGTCGTCAACACGTGCAAATGTTCTCTGTCGTTGTGATTGCGTTATGTCGGAGCTAAATATACTACTGACCATTAAAAGTGCTACACAACGAAGATGACGCGCTACAGACGCGAGATTGAACAGACAGGAAGAAGATGCTGTGATATGCAAATGGTTAGCTTTTCAGAGCATTCACACAAGGTTGGCGCCGGTGGCGACACCTACAACGTGCTGACATGAGGAAAGTTTGCAACCCATTTCTCATACACAAACAGCAGTTGACCGGCGTTGTCTGGTGAAACGTTGTTGTAATGCCTAGTGTAAGGAGGAGAAATGCGTACCATCACGTTTCCCAGTTTGACAAAGGTCGGATTGTAGCCTATCGCGATTACGGTTTATCGTATAGCTGCTCGCGTTGGTCGAGATCCAATGACTGTTAGCAGAATATGGAATCGGTGGGTTCAGGAGGGTAATACCGAACGCCGTGCTGGATCCCAATGGCCTCGTATCACTAGCAGTCGAGATGACAGGGCTGTAACGGATCGTGCAGCCACGTCTCGATCCTTGAGTCAACAGATGGGGACGTTTGCAAGACAACAACCATCTTCACGAACAGTTCGACGACGTTTGCAGCAGCATGGACTATCAGGCCGGAGACCATGGCTGCGGTTACCCTTGACGCTGCATCACACACAGGAGTGCCTGCTACGGTGTACTCAACGACGAACTTGGGTGCACGAATGGCAAAACGTCATGTTTTCGGATGAATCCAGGTTCTGTTTACAGCATCATGATGGTCGCAATCGTGTTTGGCGACATCGCTGTGAACGCACATTGGAAGCGTGTATTCGTCATCGCCATACTGGCGTATCACCCGGCGTGACAGTATGGGGTGCCATTGGTTACACGTCTCGGTCACCTCTTGTTCCCATTGACGGCACTTTGAACAGTGGACGTTACATTTCAGATGTGTTACGACCCGTGGCTCTACCCTTCATTCGATCCCAGCGAAATCCTTCATTTCAACAGGATAATGCACGACCGCATGTTGCGGGTCCTGTACGGGCCTTTCTGGATATAGAAAATGTTCGATTGGTACCCCGGCCAGCACATTCTCCAGATCCCTCACCAATTGAAAACGTCTGGTCAATGGTTGCCGAGCAACTGGCTCGTCACAATACGCCAGTGACTACTCTTGATGAACTGTGGTATCGTGTTGAAGCTGCATGGGCAGCTGTACCTGTACGCGCCATCCAAGCTCTGTTTGACTCAATGCCCAGACGTATCAAGGCCGTTATTACGGCCAGAGGTGGTTGTTCTGGGTACTGATTTCTCAGGATCTATGCACTCAAATTGCGTGAGAATGTAATCACATGTCAGTTCTAGTATAATATATTTGTCCAATGAATACCCGTTTATCATCTTCATTTCTTCTTGGTGTAGCAATTTTAATGGCCAGTAGTGTAACTTCAAACGTGCGCAAATTGTTGGTGATGTCGTAGTGGGTGCTCCCGTAACCAAGTTAGCCGAAGTGTATGGTTTTTCAAAGAGACACCGTATCGCAGATTTATACTCCATACAGGGAAAGTGGGAAAACGTTATCCGCCAAACCGCATGTGGACAAACGTGTATGCTGAGTGATCGTGATAGATGGCCATCGAAAAGCGTGGTGACGAAAAATTAGTGGACGAAAGCTGGAAAACCTACTGCAGAATTGAGTATTGTACTCGAGAACCATGTCGGAACCAAAACAACACGAAGGGAGCTCCGTAAACTGGGAATAGCAGGGCTAGCTGGAAGTTCAAAAAGCACACATGCAAATGCTTGTAACAGGAGAACGTGGTGCCGAAGCCATAAAACCTGGACAGCGGAGCAAAGGAAGAACGTCATTTGGACGGGTCAGTCAAGTTTACGTACCGAGGACGTAACGTGGCCGGGGCTCGGCGATGATTTGGGCAGCCAGCAGCACAGCAAATGACGACCTTTAGATCGCCTTGTGCCTCTTCTTGGGTGAACTACGGGCTTGTGTCTGAGTAATATCGAAAGTTTTATTTTTTGACAGACCAATTCAGATGAAACTTTGCCTCATATGAGAGCACAAGATTGGTCGGAAATGCGTCATCCTACTCATTTATGTCCAGCGGAGTTTCGCGTAAATTGCGCCTAATCACTTTATGTGCCGGCTATAGATGCTGAGACGCTTGGAGCTTATAACGACGAAACCTTAAATGCTGTGTCACGATCCTCTGAAAATGCACACGAGGGGATTTGTAATGTTCTGGAATGGCGACGGGTAGATCCCTTGTGGGTCTCGCCACAGAGCTGCACTAACTCGTCGAATATTTTGCCACGTTCCAACTGCCGTTTCAGGTCCCTTACGCTTTACAATTATTACAGAACCCGCCTCGTGCCATCTGCATGTTGTTCTTCTGTTTGGAAAACGGAAATGACGGTTGGAATGTGCTATTTGCGTCCAATAATAAGACATGAGGCAGCAGGGCCGTAATTAGAACATACACAGCTTGTGTTAAATAATGTTTATTAGGTTGCACAATTTAATACAATAAAACAGATAAATTTAACAACTCACTGAAGCACAATAAAAATGTTTCTTAAGTCCCTGTTAAAATCTGCATAAAAATGCACAAAACGTTAAGAAAATTTCAGTTGGCGTAAATATTAAATAAAATCAAAACTTGCCCAACTCAGAACCCGCAAGATTATCCTGTACAACGACTTCTCTTTTACAATATAAATTCATACCAAGGACTAACATTAAGGCACACAAGTAATAATAAAAGCAACTTCTAAAACTTCAACACTAGGCAATGAAGACACCGGGCAGACGAGCTTCTGACTAAGGAATAATCCAGTTGATGCCAGTACAGGGTGGCACTAATTAAAAAACAAACAATTAATAAAAAACAGTGGCTCTGCATCAAAACATTCCCCGAGAACATACGCACATGAAACCTTCCTTTATAAAAATTTTTAACTTCACAACCAGCACACAAGGTGCATATATAATAAACAAATGGCTGATAAGTAAATACAGAATTAATAGGGGGGGGGGGGAGCCTCAAGCAATCTGATCGGGCACTAATTACAGAGTGAAACCCAGTTTTACAGGTTTAAATTCATATTTCGAGCGAAAGTGGCATTCGCCAAAGTGGAGGAGGAACGAGCTACAAACCGTAACGACCTGAGAGAAGAGGTAGGAACAAAGAGAACAGCAATACTCAACTTAAGGACGAGACTGAGACAGAAGGCCAGCAACATGGAGCCCGGTCTGACGAAACACGGTACCACTGGCAACGGCCAAGGCGTCAAGCCCCGGTGCCACGTCCCAACATACCGGACGAAATACACTGCTTCCGCACAACTGAAACACAAATCAACTACAACAGCACACATGCAGTTGCACATTGATATTACTTACATGAAAGAATGAAACATAACTCTAAAAGAGAAATGAAATTACAATTAAATTAATACCATTTCCTGCTGAAGGTTTTTTTTTTTTAAATCTCATTTTTATTCGCTTTCGTTCGTCGCATTTGCTCGGGGCGGACGTCGTAAGACATCCGTGTATGTTCTTTGTTGATCGATTAACTCAGGTTCTTTTTATTACAGTGGGCTGATAACCCTCTGACCGAACATGCTGAGCTACGGTGCCAGCACTCCATCTGAGCCACCGAGGGCACGGACAGCGCGACTGCAGGGACTTATCGCCGGCACGCTCCCCGTGAGACCCACATTCTCAGCTTACAGTCCAGACACTACATTCGTAGTGCCCCTGCCATTATACCCATTACTCGCGGCAGACAATCCACCGATTCCCGTAAGAGTTCAGGCAAGTACATCTACATCTACATCCACATCCATACTCCGCAAGCCACCTGACGGTGTGTGGCGGAGGGTACCTTGAGTACCTCTATCGGTTCTCCCTTCTATTCCAGTCTCGTATTGTTCGTGGAAAGAAGGATTGTCGGTATGCCTCTGTGTGGGCTCTAATCTCTCTGATTTTATCCTCGTGGTCTCTTCGCGATATATACGTAGGAGGGAGCAATATACTGCTTGACTCTTCGGTGAAGGTATGTTCTCGAAACTTTGACAAAAGCCCGTACCGAACTACTGAGCGTCTCTCCTGCAGAGTCTTCCACTGGAGTTTATCTATCATCTCCGTAACGCTTTCGCGATTACTAAATGATCCTGTAACGAAGCGCGCTGCTCTCCGTTGGATCTTCTCTATATCTTCTATCAACCCTATCTGGTACGGATCCCACACTGCTGAGCAGTATTCAAGCAGTGGGCGAACAAGCGTACTGTAACCTACTTCCTTTGTTTTCGGATTGCATTTCCTTAGGATTCTTCCAATGAATCTCAGTCTGGCATCTGCATAACCGACGATCAACTTTATATGATCATTCCATTTTAAATCACTCCTAATGCGTACTCCCAGATAATTTATGGTATTAACTGCTTCCAGTTGCTGACCTGCTATTTTGTAGCTAAATGATAAAGGATCTATCTTTCTGTGTATTCGCAGCACATTACACTTGTCTACATTGAGATTCAATTGCCATTCCGTGCACCATGCGTCAATTCGCTGCAGATCCTCCTGTATTTCAGTACAATTTTCCATTGTTACAACCTCTCGATACACCACAGCATCATCTGCAAAAAGCCTCAGTGAACTTCCGATGTCATCCACCAGGTCATTTATGTATATTGTGAATAGCAACGGTCCTATGACACTCCCCTGCGGCACACCTGAAATCACTCTTACTTCGGAAGACTTCTCTCCATTGAGAATGACATGCTGCGTCCTGTTATCTAGGAACTCCTCAATCCAATCACACAATTGGTCTGATAGTCCATATGCTCTTACTTTGTTCATTAAACGACTGTGGGGAACTGTATCGAACGCCTTGCGGAAGTCAAGAAACACGGCATCTACCTGTGAACCTGTGTCTATGGGCCTCTGAGTCTCGTGGAGGAATAGCGCGAGCTGGGTTTCACATGACCGTCTTTTTCGAAACCCATGCTGATTCCTACAGAGTAGATTTCTAGTCTCCAGAAAAGTCATTATACTCGAACTCAATACGTGTTCCAAAATTCTACAACTGATCGACGTTAGAGATATAGGTCTATAGGTCTGCAGATCTGTTCGACGTCCCTTCTTGAAAACGGGGATGACCTGTGCCCTTTTCCAATCCTTTGGAACGCTACGCTCTTCTAGAGACCTACGGTACACCGCTGCAAAAAGGGGGGCAAGTTCATTCGCGTACTCTGTGTAAAATTGAACTGGTATCCCATCAGGTCCAGAGGCCTTTCCTCTTTTGAGCGATTTTAGTTGTTTCTCTATCCCTCTGTCGTCTATTTCGATATCTACCATTTTGTCATCTGTGCGACAATCTAGAGAAGGAACTACAGTGCAATCTTCCTCTGTGAAACAACTTTGGAAAAAGACATTTAGTGTTTCGGCCTTTAGTCTGTCATCCTCTGTTTCAGTACCATTTTGGTCACAGAGTGTCTGGACATTTTGTTTTGATCCACCTACCGCTTTGACATAAGACCAAAATTTCTTAGGATTTTCTGCCAAGTAGTGTGCATCCGCACTGAAGAAGGTCATCAGCCGGTTATGCTTAGCGGTATGAAGATGACATCTGTTCTTTCGGACTTGTCCGAAAGAACAGATGCAATCTTCATATATTAAAAAAGGAAAGTTCACAAAAAAATTAAACTCAACACTTAAGAATTCATGTAAATACTACAATACACGCGTAGGTAAGACTGTTCCTTGAAACTTAATAACAACAGCTGAGTATTGCCTTAAACGGGCAGAAGTCCACCAGAACTACACTTTCATGGAATCTGATGTTTTGGTTCAAATGGCTCTAAGCTCTATGGTACTTAACATCTGAGGTCATCAGTCCCTTGGACTTAGAACTAATTAAACCTAAGGACATCACACACATCCATGCCCGAGGCAGGATTCGAACCTGCGACCGTAAAAACGGCGCGGTACCGGACTGAAGCTCCTAAAAGTGCTCGGACACAGCGGTCGGCTCTGATGTTTTACGAGACAGTATAGTATTTCGTTACTCGTAAACTATGGTGCAAGTTCTGATATTTAATCACCAAGGTTACAACAACTTTAGATATGCAAGCATTCAATGATGAGCAGCTCACTGGACTTCCTTACATATAGCTGCAGATCCTTCATCAAGTGGTAGGAAACTAAGATGGAAAGCCCAAGCCCCGTTACCATATCACGTGTGACGTAACTGACATATCAGACTCGTCACTGAAGACAACATTAGTTAACCATTAACAACATGTATAAGCACACAACTGCACCTGTTTAAATCAAACACACACACCATATGCCCAGGCGAACGGTTAATGCCAGGCCACGCTCCGGCAAGCTCTTCTTCTCAACATGCACTGCGTGGCGAGAAAAGCCAAGCGCCTCGCCTCTTGCCGGAACCCAAACATTTCCGCCGTCTCCGGCCGCAGCACTCCAGTAATACCACGCGCTGAGCATGCGCACCAAGTAAGAGCCAACCTCTGACCGAGTTGTAACCGCAACCGACAGACCACACAGTGAGACAGCTGCCTCGACGCTGCAGGCTTAAATAGCCGAACCCGCGATGAACAACTGACTCGCGGCCGGGCAAAGATAATCGATGGCAAAGGTGACAATACAAGAAAGGGGTACTGGCGCCAGCCGCGCGACGTATGAACGGTCTCTTATACGGCGCATTGTCAGTTGGACAGCTTCAACGCTGTGCACACGACACAACTGCTCCACTGTCTCGGTACCTACCTAGTTCCAAATTGAACTCAACGGCATAGACTCTGTGCGTCCGATTAGACGTGATAGATGACTCGAGCACAGATACACCTTAAAAGGATGGCCAACTGAAGAGATACTACTTGTCGTGGGCCAACTTCTAGTATGCGGTAACCTATGTCTTGTGGCGGACGGTACTCTGTGCACGACTGTTGCTTTCCCCATTTCCTGTTCGTCACGAATGGTCTGCAGAAAACACGATTTTTGGCAAGCCTCTGTGTGGGCTCAAAACTCTCTCACTTTTAACTCCACGGTATTTTGCGAGTTATACCTAGGAGGAAGCAGTACACCGATCGACTCTTCCAGGAACGAACACTAACGTAATTTCAACTGTAAAGCTCCACGCGATGCTCAACGCCTCTCTTGCAGCGTCTGCCACTGGGGTCGGCTCAACATCATGTGACAGTTTCAGGCTAACTAAATGGACCTGTGACGAAGCGCGCTGCTCTTCTTTGGATCTTTTCTGTTTTCTCTATCAGTTCTGCCTGGTATGGATCCTAGACTGCCGACCAATATTGGATTTTGTAAGCTACCTCCTTTGTGGGTGGGCCACACTTCCTGAAAATTCTTACAATGAATCACGGTCTGGCATCTGCCTTATACATATTTAGTTTTATGTAGTCATCCCGTGGGCATAGTCATACATATTTTATGAATGTGACTGCTTCCAGTGATGGTTCTGCGACAATATACTCATATAGTAAATGGTCTTTCTACCTATTATCCACAATATATATATTGACACTCATCATAAGCACATAATATATATATATATATATATATATATATATATATATATATATATATATATATGCCACTTGTATGAATATCAAGAGCTCAGATGGAAACCCAGTTCTAAGCAAAGAAGGGAAAGCAGAGAGGTGGAAGGAGTATATAGAGGGTCCATACAAGGGCGATGTACTTGAGGACAATATTATGAAAATGGAAGAGGATGTAGATGAAGATGAAATGGGAGATATGATACTGCGTGAAGAGTTTGACAGAGCACTGAAAGACCTGAGTCGAAACAAGGCCCCGGGAGTAGACAACATTCCATTAGAACTACTGACGGCCTTGGGAGAGCCAGTCCTGACAATACCATCTGGTGAGCAAGATGTATGAGACAGGTGAAATTCCCTCAGACTTCAAGAAGAATATAATAATTCCAATCCCAAAGAAAGCAGGTGTTGACAGATGGGAAAATTACCGAACTATCAGTTTAATAAGTCACGGCTGCAAAATACTAACGCGAATTCTTTACAGACGAATGGAAAAACTGGTAGAAGCCGACCTCGGGGAAGATCAGGTTGGATTCCGCAGAAATGTTGGAACACGTGAGGCAATACTGACCCTACGACTTATCTTAGAAAATAGATTAAGGAAAGGCAAACCTACATTTCTAGCATTTGTAGACTTAGAGAAAGCTTTTGACAATGTTGACTGGAATACCCTCTTTCAAATTCTAAAGGTGGCAGGGGTAAAATACAGGGAGCGAAAAGCTATTTACAATTATTTGTACAGAAACCAGATGGCAGTTATAAGAGTCGAGGGGCATGAAAGGGAAGCAGCGGTTGGGAAGGGAGTGAGACAGGGTTGTAGCCTGTCCCCGATGTCATTCAATCTGTATATTGAGCAAGCAGTAAAGGAAACAAAAGAAAAATTCGGAGTAGGTATTAAAGTCCATGGAGAATAAATAAAAACGTTGAAGTTCGCCGATGACATTGTAATTCTGTCAGAGACAGCAAAGGACTTGGAAGAGTAGTTGAACGGAATGGACAGTGTCTTGAAAGTAGGATATAAGATGAACATCAACAAAATCAAAACGAGGATAATGGAATGTAGTCGAATTAAGTCGGGTGATGCTGAGGGAATTAGATTAGGAAATGAGACACTTGAAGTAGTAAAGAAGTTTTGCTATTTGGTGTGTATCGGAGAGCACCGAATTACGTAGGGATCCAAATGGAACGGTGATGGTCCTTAGGTAGAGCAGAGACTGGAACAGCACATTACGTCCACATGCTAACACCTTTTTATTGGTCTTTTTCACTGGCGCACATGTACATTACCATGAGGGGTGAGGTACACGTACACACGTGGTTTCCGTTTTCAATTAAGGAGTGGAACAGAGTGTGTCCCGACATGTGAGGCCAATAGATGTTCAATGTGGTGGCTGCACACAGTTGCAATCTCTGGCGTAATGAATGTCGTACACCCCGCAGTACATCTGGTGAAATGTCGCCGCAGGCTGCCACAATACGTTGTTTCATATCCTCAGGGGTTGTAGGCACATCACGGTACACATTCTCCTTTAACGTACCTCACAGAAAGAAGTCCAGAGGTGTAAGATCAGGAGAACGGGCTGGCCAATTTATGCGCCCTCCACGTCCTATGAAACGCCCGTCTAACATCCTGTCAAGGGTCAGCCTAGTGTTAATTGCGGAATATGCAGGTGCACCATCATGCTGTACCACATACGTCGACGCGTTTCCAGTGGGACATTTTCGAGCAACGTTGGCAGATCATTCTGTATAAACGTGATGTATGTTGCAGCTGTTTGGGCCCCTGCAATGAAGTGAGGACCAATGAGGTGGTCGCCAATGATTCCGCACCATACATTTACAGTCCACGGTCGCTGTCGCTCTACCTGTCTGAGCCAGCGAGGATTGTCCACGGACCAGTAATGCATGTTCCGTAAATTCACTGCCCCGTGGTTTGTGAAACCCGCTTCATCGGTAAACAGGTAGAACTGCAACGCATTCTCTGTTAATGCCCATTGACAGAATTGCACTCGATGATTAAAGTCATCACCATGTAATTGCTGATGTAGCTACACATGAAACGGGTGAAAGCGGTGACGATGCAGTATGCGCATGACACTACTTTGACTCAGTCCACCGGCTCTCGCAATGTCCCGTGTACTCATGTGTGGGTTCATGGCAACAGCAGCTAACACACCAACTGCACCCGCTTCTCCTGTGACGGGCCTGTTACGGACCCGTTTGCGTGCTACGACCATACCTGTTGCATACAGTTGGCGGTAGATGTTTTGCAATGTGCGGCACGTTGGATGCTCTCTGTCCGGGTACCGTTCTGCATACACCCCGCAGGCTTCAGCTGCATTTCGTCGACACTCGCCATAGATGAGTATCATCTCCGCCTTTCCAGAGTTCGAATACACCATGGCCACAGTTCCTACGACACTATCACAGACGTCTGGTAACACGGTGTACTACAGTTGGCCTGCGTGCGGAGACGAATGCATAATAACAATAGCAGCAGGCGCTACATGCGGACACTGCGACAGCTAGACCAAACCACAACAGTGCACTACAGCCACACTCGTAAACACGGTCGTCATCCTAAACATGTCCCTGCAGATGCTGATCGCCGACCGTGGCCCGTGTTTGTTACAACACGCAACTGAACGTCGGAGGTTTCAAGCGTCAACTTTAGGTTACAATATCTCCGGATGTAATTAACATTTTAGAATGCAACAAACGGCACTGATTACGTATTTGTGTATATGTTCAGATGTGCTAACAAAACTAACGTGGTTCCATTTAAAAAAACATAGGTTTGTGTTAAAAAATATACTTCCGTGCATTTTTGTATGGTTTGTATTAAACAATTACACTAGCCCCTCTCCTCACGATCGGTCTGTGGAATCGGTTCGTCAGTATTTGATGTGGTTTACGAAATATATCCAGCGGTAACGTTAGGTGACCCACCATATATATATATATATATATATATATATATATATATATATATATATATATGATGGTCCATTGATAGTGACCGGGCCAAATATCTCACGAAATAAGCGTCAAACGAAAAAAGTACAAAAAACGAAACTCGTCTAGCTTGAACATCGTGATGATGTAAGGGTATTGTGATCAAAATGCCCAACGGGCGTGTGCTATGTATGCTGCTCGGTATCATGGACGACATCATCCAAGTGTCCGGACCGTTCGCCGGAAACATTATTTGTTACTATAGGAAACAAAAAGTGTTCAGCCACATATGAAACGTCAACCACGACCTGCAAAAAATGATGATGCCCAAGTTTGTTGTTTTAGCTGTTGTCGCGGCTAATCCGCACATCAGTAGTAGACAAATTGCGCGAGAATCGGGAATCTCAAAAACGTCGGTGTTGAGAATGCTACATTAACATAGATTGCACCCGTACCATATTTCTATGCACCAGGAATTGCATGGCGACGACTTTGAACGTCGTGTACAGTTCTGCCACCGGGCACAAGAGAAATTACGGGACGATGACAGATTTTTTGCACGCGTTCTATTTAGCGACGAAGCGTCATTCATCAACAGCGGTAATGTAAACCGGCATAATATGCACTATTGGGCAACGGAAAATCCAAGATGGCTGAGACAAGTGGAACATCAGCGACCTTGCCGGGTTAATGTATGGTGCGGCATTATGGGAGGAAGCATAATTGGCCCCCATTTTATCGATGGCAATTTAAATGGTGCAATGTATGCTGATTTCCTACGTCATGTTCTACCGATGTTACTACAAGGTGTTTCACTGCATCACAGAATGGCGATGTACTTCCAACATGATGGCACATAGCTCGCTTGCGGTTGAAGCGCTATTGAATAGCATATTTCATGACAGCTGGATTGGTCGTCGAAGCACCATACCATGGCCCACACGTTCACCGGATCTGACGTTCCCGGATTTCTTTCTGTGAGGAAATTTGAAGGACATTTGCTATCGTGATCCACCGACAACGCCTGACAACATTCGTCAGCACATTGGCAATGCATGTACAAACATTACGGAAGGAGAACTACTCTTTGTTGAGAGGAATGTCGTTACACGTATTGCCAAATACATTGAGGTTGACGGCCATCATTTTGAGCATTTACTGCATAAATGTGCTATTTACAGGTAATCACGCTGTAACAGCAAGCGTTCTCAGAAATGATAAGTTCAGAAAGGTACATGTATCACATTGTAACAACCGAAATAAAGTGTTCAAACGTAGCTACGTTCTGTCTTTTAATTTAAAAACCTACCTGTTACGAACTGTTCGTCTAAAATTGTGTGCCATATGTTTGTGACTATTACAGCGCCATATATCACAAAGCGAAAAAAGTGGTCCAACTAAAACGTTCATATTTCTTTACGTACTACACAAATATATAATAAAAAATTGGGGTTCCTATTTTAAAAAAAAATGCAGTTGATGTCCGTTTGACCTATGGCGGCGCCATCTAGCGGGCCAACCATAGCGCCATCTGGTTTCCCCTTACAAGCTAGACAAGTATCGTTGTTTGTAGTTTTTTCGTTTGACGCTAATTTCGTGAGATATTTGGCCCGGTCACGATCAATGGACATATATATGTATATATATTGCGAATAATAGGTAGAAAGACGATGTACCTATATGGTTCAAGGATCGCCAGTTTTCACTCATCATAAGCGCACACACACACACACACACACACACACACACACACACACACACACACACGTATATATATATTCTTGCACCGAGCCTTCCTATGGTACTTCCCTCGTGATTCACCACGTAACTTACAGAAAAGTCGACGTGAAGTTCCGAACTGACCGACCGCCGTATCATCCTCCTCCAATGGCGTCATCGGATGCCGTATGGAGGGGCGTGTGGTCAGCACACCGCTCCCGCGATCATTGTCGTGTTTCTTCACGTAGGAGCCGCTACTAGTCGGTCGAGTAGCTCCTTACCAGCCCTCGCACCAAGGAAGACTATCTGGGAGTACCGGGGATCAAACCCGGATCCTCCGGATGGCAGTCAACCGCACTCTCAGCTACGGAGGTGGACAGGTCGTTTACATGTTCTGTGAAAATGAAAGGCCCTATATCATTACCTTGGAGAAAACACAAAACTACGTGTACGCCTGAAGATTTCTCGCCGAAGAAAATAACATGCTGCGCTGTGTTTGCTAGAAATTCTTGAATCCAGTCATACAACTGGTCTGATATTCCGCACGCTCACATTTTGTTCACTAGGCGGTAATACGGAACTGCAACGAGTGCGTTCCGGAAAATCAAGGAAAACGGTACCAACCTGGATGCCGGTATCAACTGCTGTCTGGTTCTCGTGGACTAAAAGAAGGAATTGGGTTTCATATGATCGTTGTTTTCGGCACCCATATTGATTCATGAAGAGCGGATTTTTCGGTCTTCAGGAATGTCACGACACGCGAGGATAAAACGTTTTCCCAAATTCTGTAACAGGCTAACTTCAGAGATATGGGCTTATAGTTTCGTACGTCTGTTTTTCTCTGCAAATGAAGGATCAGTATCAGTACCTCCATGTTTCAAAAAAGTAGATGGAACATCAGTACCAAACATCGTTGTCTTTCCTCATACGAACAAAACCGCGTCACACGCAGGCAGACCTACCGAATAGAGATGTAATTTCAGTTATTCGTTACAGGTCTGGGCAACCATGTTTCCCGGAGTCCATCCATGCAGTGAACATGTGGAAACCGACGCAGATCTAAACAATGCCTTACTGGGATGCGCTAAAAATGCCTCGCACCAAAATGAACCGTGGGGAAACCTCGTAAAATTGTAGATTCCCAATTTAATAGCCCATTACCTCCAAGAAATGAGCACAACTTTTTGACGTATCAAATAACGGCATGTGTCAAATTAAGCGTGTATAAAATTACTATATTCTTGCACATAAACTATGTTAACTAAGTTTAAAAAAAGCACTCGTAAATGACTACAAAGGGTGAATAAAGTAAACAATGCCTTCCCACATGAAGTGTAATCCATAAGGTTCTGTGGAAGCCGTGTGCCGAAGATACTTGGTCATGGCATGGCATGGAATGGCAATTAACAGAAAGCTAATGTTGATTATAATCCGTCTTGACTGCAAAAAATTTTATTCACATGACCAGTTTCGGTTCCTCTAGAACCATCTTCAGATCTGAAACGACAATGATACTAATTTGCTATTTCACAAATGCAAACCTTTTTCATCCTATCCGATCAAAATTAAATGTTCCATAACGTACCTGCAATTTCCGTTATAGGAGTAACCCGTCAACACACAGCAACCGTCACATGCTGCGTCACATTAAATTGGTTGGCAGAATGCACGTCATTTATATTAATTATAAAACCATTACCGACAGGTGGCGTTTGGTACATTTGTTACATTACATAAGCACATACTGTATCTTTATCTCTAAAGATGCTTAATTAAAATCTGTAGTTGTCAAGGTTAAAATCTGTACTTGTCAAAATTAAAATACACAGTAAAATTATCATTTTTGTACCATCGAAAAACAAAGGGCGATTTCCACAGGGTGTTACACAAAGGTACGGCCAAACTTTCAGGAAACATTCCTCACACACAAATAAAGAAAAGATGTTATGTGGAAATGTGTCCGGAAACGCTTAATTTCCATGTTAGAGCTCATTTTAGTTTCGTCAGTATGTACTGTACTTCCTCGATTCGCCGCCAGTTGGCCCAATTGAAGGAAAGTAATGTTGACTTCGGTGCGTGTGTTGCTCTACAGTACTAGCATCAAGCACATCAGTACGTAGCATCAACAGGTTAGTGTTCATCACGAACGTGGTTTTGCAGTCAGTGCAATGTTTACAAATGCGGAGTTGGCAGATGCCCATTTGATGTATGGATTAGCACGGGGCAAGAGCCGTGGCGCGGTACGTTTGTATTGAGACAGATTTCCAGAACGAAGGTATCCCGACAGGAAGACGTTCGAAGCAATTGATCGGCGTCTTAAGGGAGCACGGAACATTCCAGTCTATGACTCGCGACTGGGGAAGACCTAGAACGACGAGGACATCTGCAATGGACGAGGCAATTCTTCGTGCAGTTGACGATAACCCTAATGTCAGCGTCAGAGAAGTTGCTGCTGTACAATGTAACGTTGACCACGTCACTGTATGGAGAGTGCTACGGGAGAACCAGTTGTTTCCGTACCATGTACAGCGTGTGCAGGCACTATCAGCAGCTGATTGGCCTCCACGGGTACACTTCTGCGAATGGTTCATCCAACAATTTGTCAATCCTCATTTCAGTGCAAATGTTCTCTTTACGGATGAGGCTTCATTCCAACGTGATCAAATTGTAAATTTTCGCAATCAACATGTGTGGGCTGACGAGAATCCGCACGCAATTGTGCAATCACGTCATCAATACAGATTTTCTGTGAACGTTTGGGCAGGCATTGTTGGTGATGTCTTGATTGGGCCCAATGTTCTTCCAACTACGCTCAATGGAGCACGTTATCATGATTTCATACGGGATACTCTACCTGTGCTGCTTGAACATGTGCCTTTACAAGTACAACACAACATGTGGTTCATGCACGATGGAGCTCCTGCACATTTCAGTCGAAGTGTTCGTACGCTTCTCAACAAGAGATTCGGTGACCGATGGACTGGTAGAGGCGGACCAATTCCATGGCCTCCACGCTCTCCTGACCTCAACCCTCTTGACTTTCATTTATGGGGGCATTTGAAAGCTCTTGTCTACGCAACCCCGGTACCAAATGTAGAGACTCTTCGTGCTCGTATTGTGGACGGCTGTGATACAATACGCCATTCTCCAGGGCTGCATCAGCGCATCAGGGATTCCATGCGACGGAGTGTGGATGTACGTATCCTCGCTAACGGAGGACATTTTGAACATTTCCTGTAACACAGTGTTTGAAGTCACGCTGGTACGTTCCGTTGCTGTGTTTTTCCATTCCATGATTAATGTGATTTGTAGAGAAGTAATAAAATGAGCTCTAACATGGAAAGTAAGCGTTTCCGGACACATGTCCACATAACATATTTTCTTTCTTTGTGTGTGAGGAATGTTTCCTGAAAGTTTGGCCGTACCTTTTTGTAACACCCTGTATATCCATGG
This sequence comes from Schistocerca cancellata, assembly GCF_023864275.1. Lineage (NCBI taxonomy): Eukaryota > Metazoa > Arthropoda > Insecta > Orthoptera > Acrididae > Schistocerca > Schistocerca cancellata. The sequence continues at coordinate 177,276,734 of NC_064631.1, forward strand.
CGCTGGTGAAGACTTGTTTTCCTCCATGGTCTGTTTTCGTGGTTCCCGCTAATTCGGTGTTGTGCCACGAGCCGTTCAGTTGTCTGATGTCCTACGCCGTGTGTGGACGGGTTACTCCTGTAACCGAAATTGCAGGTACGTTATGGTACATTTGATGTTGATCGGATAGGATGAAGAAGGTTTGCATTTGTGAAATAGCAAATTAGTATCATTGTCGTTTCAGATCTGAAGATGGTTCTAGAGGAACCGAAACCGGTCATGTGAATAGACATTTTTGCAATCAAGACGGATTATAAGTAACATTGTAGGGGGTGTTCAAAAAGACTCCCCGCAGTGCCGTATGATTGTTAGCCGCGTTTGCAGTATGATTGTTCGCCTGCCTGTGTTTTTCAGCGGAACAATAAGCGCACAACGGTATTGCAGTGATATTCTGTACCCATCCATAGAAGAACTTGTGTTAAGTGAAATACTGAACGCTTATTTTCAACAAGATGGTGCAACCGCGCATACAGCTCGCGTTTCAATGTCTCTGCTTGCTGATGTTTTTGGTGATCGCATAATTTCACAGGGACTTTGGCCTCCACGATCGCCTGACCTAACACCACCTGACTTTTTCTTCTGGGGTGCAGCGAAAGCAACTGTTTATAAAAACCGCCCGAAATCCATCGATGAATTGAAAACTGCAGTATCCACTTTCACTGCTTCTGTTACAGAAGAATTGTTACAGCTTGTGTTTGGAAACATGATTAGACGAATTGAATTGTGTATTCAACAACAGGGGGGACACTTACAACATTTAATGTGAAAATTTGTAAGTAAAAATGAATATTCAGTAAATTAATAACTTCTATTTCACTGAGTTTCATTTCGGTATATTCACTGCGGAATACGGCACCCGCAGCTAACAATCATACGGCACTGCGGAGAGACTTTTTGAACACGCCGTATAACCAGTTTTTGCGGTATCCCATCAGACATTATGTCTGTTTTTGCAATGTAACAGAAAGCTGACAACATTAGTTAAAAACAAAAAAATAGGACAATAAAAATTTAAAAATAAAGTCAAAATATTTACGCTTTTAAGAGCAGTCAAATGAAAACGAGGCAGATAGAAAAAAGTAAGTAAATAGTTTATTATTTCGAAAGGAATCACCATACGTATTAATACACTCCTGGAAATTGAAATAAGAACACCGTGAATTCATTGTCCCAGGAAGGGGAAACTTTATTGACACATTCCTGGGGTCCTTTCGCAGCAATGCAGGCTGCTATTCTCCCATGGAGACGATCGTAGAGATGCTGGATGTAGTCCTGTGGAACGGCTTGCCATGCCATTTCCACCTGGCGCCTCAGTTGGACCAGCGTTCGTGCTGGACGTGCAGACCGCGTGAGACGACGCTTCATCCAGTCCCAAACATGCTCAATGGGGGACAGATCCGGAGATCTTACTGGCCAGGGTAGTTGACTTACACCTTCTAGAGCACGTTGGGTGGCACGGGATACATGCGGACGTGCATTGTCCTATTCGAACAGCAAGTTCCCTTACCGGTCTAGGAATGGTAGAACGATGGGTTCGATGACGGTTTGGATGTACCGTGCACTATTCAGTGTCCCCTCGACGATCACCAGTGGTGTACGGCCAGTGTAGGAGATCGCTCCTCACACCATGATGCCGGGTGTTGGCCCTGTGTGCCTCGGTCGTATGCAGTCCTGATTGTGGCGCTCACCTGCACGGCGCCAAACACGCATACGACCATCATTGGCACCAAGGCAGAAGCGACTCTCATCGCTGAAGACGACACGTCTCCATTCGTCCCTCCATTCACGCCTGTCGCGACACCACTGGAGGCGGGCTGCACGATGTTGGGGTGTGAGCGGAAGACGGCCTAACGGTGTGCGGGACCGTAGCCCAGCTTCATGGAGACGGTTGCGAATGGTCCTCGCCGATACCCCAGGAGCAACAGTGTCCCTAATTTGCTGGGAAGTGGCGGTGCGGTCCCCTACGGCACTGCGTAGGATCCTACGGTCTTGGCGTGCATACGGTCTTGGCGTGCGTCGCTGCGGTCCGGTCCCAGGTCGACGGGCACGTGCACCTTCCGCCGACCACTGGCGACAACATCGATGTACTGTGGAGACCTCACGCCCCACGTGTTGAGCAATTCGGCGGTACGTCCACCCGGCCTCCCGCATGCCCACTATATGCCCTCGCTCAAAGTCCGTCAACTGCACATACGGTTCACGTCCACGCTGTCGCGGCATGCTACCTGTGTTAAAGACTGCGATGGAGCTCCGTATGCCACGGCAAACTGGCTGACACTGACGGCGGCGGTGCACAAATGCTGCGCAGCTAGCGCCATTCGACGGCCAACACCGCGGTTCCTGGTGTGTCCGCTGTGCCGTGCGTGTGATCATTGCTTGTACAGCCCTCTCGCAGTGTCCGGAGCAAGTATTGTGGGTCTGACACACCGGTGTCAATGTGTTCTTTTTTCCATTTCCAGAAGTGTACATTTATCCCATTATGAGACAATACGTCGATGCCTTCGTGGAAAAAAATTTGCACCTCGTCGTCCGCAGCAAACTGGCGGCCGCAAATGTCTTCCTTCAGGCATCCAAAAATATGGAAATCCATGGTGAGAGATCGAGACTGTATCGATTCTGTGTAAGGGCTTCCCAGCGTAGTCCAAAGAATGTCGGCAACATGTGGGTCGGCTCACATATTATACTCGTACATGTAAGCTTGGTTTGTCGATGCGTGCCTGTAGTCCAAAGAATGTCGGCAACATGTGGGTCGGCTCACATATTATACTCGTACATGTAAGCTTGGTTTGTCGATGCGTGCCGCTAAGGTTCTGCAAACTCCCTCTGCAGCTCCTTGACAGTGATACGCTATGGTAGGTAGTCCTCCAGCCATGAAGAAAGTTTCGTCTGGAACTGCAGCGGTTGCTTAGAAGATTGCGATGTCAAAATGACGGAATCACGCCAGTGGACTTCTTATGGGAAGTCAGTGAAGAGTTGAAATGGTCGAGACCTGCCAGAATGTCTCTGAATATTGTAAAATGTTCCACATAAAACGTTCTAGTATGTTCCAAACATTCTGTAATGTTCGAGAATATTGTAGAACCCGAATGTAATAGAATCTTCCAGAAGTTTTCAGAATGCTGTAGAATGTGCCAGAATCTTCTAGAATTTTCCAGAACCTTCTAAAAAAAGGAAGATAGGGATTTAACACCCTGTTGATATCGACGTCGTTAGGTACGGAGCGTAAGCTCGGATTGTTTCCAGGATGACGAAGGAAATCGGCCGTGCTCCTTCAAAGGAACCGTCCCGACAAGGGCCTGGTGCGATTTAGGGGAATCACGCGGAACTTAAATCTTTATGGCCGGAAGCGGATTTGGATCGTCATCCTGCAGATTTCGAATCCAGTGGGACAATCACTGCGCCATCTCGCCCTGTAGAATGGTCGAGAATGTTCTAGAATGTTGTGTCGTGTTCTAGACTATATCGGAATGTTCTGGAATGTCCTAGAACGTTTCAGAGTTTTCTTTGAAGTGAATAAATGGCTGACAGAATACTTTATTACAAATTAGTGTATTTGTAAAACATTCTCGGTTTTCTTGACGCGTCAATTCTTGATAAAATCTCGAGCTTTCGACGATATCCGCCATCGTCATCGTCAGGAGCAACCGACAGTCTTCACTGCTGCTGTGGTAGCCCTTTTTTATAGCCCGTGGACGGCTTCTGATTGGTCGGTTCGTGATTGGTCTACGATTACGTACTACTGTCGCAGACGATGTCAATGTGTGCGCCGATGGCGCCACCGCTTCCGTTGGAACGTAAACCTTGGAAGGAACGTCTCTGTTGCTTCTCTGCATCGAGCCCTCGTTTCCATGCACAGCTCAGATGGTGTCCGCTATCGCGGTTAAGGTTATCGGGATCGAACCGGGGACCTTCTGCGTGTAAAGCAACGTGATAACCGCTACACCACGGGAACGACGACTATGCTGCTGTACTACCTGGAAACCCGTAGTGGCAACAGATTTTCTTGCGTAAGCAAGGGCATCGGCTACGAGCTCCCTCCGATTCTAGAAATTGCTGTAGTAAAAGACATCGATGAAAACAATCAAACAACAACAGCCAGGGAGAAAGCTGTGTGAGCAGAGGCCCTACATGGTGATACCAAGAACGGAGGCGTCAGTCATGTGCAGCGGTTAACCGCAACGAACAGGCTCTTTGGTCTCGGGGTATGATTCCTGCTTCGGGTGCAGGAGGTCCCGGGTTCAAATCCCGGACGAGCTCTTGCGTTTTGTACAAACGTGTGGCAACTACCGGCATGCCGGCGGCTGTTTCGCGCATTTCCAGCCCTCCAAGTAAGCACAAAAACCAAGTAGCCAGTTCTGAAAGAGTTTCATGTATCATTTGAGCCATCTGCATCCTGGTGGTGGGACGTTTGAAATTGATTTAAATGATCACAGTAGAGATTGTAGCAAGTGTCCTGTTGAGTGCGACGAAAAAGTGTTTCCGCCCGGAATCGAACCGTGGCCTTCTGCGTGTTAGGCAGACGTGATAACCGCTACACCACGTAAGCTGCTACGCTCTGCGATGCACATCTGACACAACTTGTAGGACGATCGCAATTTTGGCGTAAAAATCACTTTGCGGAAACGCACAATGCAGGTATTTCGCATTCGTATGCAACAATCGACAGCACCCTTGCCTGTCTGAATGCCATCACGAATATGAGACCAAGAAGTCGTCGGAAATGCTCGCGGCCGAGTCCTCAGTAGCATCAGCTACTCTTTCTTTCCGTACGAGGTACCGTCAATTCGCGCAGTCGCTATTGCAAATGATGCCAGCAAAAGCAATCACTTCGTTACCGGCAAGGCGCGCCCACGGGACTAAAAGTCCCACCGCCACACCTGCACCCGCCCATGTTAGGCAATAAATTCTGCCTGACTCATGTAGTACTATCACCGTAAGAGGGTGGTACGGGACTACAAGTCCCACCGCCACACCTCCAAAGTGAATTGCAGTGACAAAGTCACTGCACAGTGGAAATTTACTGGCCCACTAACACAGTTAGACCGCAACAGACCGGTGATGCTGTATTGTAACCTATCACCTCGTCGTGAGGCTGTGCTCCGCAATTGCCGATTTCTGCAGTTCTCTATTATTAATATGGTGTTGGTGTTCCGCACAGCGGTCGGTACGAATGGCCTGACCCATATAACCGCTTCCACACTGACAGGGCACAATATAAACTCCAGGGACCCTGAGGACGAGGTTGTCCTTAACAGGGAGCATCATCTCCTTAATTTTCTTAGGACGACGAAAAATCGGTCTTATACCCCGTCTACGTAGGACTCTCCTTATTTTGCTGTAAATAGCGCCACAAAAAGGAAGAACCGCAATCGATGTTTCATCCTGTGAGTGTGTAGTAATTTCACGTTTCCTTTTTTTTGGAGAACGCTGCCTTTATTTCGCGTGCACCATAGCCATTCTTTCGGAACACGTACCTCAGATGGTTAATCTCGGACCTTAAGTGGTCCTCGTCAGAAACAGGTTTTGCTCTATATACCAACGTGTTCAAAACGGCTCTCTTCTGAGCAGGATGATGGAAACTCCGTGCATTCAGGTATAAATCGACGGCTTGCAGAGTGGCCAAGACGCCCGTCCGCCTGTCGCTGTACTAAAACGTCTAAGAAAGGCAATCTCCCTTCCTTGCTCCTGACGATGACGATGGAGGATATCGTCGAAAGCTCGAGACTTTATCAAGAATTGATGCGGCAAGAAAACCGAGAATGTGTTACATATAAGTGCCGTCGCGAAAGACTTTGTTAGGGTATTGCTGAATACGTAAGTGGACAAGAGGACTGTAAGTAGGCTGTTTAGGTTCTTATATTGGTAACGCCGCCGCCACGTAGCGCTCTCTGTATGAAAATCACTGGCTGTGCTGTGTGCAGTCTGTGGCTAGTTTGCATTGTTGTCTGCCATTGTAGTGTTGGGCAGCGGCAGCTGGATGTGAACAGCGCGTAGCGTTGCGCAGTAGGAGGTGAGCCGCCAGCAGTGGTGGATGTGGGGAGAGAAATGGCGGAGATTTGAAATTTGTAAGACTGGATGGCATATATTTTATGATTATTAAGGTAAATACATTGTTTGTTTTCTATCAAAATCTTTCATTTGCTAACTATGCCTATTAGTAGTTAGTGCCTTCAGTAGTTTGAATCTTTTATTTAGCTGGCAGTAGTGGCGCTCGCTGTATTGCAGTAGCTTGAGTAACGAAGATTTTTGTGAGGTAAGTGATTTGTGAAACGCATAGGTTAATGTTAGTCAGGGCCATTCTTTTGCAGGGATTTTTGAAAGTCAGATTCCGTTGCGCTAAAAATATTGTGTGTCAGTTTAAGCACAGTCATGTAAAATTTTTCAAAGGGGACGTTTCAGGACTTACGAGTATTTTCGAGCATTCGAGAGTATTTTTGGGCGCGAAATAGTAACATTATTGCTATTTTTTGAATGTTAATTTTTACGATGTTCTGAATTGTGACCGCATTATCTGCAGTGTTCTCGGAAAATAAATGAAAACAAAGATCAAGTGGAACGAGTGTTTTCATCTAGTGTAGACAATGAATGCTGCTCGCGGTACAAAGAAGCATCCGAAGACAGACAGCGCTGTCGTCAGAGTAGCTCGACGTGATGATGAGACTGGCGGTGGTCATCGCGATGGCGACGACGAACTGGCGAGCTATTTGCGGGGGCGCGCCACGCGGCGGCAGCGCAGCCTGAGTCACCAGCAGCAGCCAGCCGCTGTCGCCACGTGATGTGGTGCGGCACTAGCGGCCGCCAGGCAGGGCGAAGAGCGCAGAGGCCGCGGCGGTGCGCGCTGGCGGTGGGGTCGCGTGGGTGGCCCGTGGCCGCCCGCTTCTGGCCGGTGCGTCACACCGAGGAGGAACGGGTTGCGGGCTTCTCGGAACTAGGCACAGAGTGCGTCACGCAACACGAACAGAAACGCTGCTGGACACCTCGGCAGTCTTCTCAATTCTCGACCGAAATACGCGGTCGTGTGAACAAATACTGGTAACAGGCTGATTCTAGAAGCAGCGAGTGATCGTGAGCTTCCTAGATTTAAATCATCACTTCAGATCTTAAAAGGATTCGGAATACTTTAAGTCCAACACGCGAGAAGGTTGATGACGCATCTTGGACTCGTATCACGCATTGGAAACTTACGAAGATCCATTTACGCCAAGACAGTTCATCCGAAATATACCGATGAGCCGAAACATTATGACCGCTTCCGTGGTAGCGGTTGGTTGACTCTGAACGGAATACAGCACGGTTTGTGCTCGGCACGGATGCGAAAAGGTCACGATATGAATATTTCGTCCATAAGGGACGGAATCGTGAGGGCAACGGCTCTTGATGAATAGAAATAAAACAGTTACTGCGTCAGTCAGAGTAACATGGCTATTTTTCTGATCGTGTTATTTGATGTGTTAATATTTGTAAAGAAAAACTTTGTGTTCTGCCTTTGGCAGGTCTTGTCATGGGTGAGCCTCGTCATAAAGGTCCACCGCATGAGCGTCTCGGGAAGTGATTGCAGTGGTGGTTTCCCGTTGCCTTCCACTGATGATACTGAGGACAACACAAACACCCAGTCGCGGAGCGGAGAAAATCTCTGACCCAGCCGGGAATCGAACCCGGGCCCCTTCGCGTGACAGGCCACCGCGCTGACCACTCGGCTGTAAGGGCGGACAATATTTGTTAAGTAAAATGATAAATTTGAAGAATTATGGTCAGAGAAATAGTTGTTAAGGAACAGTATCAGTGTCTGCGATGGCAGCGCTGTGGAGTCAGTAGTGGATAGCTGTTGTGTGCAGCATTGAGTATAAATATCTATCGAGTGAGTATTCGGATGCGCAGAACGAGAAATCTGTCCGCAACATCTCCTGATGCTCGACTCACGTGGTATTGAGACGGCGCATGTTAGTGCGTATAGCGCTTAGCGTGTTTTGATTGTTATTAATTCGCTAGAACAGATAGTTCACCTTCAGAAGTATCCTGAAACTTTGTACATGCGTTTTATAGACATCTTAACAATTTTATAACTGCAACTGAAATAGTTTTAAAGCTGTGAACAGCAACGGTATTGTGCTTTTTCGCCCCAGTATCATAGCTGAGATTCACTTTACTTACGTTTTTTCGGCTGCGGGAAAATAAGTTGTAAGTAGGCTGTTTAGATTTTTATATTGGTAATGCCACGCAGCGCTCTGTATGAAAATCACTGGCTGTGCTGTGTGCAGCCTGTGGCTAGTTTGCATTGTTGTCTGCCATTGTTGTCATGAACTGCTATAGCTGGATGTGAACAGCGCGTAGCGTTGGGCAGTTGGAGGTGAGCCGCCAGCAGTGGTGGATGTGGGGAGAGAGATGGCGGAGTTTTGAAAAATGTCATGAACTGCTGTATATATTATGAATATTGAGGTAAATACATTGTTTGTTCTCTATTAGAATCTTTCATTTCCTAAGACTATCAGTAGTTAGTGCCTTCAGTAGTTTGAATCTTTTATTTAGCTGGCAGTAGTGGCGCTCGCTGTATTGCAGTAGCTTGAGTAACGAAGATTTTTGTGAGGTAAGTGATTTGTGAAAGGTATAGTTTAATGTTTGTCAGAGCCATTCTTTTGTAGGGATTTTTGATAGTCAGATTGCGTTGCGCTAAAAATATTGTGTGTCACTTTAGTGAATGTTTGAGTACGTTCAGTTTTGCTCAGCTGTTTGAAAAGCAAATAGTGTAAGAGGTTTATCAGCACAGTCGAGTATAAATTGTTCTAAGGGGACGTTTCATATGTCGACCCTTAGCCTAGGATACCTCACTGGAATCTTCTGATTTTTTCTTGTAGTTTGTGTATTTAGTGTAGATTTTGTTTATTGCTAGCGCGTAATTGTAGAGAGAATCTCCTTTGTAGTTGCAGCCTTTCATTGTTGTACAGTAAAACAGTTGTGGCATGCATGTAGATTTGCACCAAGTATTTCGCAGCTGCAATTAACTAGATATTATTTGCAGTACTATGTTAATGTGTTCTCTTATTTTTGCTATTCAAATTGTGCTTTTCTGTGTTATCGTGTGAAATATTGTGACAATAATGGCGTGTGAAAAACGTAACACTCGGCTCCAAAGTAAACTGAAAAATGACAGTGAAGACGAAAGCAGTGTTTTAGCGCCACCGAGTAATGAATTAACTAATGTTGAAAGTAGTAATTTGGTAATTGTACATAGGGAAATGGAGCGGGCTGCAAACAATGGTGTAGACAGTGAAACAATTAGTCAACAGGGAAGCATTATCGATCGATCGGTCGGCAACAGCTCGCCTCAGGAATCCGAAATGACAGAACACAATATTGCAAATACTGTAGACTTAGGTTTTGGGTCCTCACCATTTTCTCAAGTGAGTCAAGACACATTTTCTGCTTGTCAAAATGTGAATGTTGCTGGTGCAAATGCACTGCCGAAAAGCGTAGAGGAACAGATTCCAGACACTAATGCATTGTTATTACAATTAATGCAACAAATAGAACAAAATCAGAGACAAACACAGCAAAAGCTTCAAAAGTTAGACACAATGGAACAAAATCAGAGACAAACACAGCAAAAGCTTCAAAAGTTAGACACAATGGAACAATACCAGAGACAAACACAGCGACAGTTAGACACAGTGGAACAAAATCTTAAAAAGTTAGACACAATGGAACAAAATCTTCAAAAGTTAGACACCACACTTGAACAAACACGTGAAGATTTAACTACTGAGTTACATAACATCGAATCGAAATGTCAAAAAATCTGTAATGACGTAAAAACACAAATTTGTGAGCATTTGCAACCTATTTTTTCGCGTCATGAAAATGCATTACAGAATCACGAAGCAGCCATAAAAGAACTCCAAACTATTGTTCATGAAAATCATGAGACCTTGTGGGCTAAAATTGACTCAGTTGCATCTACCGATTCGGTTACGCAACTTGCAAAAACTCAGGAAAACTTAAAGGACACAGTAGAAAGACACATGGAGGAAATTAGTTCATTATCAGAGAAAGTAGTTGAACTTTCGGATCAGCTAAATAATTTATCTACGAAGGTAGATGATAATCTGAATGTCGCAAAACCGGTAGTCTTTAATGACACAGAAGAGAGCGAACAAATTAGGAAACTGAAACAAAATCTGAATCAAATTGATACGCAACATCAAAGAGAAATCCGGGAAGTACAAGATCAGCTGACACAGGTAATACAATAATTACGTATTTCAGAGGACACTCGCGCTCCAATACAGGAAGAGGGACATAGAAATACGGAACAGCCACAAATTAATAACACAGGGCACTTCAGAAATTATGAAAGAAATTGGCAAGGTACACCGAATTTTGAGATGGAACCGCCGAAACGACGTAAAAATGACCGACATGCGACTCGCCGACATGATGATTTTGATTATAAGCTGTTCATTACTACACGTAAATTCAAAACGTTTAAGAACTCTGCCAACGACATTCATCCACAAGCGTGGCTCCATCAATTCTCTCATTGTTTTCCTCCCAACTGGTCATTGAAGCACAGGTTAGAATTTATGTGTGGCTCCTTAGAGAATGAACCAGGTGTAAGAATGCGATCGGTCATTCACGATTGTCACAGTGAAGGAGATTTTGATCATACCTTCCTCTCAGCATATTGGTCTCAAGCTACACAAGACCGAGTAAAACATAGCATCATAATGATGAAAAACTTCGAACAATCTGAATTTTCCAGTCTTGTGAAATATTTTGAAGACATGTTGCACAAGAATCAGTACCTGTCAAACCCATACAGCCCCTCAGAACTCATCCGCATTTGCTTAATCAAACTGCCTGAACATTTACGACATATTATTTTAGCAGGACGTTGCAAAGACGACATTGAAGCTTTTCAGGGACTGTTACAGGAACTAGAAATCGACACAGGCAGTCGCGGGATGTGAAAACAGGAACACAACAACTACAGGTCACATCCGTCGCAATTCCTCGATGAAAGAAACAATAACTGGACACGACAAGGCTATTCTTACAACGCAAATCGTGATCAAAACAGACACCACCCGTATGACAACCACTGGCAGAGTAATAGTTACAGAGAAAGATCGCATTTCCGTAGTAATGAATATGACAGAGATAACCATAGAAACAGACAATATGGTAATCAGAACTATTATTATCAAGGGAGACAGAATAATTTCAGACGCAACAGTTCAGCACGCAGTTACGATTCAGGGAGAAATTCTCCACCACGTGACCGACACGAAAGAAACTGTGTAAACTACCGACAAAACGACAGACCTGAATTCCATCAGAACGGGCGAGCTTTAAACAGAGCTGGGCCCTCTCGGCAAGGCGAATTTGTGGAAGTTAGGCCTCCTAATCCCAATAACGGCGCGCGCCAACAAAGAGATAGCAGACAATGACTCACACCGCAGGCACCCGCGTGAGCCGGCTGGCTCAGAGAAAAATAACATAGACGCTAACCTTGAGAAAAATTCCAGTATTCTTTACCGACGTATACAACATGATAATTGCTTTGAAGTTGAAACTCTGTGTACTAGGAAGAGTAAGGTTTACACCACATTTCACATGTAAAACCATTTATTGACAGATAATCTGCTTTTTAACTTAGTCTTTGCAATTTTCACTTCACGCTACTTGTACAATTTGTCACACTGAGAAACTGTTAACATGCAACAATGTTTTGAAGTTCAATATCCACTCAAGAACCAAGAGAACTTATTTAAACAGAAATTACGAATGCATTGTTATTGTGAACAGGCGACACAGTGTTATTGTGTGTGTGCATTCTTGCTTGTTAGTTGCACGATTATGTAACGACTATAAGGGTCACATACTTAGAACATTTACCAGTACTGCTAATGGGATTCTATTGCAACATTTTGGTTTACTTAAAAATACATTCCGGATTTAAAGTACTTTCTGAGAGATACCAGATGACACAGTGGTTAGTTTATGTGACAGCTACACGATTATATCACGACGTTACTAATGTGTGACACAATTTACAATGTTGCTTTTGCGGTGTATCTGTTTTATATCAGCACGGTTTTTCTGAATTCTTCTGGAAAGCAAAACATGTTTTAGTAGTAACTTTTGTGGTATAGCTACAAGGAGACAGCCTTTTCTGTAGCACAACAATACGTTACAGCACAGTACTTTCCTCATCACGGCAATAAGCGTAATAACTAAGTTATCTATACGCAAAGCATTTCACTTTTTTGTATCATGAGGTAAGTACATTGACTTCTGCAGAACTTAGCTTTCGGAGGACAATAACTACGACACTTCCCAGAGATTATCTTACAGCAAGACGCACATTTAGCGCTACAGGACACGTATTTGAGTGATTAATTTTGTACTTAAAACATTTATTTTTAAAGATTTTTGAATTACAAAGAAAGTTTTTCGTGATACATTTCATTCCATTGCTGTAATCTGTAACACCTGAGGGTATAATTACAATAATCCTCAGGGGGGTACACGCCTACTTTGTGTATCATGTGTTTGGCAAGCACAAGGAGCCCTAGCTAATATGGTATTTGCTTATACAATTTAACACATCGGTACCATATTTCTCTAACACATAAATTACATAGCTATCTGATAATTTAACTGAGAGATAAACATTTTTTTACTACGTCAGTGACACATGTTTACGTAATTACACCGTTGGATAACTTCACACTTACGAAATTGTATTTTGTCTGTACTGTGTGAACTGTTCATATTTTTTCGGAACTATTGTGATACTATGAGAGCTTTGAATGATGTATTTGGTAAGGGAGCATGATTTTAAAGTACGTTTGAGGCAGATGACACTATTGAAATGAGCAGAGAATATTTTTTATGGTTTGAAATTATTGCAGAAAGCTACGACGATTTTGAGAGTTGACTGAGGTGTTATGATGTTATTATTACGATGACGATGTGTATTATGCTGTTGAGGTATGTTTATGTCAATAAGATGATGCTACCATATATGAGGAATGTGATTACGTGTTTATATGTATATGAATAATGAAAGAAGTTAAGGACTCTTGACTTGTGAAAAAGGATGTTGGAAACCGAGAATCGTACTTTAAGAGTTATGAAATGTGTGTGTAATTGCGTGAATGTATCACAATGCCGGCGAAAATTTTTTTGGACACTGTTATATTCATAGGATTTTGTTTCTACACACTTGTGATGTAAATTTTCGACCTGTGAAATTTTCGACCTGTGAAATTTTCGACCTGTGAAATTTTCATATGAGACTGTCACTGAAGCGGAAACTGGTGTCGTAAATATTTCCGTAAGAAAGTTAAGTGACCACCTGCACGTAATGCGTCGTGGGCACACAGCTGTGTCAAACACCTGGAGAACAAGCCATTAGGGTGTGCCTTTCCGGAAGCACAGGTAGAAAAAAATAGAAAAAAGGCAGGCCTTTATCCTCGCCATTGACATTCCTTTAGAGAAAATATTGCAAATGCGACACCCTCATTACTTCCATTAACCTTGCTATTGACATTCCTTTGTAGAAAGCATCGCAAATATTACACGCTCATTACCTGAAAACATATGATCACTCGTACTTTGTGCTAATTACTGAAATGCTTATGAATTGATGGGAAATATTCGTACATCTGCACACCTGATTATGACAAGTGTCTTTCTACGAGAGTTGAGAGCTACTGACTTACAAAATGCCACATGACTATTGAATGATATTTTTATGCTTTGATTTGCGTAATTGCTTATTTCATTTGATATCTGGTTTCCAGCCATGTTGCAGCATTGCTTTTATAAAATAAAATGCATTTGCTAATGTGAACACTTTCTGTCAACAGATCTATTAAATAATTATTTTATGATCCACATTCTTTAAAAAAGGAGCACTTGGAAAGGAAAGAACAATAAGAAGGAACTAGTAACAGTAACACACAATTTTCTTTTCAAGTACTTGGTAATTTTTTTGTGGAATAAGTTTTTGCGGTGCACCACTTTAATTACATAGACATTAAGATGTGAATATACATTTTCCTTTTCGGCATTGTTGTTTTTACTGTAATATTTTTTCTGCTTGAGCTATGTCATGTTTAGATATAAGTTATTTCTGCTGCTGTTTGCCAGGCATAGCGCTACTAAATTTCACTTTGTATTACTCTGTTAAGCTAGTTTTACTATTGATTTATTTTTATTGTTGCTGCACATTGACTCATATTAGTTGTAATTTTGCATTTTATCTGTTAATTTAGATTTACTGCTGCTTGCTTTGCAAATTGGCATTTTTTTGTCATTGCTGTTTGTGTTGATTTGTTGTATGCTGCTGCATTGCCTCGTCCCTTAGTTTAGCATCTGAGCTCAGTAGATTTAAGTTAGCTTAAGAGGGGTAGACTATATAAGAAACTGACTATGGACAGTAGGGAAAGAATGCATTGAGAAGTTATAGGAAAAAGATTTGGGCCAAAATGTGTATTGTACAATCAGAAATACTTATTTTGAAAGAGATATGAATAGAATGCAGGAAGGAGGTATAGATAGGACTTTTTGGGAATAATGATGAATGAAGGGAGATCTCCAAGAAGCAAAGAAAGTTTTGTTTGCAAAATACTGCAGTAAAACAAACCCTGTCCTTTCCTTTTGTGTTATCCCATTATGTGTTTGTGTACCCTTGTGTATTTGTTTTCTTCCTGTCTCTGTGTAGTTTCATAGAATTTTTTCTTCTTTTAATATTAAGCTACATTCACTATGATGAGGAATACGGTTCTCCTCAAATATAATTGGCATTAATAATATGTTATTTACCTTGTAAATATGCTTAGACATTATTTATTCTGTTTTGTTTTAATGCTAATGTGTAAAGTTGATGTTTCAAAAGTTATTCTGATCTTTTATGTATTTACTTATGTCGTAATTCCTGTAACACTGATGTATATGTTTATTTCTATTGTTTTGTAAAGCCTATATTACTACAAACGTTATCTGTATTGTTATGTTTTTAATGATGTATTTTGTACCTTTGTAATTGTATCCTTACGTCATAAAATTGTAATTGACACAAGTTCATCATATCATTAACTAGTAAGCATTCATTTCACTGCACACTTTTCTGTTGGTCATACTATATGGACACTATGTGAGAAGTTGGGACTGTTAGTGTTTGCATGTGTGTTACTAATTCAGCAAGGGACTGGATAACAGCACTGCTGGTTCTAAGGACAACTCCAAAAAGTTTGTGAGTGCACAAGTGGTGGTTATGGACTTGCTCTATTAACTGCAAGACTCTTCGATGGTGATTGTGCAACTGCACAGTCACAACAGATGGCTGCTGGTCATCTCTACCAGGACTACAGTGGGCCTGTCCACTATTTCTACAAGGACTGCAGTGGGTCTGCACCTCTGGTGGCCCACCAATACAATACTCTCTACCAGGACTACATTGGGTCTGCTCTGTGATGATCTACCTACCAATATTCGTCAGAACGTCGAATGACTCTGCTGTGGGTTTGCTCTGTTGTGGCCCATTACCTGTCTGCATGTCAAGAGTCAGCACTGTCTTTCCGTTGGAAGGACAACACTACTTCTTCAAGACTGCATGGAAATCCACTACTTCTGTGTGCAATTTCTTTTACTAATGAGAAACTATAATTACTATTATGATGAATGATCAGGACTATCTTTATGGACTGTGAGAAAATTTTTGCTTTTGACCAACATTGTATCAATAAGTGTGTGCATTTTATATCTTTCTTACTGTAATTATGAAAAAAATTTTCAAATCTGTATTGGCCACTGGGCAAAAAAATTTGTAAAATTTTTTGTGGGGAGCATGGGGGCTATGTAAGTAGGCTGTTTAGATTTTTATATTGGTAATAACACGCAGCGCTCTGTATGAAAATCACTGGCTGTGCTGTGTGCAGCCTGTGGCTAGTTTGCATTGTTGTCTGCCATTGTTGTCATGAACTGCTATAGCTGGATGTGAACAGCGCGTAGCGTTGGGCAGTTGGAGGTGAGCCGCCAGCAGTGGTGGATGTGGGGAGAGAGATGGCGGAGTTTTGAAAAATGTCATGAACTGCTGTATATATTATGAATATTGAGGTAAATACATTGTTTGTTCTCTATTAGAATCTTTCATTTCCTAAGACTATCAGTAGTTAGTGCCTTCAGTAGTTTGAATCTTTTATTTAGCTGGCAGTAGTGGCGCTCGCTGTATTGCAGTAGCTTGAGTAACGAAGATTTTTGTGAGGTAAGTGATTTGTGAAAGGTATAGTTTAATGTTTGTCAGAGCCATTCTTTTGTAGGGATTTTTGATAGTCAGATTGCGTTGCGCTAAAAATATTGTGTGCCACTTTAGTGAATGTTTGAGTACGTTCAGTTTTGCTCAGCTGTTTGAAAAGCAAATAGTGTAAGAGGTTTATCAGCACAGTCGTGTATAAATTGTTCTAAAGGGGACGTTTCATAAAGTGACAGCCAACAATACCTTTTCAGGTTTTCTATTCCACTTATTCATGTTGTCGAGTTTCCGTTCTAATTAATTACGTCACAATGACACTGTATTGGGAGCCGAAGCATCACAGAAAGGTGGAAAACGGCGTCTCGATATTTTTAAACATATAAATCGCCTCACATCAATATGATATTCACTATTAGAGATTTGTTGTACGTACCTACGAAAAGTAACTGGTCCTCCATTCACGTACTTCTCTTTACATCCGTAGCAACAACAATACTGCACCATGGCTCTTATTACTACTGAAACGTGTTGAGACGTATATAAAACAGGTGAATACGTGTAATATTAAAGTTCCGCTGTTACCACAAATTGCAGACAAGCAGCGACGTCCCATTACCACGTGACTAGCCCGGTGTGATGTTGAGAACATGCGCAGTAGGCTATGCCCACTCCATAGATATTTATACCCTACGATGTGCAGCTGGCAGACACTCGTTGAGTGTACAGTGTAGTACATGGACGCACTTTTGTAACTATGTGACTTGCAGATTCATTACGAGGAGGGATAATGACTCAAAACTGTTGTTGGATAGCATGGAGGAGTAAAAAAGGTTTTGAAATGAAGAACAAGGTATTATATAATGAGATAAAAAGTTTATTTTTACTTCTGCAGACTAGTATTGTTTGTCCACTTCACTCTCGTTGAAACGTACCCTTAGAAATATTATGAATTACTGTGCCGATTATACCCTTACGTTATTTGATACAAAGACAGCTGAGTAAAACTGAATGTACTCAGACAGTTCTCTCTCTACTTATTCTCTTCATCACTAAACTAACACACAATATTTTTTAGCGCAACGCAATCTGACTTCCAAAAATCCCTACAAAAGAATGGCCCTGACTGACAATAACCTATACCTTTCACGAATCACTTACCTCACAAAAATCTTCATTACTCGAACTACTGCAATACAGCGAGCGCTATTACTGCCAGCTAAATAAAAGATTCTAACTGGTGAAGGCACTAACTACTGATAGACATAGTTAGCAAGTGAAAGATTTTGATATAGAACAAACAATGTATTTACCTTAGTAATGTTCAAAAGTATATATATATATAAAAATCCATCTTCACAAATTTTCTGGTGGACACACGTCCAGATCGTCCGCTTATAGTAACCTCTCAAAACTCTGGCATCTCTCTCTCCACATCCACCACCGCTGGCGGCTCACCTCGAACTGCCGAAAGTTACGCACTGTTCACATCCAACTGCCCAACACTATACAAGCGAATATTCCAACAATGAGTCCAACCAGCCACAGACTGCAGACTGCACAGTCAGTGATTTTAATACAGAGCGCTACGTGGCGTTGCCAACATAAAAACCTAAACAGCCTACTTACATCGTCACAGCCGAGTGTTTGATAATTATTCTGTTGGTTGGTCTTCTTTGTTAATTTGCTGTACTATGGAAGTTATTAGATTAAATGAATTTTCATATTAGAGTAGGGTGACCAAACGTCCCGGAAAACCGGGATTGTCCCGGTTTTCATCCCTGTGTTGCGGTGTCCCGAAAATTTGTTTCGGGACGCTCAAAAGTCTCGGAATTCAGTTTTTAAATACATTTTGTGAAACTTTCTCAAATTTTTGGGATTTCGCTATATTAAAGGAAATACAACACAAGAAATTAATATATTTTAGCTTATGTGTCTAAAACATCCATTGCCCCATACTAGTAATCACAGTATCAGTATAGATACTCTCAGGCAATAATTTTCTTTGAGCGGTACTTTGGCCAACAAGTAGTAAGTTGTATTATTGTAACAGAGCTATGAAACCACCCGATTGTAGCGCCACTTACTCACAGACTCATTGTCAGAACAGTGTAGTAATTGATGTTTTGTCAGACAAACTGCAATAGTTTTTTCTCATATTAGTGGCATTATTGCTGCAGTACTGTGAAACGCAATGCCGAAACGTGACTGCAAGTTCGTGACTGTTATTCCAAGGAATGGAATTTCAATAAGAAAGGTCGTTTTGATTACGAAGCAGAGTGTTCCGTATGTAACTGTTTTATTAGTATAAGTCATGGTGGACGTTTCGACATAGTTAATCATATCAGGTCAAAGAAACACATTAACAGATACAGTGCACCGAGCTGCAGTAAAACTCTACAAAATTATTTTGTGAAACGTCAGTCAAATGAAGAGACGAAAGTTCGAGCAGCCGAGCTTACACTAGCCTACCACACGGTAAAACATCACCAAACTTATAGATGTAGTGATTGTACTAATAAGCTTAACAGCATTATGTTTGATGATTCTTCCGTTGCAAAAAAGTTTAGTTCAGCAAGAACTAAAGTGCCAGCCTTAGTGAAAGGAGTTATTGCTCCCCAGAGTGTAAAGCAAAGTCTTGAAAACATCAAAAAATCTTCTTTCTACGGGATACCCACTGATGCCAGAAATCATAAGGCCGCTAAAATATTTCCGTTTGTTGTTCAGTTGTTCAATATTAATCAGGGAATTCAGACCAAACTTTTGAAGGTGAGTTCCCTACCTAATGAAACATCTGACGAAATTTCAATATTTTGTATGAATACTATCGAAATGTTTGATCTCGAGAAAAATCGATCGAGTCGTTAGGTGCTTCATCAGGTTCAGATAAGACTCACTTGGTGGCGAAGGCATCAACGTGAGCTCACTATCGTGCTCCTCAAACCAAACTAGGACGGTTCTGGCCTTGTGACGTTGACAGGTATCATACTGGAAAATGGC
Source organism: Schistocerca cancellata (assembly GCF_023864275.1). NCBI lineage: Eukaryota > Metazoa > Arthropoda > Insecta > Orthoptera > Acrididae > Schistocerca > Schistocerca cancellata. The sequence continues at coordinate 177,296,028 of NC_064631.1, forward strand.
TTCCCTGTCGGGTAAGGTAACGAGCACGAAGAGATGCAGGGGGTCCGCAGTGTTCAGACTGCCTTCCATTAACGCAACGAACGCTCCCCACCAGCCTGTGTAGGTGGTGCGTCGCCTAGATGACGGCGTATCCGGAGGCGGCCATCAGCCGTGTGTAGCGAGAACCGTGACTCATCCGACTGGGTGATGTACGGTGAAACCTGACGATCCCGCGCCCCCTGCAGTCGTACTTAACGACATCGCTGGGCCACAATGGAGCACGTAGGCGTCGTCAGCTTCGGAGCCTCATCTTCAACCATCTGCGCTGGACGCTGTGCTCCGAAACACTTGCCTGCAACGGCACTGCACGACGCTCAACACAGGGGAACAGCCTCCGACTTGCACGTTTTGCGGTGACCCGTGGACGTCAGATGCCTTGTCGTCTATTCCCGGTTGCACGTCCTTCAACCACTTTCAAATGGCTCTGAGCACAATGGGACTTAACTTGTAAGGTCATCACTCCCTAGAACTTAGAACTACACTCCTGGAAATAGAAATAAGAACACCGTGAATTCATTGTCCCAGGAAGGGGAAACTTTATTGACACATTCCTGGGGTCAGATACATCACATGATCACACTGACAGAACCACAGGCACATAGACACAGGCAACAGAGCATGCACAATGTCGGCACTAGTACAGTGTATATCCACCTTTCGCAGCAATGCAGGCTGCTATTCTCCCATGGAGACGATCGTAGAGATGTTGGATGTAGTCCTGTGGAACGGCTTGCCATGCCATTTCCACCTGGCGCCTCAGTTGGACCAGCGTTCGTGTTGGACGTGCAGACCGCGTGAGACGACGCTTCATCCAGTCCCAAACATGCTCAATGGGGGACAGATCCGGAGATCTTGCTGGCCAGGGTAGTTGACTTACACCTTATAGAGCACGTTGGGTGGCACGGGATACATGCGGACGTGCATTGTCCTGTTGGAACAGCAAGTTCCCTTGCCAGTCTAGGAATGGTAGAAAGATGGGTTCGATGACGGTTTGGATGTACCGTGCACTATTCAGTGTCCCCTCGACGATCACCAGTGGTGTGCGGCCAGTGTAGGAGATCGCTCCCCACACCATGATGCCGGGTGTTGGCCCTGTGTGCCTCGGTCGTATGCAGTCCTGATTGTGGCGCTCACCTGCACGGCGCCAAACACGCATACGACCATCATTGGCACCAAGGCAGAAGCGACTCTCATCGCTGAAGACGACACGTCTCCATTCGTCCCTCCATTCACGCCTGTCGCGACACCACTGGAGGCGGGCTGCACGATGTTGGGGCGTGAGCGGAAGACGGCCTAACGGTGTGCGGGACCGTAGCCCAGCTTCATGGAGACGGTTGCGAATGGTCCTCGCCGATACCCCAGGAGCAACAGTGTCCCTAATTTGCTGGGAAGTGGCGGTGCGGTCCCCTACGGCACTGCGTAGGATCCTACGGTCTTGGCGTGCATCCGTGCGTCGCTGCGGTCCGGTCCCAGGTCGACGGGCACGTGCACCTTCCGCCGACCACTGGCGACAACATCGATGTACTGTGGAGACCTCACGCCCCACGTGTTGAGCAATTCTGCGGTACGTCCACCCGGCCTCCCGCATGCCCACTATACGCCCTCGCTCAAAGTCCGTCAACTGCACATACGGTTCACGTCCACGCTGTCGCGGCATGCTACCAGTGTTAAAGACTGCGATGGAGCTCCGTATGCCACGGCAAACTGGCTGACACTGACGGCGGCGGTGCACAAATGCTGCGCAGCTAGCGCCATTCGACGGCCAACACCGCGGTTCCTGGTGTGTCCGCTGTGCCGTGCGTGTGATCATTGCTTGTACAGCCCTCTCGCAGTGTCCGGAGCAAGTATGGTGGGTCTGACACACCGGTGTCAATGTGTTCTTTTTTCCATTTCCAGGAGTGTACTTAAACCTAACTTACCTAACGATATCACACACATCCATGCCCGAGACCGTGGCGGTTGCTCGTTTCCACACTGTAGCGCCTAGAACCGCTCGGCCACCGCGGCCGGCTTCAACCACTTTCCACAGAAACCCACGACAGTAGCACATTTTCGAGATTTTCGTATTCTGGCACCCAGTTACAATTAATCGCTAGAATATGTTGAAACGCCCCCTTAGAACATTTTGACATATGAAATGTCCACTTAGAATAATTGTACAAGACTGTGCTTAACCTGACACACAATAATTTTAGCGCAACGCAATCTGACTATCAAAAATCCCTGCAAAAGAATGGCCCTGAGTAACATTAAACTGTACCTTTCAGAAATCACTTACCTCACAAAAATCTTCGTTGCTCGAACTACTGCAATACAGCGAGCGCCACTACTGCCAGCTAAATAAAAGATTCAAACTACTGAAGGCACTAACTACTGATAGGGATGGTTAGCAAATGAAAGATATTAATAGAGAACAAACAATGTATTTACCTTAATATTCATAATTGACATCCAGTATTACAAATTATCAAAACTCCGCCATCTCTCTGCCCACATCCACCACTGCTGGCGGCTCACCTCCAACTGCCCAGCGCTACGCGCTGTTCGCATCCAGCTATAGCAGTTCATGACAACAATGGCAGACAACAATTCAAACTTTTCATATAGAGAGTGCTACGTAACGTTGCCAATAAAAAAACATAAACAGCAAACTTACATAAAGAAAACATAAACAGCCTACTTACATAAAAACATAAACAGCAAACTTACATAGCCCCCATGCTCCCCACAAAAAATTTTTACGAATGGTGTTGGGCACTGGCCAATACAGATTTGAAAAAATTTTTCATAATTACAATCACAAAGATATCAAATGCACACACTTATTAATACAATGTTGGTCAACAGCTAAAATTTTCTCACAGTCCATAAAGACAGTCCAGATTGTTCATCATAATAGTAATTACAGTTTCTCATTAGTAAAAGAAATTGCACACAGAAGTAGTGGATTTCCATGTAGTATTGAAGAAGTAGTGTTGTCCTTCCAACGGAAAGACAGTGCTGACTCTTGAAATGCTGACAGGTAATGGGCCACAATGGAGCAAACCCACAGCAGAGTCATTCGAAGTTCTGACGAATATTGGTAGATAGGTCATCACAGAGCAGACCAACTGCAGTCCTGGTAGAGAGTATGGTATTGGTGGGCCACCAGAGGTGCAGACCCACTGCAGTCCTTGTAGAAACTGTGGTACTGGTGAGTCAGCAAAGGTGTAGACCCACTGTAGTCCTGGTAGAGATGGCCAGCAGCCATCTGCTGCGACTGTGCAGGTGCACAATCACCATCGAAGAGTCTTGCAGAGAAGATAGCAAGTCCATAAACCACCACTTGTGCACGCACAAAGTTTTTGGGAATTGTCCTTAGAACCAGCAATGCTGTTATCCAGTCCCTTGCTGAATTAGTAACACACGTGCAAACACTAACAGTCCCTACTTCTCACATATTGTCCATATACTATGACCAACAGAATGTGTGCAGTGAAATGAATGCTTACAAGTTAATAATATGATGAACTGGTGTCAATTACAATTATATAACATAAGAATACAATTACAAAGATACAAAATACATCATTAAAAACATAACAATACAGATAATATTTGTAGTGCAGGCTTTACAAAACAATAGAAATAAACATATACATCAGTGTTACAGGAATGATGACATGAGTACATACATAAAAGATCAGAATCACTTTTAAAAATTCAACTTCACACATGAGCATTAAAACAAAGCAGAATAAATAAAGTCTAAGCATCTTTACAAAGAAAATAACAGAATATTAGAAAAATTCTACAACATAGCTCTCATCAGCTAAACACATAAAGACAGGAAAAAAACACAAATACACAAGGGTACACAAACACATAGTGGGATAACACCAAAAGGAAAGGACAACACACAATTACATATTTGGAAAAAGCAGCAAAGAGGAAAGGACAGGGTTTGGTTTACTGCAGTATTTTGCTTGGAGATCTCCCTTCATTCCATAGATCGTTCATCTTATTTCAACCTTTGCTTCCACCAAAAAAATCCTATCCAAGCATGCTTTCTGTATTTATATGTTCACATATTGCTTACCCCATCATTTATTTACAAGAAAATCCTACCTATACCTCGTTACTGTATTCTATTCATATTTCTTTCAAAATAATTATTTCTGATTGTACAATACTCATTGGGGCCCAAATCTTTCTTCGCAATGCATTCTTTACCTATTCTCCATAGTCAGTTTCTTATATAGTCTACCCCCTCTTAAGCTAACTTAAATCTACTGAGCTCAGATATATATACCAAGGGACGAGGCAATGCAGCAAAAAAAAATAATTAACACAAACATCAATGACAAAAAATAGAAATGGCAAAGCAAGCAGCATAAATTAGCAAAGCAAGTGCAATATTACAACTAATATAAGGCAATGCAGGAAACAAGAAAAACTAGCTTAGAAGAGTAACACAAAGTCAAATTCAGTAACACTATGCCTGACAAACAGCAGCAACCTATACCTAAACATGATATAGCTCAAGCAGAAAAAATATTACAGTAAAAACAACAATGCAGACAAGGGAAATGCATATTCACATCTTAATGTCTATGTAATTAAAGTGGTGCACCATAACAACTTATTGTAAAAAAATATTACCATGTACCTGAAAAGAAAATTAAGTGTTACTGTTACGAGTTACTTCGTATTGTTCTTTCCTTTCCAAGTGCTCCTTCTTTAAAGAATGTGGATTACAAAATTATCATTTAATAGATCTGTTGACAGAAAGAGTTCACATTAGCAAATGCATCTCATTTTATAAAAGCAATGCTGCAACACAGCTGGAAACCAGATATCAAATGAAATAAGCAATTACGCAAACCAAAGCATAAAAATATCATTCAGTAGTCATGTGACATTTCATTTCATAAGTTAATGGCTCTCAACTCTCGTACAAAGACTCTTGTCATAATCAGGTGTGCAGATGTAAAAATATTTCTTGTCATTTTGTTAGGCATTTCAGTAAATATCATAAATTTTTAAGTAACGAGGGTGTCGCATTAGCGATGAAAGGCACATCCTAATGGCTTATTCTCCAGGTGTTTGACACAGCTGTGTGCCCCCAACGCATTACAAAAATCATATGTTTTCAAGTAACGAGCGTGTCGCATTAGCGATGCCCTCTACAAAGGATTGTCAATAGCATTGGTTAACCCCTTTTTTGTTTTTCTACCTGTGCTTCCGGAAAGGCCCTCACTCTAATGGCTTGTTCTCCAGGTGTCTGACACAGCTGTGTGCCGACGACGCACGTGCAGGTGGTCACTTTCTTACGGAAATATTTACGACAGCAGTTTCCGCTGCAGTGACAGTCTCATTCACGCATTTACACACACATTTCATAACTCTTAAAGTACGATTCTTGGTTTCCAACAACCTTTTTCACAAGTCAAGAGTCCCTATCTTCTATTCATTATTCATATACATATAAACAGGTAATCACCTTCCTCATATATGGTAGCATCATCTTATTGACATAAACATACTTCAACAGCATAATACACATCGTCGTCGTAATAATAACATCATAACACCTCAGTCAAATCTCAAAAACGTCGTAGCTTTCTGCAATTGTTTCAAAACCTAAAGAAAATTCTCTGCTCATTTCAGTAGTGTCATCTACCTCAAACGTACTTTAAAAATCATGATCTCATACCAAATACATCATTCAAAGCTCTCATAGTATCACAATGGTTCCGAAAAAATATGAACAGTTCACAAAGTATAGACAAAGTACAATTTCTTAAGTGTGAAGTAATCCAACTCTGTAATTGCGTAAACATGTGTCACTGACGTAGAAAAAAAATGTTTGTTTCTCTGTTAAATGATCAGATAGCTGTGTAATTTATGTGTTAGAGAAATATGGTACCGATGTGTTAAATTGTATAAGCAAATACCATATTAGCTAGGGCTCTTTGTGCTTGCCAAACACATGGTACACAAAGTAAGCGTGTACCCCCCTGAGGTTTATTGTAATTACACCCTCAGGTGTTACAGATTACAGCTATGGAATGAAATGTATCACGAAAAACCTTCTTTGTAATTCAAAAATCTTTAAAAATAAATGTTTTAAGTACAAAATTAATCACTCAAATACGTGTCCTTTAGCGCTAAATATGCGTCTTGCTGTAAGATAATCTCTGGGAAGTGTCGTAGTTATTGTCCTCCGAAAGCTAAGTTCTGCAGAAGTCAATGTACTTACCTCATGATACACAAAAGTGAAATGCTTTGCGTATAGATAACTTAGTTATTACGCTTATTGCCGTGATGAAGAAAGTACTGTGCTGTAACGTATTGTTGTCCTACGGAAAAGGCTGTCTCCTTGTAGCAATAGCACAAAAGTCACCACTAAAACATGTCTCACTTTATAGAAGAATTCAGAAAAAACTGTGCAGATATAAAACAGATACACCGCAAAAGCAACATTGTAAATTGTCACTCATTAGTAACATCGTGATATAATCGTGTAGCTGTCAAAGAAACCAAATACTAAGTCATCTTGAATCTCACAGAAAGTACTTCAAATCCTGAATCCACTCTCAAGCAAACCAAAATGTTGCATGAAAATTTCATTAGCAGTGCTGGTAAATGTTCTAATCGTGCAACTAACAAGCAAGAATGTACACACACAATTACACTGTGTCGTCTGTTCGCAATAACAATGCATTCGTAATTTCTGTTTAAATAATTTCTCTTGGTTCTTGACTGGATGGTTAGTTAGCTTTAAAACATAGTTGCATGTTAACAGTTTCTCAGTGTGACAAATTGTACAAGTAGCGTGAAGTGAAAATTGCAAAGACTAAGTTAAAAAGCAGATTATCTGTCAATAAATGGTTTTACATGAGAAATGTGGTGTAAACCTTTACTCTTCCTAGTACGCAGAGTTTCAACTTCAACGCAATTATCATGTGGTATACGTCGGATTCTGTAAGGTCCATTGTAAACTAGAAAGAATTTGTGACTCAAGTGTTTCTTCTTATGTGACAATGAATGAGCTTTAATGAGAACTTTCTGACCAATACATAATTTCTTTGCATTTGCTTTACCGTGTAGTTTTCTCCTTTTGTCTGCTGCAGATTTTATATTTTTAAGAGCCAAATCAATTATGTCTTTGTGGCGAAGTTTACGTGTATTCGGGAAAGGTACAAGCTCTCTGATTCTGTTCGGAGGTTCTACATTCTTCAGTACAAGAGTAGGTGGTAAAGCAGTGGAATCATGAGGCATTTCATTCAGCACATTTTGAAATAAGTGTAAATATCTGTCCCAATGCTGATGCTTTCTGTGACAATAAAGTCTGCAAAGCTTATTGATTTCTTTCATAATCCGTTCAGACGGGTTACAATGTGGTGAATACAATGAAATAAAAACAGGTTTGATTTTATGATTCCGAAGCATGCGTGACCAAACAGCAGATCTGAATTGCGGTCCGTTATCTGAAATGACTTTACTAACGTGTCCAACTTCACGTAAGAAATTTTTAACAAAGGCGTTGGATACAGACCGTCCAGTGGCTTTACGTAACGGAGTGAAAGAAACAAATTTTGAAGTAAGTTCAACAGCGACTAGAACGTACGAAAATCCATTCGATGTTCTGACAAGGGGTCCCAAGAGATCAACAGCAGCAAATTCTTTTAATTTAGAAGGAATAATAGGAAATAACGGAGCACGATGTGAGATAGTAGATGGTTTCGCCTTTTGACAAAGTTTACAAATAGACAAGACTCTTCGAATTCTCTTTTCCATATTGTTAAAATAACAAGTCGTTCGAAGAATATGATAACATTTTCGTGGGCCAAAATGTGCGTAGCTGAAATGAATGTACCAAATGAGCTTATTAACAAAATCGTCTGGAATGCAAAGTACCCATAGCTTGTCATCAACAGTGCAGCGTTTGAAGAGTATGTTGTTTCTAACCAGGTAATAATGCCGAATCTGAGTGTGTGTCTTTTCATGCCATTTACTTTTGATATCTTTCCAAATCGGATCTTTATCTTGTTCATGAGCAATGTCCTTTAAAGATGTGGTGATGAAGTTTTCAAAGGCGACTTTCTGAATGTAAAGAATACTGAAATTTTTCTCGAGGTTGCCTTCTGTGTTACTTTTCTCAAGCCCAGCCGGTGCGCGTGACAGCGCGTCCGCAACAATGTTCTCCTTGCCGGGAATGTAGACTATTGTGAAGCGGAATTCTTGCAGAAACAATGCCCAACGTTTTAACCTATCATGATTTAATTTTGAAGACATAAGAAATTGTAATGCACGATGATCACTGTATACTTTTACGTGCTTACCAGAAAGAAAGAAACGGAATTTGTTAAATGCCCAAACGATAGCTAAAGCTTCTAATTCAGTAACGGAATAATTTTTTTCAGATTTTGTTAGCACTCGGCTAGCAAAAGCAATGGTTTTCTGAACAGTAGTGTCATTTTCTATGGCTTCTTGAAATAAGTGGGCACCAAGACCGACTTTAGAAGAATCCGTGCTAAGGCAGAAATCTTGTGACAGATCTGGATGAGCTAGTATTGGCGCGTGAAGTAACGCTTCTTTCAAAGAATTGAATTCCAACTGTGCTTGTTCGTCCCAGTTCCAACTAGTATTTTTTCCAGTGAGAGAACAAAGTTTTGGTGTAACTAGAATTTGCATATTCAGAAAACGACGGTAAAAATTTACGAGACCTAGAAAACTGCGGACTTGTCTTTTTGTGGATGGAACTGGAATGGCTCTGATTGCTTCTAACTTTTCTGGATCCGGCTGAATGCCTTCAGAAGAAATAATATGTCCCAAAAACTTCACCTTTGACCTACCGAATTCAGACTTTTCCAAGTTAACTGTAATTCCAGATTCTGCAAAAATACGTAACAAACTGTTGAGGATGCGGTTATGTTGTTCCCATGAAGCTTCTGCTATTAGAATATCGTCCACATATAAAGTGATGTGACGTTTTAAGAACTCAGGTAATATGGAATTTAACCCACGAATGAATGCTGCCGAAGAAATGTTCAAACCAAAAGGAAGTTTCCGAAACTGATAACAAACGCCGAAACAAAGGAAAGCTGTGTATTTTCTGCATTCTGGATGAAGTTCGATCTGATAAAAGCTGGATCTGAGATCAATGGAAGACAACACTTTTACACCATTAAAATTTTGAAGAAGTTCTTCCATCGTCTGCGGCCTGTCTGTTTCAGGAATAATGATAGTATTGATTTGTCTCGAATCTAAAACAAGCCTGATCGATCCATTTTTCTTCTCAACAACATGTAATGGATTGTTGTATGAGCTTACTGCAGGCTCAATAATGCCCTCGTCAAGCATAGATTGTATTTCTGTTCTAACACGGTCCCTATAATGTGCCGGAATTACGTATGGTCTAACACAATATTTAGTATGCTCACGAACACGAAATTGGTATTGAAATCCCTTGATTGTTCCTGTTTTGTGAGTAAAAACTGTGGAATGTGCTTGTAAAATCTCAAAAAGGTCCTGCCTATCAGTGTCATTACAATTCTCAATTGTTTGAATTTTATTCTGAATTAACTCATTAATTTCAAATATGCCGTCGATATCATCCCTTTCAGTACTTGCAGAGTGATTGTTGGTGTCTACTTCCGTAGAAAATTCCGAACTGTTGTCTAACAGAACATAAAGCCGATTAATTTCCTCATCATGGTTTGAGAGCCAGTCTTCAAATTTCAAAGCTATTGACTTACCTTCTTTCTCTAAACTTATTTCAGCATCGTGAAAACTTAAGATTGCTTTATATTCATTCAAAAAGTCTACTCCCAGTATAATTTCCGTCGACAATAATGGAACAATAAGGAAGTTCATAGAGAAGCTGTGGCTTTGACAAAAGAATTCTAAATTGGTTTGTTGGCGTACATCTACACTTTTTCCAAAGATTGCACCTTGTAATTTAATCTTACGTAACGGAAGTGTGGGGCAATTGTTCGATTTGTTGCATTTGCTAAAAGCTGTTTCACTAATTACTGAAATGGGACTGCCAGAGTCAAGTACTGCCGTAAATTTTACGTCATTTACAGTAATGTGAATCACAGGATATGCAATGGTGTTACGTGTTACGTCGTGTTCCTGGAGTAAGATGTCCCTAATGTCTTCCATTTTTACGTAATTACTAGCTACGGCAGCTGCGTCATCAGTTTCATAAGTACGTCTTGTGGCTGCCAGTGGTGTGAGTCATCGCCTATTGTCTCTTTGTTGGCGCGCGTCGTTATTGGGATTTGGAGACCTAACTTCTACAAATTCATCGTGACGAGAGTGCTCTGCTCTGTTTAAATCTCGCCAGTTCTGATGCAATTCAGGTCTGTCGTTACGATCATATCGTCTGTCGTCATGTCGGTAGTTTCCATAGTTTCTTTCTTGTCGGTCACATGGTGGAGAATTTCTCCTTGAATCGTAACTGCGTGCTGGACCGTTGCGTCTAAAGTTATTCTGTCTCCCTTGATAATAATTATTTTGGTTCCCATATTGTCTGTTTCTCTGATTGTCTCTGTGATAGTCATTACTGCGGAGAGGTGATCTTTCCCTGTAATTATTACTCCTCTGCCAACGGTTGTCATACGGGTGGTGTCGATTTTGGTCACGATTTGTGTAGTGAGAATAGCCTTGTCGCGTCCAGTTATCGTTTCTGTCGTCACGGAATTGTGACAGATGTGACCTGTAATTGTTGTACTCCTGTTTTCGCGTTCCGCGATTGTCAGTGTCAATTTCCAGTTCTTGTAACAGTCCCTGAAAAGCTTCAATGTCGTCTTTGCAACGTCCTGCTAAAATAATATGTCGTAAATGTTCAGGCAGTTTGATTAAACAAATGCGGATGAGTTCTGAGGGGCTGTATGGGTTTGACAGGTACTGATTCTTGTGCAACATGTCTTCAAAATATTTCACAAGACTGGAAAATTCAGATTGTTCGAAATGTTTCATCATTATGATGTTATGTTTTACACGGTCCTGTGTAGCTTGAGACCAATATGCTGAGAGGAAGGCATGATAAAAATCTCCTTCACTGTGACAATCGTGAATGACCGATCGCATTCTTACAGCTGGTTCATTCTCCAAATAGCCACACATAAATTCTAATCTGTGCTCCAATGACCAGTTGGGAGGAAAACAATGAGAGAATTGATGGAGCCACGCTTGTGGATGAATGTCGTTGGCAGAATTCTTAAATGTTTTGAATTTACGTGTAGTAATGAACAGCTTATAATCAAAATCATCGTGTCGGCGAGTAGCATATCGGTCATTGTTACGTCGTGTCGGCGATTCCATCTCAAAATTCGGTGTACCTTGCCAATTTCTTTCATAATTACCGAAAAGCCCTGTGTTATTATTTTGTGGCTGTTCCGTATTTCTATGTCCCTCTTCCCTTATTGGGGCGCGAGTGTCCTCTGAAATACGTAATTCTTGTATTACCTGTGTCAGCTGATCTTGTACTTCCCGCATTTCTCTTTTGTATTGCGTATTAATTTGATTCTGATTTTGTTTGAATTTTCTTATTTGTTCATACTCTTCTGTGTCAGTGAAGGCTACGGGTCTTGTGTCATTCAGATCATCATCTACCTTTGTAGATAAGTTAGTGACCTGATCCGAAAGTTCAGCTACTTTCTCCGATAGTGAACACATTTCCTCAGTGTGTTTTTCTGAACCAAGTTTCAGAGTGTCCAATTGTGTTGAAATCGAATCTACTGTGTTCTTTAAGTTTTCCTGAGTTTTTGCCAGTTGCGTAACCGAATCGGTAGATGCAACTGAGTCAATTTTAGCCCACAAGGTCTCATGATTTTCATGAACAATGGTTTGCAGCGCTTTTATGGCTGCTTCGTGATTCTGTAATGCATTTTCATGCCGCGAAAAAATAGGTTGGAAATGCTCACAAATTTGTATTTTTACGTCATTACAGACTTTTTGACATTTCGATTCGATGTTATGTAACTCAGTAGTTAAATCTTCACGTGTTTGTTCAAGTGTGGTGTCTAACTTCCGAAGATTTTGTTCCATTGTGTCTAACTTTTGAAGCTTTTGCTGTGTTTGTCTCTGATTTTGTTCCATTTGTTGCATTAGTTGTAATAACAATGCATTAGTGTCTGGAATCTGTTCCTCTACTCTTTTCGGCAGTGCATTTGCACCAGCAACATTCACATTTTGACAAGCTGAAAATGTGTCTTGACTTATTTGAGAAAACGGTGAGGACGCAAAACCTGAATCTACAGTATTTGCAAAATTGTGTCCTATCATTTCGGATTCCTGAGGCGAGCTGTTGCCGACCGATCGATCGACAATGCTTCCCTGTTCACTACCTGTTTCACTGCCTACGCCATTGTCTGACGCCCGCTCCATTTCCCTATGCACAGTTACCAAATTACTACTTTGAATATTAGTTAACTCATTACATGGTGGGGCCAACACACTGCTTTCGTCTTCACTGTCATTTCTTAGTTTACTTTGGAGCCGAGTGTTACGTTTTTCACACGCCATTATTGTCACAATATTTCACACGATGACACAGAAAAGCACAATTTGAATAGCAAAAATAAGAGAACACATTAACATAGCACTGAAAATAATATCTAGTTAATTGCAGCAGCGAAATACTTGGCGCAAAGCTACATGCATGCCACAACTGTTTTACTGTACAACAATGAAAGACTGCAACTACCAAGGAGATTCTCTCTACAATTACGCGCTAAAGCTACACTAAATACACAAACAACAAGAAAAAATCAGAAGATTCCAGTGAGGTATCCTAGGCTAAGGGTCGACATATGAAACGCCCCCTTAGAACATTTTGACATATGAAATGTCCACTTAGAATAATTGTACAAGACTGTGCTTAACCTGACACACAATAATTTTAGCGCAACGCAATCTGACTATCAAAAATCCCTGCAAAAGAATGGCCCTGAGTAACATTAAACTGTACCTTTCAGAAATCACTTACCTCACAAAAATCTTCGTTGCTCGAACTACTGCAATACAGCGAGCGCCACTACTGCCAGCTAAATAAAAGATTCAAACTACTGAAGGCACTAACTACTGATAGGGATGGTTAGCAAATGAAAGATATTAATAGAGAACAAACAATGTATTTACCTTAATATTCATAATTGACATCCAGTATTACAAATTATCAAAACTCCGCCATCTCTCTGCCCACATCCACCACTGCTGGCGGCTCACCTCCAACTGCCCAGCGCTACGCGCTGTTCGCATCCAGCTATAGCAGTTCATGACAACAATGGCAGACAACAATTCAAACTTTTCATATAGAGAGTGCTACGTAACGTTGCCAATAAAAAAACATAAACAGCAAACTTACATAAAGAAAACATAAACAGCCTACTTACATAAAAACATAAACAGCAAACTTACAATGTGAGATGCTGTTTCAGAAACTGGAGTACTACAGCAAGTAGCATCTTTAAACCGTGACTTAACCAAGCCACGCCTTATTATCAATAAAATCATGACACATTAACCAATTTTCCAACGCAGTGTGACTTCGAGAATAAAATAGTTATGAGAACACAAACTTAAATAAATCGCGTAAGTAGTAATTGGCAGGCATAGTTCGTATAGTTAAATATCAAATACTGTGAAAATCACTTGTAAAATCGTATGAAAACTAAAGAACGTAAAAGTGATTATGCCCGGACACGGCGCAATCTAATCATGGCGTTTATTTACAATCACATTTGTAATCTAACCGCTAATAATCCCCCACCAAACCGTTTTTGAATAACGATGAAGATCGGAAGACTGAATTTATAACAGTTACAGTATTACGGAATGCTGAACACATCACTGCATGCTCTGTCGAAATTATTTCGTAGAAACTTGAATATACACTACTGGCCATTAAAATTGCTACACCACGAAGATGACGTGCTACAGACGCGAAATTTAACCGACAAGAAGAAGATGCTGTAATATGCAAATGATTAGCTTTTCAGAGTATTCACACAAGGTTGGTGCCCGTGGCGACACCTACAACGTGCTGACATGAGGAAAGTTTCCAACCGATTTCTCGTACACAAACAGCAGTTGACCGGCGTTACCTGGAGAAACGTTGTTGTGATGCCTCGTGTAAGGAGGAGAAATGCGTACCATCACGTTTCCGACTTTGATAAAGGTCGGATTGTTGCCTGTCGCGATTGCGGTTTATCGTATCGCGACACTGCTGCTCGCGTTGATCGAGATCCAATGACTGTTAGCAGAATATGGAATCAGTGGGTTCAGGAGGGTAATACGGAACGCCGTGCTGGATACCAACGGCCTCGTATCACTAGCAGTCGAGATGACAGGCATCTTATCCGCATGGCTGTCACGGGATCGTGCAGCCACGTCTCGATCGCTGAGTCAACAGATTGGGACGTTTGCAAGACAACAACCATCTGCACGAACAGTTCGACGACGTTTGCAGCAGCATGGACTATCAGCTCGGAGACCATGGCTGCGGTAACCCTTGACGCTGCATCACAGACAGGAGCGCCTGCGATAGTGTACTCAACCAAGAACCTGGGTGCACGAATGGCAAAACGTTATTTTTTCGGATAAATACAGGTTCTGTTTACATCATCGTGATGGCCGCATCCGTGTTTGGAGACATCGCGGTGAACGCACATTGGAAGCGTGTATTCGTCATCGCCATACTGGCGTATCACCTGGCGTGATGTTATGGGGTGCCATTGGTTACACGTCTCGGTCATCTCTTGTTCGCATTGACGGCACTTTGAACAGTGGACGTTACATTTGAGATGTGTCACGACCCGTAGCTCTACCCTTCATTCGGTCCCTGCGAAACCCTACATTTCAGCAGGATAGTGCACGACCGCATGTTGCCCTGTACAGGACTTTCTGGATACAGAAAATGATCGATTGGTACCCCGATCAGCACATTCTCCAGATCTCTCACCAATTGAAAACGTCTGAGCAATGGTGGCCGAGCAACTGGCTCGTCACAATACGCCAGTCACTACTCTTGATGAACTGTGGTATCGTGTTAAGCTGCATGGGCAGCTGTACCTGTACACGCCATCCAAGCTCTGTTTGACTCAATGCCCAGGCGTATCAAGGCCGTTATTACGGACAGAGGTGGTTGTTCTGGGTACTGATTTCTCAGGATCTATGCACCCAAATTGCGTGAAAATGTATTCTAATGTTGCTTTCCGCACCCTCGGCAGGCCTCCTCAGTTTTATAAATGGCACCTGTACTATAGAAGACGCCGGCGGCCATTTGGAGCAACAAGCATCAATACTCAAACTAAAGTTTTATTCGGTGGTTTTGATCAAGTTAGAATTAGAATATTATTATACTGAAGTTTTAATACCACCTTACTGAGTTTATTAAATGAAATATGCCCATGAGTGGGACATAGACAGGTGATTAACTGAAATACGCATACCAAATATTCTGTGAAATGATAAGGGAATGTGGTGTGGCTGGGAGAAGTCACTGTAACATATTTATATAATAACACAATCACATTTATTCAATAAACATTACCATATCAAATATTCCCTCTCACTTATCACGGAATGCTGGCGTGATACAAGTAGTATAATATCCAAGTAAACTTAGTTAAACATCCGGCTAACATGTGCCGTGAATCGACAATGACTGCAGCCTGCACATTTCTATCATCATTTAGCCACACACACACACACAAACACTAACATTCACTCTATTCATTTTATGTAACAGATAAAAGAGGAAGGTTCCCATACACCAAGTGAGACAACATTGGGAGAGAGCACATGGTTCCAACTGTAACTTTAATTCGGGCAAGTCCCGTCTTCACGTTTAACTAACTCCGCGGGTTTTACTGGATATTATGAAGGAACAATTAAATCACACGCGTGAAATATACGTAGAAGATCCAGCTCGATCACGAAATGTGATTACGTCGAGCAGAAGCTTCTCACCAAGAAATGCACGGGGTCTGCGGACCACGTGTTACCAATCTCTCCACAATCAGTAGTCAATAAACACATTTAAATAAAATACACTTTGCATATATACTTCACACTCACACTGAAATGCAAATTGAGCAATTCTGAGTATTACTCGGCAATGAGCGCCTGTTCACTCCCAAGTGCAGTGAACACAATTCCCATGAAATTACTTGGCAAAAGAAATCATCTCCCTATCTCTCCTAACCGAGATGATTCTAGGAAATACCATAGTGGCTTTCCTCAGCAGGGAAGCTGCTTCCAAGTTCAAAGTGAACATGGAATTCTAAATCTTCACTAACTATAGGAGCGATAGAGCAGAGCGTGCTTACTCACCCAGGTCTTCCCAGCAACAACAACGATACGGTCTCCCTCGTCCGTGTCCACACACATCGTGGCCGCAAGGACTCAGAGATACCGCACACGGTTATTTGCCAACCTAACGAGCGCTAATGACGCGCTTGGAGCTTATGCCTCTCTGGTCCAGTGCAGTCGCACTCTACTAGATACACTTCCACTATGCCTGTAGCACACCCACAGCCGACATCTCACGCATACCTCATCATACGTTCGCATTCACACTTTGCAGACAATTACCATATCTAATATTAAAATGGTCGTCTATATTTAAATAACCCTATCTTACTAATTATCATCAGGCTCTTCCCTGAGTGTCGGAAGGGCACTCAGGTGTATTTAGTTGTGGGGTCGAGCCATGTAGCGGCTTACATGGAGCCGTTACATAACCCTCCCCTTCTGACGAAAAAATGGGCAGCAAGAGTCCTTGTTTTTGGAAGGGCACTTTCAAGCATTTTTTTTTTAAACCTAGTGGTTGGAGGTGTGTCATTTATCTATCTGATTCTTTACTGAGTTTATTACACATCCTCCTCATCTGTTCCGTAGATTATAGTATTCAAATTCAAAACTCAGACTACAAAATTTAACATTCAAAACCCTCACACATGGTTATCTCCTTCTGAGAGCATTATGCAGCTATTAACACATAAACATATGTGCCTATGCCCCTCTTAAACATAATCATTGAAACATATACAATTTACCATTAATATTTCAATTTAACACAAATTTACCTATCATCTAGGCCAAGCATCCGTTTTTCAAATGTAACATGAGTGAAAACTTTAAATTTTTCGACAAACATAATCAGTTCTTATATACTAGACATTTAAATCTTTGTGGGCACTTAAATTATTAGAGTCCTGTTGCCAGTGTGTCCCACTTAGAAATATTTCACAAGATCTATCAAAACACATAAATTCTTGAAATTGCACAATTTAAACAAATTATATAATGAATTGAATTTCATACAACATATAGATAAGTTGGTATTAAGCTTGTGGGCATTTAAATTCTTAGCGTCTTTTCGCATTTGTATCCCACTTTGAAACATTTGCGAAGCATAGAAAACACACAAAATCTATTAGTTAGAGAAATTTTCAGTACATCACATTACATCTTTAAGCAATTTCGTTCGTTCACTTCTGGATTGACGTGTTAAAGTTTTTTCTTTATCTCTTTCCCTATTTACTTTAGTAACTAGCCATAATACACGCAAAATCAGTTCAGCTGAAAAGTAAACACACGCGCTACATATTGAATGTACGTGGCACTTTCAAACACCTTGCACTTCACTATGGGATCGGGGTACTTGGAGAACCACTGTTTTGGGCTAGTTGGAGGACAGGGGAGGAAGTTACTCCTCAGGTGTCAGCGACTGCAGGCTCTCCGCCGATCATGCCGGCCGCCTCCTTGCATCAGGCCGCTCCCTCACCTTTGTCAGCTCCCCAGGACCCATGTTGCCTCGCGTTGATGGCTGCCTCAGGACGTGGTGGCACGCGTTTCCGCGTCAGGTTGGCGTTGACCTCCAGGGCAGAATAGCATCCCCCTAGCAGTCGTCGCCGCGTGCCGCATCGTGAGCGCTCGGACCCGTCTGGCTACCTCTCGTCGATATGTGAGCATATCCGCAATTATTGCCGTGAGCCACACTCCTGACGTCACCCCCTCGGTAACGTCACTCGCCTCTCTCTTCCGTCTGCAGTTCCGGCATGTCCGACTCAAGTGGTGAGTTTGACATGCCTCTTGAATCGGTACTGCGGGCGTTGTAGGTGTGGTGGTGACGTTGTTGACACGCCGCCACTGGTGCCACGCCCCTGGCGCGCACCGGTTCTCCTTCCTGGATCTGCTGCACCGCGACGCCTGACCTGGATACGCCAAGCTCGCCTCTTGTGGGTGCTGCAGTTTCCATCCCGGGTTTGTTTGTGACGATGTCTACCAGGTGTGGCAGCGCGTCACCTCACGGGTCGTCCATACGGACTGCCCGTTACCATCTGCTGCTGGGCGGCGCCCTCAGAGTTGGGGGCGTGTCACCTGCTGGCGCGGACGCTCGGCATATGTAGGTCACCGCCGCTCGCTGTTCGTCTGTTCCGTGATTGCGGCCGGCTACCTGGGTAGCCACCGCTTTGTTCCTGCATGTGGGAGGCCCGGTAATCGCCTCCGGCGCGTGTTGACACAGTCGCGGACAACGGCCGTCACTTAGGGAATCCCAAGTGCCGTGCGCTCGCCCGACGTCTAGCCGCTAATTGCTTGCATCGGCGACCCGGTCTCCTCGGCTGCATTCTCCCCTGGTTGCTAATCTAAACTCAGGGAAGCTTGGCTATACCGATACATTTCAGACAAATTTTCCATCACAGTCCCCGACTGTTCTCAGCAATCCATGAGGTCTTCCTACATTACTCAGATTCTATTTCTCTCTCTCCTTCTCCTACTGTGCCTTATGGGCGTTATCCTTCCAATGATATTTTGACATGGCTTTTAATTTAGCCGCCTTTTCATACGTGAATCATTATCCTATCAATTTACAACATTTTTTTATTCTTTATTTGATCCCTCAGTGGGATATGGTTCAAATGGCTCTGAGCACTATGGGACTCAACTGCTGTGGTCATAAGTCCCCTAGAACTTAGAACTACTTAAACCTAACTAACCTAAGGACAGCACACAACACCCAGCCATCACGAGGCAGAGAAAATCCCTGACCCCGCCGGGAATCGAACCCGGGAACCCGGGCGTGGGAAGCGAGAACGCTACCGCACGGCCACGAGATGCGGGCTAATAGGGATATTTTAATCAACATTAATCTACGATATTTTCTTTACTGATGGACAAGAATTGGATGGAACTAGAATTCCATTTGTTTTAGATTGTGATCTATAGTATTCTTAAGACTAACTTATCACACTTCCACGTCCTTCAGTCATTCATTTCTCACTCTTCTCACATAAATGCAACATACAAAAAAATGGTTCAAATGGCTCTGAGCACTATGGGACTTAGCAGCTATGGTCATCAGTCCCCTAGAACTTAAAACTACTTAAACCTAACTAACCTAAGGACAACACACAACACCCAGTCATCACGGGGCAGAGAAAATCCCTGACCCCGCTGGGAATCGAACCCGTGACCCCGTGCTCGGGAAACGAGAACGCTACCGCGAGACCACGAGCTGCGGACTGCAACATACACACATAGGCACTCTTTACTAGCTACATAGCAAGCATTCCTTGTGACGTCACACATTTCGCATCCACAATTTCTCATTTAGGGCAACCTTCCCCTCTAGTTTACCGTACATGCGCTACTGTAACAGGTATAACAGAGAATTAACTACAAAACATGCACTATTGTAACAACTACGACACATATAATTAACAACCAAAACATGCCTTATAGTAACAAAATCCTACACACACAATTACCGCTACTCCCACTACAACCGGTTTCTACGATAACTTACACCCTTTTTCCTTTGTACACCTCATACACCTCATTTGAAGTTTTTGCATCGTTCCTCTTCATTCTGGTTACCGCTCCTTCCTGTAACACAACTTCTGGATACGCATTAATCTTTCTCCTTACATATTTATCTCCTTCTGGAGTAATTTTGTCCTTACTCTCCTTACTTTCATGTGTGACTTGTCTGCTCATTGATCACATGGTACATCTTATTGCTCGGAATACAATTTATCCTAATACATTTTACACACAACATATACAATATACTCTAAATCTATTTTACCTATATTCTATTGTTCCACAGTTTTTATTCAATGAGGGGTTTCACGTTTGATACGTGATGAAGCCCTCTCGGTTTTCTCGTCCTCAGTGTCTGTACTTCTATTGCGTTCGGATGAGGGATACGGCACACACGGTACGAACCATTGTACAGGCTTAGGAACTTCTTGCAGATTCCCTTACCTCTGTTTGACAGTTTGTGTGACCGAACCCACACCTTCTGTCCAATGAAGAATTTTATTTTTCTCGTTTTCTTTTGGTACGCCTTTTGCCTCCGGTCTGC
The DNA here is from genome assembly GCF_023864275.1 of Schistocerca cancellata. NCBI lineage: Eukaryota > Metazoa > Arthropoda > Insecta > Orthoptera > Acrididae > Schistocerca > Schistocerca cancellata. Next base: position 177,316,435 of record NC_064631.1, read on the forward strand.
CGCACTCTTGATATTTTCCAGCGCGAGATCAACGACCTCCTTGTGCCTTGGTTGTCTTTCCTTTGGCCAAGGTATGACTTCCCGGATTCGATTAGGGGGCTCCTTATTCTTTAGCACTAACACTGGTGGCAACATCGTGGAGGCATTTGGCAATTCATTTAAGATCTCCTGAAACGCCTTTAGGTGTATGTCCCACGTGTTATGCTTCCTATAACAGTACAGCCTGCACAGCCGCCCTAATTCCTTCATTATTCTCTCGGCGGGGTTAGACGACGGGTGGAACAAGGATATAAAATTCGGCTTTATTTCCTCCGCCTCAACATCCGCAGCCAATGTTTAGATCGGAATTGCGGTCCGTTATCCGATATCACTCGTTTCACCGGCCCGACCTCGCGCACGAAATCGTTCGCGAATGCCGCCGCCACCGTTTTCCCCGTTGCTTTCCTCAGCGGAGTAAAGCAAACGAACTTCGACGTCAATTCCACGGCTACAAGAATGAACGTGTAGCCAGATTTCGTTTGAGTTATTGGCCCGAACAAGTCCACCGCGGCGACCTCTCGCAACCTGCTTGGAATGATCGGTACATCGGTGCAGCAAAACATGTGGTGGGCGGTTTCGTCCTTTGGCATGGATTACACACTCTAATTACCCGCTGTATCCTCTTTAGCATGTTATTGAAGTAACAGGCCTCTCGTAACTTCTGGAAGCACTTCCGTGTTCCGAAGTGTCCGTAACTTAGGCGTATATACCACACTAGCTTATTTATTAGCTCCGCAGGTATTACCACCAGCCATCGCGGATCTTCTATGCTCCGTTTCCGGAAGAGGATTCCGTTCTCTATTCGGTAGTACTGCCGAATAGCAGCTTGGGACCTGTCCTTCCACTTCTCTTTCACCTCCTTTAGTATCGGGTCCTTCTCTTGTTTCGCGCCCGACATTCTTTAGTGACATCGTCACAAAGTTTTCGAACGTGACGTTTTTCAGGTAGAGAATACTGAAATTATTCTCGCCCGGGTCACCGTCTATGCCGTGTTTTAGGCCTATCGGAGCCCGAGACAACCCATCTGCTATCAGGTTTTTTTCTCCTGGAATGTATTTAATTGTGAAATCGAACTCGATCTGGTATGATTTTTTTTTTAGTAATTTAATTGAAAGCTTTGTTGCTTTGGTAAAAATAAAATTGGTTCTTTTTGTCGTGACAGAATAAATTACTATTATTCACACCAGATTTGTCGGAGAACAGCAGCAACATGTGTAATTGATCCAACTTTAAGAAATTCTATTACCTTTTAGCGGAAAATTCGTGCGGTACTCTCCGACGTTAGAAAAGTCGTGGTGTTCCGTTCGGAGCACGAGGCGGCTGTCTTTTCTCGATATCGAAAATTACTAAAAAATGAACAGAAATTTTTTTTCGGAGGAAGATCGCGCGGAGAAAACAGACAGAAGTTAAATGAAAGAAACCTAAGGGACCAACTAATTGGATTTGTACGAACATATAAACGGAACTGAAAGAACTTGGAATAAATACTATAACGATGTCGTCACGACAGCCTCCTGTTCCGACAGAACACACGCTGGATCATAAGCTGCATAAATCTTTTAAACAGAAAAGATTATCACAAGTATAATTAATGAAGATAAGGTTGAGAGATTTTCTTTGAAATTAAATAAACTTCAAGGCTTCAAGTATTATATTATGAAACGGAAACTTACATTAACATGGCCACCCATTGTGGCGGTGGAGCGAATTTTCATGATACACGTTCTCGCTTGTTTGTGGCTACATATATTTTTAATCACTTAAACTCTTAAATTTACAATAAAATGATTATATCAGTATGGAGCACAATACTTTTGCGTCCGACTCGCAACACATTCACAGAAGAACAGCTAGAGAGCGGCGCGGCTCCCTGCAGAAGTAAAAATTGGCAATTGTTATTTTTGAAACATAGGTGCATCGTTTTTTTACTGATCGATAGCAGCGTATAACAGTTTATAGCTATCGTGGTATTCTGCGCTTTTTCAGGAGCGCGGCAAAGATATCTGGTTACAACATTCATTGGTATATGTTAAAAGTTCGCACATACTGACGCGAATACAGAAAAAAAACTTTTACATGTTAAAAATCGCAGTGATAAAGGCTGTAATGTCACAAATTCCTGTAGATACAGCGCCCAACGAGCTAACCTGCCGTGGGCCAACTTTGCCGACATCAGAAATTGTAATGCCCGATGGTCGGTGAACACTTTAGTGTTTCCCCCATACAGGAAGTACCGAAATTTGCTAAACGCAAAGACGACAGCGAGTCCCTCGAGTTCGGTCACCGAGTAATTTCTCTCTGCCCTCGACAGCACTCTACTCGCGAAAGATACGGGCTTCCATGTCAACATATCCTTCTCGTCTTCCCCTTGGAAGAGAACCGCGCCGAGGCCGTTTAACGAGCTATCCGTCATCAGATAAAATTCCCTACTCAAATCTGGATGCGCGAGAATCGGTGCATTCACCAATGCTTTCTTTAACCTCACGAACTCATTCTGTGCTTGCTCGTCCCAGCACCAGATCGTGTTCTTGCCAGTAAGCGCGCAAAGACGTGGCGTGGACAGCACACTTAGGTTTACAAATTTCTTAAAGAAATTCGCGATTCCTAAGAATCCTCTTAGTTGTCGCTTAATCGTGGGTCTTGGGAACTCCGCAATTGCCTTGATTTTGGCCGGGTCCGTTTGTATCCAGTCCACCGAAACTATATGTCCCAGGAACTTTATCTTCTGGCGCCCGAACTGCGACTTTTCCAGGTTTACGGTTATTCCTGCTCTTTCGAAGGCGTCTAATAATCGATTTAATACTTCATTATGTTCCTCCCAGGAACTTTCCGAGATTAATACGTCGTCGACGTAGACCGTAATTCTTTCACGCAGGTCTTCCGGAATGATGCTGTTCAAGCCTCGTATGAACGCCGCCGCCGAAACATTCAACCCGAACGGAAGCCGTTTGAATTGGTAGCAGTTACCGTAGCATAAAAACGCGATATACTGCCTACACTCTTGATGCAACACGATTTGCCAGTAACTAGCTCGCAGGTCTATGGAGGATAACACCTTCACTCCATGAAACCGTTGCAATAATTGCTCCAGGCTTTCCAGTCTGTCTGTTTCTGCCTTTATTACCGTATTTATTTGCCGCGAATCCAGCACCAACCTCACCGGTCCGTCCGTTTTCGGTACTACTAGGAGTGGTGAGTTGTATGTACTCACGGCGCGTTCTATAACGTCTTGTTCTAACATCTTCGCAATCTCCTTCTTGACCTTTTCTTTATGCGCTAGTGGAATCGGGTATGGCCTGACGAAGAACCTTTTATGTTCTCGTATTTGGAATTTGCACTCGAAGTTTTTTATCGCTCCCGGTGCGTATGAGAATATTTTCTCATGGTTCCTCAGAACTTCTAATAATCGTACACGGGCATCCTCTGGCATGTCTCCTACATTGCGCATGCTTTCCTCAATTATTCGCTCGAAGACTTCATCCTTTCCATGCGTGGAGGACGGTAAACTCACGCCATTTACACAGTTTATGAGGACCTCCGGCTCAGGGCGCAATTCCGGGTAAGTGAGAATTCGTAGGCAGCTAGTTTCCGCTCCGTCCCGTAGGACCCAATTATTGAACTTTAATTCTACGGCGTTTCCATCTCTGCTCAGAGACATGATGCCTCCACCCAGGTCTACGATTGCCTGGTGAGCGCTCATAAAATCCATCCCGAGAATCATTTCGGTGTTCATTAGGGGCACAATGAAGAAGTTTGCCTCGAACTCTTCGCCCTGGCATTGGAACGTAATCCTAGTCTGCCACTTGACTTCCACACTTTTCCCGTATATCGCTCCCTTCACCTTTGTACCTCGCAACGGTAAAGCCGGCAAAGTTCCCGTCACCTCGCATTTCTGGAATGCGGCCTCACTAACGATCGAAACCGGGCTTCCCGTGTCGACAATGCAGTCCAGTGAAATTCCTTTCACCGAGATCGCAATTACTGGGCTGACGGCCGAAATCCGGTTATCCGTCTGCTCCTCCAGTAATGTTTCCCTAATGTCGTCCTGACCAGTGTACCTTATCTCGCGGTTGTTCGTTATCGGGTGTCGACTAAGGTTGTCTCCCTCGATTGGCACAGGTCATAATGTCTGATTTCCTCCTGGTTCTGGAGCATTCCTCCGTGGATCGGCCGATCTGATTTCTACGTCGTCGGTGATATTTTCCCTTCTCTTTCACCCTGTGGCCTGTTCGCTTCCTTCACCCCTATTTTGTGGTGAATTCGCACGATTCCCGTGGTTGTTCCTACCTTCATCCTGGTTATCGTGCCCGTCGTGCCGGCAATTGTGTCCCTGGGCTTTGTAGTAGCCATGCTTGTTACCATTTTTCCAATTCGCCTTGTATGGCTGGAAACTGGTATTCGCATGCTCCGCTACATGTGAGCTTGTACGCTTCCGCGTTTTACTGCGGCCGCGAATCAGTCTCCTATTTCTTCCTACGTCCTCTCCTCCTGCGGTCTGTACCCTTTCCGGTATACATTGTCCTATATCATACTCCAATTCTTGTAGGAGTAATTTAAACGACTCTAAATCGTCCTTACAACGCCCGGCTAATATGATATGGCGAAGCTGCGCTGGAAGCTTCATTATACACTGCCTTATCAATTCGCCCGGACTGTAAGGGTTGTACAAGAATTGGTTATTCTGCAACATGTTTTCAAACAGTCTTGCAGGACTCGCGAAACCGGATTGACTAAGACTCGGCAGCATCATTATCTGATGTTTCACCCGATCTTGCGCAGCTTCGGACCAATAAGCCGAGAGAAATTCACGCTGAAATTCCTTCACCGTTTTACAATTTCTCGCTATGGCTCTCATCCGTACTGCGGGTTTAGCCTCAAGATGCCCGCACATGAACTCGATTTTATACTCATTCGGCCAACTGGGCGGAAGACGGCCAACTGGGCGGAAGACAGAATTGGTACTGTTCCAAGAAAGCCCGTGGGTGGATTCCGTTCACAGAATTTATAAAGACTTCGAACTTCCTTACAGAGAGAAAGTGCTTATAGTCGAAGCCTTTCACTTCCCCCCGCTATGGATCTGCGCACGGTTTTAGGTGTCGTTCCCGACACCTCCCTACATTTCTGCGTAATCATCCTCGTGTCCGGAATCGCGTCCCTCGCTTTCGCACGCGCCCTTGCGCACATGGTCCTCCCTCTCGTCACCGCGAGTGAGGAGATTTTCCACGTGGGCCATGCGCTCACATATGTCATTGGTACCTCGCTATTTAATGTCTTAACCGTATCTATCTTTTCCTCAAGATCCACAATTGATCCTACTGTTTTCGTGAACCTTTTCTTGCGTTGCTTCTACTGCTTCTACTCGCGCTATTACCTTTTTCCTTTCGGTAATGCATCGTTCCCTTAAAGTTCAAACCCCTTTTCTAATTTTTCTCCGCGGGTTTTCATTTCGATCCTAACTTTTTTTTGTTCCTTTTCGAGGGCGTTTAGTTTACTGCCAACCACTTCGAATTTCTCATTGACGTCCTTTCGAACCCCTTCGATTTCGGACATCATGCCCTCGAATTTCGCTTCCTGCCTTTTATTATATTCTTTCTGCCTTTTATTATTTTCTTCTAATCTGGAATTTACTCCGCTTAAGATCGTTCTCGCGCTCTTTTTCATCATTTTGACCAATTCGGTCATCCACGTGCTACTATTTGTGTCTGCATTGGTCGGCGCATTTTGGCTACTCGTTGCATTCTCTAATTCATCTGCGCTCGCGCTCGGGTTCGAAGTCCCGCTATTTGGTGTGGAATTGGCCTGCTCATTTTCCAAGTTCAACATTGCCGTAGCGCCGCTGAAATCTTGGTAACTCCCATTGCCTGCCTCGTCTCTCTCCGCGGCTACCTGATTGAGGATAACTTCCTCCTCACCCGGCCGGTTTTCCCTAGCACCGCTCCTCGAGCGAGCACGTGTCTCCATTCTGGACACTAGGCTTACGTTTCGGGCTAAGTGCCTAAATAACGGCTTCGCTCGCGGAAAACAGACTTCCTACTTTCGCTGCACGAATCGCGACAAATTCTCGTAGCTTAACGTAAGTTAATTTCACACGCAACCTAGTACATTTATTTGGTCACACGCAACCTAACACATTTATTTAGTCACACGCAGCCTAACACGTTTGAAATTCCCCCAAAATACATGGATAAATACACACAAGAAAATTGCCCCCAAAATCACACAAATAAAATCACAAGCAACGCAGTATATTCAACGTCGTATTCTCAACGCTGGTTCTGTTCACAAATAGGAATTGTGAATCTAGTGGAAATTTAATTTTGTTAGCACATGCTAGCAATCTCCCAGCATCACAAAGGGTTCCTAAACCGAACGAGATCCTGGCAGGGTCGCCATTATGCATGATACTTGATTTCCGCACCCTCGGCAGGCCTCCTGTACTATAGAAGACGCCGGCGGCCATTTGCAGCAACAAGCATCAATACTCAAACTAAAGTTTTATTCGGTGGTTTTGATCAAGTTAGAATTAGAATATTATTGTAATGAAGTTTTAATGCCACCTTACAGAGTTTATTAAATGAAATATGCCCATGAGTGGGACATAGACAGGTGATTAACTGAAATACGCATACCAAATATTCTGTGAAATGATAAGGGAATATGGTGTGGCTGGGAGAGTCACTGTAACATATTTATAAAATAACACAATCACATTTATTCAATAAACATTACCATCTCAAATATTCCCTCTCACTTATCACGGAATGCAGGCATGATACAAATAGTATAATATCTAAGTAAACTTAGTTAAACATCTGGCTAACATGTGCCGCCTGCACATTTCTATCATCATTTAGCCACACACACACACACACTAACATTCACTCTATTCATTTTATCTAACAGATAAAAGAGGAAGGTTCCCATACACCAAGTGGGACATCATTGGGAGAGAGCACATGGTTCCAACTGTAACTTTAATTCGGGCAAGTCCCGTCTTCACGTTTAACTAACTCCGCGGGTTTTACTGGATATTATGAAGGAACAATCAAATCACACGCGTGAATTTACGTAGAAGATCCAGCTCGATCACGAAATGTGATTACGTCGAGCTGAAGCTTCTCACCAAGAAATGCACGGGGTCTGCGGACCACGTGTTACCAATCTCTCCAGAATCAATAGTCAACAAACACATTTAAATAAAATACACTTTGCATATATACTTCACACTCACACTGAAATGCAAATTGAGCAATTCTGAGTATTACTCGGCAATGAGCGCCTGTTCACTCCCAAGTGCAGTGAACACAATTCCCATGAAATTACTTGGCAAAAGAAATCATCTCCCTATCTCTCCTAACCGAGATAAAAATAAACACAATTGTAAAACAGATATAAGTAAATTACGATCCAAATTGTTAAGGTAAATAACCTCTGTTCAAAAGCATATCACACTCTGTGGAAGACCAATAATGTCATCTCTGTTGACTGCTTCTAAGAACATCTACGTCACTCTTTTGTTTGTATAAAATGTGATCGATGTTTAAAAGTGCACAAGTTGTGTGTGATGTTTAGTGTGTGTGAGACTCTGCAGAAATGGACCATAAGGAAACTGTAAGTTCTAAATTTCGCCACTAACTTCACAAAAAGATCGACAACCAACTAAAAATCGCGTGTTTTCTTATATATTGCAGTAAAGTCAACGAAATGAGGCAGAATCTCACACATCGACAACATCACGTAGGAATGACATAACAAGCAGAAAAAACGGCACTTGCAAATGGGAATCATTTCCCGAAATGCGTCGTGCGAAAAATAACGGCTCAGAGCCGTTTGAACCAATACTTCCGCCTAGCCTATACTATCCGTAATCTAGATCCCGATAACTCGGCTGTCTTGCCTCTGATCAAAAACCCTTCACAAACACGTCCCTGCGTCCCTACACCTATACACACTGTATCCTGTCTCAACGCAACTTCACTCGACTCCTTTCCCACACAATGAGATCCGCCACGATATTTATGCCTCCTACCAATTTTAACCCTTCCCCACCTACCCCATTCTACATCATATCCTTTTTCCTCTCCACCCGCCGCCATCCCTTCCTTCTCGTACTGTTACCCTCCCCACACACCATTACTCCTCACCCTTTGTCCTTCTCTCACTCTGTATTCCCATTATGTCCTTCACCTCACGCCTGTCAGCTCCATAGTTTCCCCACCTAACAGACCCCAGTATCTTTGCCCGCACTCCCTGCTCCCCCCCCCCCCCCGCAACATCTATGGGACATATTTTTTCCTCCGAGAATATTTTTTCACACACTGTTGGTCTTTTACATGTTAAGTGGAAGTGCAGTGTTCCAGTGGTTATTCATACAATAATGTACTGTTTTTCCAGGGTGGACATGAATGTGAAATGTATAGATGACATGTTTTTACGATAAGTATTGTATGAGTAACTTGCGAGTTTTACCAAGGAACAATATATTATGCTACAATATATGCCTATTCCATGGAACTGAGATTCTGTGTTTGAACTCTGACCTCTTTTGTCACGATTACTATTCTTCTTCTTGGCTTATGATCTGGACGTGAACCGTAAGGAGCGTTTAACGAAGGTTCATCTTGCTGTAACAGCCAATGTAAGCTATTAACAAAACAGGAAATAGAGTTGTTTGTTACTTAAAAATTGTGTCGTTGTTGAAATCATTTGTAATCCTAAACCTTGCTTGTGTAGAGTAGACATGGGTCTTAACAGAAATTCTTCATTGTTAGGCGCAATCTTAGGAAATAATCAAGAACTTGCTTTTAGCTCATCGTAGAGAGGTGCCGCCGGTTAGAAAACTGAACCTTTCTTTCAGATTCTAAGAGACTGGCGGTCGCTGCAAATAATTTAATAAGGTTCACTTTCAGATTTTCTCAAAGTTGCGAAATAACATCCCAGGCAGGAAGGCCTGGTCACAGGATTCTAGTTCTGGTATAAGATTTTATTTGCAAAAGCTACGCTTGTTATCCAATATTGTGAATCAAGACGAAACCACTATTTTGAGTTACGGAATTTATTGTTGTACAGTCAACGGACTGGTGAAATATCCTCTGCTGCTATAAGCACACGACTTTTAACTTGACGTCGACTAGGCATATATTGAGGAATATCTGTGGTGTTTTAATAGTTTAAAACAAATGAGTATTTACAATTCCGTAACCCCCTGAGAACTAAGCTAGTTTACTGAGTGCTTATACGCGTCGGGCAAAATTAAACAATATATTACACTGTTAATAATATGTCTACACTAGTTATTTCTCTTTTATGCTGAGCCATTGCATTAATGTGTGTTTCTTTTTTATATACGTCACGGCTCATATTCATTCTACTACATTACACTGATAGTAAAGAAAAAGAGTCACAACTATTTTTATTTTATTACATTACAATGATATCACCTCATCGGAACTGTGTTTTTAAACTCTCTTTCTTTTCTTCCGTCCTTTTAGCCGACCGTTATTAATCTTTTTAACTTAAAACATGAACAGTCCTGATATTTTTATTTTTGCCATCTTCGTTATCTTTTTATGAGCACTCTTGGCTGTATCTTTTTATGAGCTCTCTTGGCTGAAGAGCAGAGTATTGTACCACTGAAAGCCCACGCCAAGCCCATCGGGGGTGTGGTGAAAGGTCTCTGTTGGATTCCTTTCACGTTAATTTCTTAAATCTGTTGTCATTTACGGCATAAATTCCTCTTCTAAATTTACTGTGGTGTTTCTGACTATCTGGGAGGAGACTGAGCAGTGAAACGTGTTACTTTTACACATAAACAAGAACGATCTGTCACACTACTACACTTTAAAACACAGTTTATATGTAATTCATGTCACACAGTCTCATATGGAACCTACATCCGCTTTCTTTTATATACTGTATATGATAAGATACTGTCATCCCCCTTCCCTTCTGTGTGAGAGGATGAATGAGCAAATGTATTTCTAGTTGCATGCTTGAGGGTAGCAGACAAGCCTGTCTGCTAGAGAACAGTAGGATCAACGTCGGAACAGGTAGCTACGCTTTCTAAAAGCAGAGAGGTTTCTATTCTTAGTATGGTCCTGTCCGTCCCTTGTCATGTTGGTATAGGAAGCTGCCTCTCTGGTCACTTCCGTTTGTATCTGTTAAGCACGCTCTGTAGCGGCCCAGGGCAGTCTGTTCGCGGCGAGCGTCTGAAGTGGTAAGATCTCCGGCTAAGCGCGTGTCTGCTAAGTCCGTAGGCAATGGATTTCTTAAGTTCAGCCTAACTGAAAATTTAATCACCTTTATTTCAGGTTTAGCTCTAAAATATCTAATGTTATCTTAAATTGCAACGCAGTGTATTTCGAGTGTGAAGTTCAGAATATTTTCCAGTAGTTGCTTTGTCACTACTTTGTGAGTAAAGTGGAACCACGTGTTGATCAGTAACTCTAAGATCATCAACCTTAAATGCGAATGTGCGTGAGATTATAACGTCTCGTCTTGACAATATTTTCAATATGGCAACTTTTCTTTATGTTCAACCCACGTGGGGTGTACTTTGCGAGACCAGTACCACGTGCTTATACAATTGTTTGACCCATCAGGTTAATAGTAAGACGTTAGTAACCAGTTCGAGGTTTTTCTTTTGTAAATTGCTTTTCGATCTAATTTATTTTAATTATCAAAATTATTGTGGAGTTACACTCTTTGTGTAAACCAAGTTGTCCACGTGAAGCATGTGGTGTAAGCATCAAAGTAGCCCTCAGATATTCTTTTCGGGAACATTTCACAGAGAGTTAGTATGCATTTAGTATACCAGTGTGTGGCAATTTCATGACGGACAGGATTGCGCTACGAACGTAACTTCTTTGGGTGAAAATTGAATCGGTTGGTTGTGGTTAATTTCCTCTTGCATATGTTTCAACGTTCTTCGTGTGTTATTTTATGAATGCAGTGTTGTATGTAGTCTCCCAATCTTGGCTCCCTATTTGATCTGTTCCGTAAGATTACAAACTCACATTTACACAATCCTAAATAAGGCACCAGTTTAGTTATGAATCTAGTTTAATATGCTGAAATTTCAATGATCAATACTAAAGTAAATGTCCAAATATAAACTGATTTGTTTCTTTTTATTTAAATTGTCCTTTTTTATATATATCACCGGTTATCGTAAGATGAGTACTAAAAGATCATAATTAATGTTAGTTTGGTTGGGAATTTGGTAAGCTAGACTGGATACCTGGTGAAACAGTTGCGCAGTAATGCAAGGTTAACTTCCTCAGATAGCTCACAGCTTTTAACCCACTTTTATGGTCTTGAATATCAGCACCGCTTTCATAACAAATTAATGCAACAACATTACAGTGGGGGACGAAAAAGAATAAAGAAAAAAAGTACGCCTGAAGCGATTCGTTACTCGCATGTTTTCTTTCCCGCATGCAGGTTTTTCCTTCCTCTGGCCTGAGTCGGTATTCCTCGTATTGCCATCTCCGTAGTTTTCGCATTATTTCAGTTTCTTATCCTCAGCGAAGCAAGTCGTTGCTGTCAAGGAGCACGCAATATATTTCGTCCCTCGCCATGTTTTCTTTCCACTGTGCAATTCGTATACGACTGAAACGGAGTCGGTAGTATTCACTATCCTCCAGTTACTCTTTATCGCACGCTAAGTACCGTCTCCGCCGTACGGCAAGTCGCCGATTTTCCGATTTCCCACTGCGTTAAACGAGGGTTCTGCGGCGATAAATCTGCGCCAAGTGGCCAGGAAACCACAGCGGCGGCCGTCACCGTGCCTTTGCCTCGTTACAATACAGTCCGGGGAGCTGCGATGTCCGCCTCTAGTGGCCAACTGAGGCACAGGTGTGGCGATTCAGATCGGAAGCGTTTTGATTCAACGATTTCAACTCGTGCTGCTTCAACTGTTGTTATTAATGCCAGTGCAGGGATGATAAGGCAAAAATCTCTTCGGGAAAAAGAACCCTCTTAAATAGGGCATTCGCGGGCACTTCCTAGATTAGCAAAATACTATTTACGAGTGTTCTATCTCCCCCACCCCCGACACTCGTCGGCTTTCGTGTCAGCTGCCTTCTAAGAAAACGGTTTTTCACGCGTCTCAATCTTTATGTCGTCTTGTACAATGAGGTGATTTTGCAGGTACATTCTGTAGTATACGTGGATAGTGCTAGCAAAATGTGCTGCGAATGGAGTTAGTGGGAAATAAGTAATAAATTAAAACGCCGTGCCAGATGCTCAAGTTTTACTGCACGGACAGTGAAAACGTAGTCAGCGATAAACCTTTTGGTCGACGTTGTTTTCTGGTTCGGGTCTCGGTCCGGCACACAGTTTTAATCTGCCAGGAAGTTTCATATCAGCGCACACTCCGCTGCAGAGTGAAAATATCATTCTGGAAACATCCCCCAGGCTGTGGCTAAGCCATATCTCCGCAATATCCTTTCTTCCAGGAGTGCTAGTTCTGCAAGATTCGCAGGAGAGCTTCTGTGAAGTTTGGAAAGTAGGAGACGAGGTACTGGCGGAAGTAAAGCTGTGAGGACGGGGCATGAGTCTTGCTTGGGTAGCTGAGTTGGTAGAGCACTTGCCCGCGAAAAGGAAAGGTCCCGAGTTCGAGTCTCGGTCCGGCACTCAGTTTTTATCTGCCAGGAAGATTCATAACAGCACACACTCCGCTGCAGAGTGAAAATATCATTCTATGTCCGTAAAGGTTTAAAATTATGTGTAAAGTTTGTGCAAGTAGCTAACAATTCTCATTCGCAAGTATTGGATGAATACAGTCTGAGTAATTTGTGTGCTTTAAGTTTGATGCCCTTATGCGTGCACACAGTCTTTAACTTCAGCATTTTTCCTATAGTACTATTCCTTTGCCGCAAGATTGTAGCTGTTAATAAGCGGTTTGTGACGACATTTTAAATTTTTAAATTATGTCAATAATTATATGAAAAACTGATAATCAAGTTTTTGTGCCGCTGAAAGTCGTGAGACGGGCGACCTGCAATTGGGATGGTGCACAACAAACCTTGATCCGAGTTAGCAGTTTACTTATCCAGATGTGAAGTGGCTAGGCCAGTAATTAGGCCGGTATTACAATATCAAATTTCTTTGTCAAAGATTTGATCAAAGATGTGATCAAATATCCCGTCAAATATATTTGACAAAGATCTTTGACGTAGCGCTGGAAGGGGTATTATACTGTCATCAAATTTTTCGTCAAAGTTCAAGATGGCTGACAACAATTTGCTATTAACCACAGCAGTTGCAAGTACCGCAATTGCATTGTGTTCACATGCGGAAAAGAAGTGGGGAAAAAAAGGAACCATATATACGAGGTTGACAGTCTTAAATTCCTGGGATTACAACTTCATAATAAATTCAGTAGGGAGGAGCACAACACAGAACTGCAGAAACGCCTTAAGAAATCTGTATTTGCAATTCGAGTGTTAGCAGACATAGGCAACATAAAAATGAGAAAGCTTGCATACATTGCCTACTTTCATTCCATAATGTCATATGGTATAATATTTTGGCGTAAATCTTCAAGTCAAACAAAAGTTTTCAGAGTCCAAAAGCGTGTAATACGTATTATTTGTGGAGTAAATTCACGGACGTCCTGCAGAAACCTCGTCAAAGAACTGGGTATACTAACTACTGCCTCTCAGTATATACTCGCATTCGGGAGGACGACGGTTCAATCCCGCGTCCGGCCATCCTGATTTAGGTTTTCCGTGATTTCCCTAAATCGCTCCAGGCAAATGCCGGTATGGTTCCTTTCAAAGGGCACGGCCGACTTCCTTCCCCGTCCGTCCCTAATCCGATGAGACCGATGACCTCGTTGTCTGGTCTCCTTCCCCAAAACAACCAACCAACCTCTCAGTATATTTACTCCTTAATGAAATTTGTCGTAAATAATATATCTCTTTTTCCAACAAACAACTCAGTTCATACATACAATACCAGGAACAAAAATTATCTGCACAAAGACTTAAAAGCACTTACTTTAGTTCAAAAAGGGGTCCACTACTCAGGAACACTCATCTTCAATAATTTGCCAGCAAACATAAAAAATTTAGTTACAAATAAAGATCAGTGTAAGAGGAGCCTGAAAGACTTACTAGTGACCAACTCCTACTCCACTGACGAAATTTTTAATAGAAACAAATGATGTACTGTATTTATTCATACTATTAGTATTGTTATTTCAGCTTAAAAAAAATTGACATGTTCCACATCCACGAGGATCTCCTCAGCACGGATCTATGGAACGAAAAACTAATCTAATCTGGGTGAAGCCGTGGGTTTTACCACAAAACTTGTTACGTGAGCTTACAGTGGAAGACGTGAAGTCGTACATCAATTACTTAATAATGGATGAGTATACATTTCTGTATGTGCTCAGTGAAATGCATCCTCATATCATAAAGCACAATATTCACTTAAGAACTGCTACATCTTCTGAAGACAGGCTTGCTGTAACACTCCGATTCCTTGCTACAATAGAGTGTTAGGTTAGGTAAGGTCAGGTCACGTCAGGTCTCCAATCTTCTTAATCTATTTTTGTATTCAGGGTGCCTCACGTTGTAAAGCGCCTCATCAGCTTCATACATCTCTATTAATTTTATAGTTGTCGGCACACACCAATTGTATTTACCGACAATGTTTATAAAAACACTACAGACGACAGAACGCTATAGCGATGCTAGCGCTCCATGTGGTAACATATCACATTGCAGTGAACAGAAGACAAGCGATTTCTTTGATCAAATCTACAGCGAGGCCCTACATTTGATCAAATATTGGACGACATTTGACAAAGTTCCTATTACACCATCAAATATCTTTGACAAAGATTTTTGACAAAGAAATTTGATAGTGTAATACCGGCCTTATGCTCGGTAACGAAAGTAACGAATACTTCGTAACGGCTATGTGTCTCCACAATACCGAATACGTACGGTACAAAATTCAGTCGTCAGTTTTACAGCCCTACTCCGTAGCGCTTCCGGCGTGGCCGGTTTGTACGGAGGATGCTAAGTTCACCTGACTTGGATACGATGTGACGTCATTATGACGTATACACGCTACATCGAAAACGATAGAAATCGTATATCAACTATTGGACTTTTGTGAACTTTCGAGAGGTTGTGACATGGTAGCGCTGTGCTCTGCGCCATTCGTTTGTGAACAGTGGACTCCAAAGCTGAACTGAGTATATGATGACCTAACAAATTGGTTCTCCGAGTAAGAGATCTTTACTGTTGCCATCTTCTGCAAGCTGCATCCAGCAAAAGTAACGAGACTTCTGCATAGTTTAAGGTATCCGCTCATGTTGTGATGCAATTCGTATTTTGCATAATCTTGTCTTAGCAAATTATACTGCTGACATAAACTACAGTGACATCGTCAGGTACATGGTAAAACTATTGTGGTTGTATACATGATATAATAAACAGTACGTCTGGTTTATCATACCACCGTGGAATGCTTTGACACTGCATTCAATTATTTCATACGTCAATCAGTACTAGACGCTGACCTTTGGTTAAGATTACATTGAGAAATCCACTTCCCCTCGTATTTCATCTCCGGTGGACGATTTTTCTTCAACAATGCCTCATATTTTTCTTTTTAAGTTCGAAATTGAATCATTCTACACACCAGTCATTAGGGAACACTAAGGTACCTGTCTCTGCGGTCCGAGTGTAAGATTACTTGGAATTATGGTTGATAAAAGGCTATCTTGGGATGGACATCTAAATTACTTAGCTAACAAACGTGCACGAGTTCTCTTTCAGCTATATAAATTAGGAAAAAAAGTCAGCAAGAGTATGCTGCTACAATCTAATATGTACTGACAAGACCAATTGTATGAAACCATACTAAAATGTTGATAGTAAATAAATATTATTTTCGGCGTAAGCATTCAATACAACAATCACACAATCTAATCTGGTCGAGACATAAGAAGACTTCACTTTTTTTACGAAACGTGTTGTCCGTGGTGTTTTCAAGGCCACGGTCATGAATATTTCTACTAATATCCAGCTCTTTTACTTTTATTTTGGCGAAGTACATATACGCTGCCACACTGAGCTGTTTTCAGAATCGCACATGTCAAAGCAAACCACTAGCAGACGACAGTTTAGTATCTCGAACGTTCGTAAAAGTCGATAGATGTGTTAATCGACTAAAGCGTATATACGTCATAATGACGTCACATCATATCCAGGTTGGGTGAACTTAGCATCCTCCGGTTTGTACGCCGTTCCCGCCAGCGCCTTGGCAGACTCGTCGCCGCAGGCGGGCGAGGCGCAGGCGCGGCCGTGACGTCACAGCCACTGGGCGCCTCAGCCTAACTGATGGCTTCCGCCTCGCCGCCCGCGCCCCATTGATTGCTCCACAGCGTCTCCCCCTCCCCTGCTCCCTCACCCCTCTCTCTCTCTCTCTATCTCCCTCTCTCTCCCGCGGCAGAATGGGAACGCTGCTCACGCCGCTACCCACAGCAATCCCGTTTGTCACTTTCGTGACTGAGCAGAGATATCCGATAGCAGGTGTTCTGCAGTTGCTCCGGGAGCACATACGGCGTCCAGTTGGACCCGAACGATCCCTGCCTCGGGATAGCGGTCAGCGCACGCTCTTCACTACCAAACCCTCCAGTTTCCAGTTCTACGTGTGCTTTACCGTGTGTAGAAATTTGAACGACGCCTACTGGACGTGGTCCTGCTCGGTTTCGAAGCTCCTGTTGACATTTCTTCCGTGTCTGCAATTTAAAATTTGTGTTTTTTTAAAACCTGTCGTATACAAAACGCAATTTAGTTTTTTTTTCTACCCTGACTTGTTTCGATGTCCGTGTGTCATCGTCTGTGGGTCATACTTATTTCGACAAAATTTCATGGTCGTTCACCTGTTTTAGGTCTAACAACTATACAGGGTGAGTCACCTAACATTACCGCTGGATATATTTCGTAAACCACATCAAATACTGACGAATCGATTCCACAGACCGAACGTGAGGAGAGGGGCTAGTGTAATTGGTTAATACAAACCATAAAAAATGCACGGAACTATGTTTTTTAACACAAACCTATGTTTTTTTAAATGTAACCCCGTTAGTTTTGTTAGCACATCTGAACATATAAACAAATACGTAATCAGTGCCGTTTGTTGCATTGTAAAATGTTAATTACATCCGGAGATATTGCAACCTAAAGTTGACGCTTGAGTATCACTCCTCCGCTGTTCGATCGTGTGTATCGGAGAGCACCGAATTACGTAGGGATCCAAAGGGAACGGTGATGGACCTTAGGTACAGAAGAGACTGGAACAGCACATTACGTCCACATGCTAACACCTTTTTATTGGTCTTTTTCACTGACGCACATGTACACTACCATGAGGGGTGAGGTACACGTTCGACGGGCGTTTCATAGGACGTGAAGGACGCATAAATTGGCCAGCCCGTTCTCCTCATCTTACACCTCTGGACTTCTTTCTGTGGGGTACGTTAAAGGAGAATGTGTACCGTGATGTACCTACAACCCCAGAGGATACGAAACAGCGTATTGTGGCAGCCTGCGGCGACATCACACAAGATGTACTGCGGCGTATACGACATTCATTACGCCAGAGATTGCAATTGTGTGCATCAAATGATGGCCACCACATTCAACATCTATTGGCCTGACATGTCGGGACACACTCTATTCCACTACGTCATTGAAAATGGAAACCACGTGTGTACGTGTACCTCACCCCTCATGGTAATGTACATGTGCGTCAGTGAAACAGACCAATAAAAAGGTGTTAGCATGTGGACGTAATGTACTGTTCCAGTCTCTTCTGCACCTAAGGTCCATCACCGTTCCCTTTGGATCGCTACGTAATTCGGTGCTCTCCGATACACACGATCGAACAGCGGAGGAGTGGTACTCAAGCGTCAACTTTAGGTTACAATATCTCCGGATGTAATTAACATTTTACAATGCAACAAACGGCACTGATTACGTATTTGTTTATATGTTCAGATGTGCTGACAAAACTAACGGGGTTCCATTTAAAAAAACGTAGGTTTGTGTTAAAAAACATACTTCCAAGCATTTTGTTATGATTTGTATTAACCAATTACACTAGCCCCTCTCCTCACGTTCGGTCTGTGGAATCGATTCGTCAGTATTTGATGTGGTTTACGAAATATATCCAGCGGTAACGTTAGGTGACTCACCCTGTATATAACATGTCTATGTATCAATGCAGAGTTTCGCGGCGATAACATTGAATAAAATGTTCTCGGGTTTCCAACTGCGTCAATTGCTTAAAACTGCACGTGCTTTCGGCGAGGCACTCCTTGGCCGTTGTCAAGTGTTATGACTGCCAGTGGGCTGTTGGTGCGCCCTTATATACGCTAGCTGCCGGCTGTGACGTCACTGGTGACCGCGACATTGCCATATATGGTCATGTTTTGAGTCTGCGTTCGATGTGCTCTCTTCAACCGCGCGATCGCTGGATCCCACCAACACCGACTCAAAGAATGGCCTCGGCGCTTGTTCGTGACGTCACGTCAGCTAGGCACGGGAACGCCAGGTCTGTTGCAGGCATACTCATAATGGTGCTGTCTTCCTCTCTGACACAGGAAAATGTGAAACTATTGGCGGTAGTTGACCAACACACATTGTTCTCTGAGATTTCTGCAATCAATTAATTGCGCAATTCATTACACTTCTTAACATATAGTCTACTCCTAAACTTAAATTTCCACCTGTTTTAAGGACCTACATACAAAAACAACTTCATGGTCCAGCAGCAACAGAATTCGTGCTTCTTTACCTTATTTGTAAATCTGAGGAAGTTATGTTTGTACTGGGTTGCTTTTACAAGAAACTGTGAACGTAATGGTGCTCTTCTTTAGGTATCTTGGTTGACTATGGAGTGAGGAGCACTGAATGTTAATGAAATATCTTGCGATTGTACACGTTGGGGGAGGGGGAGGGGGACAGAAGAAGAGGAAAAAGAGAGATACTTGTTTTATGAAATAATTTTTTTTATCTTATAAAGTTTCTCCTTTCAGTTGCAAGAGGGGAATATTTATCTTTTCTAATGTGCATGTTTAAAAAAGTTTAAGCTCAGCAGTATTTTCGATGTATGAAGCTATTTTGTTTCCTGTTTAGAATTCCTTTCGTTGAAAACGACTGTAATCTAATGACTGGCAACAGTTGGACATTTACACATGTAAATTAGTTCACACTTCCAGTGACGATGTCAAACGAAAATAAATAAATAAATAAATAAAAGAAACGAGTTCATTGTAAGGCGGTTGGTGGTAAGTTTCGATAAGAAAATGGATCAAGTAAATATAGTTACTTGAATGTAAAATTTCCGAAGCTTGCAATGGGGCAAAGCATCTTCTCATATTGATCTACGTTTGTTTCGACAGGATTCAGTAATACAGAACTATGATCGTCATTTGTAGCTTTACGATAGTAAGAAAATCTTTCATCTAAATAAAACTGCAGAATCCAAAACAATACCAAACATTTTGTCCAAAAATAAGAGATTTATAGTGATAAGCACGCCCAGGCGTTTCTGCTTGCAACAGACCTGGCGTTCGCCGTGCCTAGCTCACGTGACGTCACCAACAAGCGCCGAGGCCTTCCTTTGAGTCGGTGTTGATCCCACGCAGCGCTGAGCTGCAAGCCACCGTCTCTATTCAGAGGATTTGCGTAATTTTTATTTCAGTAGCTTCCTTTATTAAACTGTCCGAGAAGCCGTTAGTGCGAGCCACGACAGAGGTATCGTCAAATTTTATGTGGTGACCGTTTCCTAACGCATGAGACCTGGTCTCAGAACACCTGGAGTCTACGAATGGCTCTGAGCACTATGGGACTTAACATCTGAGGTCATCAGTCCCCTAGAACTTAGAACAACTCAAACCTAATTTTTTAAGAACATCACACACATCCATGCCCGAGGCAGGATTCGAACCTGCGACAGTAGCAGTCGCGCGGTTCCGGACTGAAGCGCCTAGAACCGCTCGGCCACCGCGGCCGGCGGAGTCTACGAAATACCTTGTGAGTGTGGCCAGAAGTACATCGGACAAACAGAGCGCACTGTGGAACAACGCAGGAAAGAACACGAGAGGTATTATCGCCTACGCTATCCAGACAAAACTGCGTTAGCTGAGCAAGCGTTAGAAAACGGTCACCACATAAAATTTGACGCTACCTCTGTCGTGGCTCGCACTAACGGCTTCTGGGACAGTTTAATGAAGGAAGCTATTGAAACAAAAATTACCGCAAACACCCTGAATAGAGACGGTGGTTTGCAGCTGAGCGCTGCGTGGGATCCAGCGATCGCGCGGTTGAAGAGGCCACATCGGACGCCGACTCAAAACATGCCCATATATGGCAATGTCAGGGCACCAGAGACCTCACAGCCGGCAGCTAGCGTACATAAGGGCGCACCAACAGCCCAATGGCAGTCATAACACCTGACAATTGCCAAGGAATGCTTGGCCGAAAGCTCGCGTAGTTTTAACCAATTGACGAGGCTGGAGAACATTTTATTCATAGCATGTCTATTTTGTATGCTTTATTTCGACTGGTCACCTGAAAATTAGATTGATAATAAAAATGCATTTTTATAGATCGACACAGGTTACAGCGACGCACCCTCAGCAGACTTACACGATCAAGAATCACAGCTTGCTGCGGTAGACATAGCAACTGAAGACGTAACTTGTTAGCAACCGTATTTGACACTTTATTAATAAACTGTCCGTCTTGAACGCATTTTATTATAGAATTCACAATATTACTGCTTTCAGTTTTCTGCCATCATCAGATCTCTTATGTACAAATTATTGTTTGTTTGCTTTGTTACATTCTAGCCACGGCATACGTAGATCCATACCTATGTAGCAAGTTGTTTCGGAGAAGGAACTAGACAGAGAAAGGGTGGCAGAGCAGATGGACTGATAGAGTGGGGACGAAAGGACAAATATGAAGGGAAGGCAATGGACAGAGAAAGAGACAGAGAGAGAGGGGGCGTGGAGATGGACATACATTGGAGTGTGGAGGAGGTGGACAGAGAGAGGGGGGAACGAGGAGATAAACAGGGAGAGGGGGAAGGACTAAATAGAAGTCTGGAATACTAAATATATATCCGAGGAACACCAGGTTCTCAACTAGCTATACAACTAAGTGCAACCAGGACAGACGAGCCATACTAGTATCATAAAAGCAAAAGTTACTCGGTCTATTGCGTTGTCGCGTCTAGACCACTTGACCGATTTCGATCAAATTTGGTACGCAGGTAGCCTGAAGGCTGAGGGAGAACACAGGCTACTTTAGAAAGTAAAAAAAAAACCTATGAGAGTAAAGTATGGAATAGAAATTTTTTAAAATCAGTCAACATAAACCATGGTTTGCATTTGTTGCATAGTCAACATAAATCTTGGTAAAAAATTATTACATTTGTTGCACAGTTTGTACGTTGTATACTGTATAGCTAATTCAGTGAATAGATGCGTGCTCCTGTCCATGGCCCTCCCGAACCGCACACACACGAGGGCAGCTGGTGTTACTGCATGTCACACAGCTTAGTTCCTCACCACCACTCATCATATTAAAACTATAGCAGCCCCGTCTAACAGCTAGTTATTGATAAAACGCAATCCTAGCAACCATGTCCATGTGACTGCCGACCAGATCCCCGTGAACTATCCTCTTCACATGCCCCAAGAGGTGGAAGCCACTGGGGTCATATCTGGTGACTCAGAGAGCCGTGATATTGGACTGAATGTCGAAAATGTACGACATTTTACTAATCAGGTTCCTTTCAGAGTATGCAGACACAATAGCGCCTTTCTTAGCAATCATATACAACCTCTCACTCGAGGAATGGTCTGGAATGGCTGGAAAGTAGCATAGGTCACACCAATGTTCAAGAAAGGAAATAGGAGTAACCCATTGAATTACAGGCCCATATCACTGACCTCAATTTGCAGTGGGATTTTGGAACATATACTGTAACCGAACATTATGAATCACCTTGAAGAAAATCACTTGTTGATACATAACCAACACGGATTCAGAAAATATCGTTCTTCTGCAACACAGCTACCTCTTTATTCCCATGACGTAATGAGTGCTGTCGACAAGGGATCTCAGATCGAGTCCATATCCCTAGACTTCCGGAAGGCTTTTGATACCGTTCCTCACAAGCGACTGTTATTCAAATTGTGTGCATATGGAGAATCGTCTCAGTTGTGTGACTGGACTCGTGATTTCCTCTCAGAGAGGTCACGGTTCGTAGTGACAGATGGTAAATCATTGAGTTGAACAGAAGTGCTATCTGGCGTTCCGCAATTGTCTCATAGGTCCTCTGCTGCTCCTGATTTACATAAATGATCTAAGTGATAATCTGAGCAGCCCTCTTACATTGTTTGCAGATGACGCTGCAATTTACCGCCTAGTAAGATCATCAGACGATCAGTTCCAATTACAAAATGATCTAGAGAGAATTTCTGTATGGTGCGAAAAGTGGCAATTGGCACTAAACAAAGAAAAGTGCGAGGTCATCCACATGGGTGCTAAAGGAAGTCCGATAAATTTTGGGTATACGATAAATAGCATAAATCTAAGGGCTGTCAGTTCGACTAAATATCTAGGAATTACAATTACGAGCAACTTAGATTTGAAAGACCATATAAATAATATTGTGGGGAAGGCGAAACAAAGACTGCGCTTCGTTGGCAGAACACTTAGAAGAAGCGAAAAACCCACTAAGAGACAGCCTACACTACACTTATCCGTCCTCTGCTGGAATACTGCTGCGCGGTGTGGGATCCTTACCAGGTAGGATTGACGGAGGACATCGAAAAAGTGCAAAGAAGGGCAGCTAGTTTCGTGTTATCACGCAATAGGGGTGAGAGTGTCACTGATATGATACGTGAGCTGAAGTGACAGTCACAGAAACAAAGAGAAACAAAGGCGGTTTTCTTCGCGGCGCGCTCTATTTACGAAATTTCAATCACCAACTTTCTCTTCCGAATGCGAAAATATTTTGTTGACACCCACCTACGTAGGGAGAAATGATCATCATAATAAGATAAGAGTAATCATAGCTCGAACGGAAAAAATTAGGTGTTCCTTTTTCCTATGCGCCATTCGAGAGTGGAATGGTAGAGAAGTAGCATGAAAATGGTTCTATGAAAACTCTGCCAGGCACTTAAGTGTGAATTGCAGAGTAACCATGTAGATATAGATGTAGATGAACACTGCTCGTCAAGTTGAAATCAATCAAGCTGACGAATTCTCAGCAACACATCTTCTAGGAAATGTGGGAGGACATGTTGGAAGAACGTTATGTACATGAGTCCGTGGTGTTTACCCAGAGCCGGCCGGAGTGGCCGAGCGGTTAAAGGCGCTACAGTCTGGAACCGCACGACCGCTACGGTCGCAGGTTCGAATCCTGCCTCGGGCGTGGATGTGTGTGATGTCCTTAGGTTAGTTAGGTTTAAGTAGTTCTAAGTTCTAGGGGACTTATGACCACAGCAGTTGAGTCCCATAGTGCTCAGAGCCATTTGAACCATATTTTTACCCAGATGAAGGTAATATCTGATCACATAATCATTGATAATACTACATGTAAGACCCAGTCATATCATTACTGACAGTACCATGCGTTGACAGCAATCTTGTATTGATAGGCTCGACATGCCAGTGTGAGTGGGTTTTCGTCATCCCATACAACGCCATTCCTATTGTTGAAGCGTACGTAGTCTGTGAACAACACGAAAGCGGTGAAATTGTGGTTTGGTGCGCACTGCTGTAGGAACCAATTGGCAAGCTCCACGCGACACGGGAAGTCCGTTGGTTTATATTTTATTTATCCTTCATAATTACAGCCTACTGTCTAAAAAGCTAAAATATGCCATACAAATCACATTTCCTTGCATAGTTGTAATTTGTATGGATTTGTTGGTTTCAATGACTGCACCTGCAGTGGATGATACGGGTGCAGATACTAAAAGCACTTACCTGGCTCCTTCAGTGTGCCGACTAATGGTTGCACAACTTGCACAAATCGGATGTTTTGCTATACCTCGCATGGCGAGTATCTTCCATTCTGAAGTGTAGGTATCCGATTTGAGGTCTGAGGGCAAAGACTGTCCTAAAAAGACAGACGGCCCGTTCCGTCAACATTTTCAGTGCAATCTACAAAATGTTTGATTATTATAGGTACAAACGAAAATGGCGAGCACAGGACAATGAAACAAACAAATTATCTTAATACACATACACTATGTGATCAAATGTATCAGCACACCTGACTGAAAATGACTCAAGTTCGTGGCGCCCTCCATCGGTAATGCTGGAATTCAGTATGGTGTTGGCCCACCCTTAGCTCTGATGACAGCTTCCACTCTCAGAATGAGATTTTCACTCTGCAGCGGAGTGTGCGCTGATATGAAACTCCCTGGCAGATTAAAACTGTGTGCCGGACCGAGACTCGAACTCGGGACCTTTGCCTTTCGCGAGCAAGTGCTCTACCATCTGAGCTACCCAAGCACGACTGACGCCCCGTCCTCACAGCCTTACTTCTACCAGTACCTCGACTCCTACCTTCCAAACTTTACAGAAGCTCTCCTGCGAACCTTGCAGAACTAGCGCTCCTGAAAGAAAGCATATTGCGGAGGCATGGCTTAGCCACAGCCTGGGGGATGTTTCCAGAATATTTTCACTCTGCAGCGGAGTGCGCGCTGATATGAAACTTCCTGGCAGATTAAAACCGTGTGCCGGACCGAGACTAGAGCTGGGGACCTTTGCCTTTCGCGGGCAAGTGGTAGAGCACTTTCCTGCGAAAGGCAAAGGTCCCGAGTTCGAGTCTCGGTCAAGCACACAGTTTTAATCTGCCAGGGAGTTTCAGCTTCCACTCTCGCAGGCATACGTTCAACCAGGTATTGGAAGGTTTCTTGGGGAACGGCGGCCCATTCTTCAAGGAGTGCTGCACTGAGGAGAGATATCGACGGCGGTCGGTGACATCTGGCACGGATTCGGCGTTCCAAAGCATCCCAAAGGTGTTCACAGAATACAGGTCAAGACTCTGTGCAGGCCAGTCCATTACAGGGATGTCATTGTTGTATAGCCGCTCCACCACAGGCCGTACATTATGAACAGGTGCTCGATCGTGTTGAAAGATGCAATCCCCATCGCCGAATTTCTCTTCAACAGTGGGAAGCAAGAAGTTTAAAACATCAATTTAGGCCTGTCTGTGACAGTGCCACGCAAAACAACAAGGCGTACAAGCCCCCTCCACGAAAACCATGACCACACCATAACACAAACGCCTCCGAATTATACTTTTGGCTCTACACGCGCTAGCAGATGGCGTTCACCGGGCATTCGCCAAACCCACACCCTGTCATCGGATCGCCACATTGTGTACCGTGATTCGGCACTCCACACAACGTTTTTCCGCTGTTCAATTGTCCAATGTTTACGCACCTTACATCAGGCGAGGCGTCGTTTGGCATTTACCGGCGTGATGTGTGGCTTATGAGCTGCCGCTCGACCATGAAACCTAAGTTTTCTCACCTTCCGCCTAACTGTCGTAGTACTTGCAGTGGATCCAAATGCAGTTTGGAATTCCTGTGTGATGGTCTGGATAGATCTCTGCGTATTACACATTACAATCCTCTTCAACTATCGGCAGTCTCTGTCAGTCAACAGACGAGGTGGGCCTGTACGCTTTTGTGCTGTACGTGTCCCTTCACGTTTCCACTTCACTATCACATCGGAACCAGTGTACCTAGGGATGTTTAGGAGTGTGGAAATCTCGCGTACATGAGTATGACACAAGTGACACCCTACTACCTGACCACGTTCGAAGTCCGTGAGTTCCGCGGAGCGCCCCATTCTGCTCTCTCACGGTGTCTAATGACCACTGAGGTCGCAGATATGAAGTATGTGGCAGTAGGTAGCAGCACGATGCACCTAATATGAAAAACGTATGTTTTTGGGGGTGTATGGATACTTTTGATCACATAGTGTGGATCCAGAAACCAATGGTTTCCTCAACACAATGTATACGCAAGTGTATTGGTGGAAATTTGACACTATGTTCCGTGTACCAGTTCCCATAATGAACGGCAAACACAATACGCATGTGCAGCATTTTACACGGGTACCATGGCTCCATAAACATTTTTGAATGAAGAAATGGCTGACATGCACTTCTACATCTACATCTACATCTACATTTATACTCCGCAAGCCACCCAATGCTGTGTGGCGGAGGGCACTTTACGTGCCACTGTCATTACCTCCTTTTCCTGTTCCAGTCGCGTATGGTTCGCGGGAAGAACGACTGTCTGAAAGCCTCCGTGCGCGCTCTAATCTCTCTAATTTTACATTCGTGATCTCCTCGGGAGATATAAGTAGGGGGAAGCAATATATTCGATACCTCATCCAGAAACGCACCCTCTCGAAACCTGGCGAGCAAACTACACCGCGATGCAGAGCGCCTCTCTTGCAGAGTCTGCCACTTGAGTTTGTTAAACATCTCCGTAACGCTATGACGGTTACCAAATAACCCTGTGACGAAACGCGCCGCTCTTCTTTGGATCTTCTCTATCTCCTCCGTCAACCCGATCTGGTACGGATCTCACACTGATGAGCAATACTCAAGTATAGGTCGAACGAGTGTTTTGTAAGCCACCTCCTTTGTTGATGGACTACATTTTCTAAGGACTCTCCCAATGAATCTCAACCTGGTACCCGCCTTACCAACAATCAATTTTATATGATCATTCCACTTCAAATCGTTCCGCACGCATATTCCCAGATATTTTACAGAAGTAACTGCTACCAGTGTTTGTTCCGCTATCATATAATCATACAATAAAGGATCCTTCTTTCTATGTATTCGCAATACATTACATTTGTCTATGTTAAGGGTCAGTTGCCACTCCCTGCACCAAGTGCCTATCCACTTCATGTACTAGTGTGACAGTGGAAATACACGGGAGGTAATACGATAGTATTACAAAGCGTATCCTCGGGGAAGACAGACTGCATAATGTACACTTGGTCCTATCAGTGCCTGCGCCTGACTGGTTCATTTTAACCAACATACGACATACTAGTAGGCTAAGGTAGTTGTCAAAGCCGCATGTGGAGCAGCATGTGTGGCACGTGGATGCCAGGCTGTGCATAAATATCAAGATTGGTGAAGCAGAACGCGTTACACCCTCTAGCAAATGGTGGGTATTGCATGAGGGACAGCTGTACCTGTATCACGTACGAAGGTGTAGGCCCTGGGCGCTCGTGACTTTCAGTCCGGGCTGCCTTCTGCCAGCGGGTCCTTAAGCATTGTGGGTATCATTCACATTTCCTCGCGCATGTGTGACTTGCAGAGGAAGCGTGCTTTACACAAGATGATATTAAGAACATCCACAACAAACACGTTTGGCCTCATGTGAACTGACATGTTACCATTGAGATGGCATGTCAGCTAAGATTTTCCATTAACGTTTGGGCAGCTGTCGTTCATAATCAGTTGATAGATACAGACGGACAACGACTCAAGCTTTCTCCAAGCTGTTAATCATATTTCTTGGAAAGGCTAGTCCCCCTGGAACAATAACGAAATATCTGACTATTCGTCACGAATGAAGAACAGTGCTGTCAACAGCGGGATCCAGCAAACATACTCGATGTGCCGGCACTGTCTGAAAGTGGTCCTTGGTGAAGTAAAACGAATCTCTTGTAGGTAAAAACATTGAAATAATACGCCTGGTGCAAATGAGATACACACGAATCTTTGTACTGACGTGGCCGCTGTGTCACCGACAGGTGGACAGCAGTCTTCACACTGGATGCGCTTCGCCACTGCATGCGGTGGAGGTTTCAGAGCCTCCACTGCGCCGAATAACAGATGTGTGTGTGTGGCTGTGTGTGTGTGTGTGTGTGTGTGTGTGTGTGTGTGTGTGTGTGTGTGTGTGTGTGTGTGTGTTTGTGTATGTATGTGCCTACTCTCATATCCAGTGGAAGCACGAGAGTCCTGCTCTCAAGATGGCTGAGAAATAGAGGGTGGAGAAATTTTACACAGGTCACTTGCTCCTTGTGTAGTTGCCTAAAGTGTTCCCGGTCCCAGCAGCTCAACAGCTCTAATGTCAGCTCATTTGCTTAAAAGAAGTGACTGAATAAACACAAACACTCATTTTCTGCATGAAGTATTACCATTGTGTATTCCCAGGTGTGATTCTTATTCTTTCTATAATGAATATTGTACCGACAGATCTCAGGTCACGTTGTGTAAAGGGTGCAGTCTTATGCTTTTAAAACGAATACTGTGACAGTGCAAATAGTGGATATAGTACTAAAATCAATGAAGTCTCTAGCTAAATAAGTGTAAACTGACTCTCCTGGTGTGATGCTTATAGTTGGCATAATGAATACTGCATTCCAGAATCACAAGAGGAGGAGGTATACTTGGAAAAGGCCGGGAGATACGGGAAGATTTCGATTAGATTACATCATGGTCAGACAGAGATTCCGAAATCAGATACTGTATTTTAAGGCGTACCCAGGAGCAGATATAGACTCAGATCACAATATAGTAGTGATGAAGAGTAGGCTGAAGTTCAAGACATTAGTCAGGAAAAATCAATACGCAAATAAGTGGGATACGGAAGTACTAAGGAATGACGAGATACGTTTGAAGTTCTCTAACGCTATAGATACAGCAATAAGGAATAGCGCAGTAGGCAGTACAGTTGAAGAGGAATGGACATCTCTAAAAAGGGCCATCACAGAAGTTGGGAAGGAAAACATAGGTACAAAGAAGGTAGCTGCGAAGAAACCATGGGTAACAGAAGAAATACTTCAGTTGATTGATGAAAGGAGGAAGTACAAACATGTTCCGGGAAAATCAGGAATACAGAAATACAAGTCGCTGAGGAATGAAATAAATGGGAATTGCAGGGAAGCTAAGACGAAATGGCTGCAGGAAAAACGTGAAGACATCGAAAAAGATATGAATGTCGGAAGGACAGACTCAGCATACAGGAAAGTCAAAACAAGCTTTGGTGACATTAAAAGCAACGGTGGTAACATTAAGAGTGCAACGGGAATTCCACTGTTAAATGCAGAGGAGAGAACAGATAGGTGGAAAGAATACATTGAAAGCCTCTATGAGGGTGAAGATTTGTCTGATGTGATAGAAGAAGAAACAGGATTCGATTTAGAAGAGATAGGGGATCCAGTATTAGAATCGGAATTTAAAAGAGCTTTGGAGGACTTACGGTCAAATAAGGCAGAAGGGATAGATAACATTCCATCAGAATTTCTAAAATCATTGGGGGAAGTGGCAACAAAACGACTATTCACGTTGGTGTGTAGAATATATGAGTCTGGCGATATACCATCTGACTTTCGGAAAAGCATCATCCACATAATTCCGAAGACGGCAAGAGGTGACAAGTGCGAGAATTATCGCACAATCAGCTTAACAGCTCATGTATCGAAGCTGCTTACAAGAATAATATACAGAAGAATGGAAAAGAAAATTGAGAATGCGCTAGGTGACGATCAGTTTGGCTTTAGGAAAAGTAAAGGGACGAGAGAGGCAATTCTGACGTTACGGCTAATAATGGAAGCAAGGCTAAAGAAAAATCAAGACACTTTCATAGGATTTGTCGACCTGGAAAAAGCGTTCGACAATATAAAATAGTGCAAGCTGTTCGAGATTCCGAAAAAAGTAGGGGTAAGCTATAGGGAGAGACGGGTCATATACAGTATGTACAACAACCAAGAGGGAATAATAAGAGTGGACGATCAAGAACGAAGTGCTCGTATTAAGAAGGGTGTAAGACAAGGCTGTAGCCTTTCGCCCCTACTCTTCAATCTGTACATCGAGGAAGCAATGATGGAAATAAAAGAAAGGCTCGACGACCAATCCACCTGTCATGAAATATGATATTCAATACCGCTTCAACCGCACGCGAGCTATGTGCCGCACATCCATCATGTTGGAAGTACATCGCCATTCTGTCATGCAGTGAAACATCTTGTAGTAACATCGGTAGAACATTACGTAGGAAATCAGCATATATTGCATCATTTAGATTGCCATAATGCCGCACCATACATAAACCCGCCAAGGTCGCTAATGTTCCACTTGTCGCAGCCATCGTGGATTTTCCGTTAACCAAGAGTGCATATTATGCCGGTTTACGTTACCGCTGCTGGTGAATGACGCTTCGTCGCTAAATAGAACGCGTGCAAAAAATCTGTCATCGTCCCGTAATTTCTCTTGTGCCCAGTGGCAGAACTGTACACGACGTTCAAAGTCGTCGCCATTCAATTCCTGGTGCATAGAAATATGGTACGGGTGAAATCGATGTTGATGTACCATTCTCAACACCGACGTTTTTGAGATTCCCGATTCTCGTGCAATTTGTCTGCTACTGATGTGCGGATCAGCCGCGACAGCAGCTAAAACACATACTTGGGCATCATCATTTGTTGGAGGTCGTGGTTGAAGTTTCACACGTGGCGGAACACTTCCTGTCTCTTTAAATAACGTAACTATCCGGCGAACGGTCCGGACACTTGGATGATGTCGTCCAGGATACCGAGCAGCATACATAGCACACGCCCGTTGGGCAGTTTTGATCACAATAGCCATACATCAACATGATATCGACCTTTTCCGCAATTGGTAAACCGTCCATTTTAATACGGGTAATGTATCACGAAGCAAATACTGTCCGCACTGGCGGAATTTTACGTGATACCACGTACTTATACGTTTGTAACTATTACAGCGCCATCTATCACAAAGCGAAAAAAGTGGTCCAACTAAAACATTCATATTTCTTTACGTACTACACGAATATGTAATAAAAATGGGGAAACGCAGTTGATATGAGTTTGACCTAAGGCAGCGCCATCTAGCGGCCCAACCATAGCGCCATCTGGTTTCCCCTTCAAGCTATACGAGTTTCGGTCTTTATACTTTTTTCGTTTGATGCTTATTTCGTGAGCTGTTTGGCCCGGTCACTATCAATGGAACACCCTGTATAATTGTCAACTCGACACTGACTAAAGCAGACCGTCGCCAGCAAATGAATCTCTCAGTGAAAGGTTAAAACAGGCCTGGGAAAGCAGAACTACTACCTATGGGACGGTTCAGCTGGAGACCGGACACAGTATTAATTGTCAACCGAAGAATGAGCAATGCCCCCACTACCCCCTTCTACATAACGATCGCCCCCTTCCTGACAACCTCAATAAGGTCAACCACTTCGCTTCCCACCTTTCCGAGGTCTTCCCCATCCCAGACGATCCCCACTTTGATTATTCTCTTTTCCCCACCATCATGGAACGTGCCGATACCTCGGTCGCTCCCCTTGCTCCTAGTCTCCAGTACTTGGGGCAGTTGCCCCCCTCCGACATAAACACTCCCATCACAGCACAATACATTAAACTTATCCTCCGGTCCAAACGCAACACGGCCCCTGGTCACGACTGTGTCACCTACCGCCACCTTCGAGAAAGCCCCTATTCCTTCCTGACTGTCCTCGCCCATCTCTATAATGTCATCCTCTCTACTGGCTTCTATCCTGACCTGTGGAAGACCTCCCGCGTCCTCTTATTCCTCAAACCCAACTAACCCACTTCTGCCGCCTCTTCCTATCGTCCCATCTGCCTCACTTCCGTCTTCAGTAAGGTCTCTGAATCCATCGTCTCCCACCGTATCCATCAGCACCTTACTCAACACCACCTCCTCCCCCTTACCCATTGTGGCTTCCGACCCTCCTTTTCTGCTGAAGACCAACTCCTAAACCTCGTTCACCTTCTGTCCCTCCAGCTCAAACCCTGTCGCTCCGCCATTTTTGTTTCCCTTGACGTCCAAAATGCCCATGACCGTGTATGGCATCTGGGTCTCCTTTTTAAACTCCAAACCTAAGCCCTGCCTATCAATTTTGTCTGTCTGGTCGCTTCCTTCCTCTCGCACCGTTCTTCCTATGTCACCCTCCACAACACCAACTCCTATATCTTTTATCCCACGGCTGGCGTCCCCCAGAGTTCTGTCCTCTCCCCTCTCCTTTATCTCTTGTAAATGGCTGATAAGCCCAAGCCACCCCCACCAGTCCACCTTCTCCAGTATGCTGATGACACTGCCTTCCTGGCTCTCTATCCTACCCTTCAACGGTCCCAATGTACCCTCCAAACCCACCTTAACCAGTTCACCACTTAGTGTAACCAGTGGTTCCTCCGTCTCAAGCCCTCCAAAACCCAGGCAATCATCATAGGCCGCACCACTCGCTCCTTTCACCTCCACGATTTCTACCTCACCTCTTTATGGTCGTCCCATCCAGCTCACCCCTACCCTGAGATACCTTGGCCTCACCCTTGACTGACACCTCATCTGGACCCCTCATCTCCAGACCGTCCAGCAGAAAGCCCATTCCCACCTCTGCCTTCTGAAACTCCTGTCTGGCCGGACATGGGGATTGCATCCTTCTCCCATCCTCCACACCTACAAATCCCTCATCCGTCCTATCTTCTGTTATGCCAGCATTGCCTGGATCTCCGCCCCCACCCGCATTTACAAGATCCTCCAAATCCTTGAACGCCATGCGCTCTGCCTTGCCTTCAATATCCGCCTTCCTTCCCCCACACGGCTCCTGTATGACCTGATCCCCTTCCCCCACCTCCTCCTGTTCCTCCAACATCTCCGCATCCTTTACATTGTCTGCAGGCTTGATCCCCCCCACCCTCTGGTTTCCTCCTTCCTCTCCACCCCCACCCATTGCCATGCCTCTATCGCTGTATCCCTCCCTCTCTCCACCTCCACACCCCCCATCTCCTTCATCAGGGCAATTTCCAGCGCCTCCCCCTCCCGGATGACGAACTTCGCCGTGACATCTACCCTTCCTTCCAACTATAACCTGGCCTTGTCCCCCCCCCCTCTCCCCAGGGCCCCCTTTTTTCTCTCCCCTCCTTCTCCCATAGCGGATTTTCCTCCTCCCCCCCTGAGACCCTGCACCCCATACTTGCCTCTTTCCTTCCCACATCCCTCCCTACCTGGCCGTCTCCAGCGCGCCCCCGCCTATCCCGCCTCTCTCTGCCCCTCCCTCCCTCACTCCCTTCTTCCGGTCTCCCTCATCTCCTTGCGCCTGGCAGATCCTCCGTTTTGATCATCGTCAGTGTGCCACGTCAGTGTTTTGTTTAGTGCTGTTTCTCCTGTGCGTCAAGAGGTGTGATTTTAATTGTGTTCTGCCTTGAGGTTCGCCATCAGTGTTTGTTATGTGCTACGCCATCCGACGATACTTTTTATGCTCCAGTCATACTGTGCCTTGTGGTCTTTTAATTGTCGCAGTGTGTGGCTTTTTGTGTGCGCTACTTTTAAACAGTTTTTTATCTCCATTTTACAGTCGCCCCTTTTTTGTCTATTGCCTTCCATGATGTTCCCCCATTTTTTATATCTATGCTCACCATACTCTCTCCTTTGTTATTTTTAAATGTCTTCTATTGTTTGTTCTATGTCTTTCGGCTGAATAGCAGCGCATATGCTGCTGCCAGCCCGCCCCGATGGGGAATTGAAATAAAATAAAATAAAGAAAAAAAATGAGTAATGTTGAGCTCTTGATTGATGATCCTTATGTACCATCAGCAACTGAACAGGCCTGGAAAACCAGTATCCTTACCTATGGTGGGTGGGGAGGGAGGGATGAGGGAAGGTAGGAGAGGAAGTAAGACTACTTCTAAGCTGCTTAGTCTGCATCCACAGATCGAGGTGAAGACACATACGCTGTTGTGGAGGAAGATATTTTTTTCGATAGTTGTGTGGTGATATTACAGTGCCAGGATAGTTGTTGTCTGGTGCTACCAGCAATATTTTATTGGTAAAGTCTTCTACTCAACATAGTGTGTGGAACTTGCTAGCTGAATGTATGTTTAAGGACTGTTGGAACGAGTTAAATGCTTATTTTGCAGTATATTCAACGCAAGTGTCTGTTTTTGGTTCAACATTCATTGTAGCGAGCAAACGTTCATACCACGAATGTGACTTTACACTTACTTAGCTGAAGATTTCATTAGTTTTGCTACTATATACTCTATCTGCACTGTTGTCGTCACAGTTTTCGTTTTGAAAGTGTAACATTACACCCTTGTGATGTGAGGTGATGTCTGTCAGTACAATATTTTTTGTAGCAAGCCTAAGAATGACACCTGTAGGGCGAGTACACTTATTTAGCTGCAGATCTGATCGATTTTAGTACTATATGCACTATTTGCATAGTCATAGTATACGTTTTAAAAGCGTAAGACTATTTCATTTACACAATGTGACGTGAGGTTTGTCAGTATTCGTTGCAGCACCCCTGGAGAATACACAATGGCAACACTTCATGCAGCAGATGAGCGTTTGTGTTTATTCAGGCACTTTTTTTAAATAAATGAGCTGACATTAGGAGCAAATGACGTGTGTAAAGATCCTCCACCATCTATTGTTCTGCTGTCTGCATAGCAGGTATCTTCCATAATACACTCCTGGAAACTGAAATAAGAACACCGTGAATTCATTGTCCCAGGAAGGGGAAACTTTATTGACACATTCCTGGGGTCAGATACATCACATGATCACACTGACAGAACCACAGGCACATAGACACAGGCAACAGAGCATGCACAATGTCGGCACTAGTGCAGTGTATATCCACCTTTCGCAGCAATGCAGGCTGCTATTCTCCCATGGAGACGATCGTAGACATGCTGGATGTAGTCCTGTGGAACGGCTTGCCATGCCATTTCCACCTGGCGCCTCAGTTGGACCAGCGTTCGTGCTGGACGTGCAGACCGCGTGAGACGACGCTTCATCCAGTCCCAAACATGCTCAATGGGGGACAGATCCGGAGATCTTGCTGGCCAGTGTAGTTGACTTACACCTTCTAGAGCACGTTGGGTGGCACGGGATACATGCGGACGTGCATTGTCCTGTTGGAACAGCAAGTTCCCTTGCCGGTCTAGGAATGGTAGAACGATGGGTTCGATGACGGTTTGGATGTACCGTGCACTATTCAGTGTCCCCTCGACGATCACCAGTGGTGTACGGCCAGTGTAGGAGATCGCTCCCCACACCATGATGCCGGGTGTTGGCCCTGTGTGCCTCGGTCGTATGCAGTCCTGATTGTGGCGCTCACCTGCACGGCGCCAAACACGCATACGACCATCATTGGCACCAAGGCAGAAGCGACTCTCATCGCTGAAGACGACACGTCTCCATTCGTCCCTCCATTCACGCCTGTCGCGACACCACTGGAGGCGGGCTGCACGATGTTGGGGCGTGAGCGGAAGACGGCCTAACGGTGTGCGGGACCGTAGCCCATCTTCATGGAGACGGTTGCGAATGGTCCTCGCCGATACCCCAGGAGCAACAGTGTCCCTAATTTGCTGGGAAGTGGCGGTGCGGTCCCCTACGGCACTGCGTAGGATCCTACGGTCTTGGCGTGCATCCGTGCGTCGCTGCGGTCCGGTCCCAGGTCGACGGGCACGTGTACCTTCCGCCGACCACTGGCGACAACATCGATGTACTGTGGAGACCTCACGCCCCACGTGTTGAGCAATTCGGCGGTACGTCCACCCGGCCTCCCGCATGCCCACTATACGCCCTCGCTCAAAGTCCGTCAACTGCACATACGGTTCACGTCCACGCTGTCGCGGCATGCTACCAGTGTTAAAGACTGCGATGGAGCTCCGTATGCCACGGCAAACTGGCTGACACTGACGGCGGCGGTGCACAAATGCTGCGCAGCTAGCGCCATTCGACGGCCACCACCGCGGTTCCTGGTGTGTCCGCTGTGCCGTGCGTGTGATCATTGCTTGTACAGCCCTCTCGCAGTGTCCGGAGCAAGTATGGTGGGTCTGACACACCGGTGTCAATGTGTTCTTTTTTCCATTTCCAGGAGTGTATTATTAAGATCCATGTGTATAGCATTTACGTGGGACATGTTATGTCAATGTTTTTACCTACATGAGACTTATTTCATTTAGCTGATGACCACTTTGTGATAGTGTTGGCACATCCAGAAAGTTTGAAAACACAATACTGTTGGCTGTTGAGTTCTTCATTAGTGATGATTAGATGAATAGTCGGCTGTTTCGCTCTTGTTCCACGGGCGAGGGCAGTCTTTCTGTGAAATATGTTTAACAGCTCGGAGAAAGCATCCTGTTCTTGCGTGTTTTGTCCATCTATGACTCATTTCTGAAGACTGGAAACAGCATATCACTACCAGAAAATGGATTTCTGTGTGTACCATCAGCGATATGCCTTGAGAAATGGTGTCCCTACCTATGGCGTGAAAAGAGGGAGGGAGAAACTAAGGTACCGTAGGAGGGGAGGTAAGACTGGTTATAAGCTGCTTAGTCTGTATCCACACATCAAGGTGAACATGCGAGCAGCTGCCTCGCTGCTCTTTCCTGGCCAGATTTTTGGGGTTGGTTTTTGCAATAGTTTTATTACAATGACTTTTGTCGATTCCCAGTGCGTATTTTGCATTTTAATCCAGTGGTGGTTTTTTCATGACAATTTCGATGTGTAAGTGAAGCATTTCCATCAGTTGTGGTAGCGTGTATTGGCCTTTTTATACTTCATTGATAGTTTGCTGCACTAAACCCTTCTTACCACGCACCTGTATACAAGTTCCTCAGAGGTATACACTTGTAGACTGGTAGGAGGCAACTCTTCCTACACTTCAGTGATAGTTGGCTGCCCTTTCCATTCTTACCATGTATATGCGTACAAGTTCCTCAGAAGCTGTATTCTTATAGAGTGTTAGGAGGTAATTTCACCAGCGGCGACTGTAAGACGGCCCACGAATTTCGAGTGGTATGGTGTAGTTGGCCACACAGCAAGATGAACACAGACACACAAGCAATCAGAAAGGAGAACAAAACCCATTCAAGCATTCTCAGCTGAGCCCCATACACCAAGGTGAACACCTCTGGTTCATTAAGTCTGGGGTAGTGGAATAAGATGAAGTTGTTTTCTGCACTGTGGACTGACTGACCATTTCAAAAAACATGAGCAGCTTCAGCAAAGGCAACAGTCTCTTTGAGTTGCAAAATGCATCCTCAACCGATCCCAGTGCATCACCATTATTTGCTGAATAGTATTCCCCCTACGCTCATTCATTATTACCTCCTTTCCTTCCTGATGTAGGAGGCTATGGATGCAGCTGTATGCTTATAGGTAATACACTTATCAAACTCTTCTTTGTACAATAACAACATCTTGTCAATTGAACTCATTTCCGAATAATTTCATTGCTACTGTTCGAATTTGATGCCATGAGAACTGCTTTTTGATGAAAGCACTTTTCTATCGTCCCGTCAATTTTAAGCAGTTGTGTTCATTCAAGTTCAAGCAACAAGACTGTAGTGTGATTGTCAGTTTAGTTTCCCTAGCCAAATTTAAGAAATTCTTCCAGCAGGATAGTATATATATAAATAAATGAACAAAACAGTTCCCAAGACAGTACCTTACGTCCTCCTTCTGCAGCATCCGAGCACATATTGATCTTTTTTCCCGCCAGTTCACGAGTGTGGTATAGGAGGGGTAGTGGGGGAGAGGAAGGGAAACTGGGGGAGGGGCAGGGATTTGGGGGAGAAGTGGGGGCGGTGACATCAACAACATGACATTGCTGCAACTACTCCGAATGGAGAGGAGTTGGGGGACCACCCAGGGAGAGCCACCATCTTGAATAAATTTGGTACCAATGCAGGCTATGGTTAATTCAGCTTTATTCCACCACTGGGTAGAGGGCACGGAGGAACGTGTTGCCTGCAGACAGTGCGAGATTTGAGGGGGAGAGAGAGAGAGAATCTTGGCATAATGACAAGAGAGCGAGCGAGCGAGAGAGAGAGAGAGAGTGAATCTGGGCATAATCACAATTTTTACTTATGGGAAGCATGTAATTGTGAATTCAGAATGCCTGGTGTTAACGGAACGTAAGCTGACCTCGGCTATGTCTTGATTTTATTGGTTTTTATCTCATTTTTTGTCAGAATTTACGATAAAAGTAATAAAACGTGACATCGTGTATCGTTTTGTGATTGGATGGCAGGTGAGTGAGCTGTTGTGTAGGTTTTACTCGTCATGCAAGTAAAGTTAAATCTTTTACATCTCTCTGCTTCCTTTTCCTGGTTGATAAGAATTAGCACTGCCACTAGTTGCTATAAACAGCTTTATTTGAAGCTACACGTTTCAGTTTTCCATCATCGCCAAGCTTCTTACAGTCAGCACGTATGTTAGTCTATGCGCCGTGATATTTCGCCAAATCGCTCTTGTTGGCATGTAGTTCCTTGTGTCCTGTTTGGTGCTGTTATCTGGAAGCAGCGTATTTCAGACATGAAACAACGCACCACTTCTTGGTGAAAGGCACAGTGAGTAATCCGTAAGGAAGCAATTTATAAATGTGAAAGTAGTTCTGTCTGTCTATGAGCTTTCAACGGCTGAACCTCTGCATCGAATTTGATGAACTTTGGTGTTTCTCTTTAAAAGAAAAAAAATCACTAGGCAGAGGGGATAATAGCGAATGAAGGCAGCAAAAACTTGGTTGGCTATGCACTCTTTTACAATACGTCAAATTGGAAAGTGCAAAACTGTAGATCTCAAAAATATGTATAACATCCACCGCGAGAACATACGCTTATGTTTTACGGTTCACACATAATCACCAATTTTGTATTTTGATAGCACCTGGCGCAACGAATTCGAAAGACATCACAAAGATGATGATTGTGCGTGAAGCGTAAGAGATCAACTTACGTTTTCCCGGAATTTTTTGTGGATGTTTTCGGGCCATATATTTTAGAATGACATCAAATTGTGTACCACGTTTTGATTAGGCTGCGTGCTGCTGGCGGCGAACTCTTTACTGTATATAGCAAATTAACTTCAAACTGCTGAATTACTCTCATCAAACGTGTGTCACGACGGTTCTGGGTGAACTGGCCTTCAAATAAATAAAAAATCTGCACTGAAATCGGCTTCTCCGGTAATTACGCATGATAACATCACTACTGATACGCCAACGAAGCCGCAGGTAAAAGATAACTAAATATATAAATAAATAGACATTGTTACTAATCAACCTAACTAATCAACCTAACCTTGGAAAATGCTTACAGGTGGCACTTTCTTTACGTACCAGTGTACAGCTACACTTTGAACAGACCCAATTATCAGACACAGTCTTTGGAAGAGTATTACCGTCTATCAGCGGTCATACATTTTCTCGATCGTTTGTTAAGTGAAATTTCATTAAGAATCACTACAACTCAGCTACAAAGAATCGGTCATCCTGTCGCAAAAGTGATAACGTGTAGGAAAATGTTTTACAAGCGCTGGACCAAACAAAGACGATCTCCTCTGTTCCGCGGCTCCAAGGCAAGGCAACAATTTGTAGCAAATGGACGCAAATGTGAAAAAGTCTCTAGTAGAGGGCTATAAAAGAAACAGAAAGTAAACAGGTTTCTGCAACCAAATAACCGAAGGCCAAAGGACGGGCACGAAAAACAACGTTGGAGGAATACTGTTTCATTCCGTTCAGATCAGATCGGAAAGATTTTAAAAAAACACAACATTAGACCGGCTTTTAGACCAACAAAGAAAATAGGTGAAGCACTCCGATCTATAAAAGATAAACGCCCTCCTCTGTCAGCACGTGGCGTATATAAAATTCCTTGTACGTTGGAAGTTTTTTATGGGAAAAACAAAGAGAAGCCTGAATACACGGCTAAAGGCACACAAAAGTCTTTGCCGTCTAGCAAAACTAGAAAAATCAGCTTGTAACAGAGCTGGAGTCACGTTTTCTTAAACAAAAATTTTCTCTACGAAGACGAACTGTTATTCACGGCTATGTAATTTTAATAGGAAAGAAGAGACCACGAAAGTTTGCAACATATGGACTGCAGCTTTGCAGAATCACTAAACAGTTTTTGTCTTAGACAAGACGATAATCGACAGTTAAGTTTTATCTTTGAGAAGGATCATCTCTGCTTATCACGAGTAACTCCGGCCACGGCCCTTCTTCTACAATATGTATGTCGCTGTCAGACGTCCTACACGCCAGTCAGCAAGACTCAACGGAGGAGCAACGCCTCTGAAGATCTCCAGCGCACTCCTGGACGAAACGTTAGGATCAGAAGAGTTTTGTGGACCACTACCTTATACCACGATAGGTTTACCAGCAGCTATGTCATGTGGTTGTCAAAGACTTCATTCGAAGAAGAAGTAAGAGCTAGAATGAGGGCAAACGAAACGGTGACAGACTGAAAGAACTTTATTAAAGCGATATGGGCTTTTATTAACAGTGCCAGATAATTGAAAAACTTTCAAACAGAAACCACCTGGCAGACGCGGCAGGCCATGACGTTCTTGGAAAGACCACATCAGGGAATTAATGCAGCACCGCGGTGTACGCAAGGAGGATGCTCTGACTGAAGAGGCCTGGCAGAGTAAGGCAGGAATACTGGAAAAATGTCGTTATTATTTGACATTTTTTATAAATTAATCCTGTATTCAAAAGAGTAATAAGAGCAAAATACTATTTTGGACAAACAAAAAGCTAGCAGAGTTTAGACTGAGGCACAACCCTGCATATCGCGCAAAGAAGTGAAGGAGTGCTTTGAAACAAAAGATGGACGCTATTTCAGGTCTAGTGCTCTACCCTGCTGAATTCTAGTCGAATCACGAACCTGTAATATCGCTTTTTGCGACGTATGGAACTCGGTGGGAAATATTCTTGTTATGTGTGTCTTTACTGTGATGTTGCATGTCTTTGTTAAGGTTCAAATGGCTCTGAACACTATGGGACTTAACTGCTGAGGTCATCAGTCACCTAGAACTTAGAACTACGTAAACCTAGCTAACCTAAGGACATCACACACATCCATGCCCGAGGCAGGATTCGAACCCGCAACCGTAGCGGTCGCGTGGTTCCAAACTGTAGCGCCTAGAACTGCTCGGCCAACCTGGCCGGCTGTCTTTGTTATGCCTTTGCTTCGATGATCAAGGAGACGGGGAAGAACGAAAAAAAAAAACTTACTGAAGTTGCGTAAGGAGAAAAGTTACGGGCATATTCATTAGGAACACCCAAATTACTCACTCGGAGCTAATGTAACTATTGATAAGATGTTGTGTCTTAAAATATACACTCCGAGTAATCCCCACAAATAGGCTCTGAAAATGCAGTATCTTGCAGATCCAAAAGCCAATACCTATGGCCTCATCCTTGACAGAGGAAGAGAGAAAGTATCCAGTACCAGTGCAAACTTGCCTTCGATTATGTCTGGGATCGATGACCTAGGCAGTTTGGTCCATTAGGAATTAACACACATTTGAACAATTTTGGTTATGTCAACCAATTTTCAATTCCAGTCGTACCATCAAGACAGACAACTGGTGCACATCAATAGCACTTGTCAGTATTATGAATTCTAAGGTTCTAACTGTTGTTGAAACCATGACGAAGTTCCAAAGAGAAATTCCAAACGAGTTCTTCCCCCACAAGGATAAACCAATCACATCATCACTGTTCGGGTTTACAAAGAAATCAACAATTGAGAGTTACGTTACGAAGAAGAACGATTCTGTGATGCTTGTACCTTCCACACATCGTGACGACGATGCGGATGAGTTGTTTAACAAACCTGAAACGATTCTTTGTCATAACAGCACAAGAGGCGGTGTTGATTCTGTCGACGAAGTGTGTTCAGTATATTCAAGCAGTCGCAGAACGCGTCGTTGGCCGCTGACTGTTTTATATAGGTTATCTGTACGTGAATGCGCTGAATACTTTATCACGTGATGAAAGGATGGAGAAGCTGACGAGAAGGATGTTTTCAAAAGGGCTTGCGAAGGATTTTGTGTGAACCGTACATTACGTCAAAGACAGATGAAATAACCAGAGACTCCCCACACAACTCAGGACGAGCATTGCCACAGCTCTAAACTTCAACTAGCTGCATCAGAAAGTGATAACAGCACCCTTAAAGTGGAGCGAAGTGAGAGAAAGAGATGCTCTTTCTGGCCGCGTAATAAAAGAGCAAAGACTGTACACTTGTAAGCTAAGTGTAAGCTGCCTATTTGAATGACTTGAAAAGCACTGTGTAATTCGTACATGTAACTTGGCCTCTTTGGCCGTTGTCAAAATTTTCATTGAAGGTGATTTGAAATTCTTGTTTCGATGCTTCATGCTTTTAAAAAATCACAATTTTAGGAAAAATTTTAGTTTGTTTTTTGATGATTGTGTAGTACTTTCAACATTTTTTTCGTAGGCATTTTCCTAGTTTAGACTGATTTATGTAAGTGCCAGATGATGTAAAAAAATGAAGTTTTCTGTGACTGATTTTTCTAAGTGCTCCTTTTAAGGTGAAAAACTTCATAAATAAAACAAGGGCAAGTGTATTCGTCATTCCATTCAACTGCGTCTTTGACAGAATTACTGAGTCATCGGAAAAAAACTCATAGTTTTTATTTCTTCTTCCTGAACTTTAATTCCCTTTCCAAATTTCTCCTTGGTTTCCTCGATAGCTTTCTTAGTGTGTGGGTTGAATAGCATTGGGGGACACTACAACCTAGTTTCACTTCCTTCTCGACGACTGCGCTTCCGTTTGTTGTTCTTTGGCTCTTAAAACTGCAATATGGTTTCAGTACTAGTTGTCAGTAACCTTACGCTCCCTGTACGTTATCTCTGCTTCCTCCAGGATTGCAAGGACTATATTCTAAATGTAGGTTTGCCTTTCTTTAGTATAATTCTTCTAAGATAATACTTAGAGATAGTATACAGTAGCTTGTTTCCGCATTTCTTCAGAGCAAAAAACTTCTCTTCCCCGAGATCGGCCTCCACCAGTCTTCACATTCTTCTGCAAATCATTCATATCAGTACTTTGCAAGTATGACTTATTGAACTGATAGTTCTGTGCACAGGCGGATACAGAATTTATTTCCGGGAAAGGGGGGGGGGTGCTCAAGGATGAACATATCCTTACAGTTTTTGGGAGTATAATTTTAAAATAAATACGCACAACACACACACACACACACACACACACACACACACTCACACACACATACACACACACACACGAACACAAAACTGCCCATACTCATGGGTTTTATGCAAACTCCAACGCCTCCAAATACCATGCACGAGATGCTCGTATTCTCTCACTCGCTACACACAACCTACTAGTCGTACAGAAAAAACATAAAGGACCTTTTCGTTGGAAAAATTAATGTAATTAAATTTTCTACTAGGATACGTTTTCGCTAGAGGCCACAGTTCTTGAATTATTCAAGGAAAAGTACAAAAGCGACTTTGAAACGCGTTTTCCTTAAATAACTCGAAAACTGTGACCTGCAGCAAGAACATATTCCAGAATAAAATTTAAGTACATTAAATTTCCTGCAAAAAGGTCCGGTTAATTTTGTCTGTAGGACAAACAGTTTGCGCCTAGAGGGAGAGGGAATACGAAAATCTTCCGTGGGGTATATGAAGGTGTTGCGGGTTGCATAAAACTGATAGGTAGGGGCAGCTGAATCACGCTGCACATGTACTGTGTATTACACATTAGAAATTAATTTTATTACAGTCATTATCACTTATGATACCTACAGTAAAAATATAAAGTTATTACAGTC
Organism: Schistocerca cancellata; assembly: GCF_023864275.1. NCBI lineage: Eukaryota > Metazoa > Arthropoda > Insecta > Orthoptera > Acrididae > Schistocerca > Schistocerca cancellata. Next base: position 177,360,196 of record NC_064631.1, read on the forward strand.
ATAATTGGATCATAGTCATTATTACATGTGTTGCAATGAGAATTTCCTCTTGTGTTTACTACGGAAGATATCCAACACTTCCTCATCGTTCATCGTTGATGCAATATGTTGTTGGATATTCATCAGTGACAGTCCATTTAAACGATCTTCTGTCATCCTGATGTGAAGATACGTCTTCAGACGGCGTCAGGTAGCTATTTTCTCGAAAACCTGCTTTAGATGCTTTAATTCGGCGCCCAGGTATGACGGCGTGCAAGTCCTTTTGGCTCTATCGACAAGACTTTTAATCATACCTGTCTTTTGCTGTGGACGGTAATTAGAGTTCTTATGTAACTATCTGTCCCGTCTGCATTACTTTTCGAAAAACCTTAACTTCGAAACTTCTATCGGTCTGTCCCATAACTAAAATATTCATGAAATGTATTGAAACGTCCCCTTTGAACAATTATACATGACTGTGCTTATACTGACACACAATATTTTTAGCGCAACGCAATCTGACTTTCAATAATCCCTACAAGAGAATGGCCTAGACTAAATTAACCTATACCTTTCACAAATCACTTACCTCACAAAAATCTTCGTTACTCGAAATACTGCAACACAGCGAGCGCCACTACTGCCAGCTAAATAAAAGATTCAAACTATGGAAGGCACTAACTACTGATAGGCACAGTTAGAAAAAGAAAGATTTCGATAGAGAACAAACAATGTATTTACCTTAATATTGTTCAAAAGTCATATTATATGTATCAGTTCATGACATCCAGTCTTACAAATGTACTGTCTCTGATGGTCTCTGTTAACATCCAGCTGCCCAACACTACAATGGCAGACAACAATGCAAACTAGCCACAGACTGCATACAGCACAGCCAGTGATTTTCATACAGAGTGCTACGTGGCGTTACCAATAAGAAAACCTAAACAGCCTACTTACAGTATTTCATTGTCATTTTCTATTTCCATGACGAACTGGATTTTTAGATTTATTTTATTTAGAAAAACAGAGAACTTGTCCAAAGCTTTTTTACCATGTGTCCAGACCACAAATGTATCACCCACAAGCCGATACCAGCGAGAAGATTCCTTATTTGCTTTTTCGAAAATTAACTGTTGAAATTTCTCCGTATAGAAATTAGCTATTGCAGGACCTAATGGGTTGTTAATTGCTACATCACGTCGCTCATAAACTTCGTCGTCCCGTTGGAATTGACTGGAAGTAAGGTAATGTCTGAAAAGAGCTGACAGATCTCCAGGACAAATATTCGTTACAAAAACCATGACTTCGTTAACTGCGATCATAGCGAACAAGGGCACTTTGTCGAAACTTAAAAATAATATCTTCGGGAGCCAGAATTAGCCCTTCAATTTGCTCTATAAAATGATGCGAGTCTTTTATACATCAGTCAGTTTCCCCAGTATGTGGTTGTAAACGAGTTGCCATGTGTCTTGGTATTTCATACGTCGGAGAATTGGTAGCACTAACAATGGATGTGAGAGGAAGATCAGTTTTACTAATTTCGGGTGGGCCATAAAGTCTAGGGCACAAAGCTGCAGTCTTCAATAAGGCTCTTCTTCCTTCTTTTCGAGCAGACTATTTGTTTTCCTCAGTACGCCGGCTGTAGGGTCCGTCCTCAGGTTAAGAGATTCAAAATTTAGCTTCGCTAATCCTTTTCACTCATAAGAACAGTGCCATTCTCCTTATCAGCAGGAAGAATCACTCTCTCTTCATCTGCATTTAAATCTCTAACTGTCTTCCTCTCATCTTTCGTGAAATTACATTTCAAAACATTATTGCTTTGTTTTTAGACCAACATAGACCAACAAAGAAACTAAGTTCAACATTCCGAACTGTCAAGGATAAACGCCCTCCTCTGTCAGCGTGTGGCGTATGTAAAATTCCGTGTACGTGTGGTAAAGTTTATATTGGATCAACATAGAGAAGCGTGAGTACACTGAAAGGTTCCCTCTACTACTTCTGTTTAAAACTACGAGCAACGGATCTATTTGCGGGACCTTTCCTTAAATGCCCTAACTTGAAAGCTATTTCAATTCTGCTTGGCCCAATGATTGACATTCAAACACATAGTAAAATCATTAAATAAAGTTTCTTTTTCAACAGATAATAAAATCAAATTATGAAAGGTTTGTCTACTCTTATAGCAAGCATGTTCCGACTCAAATTTTAATTTTATATAACATATTGGTTTATTCATGGAGAAGAAGTAAAAACTTTGAGGTTCGCCGATGACATTGTAATTCTGTCAGAGACAGCAAAGGACTTGGAAGAGCAGTTGAACGGAATGGACAGTGTCTTGAAAGGAGGATATAAGATGAACATCAACAAAAGCAAAACGAGGATAATGGAATGTAGTCGAATTAAGTCGGGTGATGCTGAGGGAATTAGATTAGGAAATGAGACACTTAAAGTAGTAAAGGAGTTTTGCTATTTAGGGAGTAAAATAACCGATGATGGTCGAAGTAGAGAGGATATAAAATGTAGACTGGCAATGGCAAGGAAAGCGTTTCTCAAGAAGAGAAATTTGTTAACATCAAATATAGATTTAGGTGTCAGGAAGTCGTTTCTGAAAGTATTTGTATGGAGTGTAGCCATGTATGGAAGTGAGACATGGACGATAACTAGTTTGGACAAGAAGAGAATAGAAGCTTTCGAAATGTGGTGCTACAGAAGAATGCTGAAGATAAGTTGGGTAGATCACGTAACTAATGAGGAGGTATTGAATAGGATTGGGGAGAAGAGAAGTTTGTGGCACAACTTGACTAGAAGAAGGGATCGGTTGGTAGGACATGTTCTGAGGCATCGAGGGATCACAAATTTAGCATTGGAGGGCAGCGTGGAGGGTAAAAATCGTAGAGGGAGACCAAGAGATGAATACACTAAGCAGATTCAGAAGGATGTAGGTTGCAGTAGGTACTGGGAGATGAAGAAGCTTGCACAGGATAGAGTAGCATGGAGAGCTGCATCAAACCAGGACTGAAGACCACAACAACAACAACAACAACATTGGTTTATTCATTAAACATTTCAGATAATTATAAGAACAAAAAAATTCCCTTCTTTAAACAAATCTTAACGAATCTGATCTTTGCACAGCATGAAATTTGCATCAGATCCCTCAATGTAAATTAAACGCATGTGACTTTTTTATTGACAAAGTAAAATTTAACGCATCTGGCTTTGTATTTATATTTATCGTTTGTCTCCTACAGAATGATATTTCTTATTACCGCAAATACCCACTTTTGGATCGGAAGAAAACAATATTCCACAACTGTATCCATTAATCAACATGCACACACAATTACTACACCAACGTATGCACAGGAGAAACGTAAGGATCGAGCCGTCAGCAGTTCCGACATTCACCATTCAGTAACTATCTCTACACAAAATTATCCCACCGAAAACCAAAATTATCACATAAAAATTCCGCGCCTATTTGATAATTCACTTTAATAACCACTATTGTACTGCTGCCTACTCCCGACACAAATTCCCCCACTGAAATATGAAAACTCTTCGAAAATTACTCATACAAAATACACACACTCAAGTTGAACTACTTACTTCGTTGCAGACAACGTTCATGGCCACGTTATCAGTTTACTAATCTCTTTCCCCGCAATATTAATTATTCAGAAAATTTCCCCACGTGACCCTACATTCCAATAAACATGAATAAGCAAGCATTATCTTCAGTTGGTTTGCTAAAATTCGACACACGCTTTCACACGAGATACCACGTGTCCTTAACAAAGAATCCACGTTACTAAATGTTTCAAGATTTCAGATACGTAAGAAAATTGAAAAATTATAACAGTGCTTAATTCCACACGCATATTTCATGTAATAGCACACTTCCTACTTACATGCTGTAGGTCCCTAGCACCCGCGCCTCCACTAGATATAAGATTCTTGATCAGCCCCACGTGGTGAGTGCCAGATGTAAAACTAAGTAAATTGCCACACGCATTAAAATATTTCATTTTTCCTAATGAACTTGTTTGCTCAAGATACTAAGATTAAATTATTCACCGCGAAATTGTTATAAAACCCCAAAATTGCGAATTACTATCACAAAGCAAAGCAACAGTTCTACATCAACTACTATTGCACATTACCTACCTAAATAAATTTCTTTCCCCCAAAATATTAATATTACTTTACGTCTAGCTGCAAAAGGAGGGTTGTTCACCTAATGTGAAACCATTAATCATAAATATAGTACATTTCCCACACTTAAATGGAGCATCGCTCGACCCATCTCAGAAAAGATTCTTCTCTCGTCCAAGTCTTCAGCAGCAGTCCTCGAATCGGACCCACGCTACCGTTCTATTCGCCTGACCGCTCATGGTGGGGGCGGCTCCCAACCAATCATCAGTTCAGAATTTCCCCGGTTTAAAGTTGCCGGTCAAACCTCCCTTCTGTACAATGAGAAAGATCCCGCGCTTTTCCTCCAAAAGACTGAAACGTAAGTTTTGCAGACTATCCAACCTTCCTACACCTTTCTACAGCCAAAGGTTGAAGTTTCAGAGCTTCCATAATCGCTGCCTATCGACTAGTTGTTCCCTCTCGTACACCCACAATCGTTAAATGTTCGATCCTCATTCTCCCCCCAAAAATTCTTTGTGCAATTATTTTCATACATTCATTTCTATCTCCCTCCTGCTGTGGTCTCAATAGGATAAGGAAATATAGGAAACAGTGGGCAGTCTTAACTTATTCTATCAATAAAACAGTTCGATTCCTCTGGTCATTCTCTTATAACTTGGTGTTGCTTTGCAGACATCGACAGTAGGTCTGTGCTAAGTAGATTAGATAATATTATTACGATCAAAAAATGATATTATTACGATCAAACCCGTGTTCTCAGAAGAATGCGACGTTCAATTGCATTAAATATTGTCATATTATTAGAAATAGAAGTGAGAGTTGCCATTGCCGAACACAATGGGCATCTCTCAACACAGCTAAAGGAACACAAAAGTCTCTGCCGACTAGGGAAAGTAGACAGATCGGTTGTAGCAGAACATGCTTTTCAGTCAGGAAGGCACGAAGTGAAGTTTTCAGGAACAAAAATGTTATCAACGACGACGAACTATTATCCATGGCTACGCAGAGAAGCCATCGAAATATATAAACATACGGACAAACAGAAAAGAAGAGACAATAAAACTGAGCGATTTATGGACAGTAGCCCTGCAGAATTGCTAAACAGTTTTTTTTATCTCCGACAAAACGACAATCGAGAGTTAAGTTTTATCCTTGACAAGGATAATCTCTGCTTATCAAGTGTAATTCCATCCACGCAGAGTCAGTAGAGGAGCAACGTCTCTGAAGATGCCCAGCGCAGTTCTGGACGAAACGTTAGGAACAGAAGAGTTTCATGTTCCACGATGTTATACCTCCGAAAGGTTTACCACCATTAATTTCTTTCTCTATTTGTGATATGCTGGTGCTCCTGTGCAAATAATCCATATCTACAACTATTACCTTATTTTACAGGCTATAAGACGCATTGTTTTCTTCGAAAAATTGCCTCCAAAATTCATATGCTCTTGTACTCGAAATTAATATAAAAATGTCCTGTGTTTGATTTAAAATTCCCGTCAGTCTTAAAAATGGCCATATATTCGATACCGTGGGAAACCTATCTCTGCATAGCAACACTGAATTCAACTGGCAGCAGCAATGTGACGAAAATGAGTCACGGGGATCCACACATACTGAAATTAATTCAAGGACAGCATTAAAATGATTCAAATAGGCGCGCGTAAGCTGGCGCTACAATGGAATTTAGCAAAGGATGGAGTCGATACGTGCTACAAGTTCATGGAGCGTCAGGGACTTAGTATGCGAACGAAAACCAAAATATCTCACAAAATGCCGCAATAGTATGAAGAGAAAATATTATCTTTCCATCACTTTGTTACTAGACATTGACAGAAAACAAGTGTGAAACTAAGTCAAACTGCGAATATGTACGAAGCACCTCTGAGATTTAGTGTACCGAGTAACAGAACTGTTGCCATGAAAAGAGCTAAACTGTAACTATAAAAGCAAGTGCACATGAGAAAATACACTACACTGTTGTTCTTTCCTGACGGTACTAAACTTAATCCAACGATCATTTGCAAGCGCAAAACAACGCCACAAGCTTCTGAAATACCACCACGTGTTGTTGTTCACGTACATAACAAGGGTTGGACGGACGAGACTGGTATGAAATTATAAATTAACAGAGTGTGGGAGAGAAGGAAAGATGCTTTATTGAAGAAGAGTTCTCTTCTTGTGTTAGGTCAGTTTAGTAGTCTTTAAAAAAAAAAAAATCTCTGTGAAAGAGAAAGTGAGGCAGGGAAATAGAGAGCACGCTGTTATTCCGGGAGGAGTTGCTTCACAGCTGCAACCTCTTGATGTCTCGATGAATAAAGCATTTAATGTATATGATGGAGGAATGGAACAAATGGATGACGGATGAAACCCAACATGAATTCACCCCGACGGGAGCTTTAAAACAATCTACAATCAAACAAGTGTGTCAGTGGATAAAACAATCGTGGTCTAGTGTGAGAGAATACGTTATTGTTAAATCTTTCAAGAAGAGCGGCATAAGCAACGCTTTCGATGGCAGTGAAGACCATGCTACACTCCTGGAAATGGAAAAAAGAACACATTGACACAGGTGTGTCAGACCCACCATACTTGCTCCGAACACTGCGAGAGGGCTGTACAAGCAATGATCACACGCACGGCACAGCGGACACACCAGGAACCACGGTGTTGGCCGTCGAATGGCGCTAGCTGCGCAGCATTTGTGCACCGCCGCCGTCAGTGTCAGCCAGTTTGCCGTGGCATACGGAGCTCCATCGCAGTCTTTAACACTGGTAGCATGCCGCGACAGCGTGGACGTGAACCGTATGTGCAGTTGACGGACTTTGAGCGAGGGCGTATAGTGGACATGCGGGAGGCCGGGTGGACGTACCGCCGAATTGCTCAACACGTGGGGCGTGAGGTGTCCACAGTACATCGGTGTTGTCGCCAGTGGTCGGCGGAAGGTGCACGTGCCCGTCGACCTGGGACCGGACCGCAGCGACGCACGGATGCACGCCAAGACCGTAGGATCCTACGCAGTGCCGTACGGGACTGCACCGCCACTTCCCAGCAAATTAGGGACACTGTTGCTCCTGGGGTATCGGTGAGGACCATTCGCAACCGTCTCCATGAAGCTGGGCTACGGTCCCGCACACCGTTAGGCCGTCTTCTGCTCACGCCCCAACATCGTGCAGCCCGCCTCCAGTGGTGTCGTGACAGGCGTGAATGGAGGGACGAATGGAGACGTGTCGTCTTCAGCGATGAGAGTCGCTTCTGCCTTGGTGCCAATGATGGTCGTATGCGTGTTTGGCGCCGTGCAGGTGAGCGCCACAATCAGGACTGCATACGACCGAGGCACACAGGGCCAACACCCGGCATCATGGTGTGGGGAGCGATCTCCTACACTGGCCGTGCACCACTGGTGATTGTCGAGGGGACACTGAATAGTGCACGGTACATCCAAACCGTCATCGAACCCATCGTTCTACCATTCCTAGACCGGCAAGGGAACTTGCTGTTCCAACAGGACAATGCACGTCCGCATGTATCCCATGCCACCCAACGTGCTCTAGAAGGTGTAAGTCAACTACCCTGGCCAGCAAGATCTCCGGATCTGTCCCCCATTGAGCATGTTTGGGACTGGATGAAGCGTCGTCTCACGCGGTCTGCACGTCCAGCACGAACGCTGGTCCAACTGAGGCGCCAGGTGGAAATGGCATGGCGAGCCGTTCCACAGGACTACATCCAGCATCTCTACGATCGTCTCCATGGGAGAATAGCAGCCTGCATTGCTGCGAAAGGTGGATATACACTGTACTAGTGCCGACATTGTGCATGCTCTGTTGCCTGTGTCTATGTGCCTGTGGTTCTGTCAGTGTGATCATGTGATGTATCTGACCCCAGGAATGTGTCCCCTTCCTGGGACAATGAATTCACGGTGTTCTTATTTCAATTTCCAGGAGTGTATATATAAAGAGGACGACGATGACGACGAAGAGGAAGAAGAAGAAAGTTAAGATGATGATTTTCATGGACGTTAAAGGTCAGTTCAGTTTTATAAACTAAGAATTTTCTTAATTTTGGCTTTGCTGTCTAATAATAAAAACGGTAAAAATGTTATTTTTTAAAAAACTCACTTAAAATTGAGGCGCATGCCATATTCCGTCGCGTCTTATAGTCCGTAAAATATGGTAGTCTTCTCTTGAGATCAGCATGTAAAATAGACAGTTCTGATCCATAGCATAGGACAGATTGAACCACTAGCCTACACATTCTTTTCTCATTGTTGTTAGAATTGTTCTAGTCCCGTCAAAAAGAATTCATGCATCCAATAACTTTTCTGCATTGTTGTATTCTGTATTTTACTTCTGTGTTACCCAATTCACGTTTGTCATTATATGTCCCTAAACATCTACGTTTTCCACCTCTCTTGTAACTGCTCCCTGACTGATGTGTACTCCAAACCTAGTCTCGCTATTCGCTGCGAGATATTCGGTTTTTGTTAGACTCATCTATAGTACTGATCTGTCATATTCCTGATACAAACGTGGTATCATGAACTCAAGATCGTACTCTTCTTGCGTTAGAAACGCTTGATGCGAGCAAAACTTATCGAAAGCGCCTGTACATTCCTCCACAGCTGTTCTGCCACCTTCAGAGAGCCACTTCTACGTATAAACTGAACAAGGTGGTGTTACTGCAACCTTGTCTCAGCCTGTTTATAAAGATAAAATATGGTCTGATAACTTTCACCTTATTTTAATGTGTAGCTTATTATCTCTGTTCCTTGCAATGAGAATCTGCAGATTATGGTCATTCGTGTCTATGTCTTTCATAGTCTCCCACAAGTTTGCTCGAGAAGCCTCTTTATTTTACAACAGCTTATGGGGAAATTTATAGCAGTAGGGAAGGCGCTAGACGATGCTTTTGCTCTTAATAACCGCATTTCGATTGCCTCATTTTGATCAAATGGCTCAATACGTCTTTGAGAAGCGGTAGGAGGCGGTCTGATAATACTGTGACTCCGGAGACGAGCGTTCGTTGGAGATGGTATTCCACACCATATGAACCCATTTTTTCCGTAAAAAGTATCTCGACGAATTAGTCTCTTCGTTCACTTCAACTTCACCTCCATGAATCTGTTCAGTGTCGTACTTTGAGACAGAATCACTTGTTATCACAAACTTTTTCGTTATCTGAAAACACATTTTCTGAGTTCGTGGTCGGAAGCCGATTACGCGCATACTTCATTGTACTATCATTGTTCTAATACGTCATATCGATGTATCTTACACACGTCTACTGAATCCACATCTACAGATGAGGGTTAAGAAAAAGGTGAAGCATTTACCTCATAGCGTTTCCTCAAAATCTGACGTATATGTCCAGTTTCCTCTCTCTATGAGACAGTAAATCAGTCGCTACGGCTACGATCTTCTCCCATTTCCCAAACAGTCACGCCACTTTCTCAGTTATTGTATTTTATTGCGTTCCTCTGTCTCTGCCTCTCCCACCTCTTGTCTCACGTCCACTGCTGCTGGCTTTCGTAGTTTATACCTATCTGCCTTAATTTGCATTTACTGTTGTACTTCGCACGAACGAAAATAAACTCTCCGGTTTTTGCACTGCAATAATTTCTTAGTATTGTTTTCTGTGTTTTCCACTTGTCAACTCCCACAATTCCTATCTGTTAACTCTTCCTCCTGAAGGCCCGTTGAATTTGTCGAATCTTTAACATCTACCATCCATCTCGTAGGCGGTCTTCTGCATTCCTTCATTCAGCTGGTGCCCATTTGTAGACGCTTTTGGCCGTCGGTTATCATCCGATCGTTGGTGGGGGTCATACCATGTCAATATTTTGCTTTCTATGGCATTGCGAATAGTGTATTTTTCTCCAATAATGTCTCGTATTCTGTCATCTTTGATGTGTTCTAGTCTGAAGATGCGACGATTTCTTCGGTAAAAATCCATCTCAATGGACACCCATTCATTTTTCTTTTGGTTAGCTCACATATTTCAGTACCGTGTATGGTGATACTCTCTACGTTTGACTTGAAGAGCAGGACCGTTTTTTTCTTTCTAGTTTGGTCACTTCATAGTAATGAGTGAAGTTGGCCAGCTACTCTTTTTCCTTGCCCCATTTAGTTTCTGATGTCTTGTGTACTTCTTCCATTTGTCGTAAAAATGGCGCCCAAGAGCTTAAATGCACAAACGCTTTTAATTTCGCAGAATCCTGCATCGAAATGTGCTCTGTGATCTTCTATGTTAGATGTAGCTTACGATGCGCTTGTCGCAATGAGTGGAATGTGAAATATTCATGGCGTTCCAAAAATACTTTTACAAACCTCGTGGACAAAACAAGAAAAACAATTCATATAAAGATATGTCAGAAAATTATTCGTTTTCGGCTTATTAATGAAAGTTAACGTTCAGCCGCTTTCCTGGTACAACCCAATAACTTCTCTTATCTACGCACCCGTTTGACTCGTCGCATACTAGATGGCATTCTGTTACCAGGGCGACTTGTTTACATTCGTCACTAGTCTGTCTTCAGTGTGTATATGTTCTACAGGTAGTCAGTTAACTTCAAGTGCTCCGTTCAATCACGGCAGGATATTCATTTCGTGAACAGTGAAACACGTTTTTTATGTTCGGCCGCGCGAGTGGTAATGGACGCGAGGCTGCATGACTGTATCAGACGGTGTTCCCAGACTGAAGACAGCGGATTCAATCCAACCTAAGGTGCTGTGTATCGTAGCCTAACCGAGACAGGGTCCGTAGTATCGTCGACTATTGATCGGGGAAGATCACATGTTGCACGTACCACCTGACCAGCAAGAGCGCGTTATACGGACTGTCGAAGAAGAGGCAGGTATCTACATCTACATCTACATCCATACTCCGCAAGACACCTAACGGTGTGTGGCGGAGGGTACTTTGAGTACCTCTATCGGTTCTCCCTTCTATTCCAGTCTCGTATTGTTCGTGGAAAGGAAGATTGTCGGTATGCCTCTGTGTGGGCTCTAATCTCTCTGATTTTATACTCATAGTCTCTTCGCGAGATATACGTAGGAGGGAGCAATATACTGCTTGACTCCTCGGAGAAGGTATGTTCTCGAAACATCAACAAAAGCCCGTACCGAGCTACTGAGCGTCTCTCCTGCAGAGTCTTCCACTGGAGTTTATCTATCATCTCCGTAACGCTTTCGCGATTACTAAATGATCCTGTAACGAAGCGCGCTGCTCTCCGTTGGATCTTCTCTATGTCTTGTATCAAACCTATCTGGTACGGATCCCACACTGCTGAGCAGTATTCAAGCAGTGGGCGAACAAGTATACTGTAACCTACTTCCTTTGTTTTCGGATTGCATTTCCTTAGGATTCTCCCAATGAATCTCAGTCTGGCATCTTCTTTACCGACGATCACCTTTATATGATCATTCCATTTTAAATCACTCCTAATGCGTACTCCCAGATAATTTATGGAATTAACTGCTTCCAGTTGCTGACCTGCTATATTGTAGCTAAATGACAAAGCATCTTTCTATCTATGTATTCGCAGAACATTACACTTGTCTACATTGAGATTCAATTGCCATTCCCTGCACCATGCGTCAATTCGTTGCAGATCCTCCTGCATTTCAGTACAGTTTTCCATTATTACAACCTCTTGATATACCACAACAACATCCGCAAAAAGCGTCAGTGAACTTCCGATGTTATTCACAAGGTCATTTATATATATTGTGAATAGCAACGGTCCTACGACACTCCCCTGCGGCACACCCGAAATCACTCTACTTCGGAAGACTTCTCTCCATTGAGAATGACATGGTGCGTTCTGTTATCTAGGAACTCTTCAATCCAATCATAGTCCATATGCTCTTACTTTGTTCATTAAACGACTGTGGGGAACTGTATCGAACGCCTTGCGAAAGTCAAGAAACACGGCATCTACCTGGGAAGCCGTGTCTATGGCCCTCTGAGTTTCGTGGACGAATAGCGCGAGCTGAGTTTCACACGATCGCGTTTTTCGAAACCCGTGCTGATTCCTACAGATTTCTAGTCTCCAGAAAAGTCACTATACTCTAACGTAATACGTGTTCCAAAATACTACAACTGATAGACGTTAGAGATATAGGTCTATAGTTCTGCACATCTGTTCGACGTCCCTTCTTAAAAACGGGGATGACCTGTGCCCGTATGTATCAGCGCAAGGCAACTTGCCCCGGCACATGGTTCATCTCCAAGTTCGGCGCGAAGGATAATTCACAAGCAACTATTGTAGCGGTCTCATGTGCAACGTGTGCACGCCCTTACGCCTTCGATCACCCACCACGGCAGAGGCTTTGCTGATGGTTTCTGGCACAAACTGACAATCCGTTGTCTGTCTCTTCAGTTTCGTTTACAGACGAGGCGACGTTTGGAAGAGATGGAATAACAAGCTTCCACAACCAAAACATTTAGGTCGATCGGATTCCTCGTGCTAAACTGCAGGCTAGACATGATGATCAGTTTAAGACGAACGCTTGGGCTGGAATTGTAGGTGACTGTCTGGTCCTGCCAGCACGCTTTACAGTCGCTGTTTACATGTACTTTATTCAGAGTACCCACAAGGAAGTACTGAGACGTTTTCCTGTAAATAAGAAGAAATATGTGGTTTGTCCATGATGGAGAGCCAGCACATTTCAGTCTCAGGCTGTCTGGTATTTATCACGGCAGATGGATGATAGAGGAGCACCAGTTCCATGGCCTGCACGTTCCCCTGACCTCAGTCATTGGGATTATCGTCTACGGGGGCGCTTTAAGGAACTGGACTACAGATAGACCGTCCAGATGCAGAAACTCGTCATTGACGAGTCACAGAATCCTGCGATACCATTCGAAACCGTCAGGGAGCATTTGAAAGAGACCGATAGTCCATGACTCGATGAGCGCATGGTTATTTAGAAGCAAGACGAAGACATTTCGAGTGCTTAGCACTTATTATGAGTTTGTGTATTGATGAACTCCAATCACCTAAGCTGGAAGTCCAAAACGAAGAATTTTAAGACATAGGTTTCATCTACATCTACATACATACTCCGCAATCCACGATACGGTGCGTGGTGGAGGGTACCTCGTACCACAACTAGCATCTTCTCTCCTTGTTCCACTCCCAAACAGAACGAGGGAAAAAGGACTGCCTATATGCCTCTGTACAAGCCCTAATCTCTCTTATCTTTTTGGTCTTTCCGCGAAATGTAAGTTGGCGGCAGTAAAATCGTACTGCAGTCAGCCTCAAATGCTGGTTCTCTAAATTTCCTCAGTAGCGATTCAGGAAAAGAACGCCTCCTTTCCTCCAGAGACTCCCACCCGAGTTCCTGAAGCATTTCCGTAACACCCGCGTGATGATCAAACCTACCAGTAACAAATCTAGCAGCCCGCCTCTGATTTGCTTCTATGTCCTCCCTCAATCCGACCTGATAGGGATCCCAAACGCTCGAGCAGTACTCAAGAATAGGTCATATTAGTGTTTTATAAGCGGTCTCCTTTACAGATGAACCACATCTTCCCGAAATTCTATCGAAGACGACTATCCGCCTTCCTCACAACTGCCATTACATGCTTGTCCCACTTCATATCGCTCTGCAATGTTACGCCCAAATACACTCCTGGAAATGGAAAAAAGAACACATTGACACCGGTGTGTCAGACCCACCATACTTGCTCCGGACACTGCGAGAGGGCTGTACAAGCAATGATCACACGCACGGCACAGCGGACACACCAGGAACCGCGGTGTTGGCCGTCGAATGGCGCTAGCTGCGCAGCATTTGTCACCGCCGCCGTCAGTGTCAGCCAGTTTGCCGTGGCATACGGAGCTCCATCGCAGTCTTTAACACTGGTAGCATGCCGCGACAGCGTGGACGTGAACCGTATGTGCAGTTGACGGACTTTGAGCGAGGGCGTATAGTGGGCATGCGGGAGGCCGGGTGGACGTACCGCCGAATTGCTCAACACGTGGGGCGTGAGGTCTCCACAGTACATCGATGTTGTCGCCAGTGGTCGGCGGAAGGTGCACGTGCCCGTCGACCTGGGACCGGACCGCAGCGACGCACCGATGCACGCCAAGACCGTAGGATCCTACGCAGTGCCGTAGGGGACCGCACCGCCACTTCCCAGCAAATTAGGGACACTGTTGCTCCTGGGATATCGGCGAGGACCATTCGCAACCGTCTCCATGAAGCTGGGCTACGGTCCCGCACACCGTTAGGCCGTCTTCCGCTCACGCCCCAACATCGTGCAGCCCGCCTCCAGTGGTGTCGCGACAGGCGTGAATGGAGGGACGAATGGAGACGTGTCGTCTTCAGCGATGAGAGTCGCTTCTGCCTTGGTGCCAATGATGGTCGTATGCGTGTTTGGCACCGTGCAGGTGAGCGCCACAATCAGGACTGCATACGACCGAGGCACACAGGGCCAACACCCGGCATCATGGTGTGGGGAGCGATCTCCTACACTGGCCGTACACCACTGGTGATCGTCGAGGGGATGCTGAATAGTGCACGGTACATCCAAACCGTCATCGAACCCATCGTTCTACCATTCCTAGACCGGCAAGGGAACTTGCTGTTCCAACAGGACAATGCACGTCCGCATGTATCCCGTGCCACCCAACGTGCTCTAGAAGGTGTAAGTCAACTACCCTGGCCAGCAAGATCTCCGGATCTGTCCCCCATTGAGCATGTTTGGGACTGGATGAAGCGTCGTCTCACGCGGTCTGCACGTCCAGCACGAACGGTGGTCCAACTGAGGCGCCAGGTGGAAATGGCATGGCAAGCCGTTCCACAGGACTACATCCAGCATCTCTACGATCGTTCCCATGGGAGAATAGCAGCCTGCATTGCTGCGAAAGGTGGATAGACACTGTACTAGTGCCGACATTGTGCATGCTCTGTTGCCTGTGTCTATGTGCCTGTGGTTCTGTCAGTGTGATCATGTGATGTATCTGACCCCAGGAATGTGTCAATAAAGTTTCCCCTTCCTGGGACAATGAATTCACGGTGTTCTTATTTCAATTTCCAGGAGTGTATTTAATCTACGTGACTGTGTCAAGCGCTACACTACTAATGGAGTATTTAAACATTACAGGATTCTTTTTCCTATTCATCTGCATTAATTTACATTTATCTATATTTAGAGTTAGCTGCCATTCTTTACACCAATCACAAATCCTGTCCAAGTCATCTTGTATCCTCCTACAGTCACTTTATCAGAACTTTTTCTCATTTTGGTGTAAGGAACCTGTCCCCGAGGTTTGTAAAAGTATTCTTGAAACATCCTGTAGGGAATACCTGATTAGATGTGAGAGAAGGCCCGGTTTCACCTAGCCTTGTACGTTCAATTAATCGATAAATAAAGTAACGTAAATAAACCATTAGCTCTGGACGCCTCACAGGCAACCACAGCTCCCATAGGCCCCCTTCGGATCAGCGTCGCTTCTATAGGTCTGTCAACAAAAGTGTAAATGAATATGACGTTTCGATCGGTCGGAGGGGTGGGCCGTGTGTGTACGTGTGTTTGTGAGTGAGGGGGCGGGGTGGGGTGGGGGAGGGGGTGGGTGCTAGCAGGCAGGCTCAGAGTGAGGGGACACGCAGCGCGGCGTAGGCGGATGTTTCGGCTTCCTCTGCCTCTGCCCTGCAGCGCGGCACAAAAAGAACATGGTGCCCGGCTGACGGACGCTCACCGCTGGCTGGGCAGGCGCCGCGCCGGGTCGATAGGTCGATACGCGGCCGCCGCCGCACCTGTTGCGCGCCGCTCTCTCCTTTGTCATCTTCGCCTCCCCTCCCCTCCCCCGCCCCTCGCTTACCCCACCCTATTCCCTGCTCCCCGTTAATTAATAACGACGCGCCCCGGGCTCGCAGGCGCTGCAGCACGCCGGGTCGCTACGCTGGCGCTCTCCCTATTCATCCCTGGCTATTCGAGGCTGCGAAGACGCTGTACGCGCATTACTCGATTGCCTCTGCTGGTGCACACCGGCCAACTATTATTATTACTATTTTACTACGAATAGGCCACATGAGGGCCACGTTCCAATTTCATTTCTTTGTTCTTTTCTTTCCTTTCAGTTTCATCTCTTCACTATGTTTCTTACTTCTGTCTTCAGACCATTTTTTTATCAGTCTTTTTAGCTACCCTGCCTTGGACTACTTCCATTTTTTATACTGTTGTTTCTATTATTATTATTACTATTGTTCGTATCGTTTACATCAGGGGCGGGCAAACGTTGCACGCGGCCCATGAGCGCACAGCGCTGCACGTGTGCTGCTCGCGTGCAGTCGTCGAATGGGGCAGTGGCGACAGCCGGCAGGTTGCGGCAGTGTAGTGCCAGGCTAGGCTGCGGACGTTGATGCGAAGCGAGCACTATGTAGTGAACGTTGTATTTCAAGAAACGGAGAAGTGGAGATTTGCTATCTTTTAAAAAGTAATGGGAGAATCATTTTTTCTTTGTGCAAAAACGTGAAAATTCGAAATGTTTAATATGTGGCAGTATTCTCGCTGGTCAACGGAAGTTTAGTATTGAAGGCCATTGTAATAAATTTCACAAGGACGAGTACAATTTATTGTCGGATTCTGAGCGGATGGGGAATTGACTGAGCTTAAGAAGAGCGATCTGACGATACCAGATGAATCTGTCGTAGTTGGCCGTCCGAAGTGGCCGAGCGGTTCTAGGCACTACAGTCTGGAACCGCGCGACCGCTACGGTCGCAGGTTCGAATCCTGCCTCGGGCATGGATGTGTTTGATGTCCTTAGGTTAGTTAGCTTTAAGTAGGTCTAAGTTCTAGGGGACTGATGACCACAGCAGTTAAGTCCCATAGTGCTCAGAGTCATTTGAATTTGTCGTAGTTGCTGTTGTCACGAGAGATCTGCGATTTTCTCTCGTCATGTCTCTCATCTAACTGATTTAACATTTTATGGAGCACTGTTTTCAAGTTTTCAGTACGACAACAATAATAGCCCAGCGGTATGTGCAAGTTATAACACTGCACTTAATATAGCGAGAGCTGGAAAACCGTTTGCTGAATTAATAAGTCTCGGTTAAGAGCAAACATCAGCGATGAAAATTTACGTAACTGTTTGTGTTTGTCTGTATGTAGAAATTTTGTTCCAGATATTAAACGTATTGTAAACTCCACCTGTGATAATTAAATAAAACGTATCGTAGGTAATAGGTACTCTTTCAAACCACGATTTCTTTCAAGCACTCCTACTGACCTTATTCATTCACTCAATAAAGCAAGGTGGGAAACAAAACGCATTACAGAGGAAGGAGCGGACAGAAGGTATGGTGGGGATGGGAGATAAGCGGGTGGCCAGCTTGCCCCTGTGTGCACGCGGAACACCTGTTAACTGCACGTGTGCAAGTGCACCGCACACGTGCAGGATTCCTGCCCGCCCCTGGTTTACATAGTCATTTTACATGGTTACATAGAGGATTAGATATACGGCGTGGTTATGATTCAAGCGCTACTACTCACAGACGTCCCGTGTGGGCTGTCGTTGTCGTATAGCAGGGAAACTTGCTAGATACTCTAATGCGGTAATGCGGAACCGACTTGTAGCGAAAAAAAAAAATACTTACAATTTTGGCCACCATCCGCGAACCTGGCACTGTGTATGCATGAAAGACGTATAGAAATGTTATCGTATACACTGAAGCGCCAAAGAAACTGGTATAGGCATGCGTATTCAAATATAGAGATATGTAAACAGACGACAGCGCTGCGGTCGGCAACGCCTTTCTAAGACAACGACTGTCTGCTGCAGTTGTTAGATCGGTTGCTGGTGCTACAACGGCAGTGAGTTTGGTGTTATATTTGGCGTACGAGCGATAGGACGCAGCATCTCCGAGGTAGCGATGAAATGGGGATTTTTCCGTACGACCATTTCACGGGTGTACCGTGAATATCAGGAATCCGGTAAAACATCAAATCTCCGACATCGCTGCGGCCGGAAAAAGATCCTGCGAGGACGGGACCAACGACGACTGAAGAGAATCGTTCAGTGTGATAGAAGTGCAACCCTTCCGCAAACTGCTACAGATTTCAATGCTGGACCATCAACAAAATGGTTCAAATGGCTCTGAGCACTAAGGGACTTAACGTCTGAGGTCATCAGCCCCCTAGGCTTAGAACTACATAAAGCTAACTAACCTAAGGACATCACACACATCCATGCCCGAAGCAGGATTCGAACCTGCGACCGCAGCAGGAGCGCGATTCCGGACTGAAGGGCCTAGAACAGCTCGGTCACAGCGGCCGGCGGCCATCAACAAGTGTCAAAGAGCGACCCTTTCACCGAAACATCATCGATATGGGCTTTCGGAGCCGAAGGTCCACTTCTGTACCTTTCATGACTGCATGACACAAACCTTAACGCCTCGCCTTGGCCCGTCAACATCGACATTCGACTGCTGATGACTGAAAACATGTCGGACGAGTCTCTTTTCAAATGGTATCGAGCGGATGGATTTGTATGAGTATGGAGACAACCTCACGAATCCGTGGACCCTGCATGTCAGCAGGTGACTGTTCAAGCTGGTGGAGGCTCTTTAAAGGCGTGGGGTGTGTGCAGTCGGAGTGATATTGGACCCCTGATACGTCTCGATACGACTCTGACAGGTGACACGTACGTAAGTATCCTGTCTGATGACCTGCATCCATTCACATCTACTGTGCATACCGACGTGCAATTCGAGCAGGATAATGCGATACCCTACACGTCCAAAAGTGCTACCAAGTGGCTGCAGGAACACTCTTCCGAGTTTAAAACACTTCTGCTGGCCACCAAAATCCACAGACATGAAAATTATTGAGCATATCTGGGATGCCTTGCAACGTGCAGTTCAGAAGACACCTCCTATCTGCTCGTACTCTTACGGATTTATGGACAGCCCTGCAGGATTCATAGTGTCAATTCCCTCGAGCACTACTTCAGACATTAGTCGAGTCCACGCCACGTCTTGTTGGGGCACTTCTGTGTGCTCGCGGGAGCCCTACTCGGTATCAGGCAGATGTACCAGTTTCTTTGGCTCTTCGGTGTACAATCGATTAGAAACGGGACGTGGGGAGAAAAGTTCAAACAAGTTGGAACATAGTGTTGATTTTGTTATTAACCGCCGCTTACATAATTCGTTCAATATGATCACAGGAGACGTCGACGAGATGCTGTATCCGTAAAACGACGTGATCAACAGTTGCTTGCAGCAGTTCCGATGGAATCTGTGCAACGCGTTCCGTTGTACTGTCCACCAGATCAGGTAGAGACCGAACGTTTCCCTGGTAAACGCGTCCTTTTAGATATCCCCAGACGCAAAAGTGACACGCATTCTTATCAGGTGATATTGCAGGCTATGCACGTGAAAAACCTCTGAAGATAGCACCTTCGTGGAAGACTGCATTAAGCACATCTTTCGCTGGGCGAGCGACGTGAGATGTTGCCGCATGTTGCATGAAAACGGCGTTTTTAACACAGTCGCGCTCTTCGGAAGCTGTACAACGAGGGCACGTCACGGTACACCTGACAGGCCGTCTGGGTGTATCATCTTCAAACAAGAACGGATCGAGAGTAAATGTGCTTGAGAATTCACACCTCTGAGTCACATACGGCAAGAGCAGTGGCTCTTCGTGCACAACACGCGGCTGAGTAGTACCCTAAATTCGGCAGTTATGTGTATTTCAGTGTAAAATGTGTCTTGTCACTCCACAGAATATTGCTGGCCAGATCTCATCTACTTAGATTCGTGCCAGAAACCGAAGAGTGAATTCAGAACCTTGCTGCGGATAATGAGGTTTCTGTTGTGGGTTGGCAGGAGAGCCAACGCCGTATTATTAGAGGAAGGCATGCGTTTTAGCTCACGCAGGCTGGCGTGAGGTCTGGAACAGGACAAGGAAATTAGACATTAGAAAAACGGACGTAGCTGGTGGAATACTTAACTTTAATCCATTAATGATGAGTGTCGCTCTTGACTTTACTTGACTCAGTATCAATAGTAACTGGTAATGGCGCCTTGCTAGGTCGTAGCAAATGACGTAGCTGAAGGCTATGCTAACTATCGTCTCGGCAAATGAGAGCGTATTTTGTCAGTGAACCATCGCTAGCAAAGTCGGTTGTACAACTGGGGCGAGTGCTAGGAAGTCTCTCTAGACCTGCCGTGTGGCGGCGCTCGGTCTGCAATCACTGACAGTGGCGACACGCGGGTCCGACGTATACTAACGGACCGCGGCCGATTTAAAGGCTACCACCTAGCAAGTGTGGTGTCTGGCGGTGACACCACAGTTTCAGTTGCTGCAACGCCTCAATCTTGTACTGGTGCCAGTGTAAAATACTGCGCAAAGCTTTCCGTGATGTTGACCGTGGGATGGACAACTCCCGCGACACTGCTCGGGCTCTAGCACTACCCGGGCCGCTTGCCGCATGGTCACAACCTCGTCAGTAACTTCCTCCCGCATAGGGCGCCTTCTTCTTCCATGCTGCGAGTAACTGTCGATCACGTCGTTTTACGGATGCAGCCACTCGTAGACGTCTCCGGTGATCACACCAAGCTCATCCGTGATTTCGAATTTCATTATCATCTTTACAACATTCAATGACATCGGGCCTCTCCTTACACCTTCTAGTCGGCTACGCTCTCTCAATGCGCCATTGTAATTCCTCTCGTTGACTTAACGGTTTCACTAACAGCGCACGGTCCCTCTTCTCGCTAGCCATACTGTTTCTCGCGTTATGGCTTGTCGAAGGACAGCATGGGTGTCATACCGTCAAACAAACAGCCTATAGCGCCAAATTTTCCCCTCTTGGTCAAAAATGGAACTAACTTTTTTCCAGTTAGCCCATGCAGGACCTTCGTGACCAGATTAATTATAACCACCCAGTTCATGAAAATACATAGTATAAAAGCAAAAAGGGGAGGTTTACTATCTTTTGGTTCAACAATCGATTTTTTTAAAATTGCATTTTTGGATCCGTAGAAGTGTTTAGAATCCACCCCTGAAACGGTGTTTCCGAATACGGAACGGAAATGTTTGTTATTCGCGGTTGAACAAAAAAATGCACCTGCCTGAAATCGACTTTTTTTTCGGGGATTTCAACTTTGTAGCCGCGAAAAATTATTCTATGTGCTTGCCCATGACTAAAACTGATAAAGTGATGAAGGAGCTTACGACGTACTACAGCTTGGCAATCCGACGGCATTCCAATTCGGTGGAACAGATGAAGGAGGCAATTTGGGCAACTTATTTCCACAAGTGTTCGACGGATGACCACCCACGACATCAAAATTGCGGCGGGGAAACTAGTTGGTGCAAGTGGCGCATTACAGATGCTACCGGACATTTGGACGAATATCAACACGACCAGCCGCTTTCCAAAGAAGTTCAAAAAGTGATTCGTCCGATCTACGAGGCCCTTTCGGAGGACGAGTTGTTGTATCGGTGCTTGGGAGGAAACACACAAAATTCAAATGAAAGTTTGAACGCGTGTGTTTGGACGTTACCCCCCAAGCGTTTGCATTCTGGTACGAAGACTGTCGAGATCGCGACTTTCCTGGCAGCGAGCAGCTCTAACGAAAGATTTTCAGCAACTCTGAAGACCATAACAATGGTGGACGTCGTTATTCGACTATAATCGACGCAGTTCGTCAAGTATTCGGACGACCACAGGAATCAAGCGGCCGAAAACCGCTTGTCGCCGGCCGTACGAGCGGCTCTGGAGCAGCGCAGGATGGCCCATAACGAGCAGAACGCCCTCTGTGAGGGAGAGGAAGGACTAGTTATGGACCCGGAATAGCAAATTGAACGCAAGTTGCATAATATTGCATTTATATGTAGTCAAAATTTCAAACGCGTTATTCTCGAAATGACTTTTTTTTTATCGCGCGGTATGGTAATTTCAATCTATTGAACCGGTTGGCATGATTCTTTGTTTCCGACGAAGCTAACTAAATTGTCTAGGAGTTGTACTACTTTTATTCCGATCCATCAACCATAAATATTTTTACTTGGCCGACGAAGTCGAAAAATCGATGAAAAAAACCCTATTTTTTCAAATGGCCGCCATTTTGTTTCCTATGGTCCAAATAACTTAAGCGAGATACAATTCCTAAAGAATCTTACATACTCTCACATTATGACGGTCAAACTTTACATTTAAATGGAATGTTCCCTCGTCACCAACTACTAACCGTGGAAGAAAACTGTCATCCTCCATCTTGCCAAGATCGAAATTACAGAACTCCTAGCGGTAATCATGTAAAACTCGAGAGTTTGCTCTTTCCAATAGTACATCGCTCACGCACATATCTGAAATAACATAAAAGTTATTATTTTTTTATCGGATGATTCTTTTTGATACACCCTGTATTCCGCAGCTGGTCATATAGAAGTGAGTTTTGATGAGCAACACACTTTTGGAACACTCCTTGAAACACTCGTCTACACTCTGTGTAGAAAAAAAAAGTCATTCCCAAAATGAAACATTTACCAACAGTTGCCGGCTGTCAATCTGTTAAGCACTGTTCCAGATAAGACTTGTGGTGGTGGAAGCTACATGCTCATAAAATAGAAGCAATGTACAGAAATATTATACAAGCCAATGGAGTCCAGATAATAGACCCGTCATCTTAGTCATGCAGTAATTTGGAAAGTATGGTATTCAAAATACAAGTCCATTCCATTCTCAGGTTAACAGCAGTGGCAGTTGAAGTTCACTTCATTGAGGAAGAATCAGATAATAGCAGCTAGTGAAGGGAAAGCTGACGGTGAGTAAGCTACCAGATGACATTATATTGGCCAACTACAGAATTTTATGTTCCATCCTGTGATATCAGCAGCTGCCCCAATGGAGGTGCCCTCGCAGGTTGTGGGCAATGTTAAGGTACACCCTCGTGTGTTTGAGGCCGGTGCAATAATACATAATAAGGGTCGCCTAGGAAGCGGTGCTGGTTTAGAAGTGCCACTAATTATTCTCGCTGCATGATTTAGCTTCACATCAACTTTGGGTGCAGTTGCTAAGTTTTTCTGTACTGGAGCACACAATTCTGCGTAGGGTAAACCAGTGTCACTGCAGCGACTCCACCCCACCCTGACCAGCTCGGTTACTGATGACGTCAGTTCTTGTGTTCACTATTTTGTTGTATTTTCTAACAAGGGAACATCCCCATCGCACCACCCTCAGATTTAGTTATAAGTTGGCACAGTGGATAGGCCTTGAAAAACTGAACACAGATCAATCGAGAAAACAGGAAGAAGTTGTGTGGAACTATGAAAAAAGTAAGCAAAATATACAAACTGAGTAGTCCATTTGCAACATAAGCAACATGAAGGACACTGTGAGCACCAGAGCGCCCTGGTCCCGTGGTTAGCGTGAGCATCTGTGGAGCGAGAGGTCCTTGGTTCAAATCTTCCCTCGAGCGAAAAGTTTAATTTTTTATTTTCAGACAATTATCAGAGTTCAGGCACTCACACATAATCAACTTCGCTCTCCAAAATTCCAGGACATGTTCAGATTTGCTTGGACATATACAGGATTTGACGGTCTACACACGGAAAAATTTGAAAACATTAAAAAACATATGTTTTGACAGAGCACAGAGAAAACTGTGCGACTGTGAAACTGTTGCATTCATTTGTTGCAGTTTATGTGGCACACACTTATGTTTTCATCACTTGTTTGGGAGTGATTATCACATCCACAAGAAAACCTAAATCGGGCAAGGTAGAAGAAACTTTTTACCTATTCGCTAAGTGTGCAAGTTAGGTGGGTCGACAATATATTCCTGTCATGTGACGCACATGCCGTCACCAGTGTCGTATAGAATATATCAGACGTGTTTTCCTCGATCAAATGTTTTCGGTTCCCATTGGAAAGGCACGTCCTTTCGTCTACTAATCGTACGGTTTTGCGGTGCGGTCGCAAAACACAGACACTAAACTTATTACAGTGAACAGAGACGTCAATGAACGAACGGACAGATCATAACTTTGCAAAAATAAAGTAAGTAAACTTTTCGCTCGAGGGAAGACTTGAACCAAGGACTTCTCGCTCCACAGCTGTTCACACTAACCAGTGTGCTCACATCATCCTTGATGTTGCATATGTTACCCATGGACTACTCAGTTTGTATATTTTGCTTATTTTTTCATAGTTCCACACAACTTCTTCCTGTTTTCTCGATTGATCTGTGTTCAGTTTTTCAAGGCCTATCCACTGTGCCAAATTATAACTAAACCTGAGGGGGGTGCGATGGGGAGGTTCCCTTGTAAGTAGTTCTTAAAAGCAAGGGCGAAGTAGTTTGGCTATGGGTTACTTTCTAGAAGAATACTCCCAAATACAATATTTAATTTGTGTTACGCCTCACGATTATTAAGATGATAAACATTTATCTCTATTTCACATTGATTTGGCGTCAATCTCCAGTTCCTGAAGTAATCACTCATTACGCTTAAATATGTGATCAAAGATCTTTCGAACGCTTCCAGGTTTCCTGCTTGATAAGCTGTTCCTAGGTCGTAAGCAAATTATGTACTTCTACACACATCAAAAAAAGTTTTCCATCACTCGAGTTCCCAGAACTCCAGAAGATAGACGTTGACTGTGGATATTGTATCACAGAAACACTATTCAGAGACGACACTAAACCTACCCAAAGATGTAAACAACCTTGCATGAGCAGCGCCTGTGGGTCCGATAGCCGATCAGTTCCAGTCATTCCACCTGGAAGGAGGTACACGGCTCGTGTTGTCTGTAGTTCAACCATGCCTAGACGATCAATACCGCGGTTCGATCGCGTCCGCTCAAATGGTTCAAATGGCTCTGAGCACTATGGGACTTTTCCTAGGTCATCAGTCCCCTAGAACTTACAACTACGTAAACCTAACTAACCTAAGACATCACACACATCCATGCCCAAGGCAGGATTCGAACCTGCGACCGTAGCAGTCGCGCGGTTCCAGACTGTAGTGCCTAGAACCGCTCTGCCACACCGGCCGGCTGATCGCATCCGCATTGTTACTTTTTTCCGGGAAGGGCTCTCAACAAGGGAAGTGTCCAGGCGTCTTGAAGTGAATCAAGGCGATGTTGTTCGGACATGGAGGAGGCACAGAGAGACAGGAACTGTCGATGACATGCCTCGTTCAGGCTGCCCAAGGGCTACTACTGCAGTGGATGACCGCTACCTACGGATTATGACTCGGAGGAACGCTGACAGCAACGCCGCCATGTTGAATAATGCTTTTCGTGCAGCCACAGGAGGTCGTGTTACGACTCAAACTGAGCGCAATAGGCTGCATGACGCGCAACTTCACTCCCGACGTCCATGGCGAGGTCCATCTTTGCAACCACGACACCATGCATCGCGGTACAGGTGGGTCCAACAACATACCGAATGGACCGCTAAGGATTGGCATCACGCTCTCTTCACCGATGAGTTGCGCATATGCCTTCAACCAGAAAGTCGTCGGGGACGTGTTTGGAGGCAACCCGGTCAGGCTGAACGCCTTAGCCATACTGTCCAGCGAGTTCAGCAAGGTGAAGGTTCCCTTATGTTTTGGATTGGCATTATGTTGGGCCGACGTACGCCGCTGGTGGTCTGGAAGGCGTCATAACGACTGTTAGGATTCGTGAATGCCACCCTCCGACCGACAGTGCAACCATATCGGCAGCATATTCGCGAGACATTCGTCCTCATGGACGGCAATTCCCGCTCCCAGTGCGCACATCTTGTGAATGACTTCCTTCAGGATAACGACATCTCTCGACTAGAGTGGCCAGCATGTTCCCAGACATGAACCCTATCGAACATGCCTGGGATAGATTGAAAAATGCCGTTTATGGACGACGTGACCCACCAACCACTCTGAGGGATCTACACTGAATCACCATTGAGGAGTGGGACAATCTGGACCAACAGTGCCTTGATAAACTTGTGGATAGTATGCCACGACGAATACAGGCATGCATCAATGCAAGAGGACGTGCTACTGGGTATTAGAGGTACTGGTGAGTGTGTAGCAATCTGGACCACCACCTCTGGAGGTCTCGCTGTATGGTAGTACAACATGCAATGTGTGGTTTTAAAGAGCAATAAAAAGGGCGGAAATGATGTTTTGTTGATCTCTATTCAAATTTTCTGCATAGGATCCAGATCTCTCGGAACCTAGGTGATGCAAAACATTTTTTGATCTGTGTAGATGTCTGCTCTACAATTCACGCTTCAAGTTCTGGCATTTATTCAAACCACCTTCGCACTATTTCTCCACCGTTCCACTCTCTAACGGCGCGTGGGAAAAACGATCACGAAAATCTTTCCGTACGTTGTCTGATTTCTCTTATTTCATTATGATGATCAATTATCCCCATGCTGGTTGGCGGCAGTAAAATATTTTTCACATTCAAAGAAGAAACTCGATGACTGAAATTTCGTGAAGAGAGATCGCCTCAACGAAACACTTCATTGTTTTAATGACTGCCACCCCAACACGCTTTCATATCCGCGACACTCTTTCCGCTATTTCGCGATAATACAAAACCACCGCGCGACTGCTACGGTCGCAGGTTCGAATCCTGCCTCGGGCATGGATGTGTGTGATGTCCTTAGGTTAGTTAGGTTTAAGTAGTTCTAAGTTCTAGGGGACTGATGAACACAGCTGTTAATTCCCACAGTGCTCAGAGCCATTTGCACCATTTGAATACGAAACGATCTGCCCTTCTTTGAACTTTTCAGATTTCCGCCGTCAATTCCATCTGGTAAGGATCCCATATAGTACAGCAGTCATCTTGCAGAGGACAAACAGACGTTGTGCGCGCAGTAGACCTGTTGCATTGTGTTCCGCCAATGAAACGCAGATTTTGGTTTGCCTTTCACACAACATCATGTAAATGTATACGATCGTTTCACTGTGAGTTATTTGTAACTATAATTCCTAGGTATTTATTTGAATTGGCCGCCTTTAGATTTGCGTGATTTATCGTGCAACAGAAACTTGGCAGATTCCTTTTAGTACTCATGTGGATGACTTTATATTTTTCATTATTTAGACTCAGCTGCCACCTTTCGCACCATACAGACATCTTGCCTAAATCATTTTGAAAATAGTTTTGATCATCTGATGACTTTACAGTAGATGACTGCATGATCTGCAAACAATCTACGAGGGCTGTTCAGATTGTCTCCAATGTCGTTTACGTAGATCAGGAACAGCAGAGGGCCTGTGACACTTTCCTGGGGAACGCTAGATATTGCTTCTGTCTTGTTCGATGACTCTGCGTCAGTTACTACGAACTGTGACCTTTCTGGCAGGAACACACGATTCCAAAGGGACAACTGAGACGATATTCCATAAGTATGCAATTTGATTATAAGTCGCTTATGAGGTAAGGTGTCAATAGCCTTCTGGAAATCTAAAAATATGCAATGACTTTGATATCCTCCGTCTACAGCACTCATTGCTTCGTGCGAATAAAGAGTTAGTTGCGTTTAACAAGACGATAGTTTCTGAACCCTTGCTTTCTGTGTGTCGACAGACAGTTGACTGCTACGGTTCGAAAACAGTATATGTTCCAAAATCCAACTGCAAATTGACGTTAGCGATATAGATCTGTAATTCATCGGATTACTCCTATATTGGTGTAACCAGCCCAACTTTCCTGTCTTTTGGTACCGATCTTTCGTCCTGCTCGCTGTTGTATATGATTGGAGCTACTGTATAAGTGTACTCTGAAAGGCACGTAATTGCTATGCCGTCTGGACCGGAACGTTTACCTTTAGTAAGAGCTTTTAGCTGCTTCGCTACACCGAGGATATCTAACTGCTACTCATGTTGACAGTTGTTCTTGATTGGAATTCTGGAATATTTACTTCGTCTTTTTTGCCGAAGGAATTTCAGAAACCTGTGTTTAAAAACTCCGCTTTAATAGCATTGTCATGGGTAATATTGCCTTTGGTATCGCGCAGTGATGATATTGATTGAGTCTTGGAGCTGGTGTTCTTTACAAACGAGCAGAATCTCTGTGGATTTTCTGTCAAATTTAGAGAGTGAGTTTCATTGTGGAAGCTATTAAAAGCATCTCGCACTGAAGTCTGAGTTAAGTTTCGAGCTTCAGTAAAAAATTGCCAATTTTTAGCAATCTGTTTTCGTTGCTTCTGCAACAGTGGTCTGTCCTGTTTTGTGTACCATGTTGGACAAGTACCATCTTTTATTCATTTACTCGGTACAAATCTCGGAGTCGCCTCAGATACTATTTCTTTGATTTCGAGCCACATCTGGTCAGCAATTACATACTTAATTGGAAAAGAGTGCAGACTGTCTCTTACTAAGTCGTCAAGTGAAATTTTATCTCCTTTTTTTTTGTAAGTAGATATATTTTCTGTTTACTTTTGGCGGCTTTGGATGCTGCGGTGTCAGTCTCCTCTGTATCAGTCATGATCGCATTTTTTCAGGATTATTTGATGCTAAGAGGTTAAACATCAATCTCAACATTAAATCTCAACCATTTACACTTCTAGTACGCTCCTGAACTAACTGCTCAAAACAGTTTGCGGAGAACGCATTTAGTACAATTTCTGACGATGTTTTATACTTACCACCGGCATTGAACACGTATTTTCACCAACATATCGAGATTGAAGTCACCATCAACTGTAATTGGATGAGTAGGGCACCTGCTGGAGATGATACTCAAGTTTTCTTTGAATTGCTTAGCAATTGAATCATCTGAGACGGGGAGGTCGGTAAAAGTGACCAATTATTATTATTTTTTTCCTGTTGCCTCTGTCCATACTAACTCACAGGAGCTGTCTACTCCAGTGTCACCACAAGGTACATTTATTTCTAACAGCAAAAAACACGCCTCCACCAACTATATTTAATGTATCCTTTCTGAACACCATTAGGTGCTTTTTGATAATTGCAGCTGAATTTATCTCCGGCTTTAGCCAGCTTTCATTATCAGTAACTGTTTGAACTACAGTGAATTCTGTTAGTGCTTGGAGCTCTGGTTCTTTTCCAACACAACCACAATAACGTTTGCTACTATCTACTGTCTTCCTGTGTTTGTCTTGCACCCTTTGAGACTGAAGCCCTTTCTGCACTTTCCCAAGACCGTCTAACCCCAAAAAACGCCAAGTACATTCTTCACAGCCCATGATACCCGTGTATCCGCCTCCTTCACCTAGTGGACACCTGACCTATAAAACGCACCTACGCGGTAGCAGGACCCTCTGAGTCTCTGATTCATACCCTGCACTCGGCTCTGTACCAAAGGTCGGTCCTCCCGAGGATGCTAGATATGGTGAGCACTGGCTTCATCTCGCAACCAAGACTGACATTCTTTACCACTTCAGCTAGCCGTCCGAAATCAAAGAGAATTTCTTCTGATCCAAAGCGACGTACGTCGTCAGGACGGACATGAACCACTCCACCATCACTTGCCGTTGGCGTGCGTCCGGAAGCACCCGTTCCACATCTCGAGTGACTTTCTCTCCCGCTATGGCCACAGAATGTACAGTGAATTTCTTCGCCTGTATAGCAGCCATAGCCCTAACAGGTCTCATTAAGCCCCTGATACTGGAGCTCCCAGATACCAGTAACTCACCTCTGTGAATGTCCAGATCTTGTGGGCTGAGAAGGTTCCTCTGGAACAGAGAAAGGGACTTCATCCGGTCGCGATTTCTGTCAGTTACAGATACCGTCCGTCAGGCGAACCGGGGAGACCCTTCGATGGACCCTCTTGGAAGTCTTCTACATCTACATCTACATTTATACTCCGCAAGCCACCCAACGGTGTGTGGCGGAGGGCACTTTACGTGCCATTGTCATTACCTCCCTTTCCTGTTCCAGTCGCGTATGATTCGCGGGAAGAACGACTGTCTGAAAGCCTCCGTGCGCGCTCGAATCTCTCTAATTTTACATTCGTGATCTCCTCGGGAGGTATAAGTAGGGGGAAGCAATTTATTCGATACCTCATCCAGAAACGCACC
The DNA here is from genome assembly GCF_023864275.1 of Schistocerca cancellata. Lineage (NCBI taxonomy): Eukaryota > Metazoa > Arthropoda > Insecta > Orthoptera > Acrididae > Schistocerca > Schistocerca cancellata. The sequence goes on from NC_064631.1 coordinate 177,390,327, forward strand.
CTCTCGAAACCTGGCGAGCAAGCTACACCGCGATGCAGAGCGCCTCTCTTGCAGAGTCTGCCACTTTAGTTTGTTAAACATCTCCGTAACGCTATCACGGTTACCAAATAACCCTGTGACGAAACGCGCCGCTCTTCTTTGGATCTTCTCTATCTCCTCCGTCAACCCGATCTGGTACGGATCCCACACTGATGCGCAATACTCAAGTATAGGTCGAACGAGTGTTTTGTAAGCCACCTCCTTTGTTGATGGACTACATTTTCTAAGGACTCTCCCAAAGAATCTCAACCTGGTACCCGCCTTACCAACAATTAATTTTATATGATCATTCCACTTCAAATCGTTCCGCACGCATACTCCCAGATATTTTACAGAAGTAACTGCTACCAGTGTTTGTTCCGCTATCATATAATCATACAATAAAGGATCCTTCTTTCTATGTATTCGCAATACATTACATTTGTCTATGTTAAGGGTCAGTTGCCACTCCCTGCACCAAGTGCCTATCCGCTGCAGATCTTCCTGCATTTCGCTACAATTTTCTAATGCTGCAACTTCTCTGTATATTACAGCATCATCCGCGAAGAGCCGCATGGAACTTCCGACACTATCTACTAGGTCATTTATATATATTGTGAAAAGCAATCGTCCCATAACACTCCCCTGTGGCACGCCAGAAGTTACTTTAACGTCTGTAGACGTCTCTCCATTGATAACAACATGCTGTGTTCTGTTTGCTAAAAACTCTTCAATCCAGCTACACAGCTGGTCTGATATTCCGTAGGCTCTTACTTTGTTTATCAGGCGACAGTGCGGAACTGTATCGAACGCCTTCCGGAAGTCAAGGAAAATAGCATCTACCTGGGAGCCTGTATCTAATATTTTCTGGGTCTCATGAACAAATAAAGCAAGTTGGGTCTCACAGGATCGCTGTTTCCGGAATCCATGTTGATTCCTACATAGTAGATTCTGGGTTTCCAAAAACGACATGATACTCGAGCAAAAAACATGCTCTAAAATTCTACAACAGATCGACGCCAGAGATATAGGCCTATAGTTTTGCGCATCTGCTCGACGACCTTTCTTGAAGACTGGGACTACCTGTGGTCTTTTCCAATCATTTGGAACCTTCCGTTCCTCTAGAGACTTGCGGTACACGGCTTTTAGAAGGGGGGCAAGTTATTTCGCGTACTCTGTGTAGAATCGAATTGGTATCCCGTCAGGCGCAGTGGACTTTCCTCTGTTGAGTGATTCCAGTTGCTTTTCTATTCCTTGGACACTTATTTCTTCTGTTGCTTGCCACAGCTTGAAACAACCTCTCACTCGACAACAGGTAAGGTCTCATCTTCAGTGCAGGCGGAACTGGATCGATCGGGGGAGACGAGGAACGTGCTGCACATACTTCACGTTCGGACCTCCACGGTGATGCCCTCGGGCAACAGCCTCAAGCTGCGTGACCGAAGCCAGGACCGTCTGGAGCTGTGAGCGAGAGATGAGAAACTCGGCTCGCATCTGAAAACAGCAATTTCAGTTCCTTTCCATACTAAATATGGTGGAACTATAGACTAGATAGTAATTAAAACGCGAAAGTGCCACTGCTAGATACAAAAATACGCAACAAATTAATATCTCAGGATACAATGCACACAGTAAGTAAAAAATATAAGTCGCTTCTGGTTATTAGAAGCTCGATACAACTCACAAACGAAATGCCGGGCTCCGATGTGCTGCTGACGATACGGACGTTGCTGCCGAGCTATCTAGATTAAACACTACAAGATTGAAAAGGGTTGGTGTAAAGCACAAAACCCTGTGGTAGCCCATAATTCAATCTTCGGCATCTACTACATTCTTTCCCTAAGGAATATTCGGAATCGCCTGTTGCCAAGTACGCTATCCGTTAGATTAACCAGTATTTTGCGTATTATGCTTTCTGCAAATTTAAGTAGCAGGCCATAGTACCGTACGCTATCAAATGCGGCAGTAAGATTAACAAATGCCACTGCCGTCTGTAGTTTATGCTGGTAGCCTGTTTCGATAAAATATGCTAATAATGTCAACACCTGATCACAGCAACTGCTATTCTTTCGAAAATCGTTTTCTCGACGTGGAGTTACTCTGTCAGTCAATGGTTGGATTCGACTTAGTAAAATCGTATTTAGTAGTTTATAAACTACGCTAGGTAGTGAAAAAGGTCTGTAATGTGATAGTTGCCATCTTTGCCAGGTTTTTTGGTGACTGCTTCTTTTTCAGCCTAAATATTGTTGGCAGTTTTCCAGTTCTCAGAAGCACTACAATGTTACACTGTTCGGTTTTCGTGCCCACGTTTTTCGGGAACGCCGAATACATTTCATCTAACAGCAGCTGCTTTGTTTATACGCGGCTTCCTCCTGTTCACTAGTTTTTAACTCGCAACGGGATACTAGCTGAGAGCGTTTGAGTCGGAACTACGTCCTCACGAGTCTAGTGCGGTGGTGCATTAGGTACGCATGAAAAATCGTGCTTGACCGGGACTTGAACCCGGATTTCCTACCTATAGCGAGCGGTTGACATAACCGTTTCGGGTACCTACATAAGGTCCCCAGATCGATCCAAACCTCCACACTCCACTTTGTCTACGTCTGCTAATGCTCGCAACACTACGTGAATAGTGAGACAACAACGTGTTTATCGTTATTATTACCGTCCTTTTGCCCGTGTAGATGCTTATTACAAGTTTTCTTTTTCAATGTTTGTTCCTTCAGACATGCATGCAGTGGTCAAGGCGACCGCTTGCGATATGTGGAAAATCTGGGTTCCAGTCCTGCTCCAGCCCAAATTTTCGTGTGTCATTAATAGATACTATATCTACACCTGATACAGCTAATGTCAAAGAATTCACGACCAGCGAATAAACTTGGTAATATTTAAGATAGCTATGGATCGTAAACAATGTCTGTTCCTTCAGATATGCAGGAATGTCTGATGGAACTGGCATTGTAAAATAAACATGAAAGTCTCTTCGGATTTGCTGCCGGATCCTAAAATCAACTCGATTCGATATTTCGGCGAAGATGAGTCCCGCTGAGAACAGGACTCATCAGCAGAAGCAGCGTTCTCCTGAAAGATGGCGAACAGTTGGATCGCCGAAATATCGAATAGAGCTGATTTTAGGATCCAGCAGCAAACCCAAAGAGACTTTCAAGACTTATTACGCCGGGAAAGTCTACGAAGTCACAAACATGGTGTACTCTAATAGATGACGCTTGCTTTGTGTTTGCATCGCGGTCTGCTTGTATAAAATCTCTGTCAAAGATATTGCCCAGCATTGTAAGTTCTTAGATGAGGAGAGTCAGAAGATGATCCTGTAAACGGAAAAGCGGTTCACGAAATTAGCTGGTACTGGAGAACATCTGCAGGTTGTGTATTTCATTGATAAATACACTACTGGCAATTAAAATTGCTACACCAAGAAGAAATGCAGATGATAAACGGGTATCATTGGACAAATATATTATACTAGAACTGACATGTGATTACATTTTCACGCAATTTGGGTGCATAGATCCTGAGAAATCAGTACCCAGAACAACCACCTCTGGCCGTAATAACGGCCTTGATACGTCTGGGCATTGAGTCAAACAGAGCTTGGATGGCATATACAGGTACAGCTGCCCATGCAGCTTCAACACGATACCACAGTTCAGCAAGAGTAGTGACTGGCGTATTGTGACGAGCCAGTTGCTCGCCCACCATTGACCAGACGTTTTCAGTTGGTGAGAGATCTGCATAATGTGCTGCCCAAGGCAGCAGTCGAACATTTTCTGTATCCAGAAAGGCCCGTACAGGACCTGCAACATGTGGTCGTGCATTATCCTGCTGAAATGTAGGGTTTCGCGGGGTTCGAATGGAGGGTGGAGCCACGGGTCGTAACACATCTGAAATGTAACGTCCACTGTTCAAAGTGCCGTCATTGCGAACAAGAGGTGACCGAGACGTGTAACCAATGGCACCCCATACCATCACGTCGGGTGACGAATACACTCTTCCAATGTGCGTTCACCGCGATGTCGCCAAACACGGATGCGACCATCATGATGCTGTAAACAGAACCTGGATTCATCCGAAAAAATGACGTTTTGCCATTCGTTCACCCAGGTTCGTCGTTGAGTACACCATCGCAGGGACTCCTATCTGTGATGCAGCGTCAAGGGTAACCGCAGCCATCGTCTCCGAGCTGATAATCCATGCTGCTGCAAACGTCGTCGAACTGTTGGTGCAAATGGTTGTTGTCTTGCAAACGTCCCCATCTGCTGACTCAGGGATCGAGAAGTGGCTGCACGATCGGTTACAGCCATGCGGATAAGATGCCTGTCATTTCGACTGCTAGTGATACGAGGCCGTTGGGATGCAGCACGGCGTTCCGTATTACCCTCCTGAACCCACCGATTCCATATTCTGCTAACAGTCATTGGATCTCGACCAACGCGAGCAGCAATGTCGTGATACGATAAACCGCAACCGCGATAGGCTACAATCCGACCTTTATCAAAGTCGGAAACGTGATGGTTCGCATTTCTCCTCCTTACACGAGGCATCACAACAACGTTTCACCAGGCAACACCAGCCAACTGCTGTTTGTGTATGAGAAATCGGTTGGAAACATTCCTCATGTCAGCACGTTGTAGGTGTCGCCACTGCCGCCAACCTTGTGTGAATGCTGTGTAAAGCTAATCATTTGCATATCACAGCATCTTCTTCCTGTCGGTTAAATTGCGTGTCTGTAGCACATCATCTTCATGGTGTAGCAATTTAAATGGCCAGTAGTGTATTACGATGGCCTACCAAACAGTGATAATAGTATCCACTACATTACATCTATAAAAAAGTATTTTTTTGGATGCTGTACTTTACGAATAGTTTATTCTATGTTCGTCGCACACCTTAACCTACTTTCGCCTTAGAATCTTGAGGTTTCAATAATGGCTATTTCTGAATTTCCGTGCGTGCGTTCTGTTACATTTGTGTGACATGAAGGTAATTACCATTCACTCAGTTTTCCTAGGTTATCTCTGCCGATCGCTTTTGTAAATAAATAAATGGCCGTAGATACACCTGATGCGTCTCGACTATTTCCGTAAGTCAACGTCGTCGAACTTGCTTGCTCGAGAGCCAGTATCTACACTGTGGAGCGGCACCTCGTGCCGCATGTATAGCAGTCTTGTTATTAATTGGTAACCTATATAAACTGCTATGTTACGAGCCACTAATAGGCTAGTTGCAGCGAAGGGGGCGGCCCGCGGACCCCCAAGTACTGATCGTTAAAAATCGGCACCATTCGAAACACTTCGTGTCGACTGATCTCTGATTCAGATTGCTGCCCAACCTCAGTAACCTACACTTGTTTCACTTTGCCTGAATATGTGATGGTGTCTTGTCAGTGTGGGCGGATGATTAATCCGCACATATTACAGAAATGAATGAATGTGTATGTGTGTGTGTGTGTGTGTCTGTAACGTTGTTCCACATCCCCTCCTAAACCACTGGACCGATTTCGACCAGAATCTGTACACATGCGTACCTTACTTTCAGGCAGCAGCCGCTGTGGGTGTGAGAACACCTACCTATCAGAGAGATGGGGGTGGGTGCGGCAGTGAAAAAGGAGCTTAGTCCGCGACGCGAGAATTCTCAGACTTCGTTAATACAGAATTTGAGAACGAAAGCACTTAACAACTTGCAACCAATTTTACACATAGTTTCAAACTTTTATGAAATTTTTCCACGCTAACAACCCCTGCAAAATGATGAAAGGAAAAATATTTACCACCCACTACTTATCACTTACCAATTACTACTTACTACTTTCCTGAACTGACCTGTCCGGCCTATTTTCTGCAAAGAGTAGGATATTCATACTTGTTTACACATGAGGCACGATGCGACTGGAGATTTCTAATTAATTGTATTGCAGTTCGTCGTTAACATGGCTGGCCTCTCAGCTGTAAACTGCACTAACTATTGCAAAAGATGGTTTGCGCATGTTTAGATTTACAAAGTGATCCTGAAGGAAAAAAGTAGTGGACCATAAACCGCCTCCGAGACAACTAGGAACCACGACCTGGTGGATGAATTGTCCACTGTAAATATACGTTAGTAAAAATAGTTATAAACATGAAGTGGATTAGTGATTAAAATTCTTCTGGGTACTATGCCGTGTCATTGCTAAAAACTAACGACAATAATAAACTAAACCGACGTTTCGGCCGAATTGCAACGGCGTTCCTCAGGGCACGACTGGTTTTGCATGGGGATAGGTGCTTCTATTTATTACTATCGATGTCTGACGTCACGGTTGTAAAACTTTTAATTGGCCCTCTGATAGGATTGGCTAGTAATGACGTAAGGGAAGATGGAAGGAAAGAGGCTATTCGTGGATGTCCATTGGTAGCTGTCCGCCCATCAGCGATCGGCTTCTGGTTGGCAAGTTTTCCTCTTGGTGTGCCCGGGTCTAGGGGTAGCGTCTTTGATTCATAATCAAAACGTCTTCGATCTCGGGTTCGATCCCCGCCACTGCCTAAATTTTGATAAATAATCACCATTGGCGGCCGAAGACTTCCGGCATAAGAAGTCAGCCTCATTCTGCCAACGGCCTTGTCAAAGAGGGCGGAGGAGCGGATAGAGGTTCAGGGCACTCTCTTGTCCTAGGGGTGGGAAATTGCCCCTAAAGGCGGAAGAATCAACAATGATCAACGACATGAGGATGCAGAAGGCAATGGAAACCACTGCATTAAAGACACGTAACGTGTATCCACAGGACATGTGGCCTGTAATTGAAGAAGTGTCATGATGATCTCTCCATTGGCAAAAGATTCCGGAATAGTCCCCCATTCGGATCTCCGGGAGGGGACTGCCAAGGGAGAGGTTACCATGAGAAAAAGTTTGAATAATCAACGAAAGGATAACGTTCTACGAGTCGGGGCGTGGAATGTCAGAAGCTTGAACGTGGTAGGGAAACTAGAAAATCTGAAAAGGGAAATGCAAAGACTCAGTCTAGATATAATAGGGGTCAGTGAAGTGAAGTGGAAGGAAGACAAGGATTTCTGGTCAGATGAGTATCGGGTAATATCAACAGCAGCAGAGAATGGTATAACAGGTGTAGGATTCGTTATGAATAGGAAGGTAGGGCAGAGGGTGTGTTACTGTGAACAGTTCCGTGACCGGGTTGTTCTAATCAGAACCGACAGCAGACCAACACCGACAACGATAGTTCAGGTATACATGCCGACGTCACAAGCTGAAGATGAACAGATAGAGAAAGTGTATGAGGATATTGAAAGGGTAATGCAGTATGTAAAGGGGGACGAAAATCTAATAGTCATGGGCGACTGGAATGCAGAGTAGAAGAAAAGGTTACAGGAGAATATGGGCTTGGGACAAGGAATGAAAGAGGAGAAAGACTAATTGAGTTCTGTAACAAGTTTCAGCTAGTAATAGCGAATACCCTTTTCAAGAATCACAAGAGGAGGAGATATACCTGGAAAAGGCCGGGAGATACGGGAAGATTTCAATTAGATTACATCATGGTCAGACAGAGATTCCGAAATCACATACTGGATTGTAAGGCGTACCCAGGAGCAGATATAGACTGAGATCACAATATAGTAGTGACGAAGAGTAGGCTGAAGTTCAAGACATTAGTCAGGAAGAATCAATACGCAAAGAAGTGGGATACGGAAGTACTAAGGAATGACGAGATACGTTTGAAGTTCTCTAACGATATAGATACAGCAATAAGGAATAGCGCAGTAGGCAGTACAGTTGAAGAGGAATGGACATCTCTAAAAAGGGCCATCACAGAAGTCGGGAAGGAAAACATAGGTACAAAAAAGGTAGCTGCGAAGAAACCAAGGATGTAGTCAACAACCTTAACACTGCAGGTGTTTACGAACTATGGTGTGAGTGCGGAGCTGTCTACATAGGAGAAACAGGGAGACCTGTCAGCTTACGAGTAGCAGAACACGAACGCTATGTCCGATTACAAAACATAACAAATCGGCGTTAGCGGAACACCACCGTGACTGTGGACAACCTATCAGGTTCCAGGAGGCCCGAGTACTGGCGAAAGAATCGTGGATGCGAGAACGCAAAATACGGGAGGCGATCGAAATTATTAAGCAGCCTGACAACATCAACAGAGAAGACGGCTACGAACTCCAGGCGTCCTGGCTGCCGGCCATGCCAGTCCAACGGGCCGCGAGCGGTCGCGGGGCAGAAGCCACACGGGACACGGGCGTATTGTAAGTAGGCTGTTTAGGTTCTTATATTGGTAACGCCACCGCCACGTAGCGCTCTGTATGAAAATCACTGGCTGTGCTGTGTGCAGCCTGTGGCTGGGTGGCATTGTTGGAATTTGCTATTGTAGTGTTGGGCAGTTGGCTGTTAACAGCGCGTAGCGTTGCACAGTTTGAGGTGAGCCGCCAGCAGTGGTGGATGTGAGGAGAGAGAGCAGCCAGCAGTGGTGGATGTGGGGAGAGAGATAGAGGAATTTTGAGAGCGGACGATCTGGACGTGTGTCCATCAGAGACAGTAAATTTGTTACACTGGATGTCATGAACTGATATATATATATATATATATATATATATATATATATATATATATATATAATGACTTTTGAACACTATTAAGGTAAATACATTGTTTGTTCTCTAAATATCAAAATCTACCTTCTGCTAACTATGCCTATCAGTAGTTACTGCCTTCAGTAGTTTGAATCTTTTATTTAGCTGGCAGTAGTGGCGCTCCCTGTATTGCAGTAGTTTGAGAAACAAAGATTTTTGTGAGGTAAGTGATTTGTGAAACGTATAGGTTAATTTAGTGAGGGTCATTCTCTTGTAGGGATTATTGAAAGTCAGATTGCGTTGCGCCAAAAAAATATTGTGTGTTAGTTTAAGCACAGCCATGTATAATTTTTCTAAGGGGACGTTTCATATGTCGACCCTTAGCAGAGGATACCTCACTGGAATCTTCTGATTTTTTCTTGTAGTTTGTGTAATTAGTGTAGCTACTGCTTATTGCTAGCGCGTAATTATAGAGAGAATCTTCTTTGTAGTTGTAGTTTTTCATTGTTGGACAGTAAAACAGTTGTGGCATGCATGCAGATTTGCACCAAGTATTTCGTAGCTGCACTTGCAATTAACTAGATATTATTTTCAGTGCTACGCTAATGTTTTTTCTTATTTTGCTCTTCAAAATGTGCTTTTCTGTGTAATCTTGTGAAATATTGTGATAATAATGGCGTGTGAAATACGTAATACTATGCTCCAAAGTAAACTAAGAAATGACAGTGAAGACGAAAGCAGTGTGTTAGCGCCACCGTGTAATGAATTAACAAATGTTCAAAGTAGTAATTTGGTAATTGTGCATAGGGAAATGGAGCGGGCTCCAAATAATGGTGTAGACAGTGAAACAATTAGTGAACAGGGAAGCATTATCGATCGATCGGTCGGCAACAGTTCGCCTCAGGAATCCGAAATGACAGGACACGATCGTGCAAATACTGTAGATTCAGGTTTTGCGTCCTCACCGTTTTCTCAAATAAGTCAAGACACATTTTCTGCTTTTCAAAATGCGAATATTGCCGGTTCAAATGCACTGCCGAATAGCACTGAGGCACATGCTTCAGACACCAGTGCATTGTTATTACAGTTAATGCAACAAATGGGACAAAGGCTACAAAAGTTAGACACAACGCTTGAACAAAATCAGAAACAAATGGGACAAAATCTTCAAAAGTTAGACACGATGGAACAAAATCAGAGACAAACACAGCAACAGCTTCAAAAGTTAGACTCATTGGAACAAACACTTGAACAAACACGTGAAGGTTTAACTGCTGAGTTACTTAAAATCGAATCGAAATGTCAATTCTTATTTATATAAATGATATGCCTTCTAGTATTACAGGTGATTCAAAAATATTTCTGTTTGCTGATGACACCAGCTTGATAGTGAAGGATCTTGTGTGTAATATTGAAACAGTAACAAATAATTTAGTTCATGAAATAAGTTCGTGGCTTGTGGAAAATAATTTGATGCTAAATCACAGTAAGACTCAGTTTTTACAGTTTCTAACTCACAATTCAACAAGAACCGATATTCTGATCAGACAGAATGGGCATATTATAAGCGAGACGGAACAGTTCAAATTCCTAGCCGTTCGGATAGATAGTAAGCTGTTGTGGAAAGCCCATGTCCAGGATCTTATTCAGAAGCTAAATGCTGCTTTATTTACCATTAGAACAGTATCTGAAATAAGTGACACTTCAACTCGAAAAGTAGTCTACTTTGCATATTTTCATACGCTTATGTCGTATGGTATTATTTTTTGGGGTAATTCCTCTGATTCAAAAAGGGTATTTTCGGCTCAAAAACGGGCTGTTCGAGCTATATGTGGTGTAAGTTCGAGAACCTCTTGTCAACCCCTATTCAAAAATCTGGGAATTCTGACATTGCCCTAACAGTATATATTTTCTTTAATGTCGTTTGTTGTTAGCAGTATTAGCCTATTCCCAAGAGTTAGCAGCTTTCACTCAGTTAATACTAGGCAGAAATCAAATCTGCATGTAGAATGCACTTCCTTGACTCTTGTGCAGAAAGGAGTGCAGTATTCTGCTGCATCCATTTTCAATAAGCTAGCACAAGAACTCAAAAATCTTAGCAGTAGCCCAAACTCTTTTAAGTCTAAACTGAAGAGTTTCCTCATGGCTCACTCCTTCTATTCTGTCGAGGAGCTCCTGGAAGAGCTAAAAAATTAAGCAAATTTCAGTGTTACATTGTTGATTGTCTTCATTTAAACTTACGACTTGTCACCTGAATATGTTTTTTTTTATATTTCATTTTATCTGTTTCTAATATCGTGTTATAATTTCATGTATTGACTCGTTCCATGACCATGGAGACTTCTCCTTAATTTGGTCCCACGGAACAATAAATAAATAAATAAATAAATAAAGTCTGTAATGACGCAAAAACACAAATTTGTGAGCATTTTCAACCTATTTTTTCGCGTCATGAAAATGCATTACAGAATCACGAAGCAGCCATAAAAGAACTGCAAACTATTGTTCATGAAAATCACGACACCTTGCAAGCTAAGACTGACTCCGTTGCATCTACTGATTCGGTTACGCAACTTGCAAAAACTCAGGAAAACTTAAAGGACACAGTAGATACGATTTCAACACAAATAGACACTCTGAAACTTGGTCCAGAAAAACGCACTGAGGAAATCTGTTCACTATCGGAGAAAGTAGCCGAAATTTGGGATCAGTTCACTAACTTATCTACAAAGGTGGATGATGATCTGAATGACACAAGACCTGTAGCCATCACTGACACAGAAGAGTATGAACAAATTAAGAAATTCAAACAAAATCAGAATCAAATTAATATTCAACACAAAAGAGAAATCCGGGAAGTACAAGATCAGTTGGCACAAGTAATACAAAAATTACATATTTCGGAGGACACTCACGCTCCAACACTGGAAGAGGGACTTAGAAATACGGAAAAGTCACAAAATAATAACACAGGGCATTTCAGAAATTATGAAAGAAATTGGCAAGGTGCATCGAATTTTGAGATGGAACCGCCGACACGACGTAACAGTGACCGACATGCGACTCGCCGACATGATGATTTTGACTATAAGCTGTTTATTACTACACGTAAATTCAAAACATTTAAGAATTCTGGCAACGACATTCATCCACAAGCGTGGCTTCAGTTCTCTCATTGTTTTCCTCCCAACTGGTCATTGGAGCACAGGTTAGAATTTATGTGTGGCTATTTAGAGAATGAACCAGCTGTAAGAATGCGATCGGTCATTCACGATTGTCACAGTGAAGGAGAATTTTATCATGCCTTCCTCTCAGCATATTGGTCTCAAGCTACACAAGACCGAGTAAAACATAGCATTATAATGATGAAACATTTCGAACAATCTGAGTTTTCCAGTCTTGTGAAATATTTCGAAGACATGTTGCACAAGAATCAGTACCTGTCAAACCCTTACAGCCCCTCAGAACTCATCGGCATTTGCTTAATCAAATTGCCTGAACATTTACGACATATTATTTTGGCAGGACGTTGCAAAGACGACATTGAAGCTTTTCAGGGACTTTTCCAAGAATTGGAAATTGACACTGACAATCGCGGGACACCAAAACAGGAACACAACAATTAAGGTCACATCCGTCACAATGACGTTCAAATTTATTACTTCGATGCCACAAACTGCATTCTCAGCACATTTGTCAGACGGTATTCACATATGCCGCTGAACGTACTTATGGAATTACGTCATTGTACGACTCGTAGTTCAGTAGATATGACGTCATAAACGTTAAGCGTAAGGCCAAAAGCCACGTGGTGCGAGCGCGGACGTGCAGCTGCAAATAAATACTTGGGCGACGCCCGGTTTCTCCGCTAGCTGATTAATAACAGCAATTCTACTTGTATTCAAATGCATTATGCAATATGGGAAACGATCATAAATGTTTAGTAAATGTGTTTGAATGTCATTTTCTTCTACTCATTGTGTTGCATTACAGAAGAGATTAAATTAGATTAGATTAGTTTTTGTTCCATAGATCCGTGCTGAGGAGATCCTCGTGGCTGTGGAACATGTCAAAAATTTTATTAAGCTGAAATAACAATATTAATAGTATGAATAAATACAATACATTATTTGTTTCTATTAAAAAAATCGTCAATGGAGTGGGAGGAGTTCACCACTAGTAAGTCTTTCAGGCCCCTTTTAAACTGATCCTTATTTGTAACTACATTTTTTATGTTTGCTGCCAAATTATTGAAGATGAGTGTTCCCGAGTAGTGGACCCCCCTTTTGAACTATAGTAAGTGCTTTTAAGTCCTTGTGCAGATCGTTTTGGTTCCTGGTATTGTATGTATGAACTGAGCTATTCGTAGGAAAAAGAGATATTATTTAGGACAAATTTCATTAAGGAGTAAATATACTGAGAGGCAATAGTTAGTATACCCAGTTCCTTGAAAAGGTTTCTACAGGACGTCCGTGAATTTACTCCACAAATAACCCGTATTACACGCTTTTGGACTCTGAAAACTTTTGTTTGACTTGAAGAGTTTACCCCAAAATATTATACCATATGATATTATGGAATGAAAGTAGGCAAAGTATGCAAGCTTTTTCATTTTTATGTCGCCTATGTCAGCTAACACTCGAGTTGCAATACAGATTTGTTAAGGCGTTTCTGCAGTTCTGTGGTGTGCTCCTCCCAAATGAATTAATTATCAAGTTGTAAACCCAGGAATTTAAGATGTCAACCTATTCTATCTGCTCTTCTTCATACTTTATACATATGCTGGGTGGAAACCTCTTACAGGTTCTGAATTGCTTATAGTGAGTCTTTTCGAAGTTTAGTGTCAGTAAGTTGGCTTTAAACCAGTTATTAATATCCATGAAAATATCATTAGCAGATCTTTCTAGAACTACACTCGACATACTATTTATTGCAATACTTGTGTCATCTGCAAACAAAACGAACTCTGCTTCCGGCAGTGTAACTGATGAAAGATCATTAATACAGAAGCCTAGCCTTTAATTTAATTTCATATTCGTTGGTACAGATCTTTACCGCATTTGAGGATGGCCGTCTCTCCACTATGTATACATCCATTACACGAAATATTCGTGACTTCGTGTTACTTCCGTATCAAGATTTATATCACAGCAGCCGATCGGTACGAGTCGTCCATCTCCCGAGTTCTTAATATGAAACTACATCTTTAATTATTTTTTTATTAAACACTGACGTACACAATTTTCCCTAACAAGAGAAAACTCAAACTTAACCTATTCATTTATTACCCACAATACACAAGCCCAACGCAATCTGACTGCCATACATTGACAACATGACTTCCAATAATTAACACAAAAGAATGGCCCTGAATTGTAAGAAATCCTAACAATAATAGAAATCCAAAAAAGTATGAAATTCAAGAAATATGAAACTACCTCAAACTCTGTTAATTGCCTAAACTCATTTCAATCACGAATCCCAACAGCGCAAACCCCGTTCTCTTTCATAAGTCACTTACCTCACAGAAAATCTTCATGACAGGAACTACAGCAAGTATCAACTACAGCAAGTAGCAACTACAACGAGCTAAATAAAGAAGATTCTAACCACTATAGACTCTAACTATTAGGAGGCATATGGTTAGCGAAAGAACGATTGTGTTGAAGAGCAATGTATTTAGAAAATTTTATCTTATTCTTGTGACATCCAGTTCCAAAAATTGCATGTTGTTGTTGTTGTTGTCTTCAGTCCTGAGACTGGTTTGATGCAGCTCTCCATGCTACTCTATCCTGTGCAAGCTTCTTCATCTCCCAGTACCTACTGCAACCTACATCCTTCTGAATCTGCTTAGTGTATTCATCTCTTGGTCTCCCCCTACGATTTTTACCCTCCACACTGCCTTCCAATACTAAATTGGTGATCCCTTGATGCCTCAGAAATGTCCTTCCAACCGATCCCTTCTTCTGGTCAAGTTGTGCCACAAACTTCTCTTCTCCCCAATCCTATTCAATACTTCCTCATTAGTTATGTGATCTACCCATCTAATCTTCAGCATTCTTCTGTAGCACCACATTTCAAAAGCTTCTATTCTCTTCTTGTCCAAACTATTTACCGTCCATGTTTCACTTCCATACATGGCTACACTCCATACAAATACTTTCAGAAATGACTTCCTGACACTTAAATCTATACTCGATGTTAACAAATTTCTCTTCTTCAGAAACGCTTTCCTTGCCATTGCCAGTCTACATTTTGTGTCGTCTCTACTTCGACCATCATCAGTTATTTTGCCCCACAAATAGCAAAACTCCTTTACAAATTGCATAGTTGTCAATAATTCCACTGCCCAAACATTGTAAACCATACATCCATCATCATACATTTCCTTGCGTATTTTCTTATGAACACATCATCTCATCTCACTTTACAATGCATGTCCTACCAACAAGAGTGTGCACTAAGAAATCGTGTCCAAGTCCTCCTCTGTCCGGTCGCTAACTGCTAGTACGTCCAACCACAGAATCTCTTGCCGAGGGCGCAGAGCGCTGTCAGCGATATTAACACAGTCTGTAACACTGGTAACATACAAATAGGCTACTTACAAGTACTGAAAGAAAATAAAAACACAGTCTCCCTCGCACATCCTCTATCACCACAGTGGCCGCGCTACTTACCCCTCTCCCCTGAGTAAAGCGGCCGACTTCACTCACGGCCGAATTCACCAACGTCAAACACAATTGATGACACGCAAAGGTACTACTATCTCTATAACTACTTTTGTTTGTTACTGAGCAGGAAAACTACACTCTTAAGAAGCTCTTCACGTATTTAGATTCGGTTGTTAGTCGCTAGATGCATATTACTGTAAAATACGGCTTAGAACCGCGGGCCGCATACGGTCCGCCACCTGCAGCTTGACGACCACTGGTCTAAGCGGACAAATGTTATCCGAAGATGCCCTCGCTCACTTCAATTGCAAATGACAAGTCTAAACATGGAAGTAATTACAATTTCAAGTTTGCCTCACCCTCAAATTATCAGGTATAAGCTCCATCGGACTTGACATTAGACATTTTGTGAAGTCACCTTATCTGCCCAGCACTTACCACAACAGGCGGATTGCGTGAAGCCTGGAACTATACAGGGTGGTCCATTGATCGTAAACGGGCCAAATATCTCACGAAATAAGCATCAAACGAAAAAACTACAAAGAACGAGACTCGTCTAGCTTGAAGGGGAAAACCAGATGGCGCGATGGTTTGCACGCTAGATGGCGCTACCACAGGTCAAACGGATATCAACTGCGTTTTTTTAAATTACGAACCCCCATTTTTATTACATATTCGTGTAGTACGTAAAGAAATAGAAGTGTTTTAGTTGGACTACTTTTCTCGCTTTGTGATAGTTGGCGCTGTAATAGTCACAAACGTATAAGTACGTGGTATCACGTAACATTCCGCCAGTGCGGACGGAATTTGCTTCGTGATACATTACCCGTGTTAAAATGGACCGTTTACCAATTGCGGAAAAGGTCGATATCGTGTTGATGTATGGCTATTGTGATCAAAATGCCCAACGGGCGTGTGCTATGTATGCTGGTCGGTATCCTGGACGACATCATCCAAGTTTCCGGACCATTCGGCGGATAGTTACGTTATTTAAGGAAAGAGGAAGTGTTCAGCCACGTGTGAAACGTCAACCACGACCTGCAACAAATTATGATGCCCAAGTAGGTGTTTTAGCTGCTGTCGCGCCTAATCCACACATCACTAGCAGACAAACTGCGCGAGTATCGTGAATCTCAAATACGTCGGTGTTGAGAATGATACATCAACATCGACTGCACGCGTACCACATTTCTATGGATCAGGAATTGCATGGCGACGACTTTGAACGTCGTGTGCAGTTCTGCCACTGGGCACAAGAGAAATTACGGGACGATGACAGATTTTTTGCACGTGTTCTATTTAGCGACGAAGCGTCATTCACCAACAGCGGTAACGTAAACCGGCATAATATACACTATTGGGCAATGGAAAATCCACGATGGCTGCGACAAGTGAAACATCAGCGATCTTGGCGGGTTAATGTACATGCGGCATTTTGTCAATGGCAATGTAAATGGTGCAATGTATGCTGATTTCCCACGTAATGTTATACAGATGTTACTACAAGATGTTTCACTGCATGACAGAATGGCGATGTACTTCCAACATGATGGATGTCCGGCGCATAGCTAGCGTGCGGTTGATGCGGTATTGAATAGCATATTTCATGAGAGGTGGATAGGTCGTCGAAGCACCATACCATGGCCCGCACGTTCACCGGATCTGACGTCCCCGGATTTCTTTCTATTGGGAAATATGAAGTGATCCACCGAAACGCCTGACAACATGCGTCAGCGCATTGTCAATGCGTTGGCGAACATTACGGAAGGCGAACTACTCGCTGTTGAGAGGAATGTCGTTACACGTATTGCCAAATGCATTGAGGTTGACGGACATCATTTTGAGCATTTATTACGTTAATGTGGTATTTACAGGTAATGACGCTGTAACGGCATGCGTTCTCGGAAATAAGGTGTGGTGCAGATACGTCGACGACACATTCGTCGTGTGGAGCCGCGTTGAGGAAAAGCATACAGTTGAAAGGTCTCTGTTGGATTCCTTTCATGTTAATTTCTTAAATCTGTTGTCATTTACGTCATAAATTCCTTTTCTAAATTTACTGTGGCGCTTCTGACTAACTGGGAGGAGACTGAGTAGTGGAACGTGTTACTTTTACACACAAACAAGAACGATCTGTCACACTACTACACTTTAAAGCACAGTTTATATGTAATTCATGTCACACAGTCTCATACGGAACCTACATCCGCAGTATCTGATAAGATACTGTCATCCCCCTTCCCTTCTGTGTGAGAGGATGAATGATACAAATGTATTTCTAGTTGCATGCTTGAGGGTAGCAGACAAGCCTGTCTGCTAGAGAACAATAGCACCAACGTCGGAACAGGTAGCTACGCTTTCTAAAAGCAAAGAGGTTTCTATCCTTAGTATGGTCCTGTCCGTCGCTTGTCATGTTGGTATAGGAAGCTGCCCCTCAGGCCACTTCCGTTTGTATTTGTGAGCCCCCCTCAGGAAGGGACCTGGTCATGCTGTCCGTGGAGAGCGTCTGAAGTGGTAACATCTCCGGCTAAGCGCGTGTCTGCTAAGTCTGTAGGCAATGGATTTCTTAAGTTCAGCCTAACTGAAAATTTAATCACCTTTATTTCAGGTTTAGCTCTAAAATATCTAATGTTATCTTAAATTGCAACGCAGTGTAATTCGCGTGTGAAGTACAGATTATTTTCCGGTAGTTGCTTTGTCACTACTTTGTGCGTAAAGTGGAACCACGTGTTGATCAGTAACTCTAACTAAGATCATCAATCTTAAATGCGAATGTGCGTGAGATTATAACGTCTCGTCTTGACAATATTTTGCAAAAGAGCAACTTTTCTTTATGTTCAACCCACGTGGGGTGTACTTTGTGAGACCAGTACCACGTGCTTATACAATTGTTTGACCCATCAGGTTAATAGTAAGACGTTAGTAACCAGTTCGAGGTTTTTCTTTTGTAAATTGCTTTTCGATGTAATTTATTTTAATTATCAAAATTATTGTGGAGTTACACTCTTTGTGTAAACCAAGTTGACCACGTGAAGCATGTGGTGTAATCATCAAAGTAGCCCTCAGCTATTCTTTTCGGGAAGATTTCACAGAGAGTTAGTATGAATTTAGTATACCAGTGTGTGGTAATTACCTGACGGACAGGATAGTGCTACGAACGTAACTTCTTTGGGTGAAAATTGAATCGGTTGGTTGTGGTTAACTTCTTCTTGCATATGTTTCAACGTTCTTCATGTGTTATTTTATGAATGCAGTGTTGTATGCAGTCTCCCAATCTTGGCTCCATATTTGATGTGTTCCGTAAGATTACAAACTCACATTTTCACAGTCCTAAATAAGGCACCAGCTTAGTTATGACTCACGTTTAATATGCTGAAATTTCAATGATCAATGTTAAAATAAATTTCCAAATATAAACTGATTTATTTCTTTTTATTTAAATTCTCTTTTTTATATATATATATATCACCGGTTGTCGTATGACTATTAAAAGATTATAATTAATGTTAGTCTGGTTGGGAATTTGGTAAGCTAGACAGGATACCTGGTGAAACAGTTGCGCAGTAATGCAGGGTTAACTTCCTCAGATAGCTCACAGCTTTTAAACCGCTTTTATTGTCTATCAGCACCGCTTACACCACAAAATAAAGCAACAACGTTACACAGTTTACTATGGCGGTACAAAAGGACCAACAGCCACGCTTTCTAGATCTGTTTGTCACAAGGAATAGTGAGAACCTGGGGCACAATGTGTGTCGTAAATTGACGCACAAGGACTGATACCGGCACGGAGTGTGAAATAACCACCCAAAACAGAAAAGAGGAATGAGTAACACTCACGTGACGTGCTCAAGACGAATACACGAGTCGCAGCTCGTCGGTCACGCGTTGTTACACACGCAATGGTACTCCATCGGTTGCATAAGAAGTGTCACAAAATATTTCGCTCATTGAAGTGATACGTCGGATAGAGCCTCTCTGCCGTACACCCCCAGGATGATGGGCTGAGTCTCCCGTTTACAGCGCAGACACTGCGTGAAGACTGTTTACAAACCGACCAAAAAAACCAAAGAGTGTTCGGATTGGCAAAGAACGAAAGGTATCCACCTCCAATGTGGTGCTATGTTGTGGCAGACTTTTCCGTTATTCGTCATTGAGGTGTAAATGGGTAGCGTCAATGAAGTGATTAAAGCACTGCGGAATTTATCAGCTTGTAGCAAAGATCAGGATAGCGTCATCATTGTGGTTTTTTGGCTTTTTAGTATGGGACTGCGGCAGTGCGGAGATTCCGAATCTGATGTGGCATGTCCACACGTTGTCCCTGAATTTGTCCGTGTACTGTACTCTTTCCTTAGCGATTTACGCTTGTGAACTCATTGGATTCGTTAACTTTGTACACAAAGACAGAGCTCCACAAGTAAGTGGCCGTGGTGGACGATACAACAGTTTCATCTACGTATTTTAAAAGCATTTTTATTCGGTTTTAGCCGTTCACGCTTGGGTACTTGGGTAGTTCATTCGAATGAAATATTTTAACAGTTAATGGAGACAACGTCGGCGTGGCAGAGAGCACTAAGTTTTATTAAATGTTTGATACTACACACAAAATTTCTAAGAAACGATACAAAAGCAAATGTAAATGTCGTGTGACTAGGGCCTCCGGTCGGGTTGACCGTTCGCCGGGTGCAAGTCTTTCGATTTGACGCCACTTGCGCGTCGATGGGGATGAAATGATGATGGTAGAATGAAGGCTTTCACGACCGGGTGACATGGCTGTTGATATACTTTCCGGGATGTGAGGTCGTGGTCCAAGAACTTTTCTGCTCCTTACGTTTCGTCCAGGACTGCGCTGGACTTCCTCAGAGGCGCTGCTACGCTGAGTCTTGCCGATGATGGTTAGGACAACACAACACCCAGTCCCTGAGCGGAGAAAGTCTCCGACCAAGCCGGGAATCGATCCTGGGCCCTTAGAATTGACATTCTGTCGCGCTGACAACTTTTTTTTGTTTTTTTTTTTTTGTTGGATATTGATCGTTGCATTTGGTCTGGGCGAACGTCACAAGGCATCCGTTCAAGTAGATCGTTGATTCTTCGACTCAGTTTTTTTATTACAGAGAGCACGCAGTCCTGTGACCCAACACGCTGAGTTACCGTGACGGCGCCACTCGGCTACCGGGGGCGGACGATACAAAAAAAGGAAATAAAGATAACAGTTTACAAAGCAAATATGATGCCGACGGTGCATACAGAAAGCGAGACGTGGGTACGGGTAGCATCGATGCTGAAGCTAACGTAGAAGAGGTTGTTTCGAGCTGTAGACGTAGTTTTATGTGTATCTCTAGGCGGCTGCTCTAGTGGAAACATGATCAGCGTCGATGACAAACGCGAAAAATTAAAAGCATACAGAGTAAAAACATGATGTACAAGAAACGTCTGGACGACTACGTTACAGGCGTGTGATCATGCAGGCTGGCTCTCTTTTGAAGTCAGCAGAAGAGGCTCTGGGAAACCAAGCAAACAATAGCGTACTAGTCCAATCCTAGCGTTAAGGTTCTTTTTAACATTTAAATAATCCCCGTGTGGACGTAGTTTTGTCGAAGAGTTAGGATGATGTGCACGGACGACAAACATTAGTATATAAAATAAAGCACCGCCGTTAAAGAGGAAAGGGAGGCAGTTAATCTGACTCTTCTCGAATGTCTCGTAAACCAGTACGACGAATTAAAGAAAAAGAACCTCGCACAAGGTTAGACGAGTTCCGATCACCGGTAAGTAAAAAACCGCCCAATGGCAGCGGAGATCGCCAAACCCACCCCTGTCACTAGCTGCCCACTGATTCTCCCCAAAACAGTAATTTTTCAGGGAGTCTGCAGTTAAGTGACACACGTCCTGTACAACACAGCTTGCTAAAAACAGTCTCTGTTGCCCCTGCACTCCCTGGAGATGTAATCTGCAGCGGATGACTTTGGGTGGGCGGCGCCAGGGCGGACTGCTTTCCAGGCACAGTGCGGCCTGGTTCTAATACCTGCTTGGCATTCCCTCCGCGTGGGGCGAGCGGCTATTCTATAGATGGGGGTGGAGGGCTGCCACCCTGCAGTTTATCTCCCTACCGCGCTTCCCTCATCCTCTGGGGAGTCCAAACCCTCCAGTAATTACCTTCCTTTGCATAGTTTTACTACAAGAGTTTGGACTGAGAATTCGAGAACCACTTTTTCAAGTCCCAAACGTTGTTTTAAAATTATCAAATTCTGGTAAGTCAGCATCTGGCCACATCAAAAGATATTTGACAAAAGTTTTCTTTCCCAGTCCAGGAGAAAAATTTATTGTTGTTAAATTTTTAGGGTGGTCAATGTGAAAGAATCTTTTTTGTGCATCGTACCCGAGGACAAGGAGCCTGTCCATCTGGGTGATGCCAAAATGCTCGGCGGGACAGGTACTGCCGTTGAACATTTGTGGCTTTCGATACTGGAAGAACTCTGTGAGAAAATTTTTAGATCCAGTTCTGCTGAATGATTACAGTGTCAAATCTCCACCTGAGAAACAATGTAGCCTAGATGTAGTCACCAGTACAAGTCAATTCCTTTTGCCGAAATTTTGCAGTGAAGAGCACTTGCTGGTACAAATCAAGACATTAGGAGTATAGCCCACCACCGTTTGATAATCCCGCTGAATTTTATTTTATATTGTGTTGTCCACTATGTGTATTAAAATGGCTTAAAGCACTATGGGACTTAACATCTCAGGTCATCGGCCCCCTAGACTTAGAACTACTTAAACCTGACTAACCTAAGGACATCACACACATCCATGCCCGAGGCAGGATTCGAACCTGCGACCGTAGCAGCCGCATCGTTCCGGACTGAAGCGCTTAGAACCGCTCGGTCACAGCGGCTGGCCTATGTGTATTATGTGAAGAAACTTCGCTCATTTTATGTGCATGGTGTAAAAATAGTTATGTTTTGAGCATTTATTTGCAGATTATCATGATTCTAATGATTTTATATCCTGATAATAAGTTAGTTATTATTTTCAGTTCACAAATTACCCTTACGTAAGATGGTAAACAAAATTCAAGAAAACTTGAACAAAAAAATAATAATTTAAAACATAAATACAAAGATAAGTAAAACAAATAATTATAATGATAATGAACATCTAGATATTTTATGTAGATCTGTTGCAAATACTGCCATAGCACACTGTGTACTAATTTTATTCCAAAAATGGCATTTCAGAAACCAGCTTTATTACACGTGGATGGATGTGGTATTTACACATGGATGGATGTGTTGAGACAGCTCCTTTGACTGGTGTTGTAACAAAAGTTTTCATTTTGCAAAATTAATTAACGGTGGTGGAGTATTTTGCAAAATTTCAGTGTTGATTATACAGTTTTCAAGAATGTTAATCACATTTCCACTGCTATATGGAACATGTTTTTGTATTTCATGGTTCGAACATATCCCCTCTAAATCTAATATGCCAAATTACCATTCCGTGCGTGTTCTGTCAGTTAAAAGTGAAATGGCGAAACGAAAAAATGCGTACCCCATTATTCTTACCCCTTTGCGTACCCGCCATGGGTCATCGAGTCGATTTATTTACACCTGGGAATGCTCCCCTTGTCAGTATAGAGGCAGTATAGCGCGGGTAGTATCACAGAGGCAGTGCAGCGTACGTAGTGTTGCAAAGGCATTGTAGTGTATTTTGTGTGACAAAGGCAGTGTCGTGGTGTTTTGTGTCACAGAGGCAGTGTATGGTGTTTGGCGTCACAGAGACAGTGTAGCAGGTGTAGTGTCACAGAGGCAGTGTAGCGTGTGTAGCGCCCCGGGGCAGTATAGTGCGTGTAGCGTCACAGATGCAGTTATCACGTGCACTGTCAGAAGGGCTGTGTACTGTGCGTAGGTCTCAGAGTCGTGTAGTACGTGTAGTGTCAGCGGCAGCGTTGCATACACTGAGAAGCCAGAACGTTATGACCACTGACCACCGTGACGATGGATGCCGCCTATTGGCGTTGCGGGCGCGTGACAAAGTAACGAAAATACACTCCTGGAAATGGAAAAAAGAACACATTGACACCGGTGTGTCAGATCCACCATACTTGCTCCGGACACTGCGAGAGGGCTGTACAAGCAATGATCACACGCACGGCATAGCGGACACACCAGGAACCGCGGTGTTGGCCGTCGAATGGCGCTAGCTGCGCAGCATTTGTGCACCGCCGCCGTCAGTGTCAGCCAGTTTGCCGTGGCATACGGAGCTCCACCGCAGTCTTTAACACTGGTAGCATGCCGCGACAGCGTGGACGTGAACCGTTATGTGCAGTTGACGGACTTTGAGCGAGGGCGTATAGTGGGCATGCGGGAGGCCGGGTGGACGTACCGCCGAATTGCTCAACACGTGGGGCGTGAGGTCTCCACAGTACATCGATGTTGTCGCCAGTGGTCGGCGGAAGGTGCACGTGCCCGTCGACCTGGGACCGGACCGCAGCGACGCACGGATGCACGCCAAGACCGTAGGATCCTACGCAGTGCCGTAGGGGACCGCACGGCCACTTCCCAGCAAATTGGGGACACTGTTGCTCCTGGGGTATCGGCGAGGACCATTCGCAACCGTCTCCATGAAGCTGGGCTACGGTCCCGCACACCGTTAGGCCGTCTTCCGCTCACGCCCCAACATCGTGCAGCCCGCCTCCAGTGGTGTCGCGACAGGCGTGAATGGAGGGACGAATGGAGACGTGTCGTCTTCAGCGATGAGAGTCGCTTCTGCCTTGGTGCCAATGATGGTCGTATGCGTGTTTGGCGCCGTGCAGGTGAGCGCCACAATCAGGACTGCATACGACCGAGGCACACAGGGCCAACACCCGGCATCATGGTGTGGGGAGCGATCTCTCACACTGGCCGTACACCACTGGTGATCGTCGAGGGGACACTGAATAGTGCACGGTACATCCAAACCGTCATCGAACCCATCGTTCTACCATTCCTAGACCGGCAAGGGAACTTGCTGTTCCAACAGGACAATGCACGTCCGCATGTATCCCGTGCCACCCAACGTGCTCTAGAAGGTGTAAGTCAACTACCCTGGCCAGCAAGATCTCCGGATCTGTCCCCCATTGAGCATGTTTGGGACTGGATGAAGCGTCGTCTCACGCGGTCTGCACGTCCAGCACGAACGCTGGTCCAACTGAGGCGCCAGGTGGAAATGGCATGGCAAGCCATTCCACAGGACTACATCCAGCATCTCTACGATCGTCTCCATGGGAGAATAGCAGCCTGCATTGCTGCAAAAGGTGGATATACACTGTACTAGTGCCGACATTGTGCATGCTCTGTTGCCTGTGTCTATGTGCCTGTGGTTCTGTCAGTGTGATCATGTGATGTATCTGACCCCAGGAATGTGTCAATAAAGTTTCCCCTTCCTGGGGCAATGAATTCACGGTGTTCTAATTTCAATTTCCAGGAGTGTAGGTACGTGGAGCAGACACTGACGGGGATCATCAGATATGGCCTGCAAACGGGAAATCTATTGAGATAAGCGACTTTGACAAAGGGCAATTATTATTACGCAGAGGCTGTGAGTGAGTACCTCGAAAACGGCGAAGCTGATCGAATGTTCACGTGCTACTGTCGTGAGCATCTACGGAAGGCGGTAGAACGACGGTGAAGCTACCACTAGGCGATAAGTGGTTGGACGTCGACGACTCTTCACAGAATGTGGGGTTCGGAGGTTTGTCTACTCTGAAGTAGGATAGGTGATGATCTGTGGCATCTCTAACGAAAAAGCACAATGCTGGTGTATGCGTAACTTTTCCGGAAAAGACCCCTTCATCGTGTAAGGCGTCCGCATTTTTTGGACCTTACATGAGCTTCATAATTACGATACATAAAAAAATCCCCAGAAAATAACTCTATATTGTTAACAGGAAGCAACTGTAGTAATCTCATGTACCGAATAACAAAACAATATCTACCCTTATAAGGCTAGCGGCGAACCGGCAAGAAAAATAAAAATTCACGTGCAACGAGGAAGTGAGGAAGTGGTTGGCTGAAGCCATAATGTGTGACGTAGATGAGACATGGTGGGGAGAGTCACGTCATATAAAAGCATTTTTGAGAACTAAAGTAACAGAGCTCTCGAAGCTCGCAGCGAGCCACACCTATGTGTGGAAAAATAGAGAACACGTTGAGACCTTTACATCTGCGAAGTGAGGGCGGTACGCTTCACATATCGTGGCGACAAATGTAAAAATGGCTCAAATGGCTCTGAGCACTATGGGACTTAACTTCTGAGGTCATCAGTCCCCTAGAACTTAGAACTATTTAAACCTAACTAACCTAAGGACATCACACACATCCATGCCCGAGGCAGGATTCGAACCTGCGACGGTAGCGGTCGCGCGGTTCCAGACTGTAGCGCCTAGAACCGCTCGGCCACCCCGGCCGGCGACAGATGTAAAGCGGTAGTTCATATTCCTGCGGGAATTTTTGCAGGCAGGGCATGGTGCACATTGCTCCATCCCTTAGCGAGGGTGCTATAGCCATTATTTCGACTAGGGAAAATTTGACGTTCTACTGAATGCAGGAAAGTTGAGACTGAGTGATTCAGTCAAGGCCAGAGTAGGGAATTGGCGCTTCACATCCAGTACAGAGACAATGCCGCTACAGTTCCCGATTGGTAATGTACCAACGCGCATTAGACGAGATTAAATGTTGAGTTGAGAGTTTGCTCACTCCAACCTGCGTACGCTTTGAATATACAGTTTCAAGAGTTGAATACTAATATACCCTCCATTCAGTACATGAGAGTTTGATTCGTTCAAAAGATAAAACTTCAGTTTCTACCAACATAGTCCATTGAACAGCTTTGACAACTTAGATGTAAATTTCACTGGTGAAGATTTAATTGTGTTGCTAGTTATAACATTCTCATATATAAAGATTTAATAATCACATATTCAATGTCTAAATGCTAATTATTTTGTTCATAGTCGAAAGTAATTGAACTTGATTGTTATGTATCACTTTAACCCTGAAAGCTGCCGGCCGGGGTGGCCGAGCGGTTGTAGGTGCTATAGTCTTGAACCGCGCGACCGCTATGGTTGCAGGTTCGAATCCTGCCTCGGGCATGGATGTGTGTGATGTCCTTAGATTAGTTAGGTTTAAGTAGTTCTAAGTTCTAGGGGGCTGATGACCTCAGAAGTTATGTCCCATAGTGCTCAGAGCCATTTTTTGAACCTGGAAGCAGCGATAAATTAAATGTAGAATGAAAAAGGGAGAGGTTGTGTTGTCGTTTTAAAAATATCCCAAATTCTCATTTATATTAATTTATGCATTCTTGTTATGTCACAGCAGAATTTCTAATTAATTTGAGTCGATCCGCACCTAGCATTAGCGGTATTACAGGGCCAAAATTAATAGCTATGTAGAATGTCTGTTTACCACCCTGGGCTTGAGAAGCCAAAAAGGTACGTTATCCACTTGCGCGCGATCACAAAATAGCTTTACCCACCAGCACATTACACAAAGTAAGAACACGTTACAATCTTACATTGTTGAACACGGAGATCCGCTGGAGACCACCCCCAAGTGTTCACACGTTGACCAAACGACAGCATCAATTACGATTTAGTGGGCACGGGACCAGCGGGACTCGACTGTCGATCAATGGAAACGTGTCGGCCCTTCGGGTGAATCACATTTTTGCTACACTAAGTCGCTGGTCGTGGCACGTGGATGGGTGACCATCCAGGCCGCCATGCGCTGTTGCCATTTTCCGGGGTGCACTCAGCCTCGTGTTACCATCTTATAACCGGGAGTGCAGTGTGCTGACCTCACGCCCCTCCTATCCGCATCGTCCACCAAGGATGACACGGCGGTCGGATGGTCCCGGTAGGCCACTCGTGGCCTGAAGACGGAGTGCTTTTAGGTCACTGGTCGTCTCCACAGACGCCGTCATCGAATTGAACGGAGGCTGTGAAGATATAGCGCGCCACGGACGCAGGTTGGTGGGGGCACTACTATGCTCTGGGACGCTTTCTCTTGCACTTGCATGGAAACTGTGGTAGTAATCGAAGACACGCTGACAACTGCATCCCTTCATGCTTGATGTCTTCCTCGACCGGGATATCATCTTTCACCTGTATAACTGTCTATGTCTCGGAGCCATAACCATGCTACAGTGGTTTGAGGAGCATTATCGTGAACTCGCGTTGATGTCTGGGCGACCAGATTCGCCTGAGGCCCGTTATTTACGCGAATTACATGACCTGTGCGTAGACATCTAGAGCCACATACCTCCACAAACCTACCAACAGACTGTCGGATCCCTGATATGCAGACTCAGTGATGTACCGGGTGATCAAAAAGTCAGTATAAATTTGAAAACTGAATAAATCACGGAATAATGTAGATAGAGAGGTACAAATTGATACACATGCTTGGAATGACATGGGGTTTTATTAGAACCAAAAAATACAAAAGTTGAAAAAATGTCCGACAGATGGTGCTTCATTTGATCAGAATAGCAATAATTAGCATAAAAAAGTAAGACAAAGCAAAGATGATGTTCTTTAGAGGAAACGTTCACTAGGTCCACCATCACTCCTCAACGCTGTAGTCGAGGAATAATGTTGTGAACAGCACTGTAAAGCATGTCCGGAGTTACGGTGAGGCATTGGCGTCGGATGTTGTCTTTCAGCATCCCTAGAGATGTCGGTCGATCACGATACACTTGCGACTTCAGGTAACCCCAAAGCCAATAATCGCACGGACTGAGGTCTGGGGACCTGGGAGGCCAAACATGACGAAAGTGGCGGCTGAGCACGCGATCATCACCAAACGACGCGCGCAAGAGATATTTCACGCGTCGAGCAATGCTTTGTTTTTTGTTTTTTTTTTTTTTTGTTCTAATAAAATCCCATGTCATTCCAAGCATGTGTGTCAATTTTTACTTCTCTATCTACATTATTCCGTGGTTTATTAAGTTTTCAGATTTATACTGACTTTTTCATCACCCGGTATTTCACTCCTAAAAAGGACAAACAAGTTATTGAGCAGGTGGTCGTAATGTTTTGACTCATCTGTGTACGAGCCGGCCGTGCTGGCCGAGCGGTTCTAGGCGCTTCAGTCTGGAACCGTGTGACCGCTACGGTCGCAGGTTCGAATCCTGCCTCGGGCATGGATGTGTGTGATGTCCTTAGGTTAGTTAGCTTTAAGTAGTTCTAAGTCTACGGGACTGATGGCCTCAGAAGTTAAGTCCCATAGTGCTCAGAGCCATTTGAACCATCTGTGTACGCAGTGTCACAGTGTCTGTGTAGTGTCCCTGCCCTGGTCCTCCCTGCTCCCCCTCAGCTTCCCTTTCCTCCGGCGCCGGCAGAGCCACTTCCGCCCCCCACATCCTCCTCCTCCGACTATCGACCCGCTGCGTACCTCCCCTTCCTTATCTCCCCACGCGCCTCGCTTCCTCCTCATAACCGTCTCGGCCCGCTTCTCCATTTATTCCCAAATGGCTCTCGGAATAGCGCTATACGCCGCCACAAATGCAAAGTAGCGAGGGGGTTACGACTACGCTCTTCTCCACAGAACATACAGTTTTGACTGCGCTCTGTTTAATCTAATGGCGAAGCGAGTTTCTTTGATCAGTGAAAGTCGACAATCAGAGGATTCTAGCTAGCGTGTTTTTGTTTTTCTTGTGAAAGGGATTGCAACTTTTACTTCCCCACTTCTTTATGAGGGCAGCTAAGTAGTGTTTCGTATCTCAGGCGGTGTAAACGGAACCCTTACAGAATTACTTAGTTGTCCATGTGTCTGTCTATCTGTCAGCTGTTAAGGAACGTGTGCCTCAGGAATGGGTAGACGTCAAGTTGAAATTTATATCCATACTGAAGTCTACAGTCCCCTGGCTGCGTAAAAATTTTAATCTCTTACGTCACTGCAATCAAAAGACTTGGACAGGATTTGTGATTGGTGTAAAGAATGGCAGATAACTCTAAATATAGATAAATGTAAATTAATGCAGATGAACAGGAAAAAGAATCCCGTAATGTTTGAGTACTCCATTAGTAGTGTAGCGCTTGACACAGTCACGTCGATTAAATATTTGGGCGTAACATTGCAGAGCGGTATGAAGTGGGACAAGCATGTAATGGCAGTTGTGGGGAAGGCGGATAGTCGTCTTTGGTACATTGGTAGAATTTTGGGAAGATGTGGTTCATCTGTAAAGGAGACCGCTTATAAAACACTAATACGACCTATTCTTGAGTACTGGTCGAGCGTTTGGGATCCCTATCAGGTCGGATTGAGGGAAGACATAGAACCAACTCAGAGGCGGGCTGCTAGATTTTTTACTGGTAGGTTTGATCATCACGCGAGTGTTACGGAAATGCTTCAGGAACTCGGGTGGGAGTCTCTAGAGGAAAGGAGGCGTTCTTTTCCTGAATCGCTACTGAGGAAATTTAGAGAACCAGCATTTGAGGCTGACTGCAGAACAATTTTACTGCCTCCAGCTTACATTTCGCGGAAAGACCACAAAGATAAGAGAGATTAGGGCTTGTACAGGCTTGTATAGGCAGTCATTTTTCCCTCGTTCTGTTTGGAACAGGGAGAGAAGATGCTAGTTGTGGTACGAGGTACCCTCCGCCACGCACCGTATGGTGGATTGTGGAGTATGTATGTAGATGTAGATGAAAAGACCTGGCCATTTTCGTGCGTGGGAATGACTTGTGCACCCAGGCAGTTGAGGCGGGCAAATTCCCGCGCTTTCTGCAAAATCGTAACTGTGATTGGCTTGCTCTGGGCATAGCTCCGTGACGTAGCAAAATCGGCGCAGAAATTGGCGCCAAGAATCTCCATTGGTGGAATGGTAGTGCTCCGGCAATAGAGTGGAATTTTCTCCCGGTTTTCGAGTTGCTGGTTGGAACGGTTAACCATGGCCACTGTCGTGGGGGCGGGAATGTTCTGTGTTCGGTTTGTACGGGTGCTCTTGTGAGTAGTCGGATCTCGCCTTTCGGTCGGAGTAGGTTACAAGACCTCTCACTGCTCTGGTCAGCCTGCCTTCCGTTGGCTGTCTAATATACTTTTATTTAATTGTAACTGTTTGACGAAGTTGCTGAAATTTCGACTTCAACGTAACTTTCCGACTACAGTTGGCAATTGAACGTTCTGCGTACAAGAGGCCTATGTTGTCTGTCTTGAGCAGTTTTGGCTAAAGTTGACTGTATCGGAGTTACTGGGTGACTTCGCTTGTTAAAATCAATCACTGTACCGTCAGTGATTGTGTGGCGAGCCTTCTTCGTCTCCCTCAGAGGCGCATTTGTATTGCTAGGAAGTCTTTAGTCTGGAACAACCAGGCCAGGATAATTTGTTTCGGGCTATACTCGCGACATTATCATCACCACGACGGGACGTCGAAGCAACCAGCCATCGCCTCCGGTATGCCAGATCGTGTCCGTGCAGTTAAGAAGACAGCTTGGTAATGTACGTCCGCAGCACCAGCAAAGCAGGCAATTTTGCTAGGTGATAATCCGAGCTCAGCAGAGCGCGCCTATTTGTCTTTTCTAACTTTGATCTGTCTTGGGTGTTCATTGTCTGAGTTCTCACTAATGTAGCAGCAATTAATGCTGGGTTGGCTGTGTGTCTCTCTTAAGACTTGAGTTGCAAGGAATTGACTCCACATACCACTTCGTCATAAATGTCACAATCTAGTTTAGGAACAACTTCACCTTCACAGCATTTATTTGAGTATCCAATTTGAGCCAATTTGATGTATTGTAAATGTGTCATGTGTTTTTGTTTATTATTTTGAGTTATAATAAACCATATTGTTATTTTGGACAGAACTTTCATTCTGTAAATCGGTAGAGCAACTCTATCATTTCTCACTACGTTAATGAAACATTCCTTTATTTAACTTATTTATCAAATGAAATTATTGCAGGTGCCAAACTCTCTTCTACTCCACTTGCAGGGTCGATTACAGTCAGTTCGCGTTTCTTTTTGATCCATGTGCAACAGCAAAAGTCGGAGTTAGAATAGGGGGGGCTTAGAGCATCATTTACATATGTAGATTCTAGAAGAATTTAGTGTTAAATACACTGCTAGCCCCGGCACCTCGCAAGGTCATCAGTCCCCTAGAACTTAGAACTACTTAAACCTAACTAACCTAAGGACATCACACACATCCATGCCTGAGGCAGGAATCGAACCTGCGACCGTAGCGGTCACGCGGTTCAAGACTAACGCTCCTAGAACCGCTCGGCCACATTAGCCGGCAGACCAGTAGCAGTTTCGTCTTAGCTTAGTACGCATACGACTTCGAATCAGGCAGGCTGAGAAAACGGTATTTTTGTGGTGTAGATGTGACGTGTCGCTTCGTTCTCGAAAGCACGGAACGTTTTGCTTCAACTTTGTACGAGTATGACTTTCTATTGGGGGGGGGGGGGGGGGAGATAGAAAAAAAGAGCTGTGCAGGTAAGACGGTCCAGGCACCCTTAGGCGTGCCGTGCAGTTGTAGCGTAATGTTAAAACAATCGAAAATAAACCTCTTAGAGCGGAATCCATAGTTTTTGCAGGCGTTTGACTGATTAAACCCCAGGCGTGAGGATGGTTGCGGCAGTGGGATGTACTGTGAAGTGCGTTTCAGATCGCGATGGTGCTTTCTGAAGAGACGTTTCGCGCAAAAATTTTATTATTCCTGCCCTTGGAGAGGAAATTGAAAATGTTATGTATAAACATATATTGTGTTACATGAATATTAGGTTGAATCTGCAGAAGATTTTATTTTGTAATTAGTGCCCTGCATTTATATTTTTAAAACTTGTAAATCAACTAAGTTCCCTTTTTACACAGTAGACAGATTTCGAATCGAATATAAGATTTGGATAAACAATCAGGTAGAGCTGTTAACGGCAAGCAACAGAATCAATTAAGAAGTACTTTAATTAGTGGTCGAACTCTATTTATGAATTACATGCTCTCAGCTCAAAAATCATATCGAGGATGAGCAGAAGAAGATGAAAATAGGAAACTTTTGAGTGTGATATAGGAAATTACGAATACTGAATGTTTTCGTTGTTGTCTCCTCATTCAGCCACAGTGCTTTAGTAGCGAAAAGAATTCGATTTCGCCAAAGTAGCTTTAATTTCCCAGGTCAGGTAATGGTCAGAAGGGTAGAGTTTCTGCGGTACTGCCATTTGATAAGTCGATATATTTTCACTTGAACATTAATGAGCCACAAATACACTCCTGGAAATTGAAATAAGAACACCGTGAATTCATTGTCCCTGGAAGGGGAAACTTTATTGACACATTCCTGGGGTCAGATACATCACATGATCACACTGACAGAACCACAGGCACATAGACACAGGCAACAGAGCATGCACAATGTCGGCACTAGTACAGTGTATATCCACCTTTCG
Source organism: Schistocerca cancellata (assembly GCF_023864275.1). Classification (NCBI taxonomy): domain Eukaryota; kingdom Metazoa; phylum Arthropoda; class Insecta; order Orthoptera; family Acrididae; genus Schistocerca; species Schistocerca cancellata. Next base: position 177,423,017 of record NC_064631.1, read on the forward strand.
CAGCAATGCAGGCTGCTATTCTCCCATGGAGACGATCGTAGAGATGCTGGATGTAGTCCTGTGGAACGGCTTGCCATGCCATTTCCACCTGGCGCCTCAGTTGGACCAGCGTTCGTGCTGGACGTGCAGACCGCGTGAGACGACGCTTCATCCAGTCCCAAACATGCTCAATGGGGGACAGATCCGGAGATCTTGCTGGCCAGGGTAGTTGACTTACACCTTCTAGAGCACGTTGGGTGGCACGGGATACATGCGGACGTGCATTGTCCTGTTGGAACAGCAAGTTCCCTTGCCGGTCTAGGAATGGTAGAACGATGGGTTCGATGACGGTTTGGATGTACCGTGCACTATTCAGTGTCCCCTCGACGATCACCAGTGGTGTACGGCCAGTGTAGGAGATCGCTCCCCACACCATGATGCCGGGTGTTGGCCCTGTGAGCCTCGGTCGTACGCGGTCCTGATTGTGGCGCTCACCTGCACGGCGCCAAACACGCATACGACCATCATTGGCACCAAGGCAGAAGCGACTCTCATCGCTGAAGACGACACGTCTCCATTCGTCCCTCCATTCACGCCTGTCGCGACACCACTGGAGGCGGGCTGCACGATGTTGGGGCGTGAGCGGAAGACGGCCTAACGGTGTGCGGGACCGTAGCCCAGCTTCATGGAGACGGTTGCGAATGGTCCTCGCCGATACCCCAGGAGCAACAGTGTCCCTAATTTGCTGGGAAGTGGCGGTGCGGTCCCCTACGGCACTGCGTAGGATCCTACGGTCTTGGCGTGCATCCGTGCGTCGCTGCGGTCCGGTCCCAGGTCGACGGGCACGTGCACCTTCCGCCGACCACTGGCGACAACATCGATGTACTGTGGAGACCTCACGCCCCACGTGTTGAGCAATTCGGCGGAACGTCCACCCGGCCTCCCGCATGCCCACTATACGCCCTCGCTCAAAGTCCGTCAACTGCACATACGGTTCACGTCCACGCTGTCGCGGCATGCTACCAGTGTTAAAGACTGCGATGGAGCTCCGTATGCCACGGCAAACTGGCTGACACTGACGGCGGCGGTGCACAAATGCTGCGCAGCTAGCGCCATTCGACGGCCAACACCGCGGTTCCTGGTGTGTCCGCTGTGCCGTGCGTGTGATCATTGCTTGTACAGCCCTCTCGCAGTGTCCGGAGCAAGTATGGTGGGTCTGACACACCGGTGTCAATGTGTTCTTTTTTCCATTTCCAGGAGTGTAGTTACTTGTGTCATACAGACATTTGTGAGGAACAGTTCGTTGTGTTAAGAAGTGGGATAGTCACGTGGATCAGTTTTACGTAAAGCAAATGGGAGGCTACAACTGATTGGTAGGCTACTGAAAAATTGCGTTTTGCCTGTGTTGAATGAATGTCGTGTGACTAGGGCCTCCTGTCGGGTAGACCGTTCGCCGGGTGCAAGTCTTTCGGTTTGACGCCACTTCGGCGACTTGCGCGTCGATGGGGATGAAATGATGATGATTAGGACAACACAACACCCAGTCCCTGTGTGGAGAAAATCTCCGACCGACCCAGCCGGGAATCGAATCCGGGCCCTTTGGATTGACATTTTGTCACGGTGACCACTCAGCTACCGGGGGCGGACAGTTTGCCTGTAAAAGAACTTGCTTACAAAACACATACAGGGCAGGTACTCGCTAAGTGTTTGTGTCTCAGTGGACGTGTCGGCATCCATCGTAAGGGGTAGTCGGGCAATTGCTCGCATTCAATATTTGAAGCTGGTGATGAGCCTGACAGATTGCGACTACCACTGCCCTCTTCTACTTCTTGTCAGTAACAAACAGGAACCGGAAAACAGGCGCCATTTAAGTTCTGCAATGTGTGTGTATGAGGTAAATAAAACACACCTGTTTCTTGTTTTTTCAGCAGTCAAAAAAATAAGAAAGTAAGCTTGTAATTATCGCTGATTTACTTTTATATGAACATGTTATTAAAACTTGTAATTCATTGTATCATTGCAGGACATGCTTTATAAATACAGCAATTCAAAGTACAGAAGCTGATGGCGTTAGTACGTAACGGTAGACAGTGGTACTGGTCCGCTGAATAGGTACGCATCTAGTGGAAAAGAAGCTGGTAGAAGCTGAAATGAAGAGGAAAGTAAGGAATGAAAAGAACAATAGCCTGAGTTGAACAACAGGAGTGGGGAATCTGTAACATGATGCATTTATCAACGGCCTTAAAAGAAGAAAGAGAAAAACCAGAAGTAAGGACGAAAGACCAAAATTTATGGCTCGTTTCCAGCATTCGCCATCATGATGATGACGATGATCACGGTAACCAGTGTAGTGGCACACTGAAATCGCTACCTACACGTAGTAAAGAACCTAATGAGATGTATTACATCTGTAGAGAAACAGGTGAGGAGAAAGATTTGTGAACAGATATGTTAGGCACTCTACTTGCAGTCATGCTGTATGTACTGAAGAAGACACCCAAAAGCTACGAAGGGGTGCTTATCCAAGAAATGAACGTTTTAAGAATTGTTAAAATGAGGAAACAAAGCGATTATACATTCCATGCTAGTGTTTAAGTACATTCAAATATTATGATTTCCTATCAGAAGCTGGCACGTAATTTAAGCCCGAATTAGTTTCACTCGTGTACGCTGCCTGACAAAAAAAGTGAAACACTGACAAGGGGGGGATGAAATACAACTTCACGGGTTGAGAATGTCTGTGATACAACTTCAGTGACTAGAAGATCGAATCAAATTTTCAGAAAACTTGGCAGTATGATCCTCGGCCGATGCTCTGATTCCTTTGGGAAGCGTGTCATAAAGCCGTTGTATCCTCTGCTGATGCAAACTGGCCAACTGCTATAACTGTTCCTTGATAGACCAATGTACTGGCAAAGGGATGCGGCTGACATTAAAAGCTGGTCCCACACACTTGCTACCGGGAACAGAGTTCTAGGCGCTCAGTCCGGAGCCACGCGACTGCTACGGTCGCAGGTTCGAATCCTGCCTCGGGCATGGATGTGTGTGATGTCCTTAGGTTAGTTAGATTTAAGTAGTTCTAAGTTCTAGGGGACTGATGACCATAGATGTTAAGTCCCAATAGTGCTCAGAGCCATTTGAACCATTATGAACAGATTTCGGGATTAATTGTCGCCGGCCGGGGTGGCCAAGCGGTTAAAGGCGCTACAGTCTGGAACCGCGCGACCGCTACGGTCGCAGGTTCGAGTCCTGCCTCGGGTATGGATGTGTGTGATGTCCTTAGGTTAGTTAGGTTTAAGTAGTTCTAAGTTCTAGAGGACTGATGACCTTAGAAGTTAAGTCCCATAGTGCTCAGAGCCATTTGAACCATTTTTTGATGAATTGTCAATAAAATTCGCCAACAGCCGTGTAATTGGGATGTTATTTTATTTTATTTTGAGTACCAGTTTCGGCATTCCACTATGCCCTCTTCAGGTTGTAATGGTACTTGAATTACGTAACCATTACGGCACCTCACCTCAACCGCTCGATACCAGCAATATCGTACTGTGTTTCTGTAAAGTAGTTAAGATATTTCTGAGACAACATTAAGATTTGATTTAATTAATGTAGAGGTGCTTTGATACATCGATATGTAAAGTAGTTAAGATATTTCTGAGACAACATTAAGATTTGATTTAATTAATGTAGAGGTGCTTTGATACATCGATATGTTTATATTGCAATGATATTATTGTTATGTGAATTCTTTCTTTTGTCACTATGATCTTTGACGTACTTGTAACTCTGATTTTTGGGCGCGTAAGCGGTTATTGGAGAGTCAAGTCTTGGTCGTCATGTTGAAAAGACGCAAATTGTAATCAGTTTATAAAATGTGAACTTTAACAGTGAGGAAGATATTTTCAGGTACGTTTTATATTGTGAAGTGATGTGAGTTGCGTGATATTGCAACAAAAGTAATAAAAAATAAGTGTAACTTAAATGCGGAGTGCTGATTACTTTTTTACATCACCATTGTGATAACTTAACAAAAGTTTAATCTTCAAGAATGGTTTGTGAAGTGCATCTATAAAACTTTTGAATATCGCAGAATAACACCTAGGCCTCTTTGCATCCGAGCTTGGAATCATCACCACCTAGATTTTCGACGATTGAGCCATGAGTTCACAACGAGACCAGCGTGGAAAACACGAAAAGATGAGTGCCTAGTGTGGTGTCACCGCCAGACACCACACTTGCTAGGTGGTAGCCTTTAAATCGGCCGCGGTCCGTTAGTATACGTCGGACCCGCGTGTCGCCACTATCAGTGATTGCAGACCGAGCGCCGCCACACGGCAGGTCTACAGAGACTTCCTAGCACTCGCCCCAGTTGTACAGCCGACTTTGCTAGCGATGGTTTACTGACAAAATACGCTCTCATTTGCCGAGCGATAGTTAGCATAGCATAAAAATGTGTTAGCATGTGGACGTAATGTGCTGTTCCAGTCTCTTCTGTACCTAAGGTCCATCACCGTTCCCTTTGGATCCCTACGTAATTCGGTGCTCTCCGATACACACGATCGAACAGCGGAGGAGTGGTACTCAAGCGTCAACTTTAGGTTACAATATCTCCGGATGTAATTAACATTTTACAATGCAACAAACGGCACTGACTATGTATTTGTTCATATGTTCAGATGTGCTAACAAAACTAACGGGGTTCCATTAAAAAAAACGTAGGTTTGTGTTAAAAATCATACTTCCGTGCATTTTTTATGGTTTGTATTAACCAATTACACTAGCCCCTCTCCTCACGTTCGGTCTGTGGAATCGATTCGTCAGTATTTGATGTGGTTTACGAAATATATCCAGCGGTAACGCTAGGTGACTCACCCTGTATATGTATATGTAAGGGAGACTGACATTGTCACGTACACCTTATAAATAATTGTTAACGCTTATTGCATGAAACGTGACCGAGTATCTTTATTATAAAAACGGCATAATGAGTGATTGCCTATACCAGTAGAGGTTGGAACGCCAGTGGAGATGAAACGGCAGGCAGAACTCAAGCTCTGTGTGGAAGTCTCGCACAGGTGTTGTTCCTGCTTAAACACAGGAAGTAGGAAGATGGACGTCGAGACACCTGAACGCTGCGTCACTATAGATTCGCGACCTGCCGGTTTTGTGGCCAGACGGGAAGGATTATACTTCGGAAACTACGAAAATCTTGGACGCAGCTGAGAGCAACGAGGAAGTGTCACCTTGGAAATCACGCAGGCTGGGTTATTTCCGCGGATTTTAACTCAGAAGCGTACCATTGTACAAGTATAGGTTTCTCCTCGCAAACTTTCCGTCCTGGACGACAGAAGACTAAAATACGGTTGGTCGGCGTTGGGAAGAATCTGTAGGGAGGGAGAATATTCCGTGGTTTCGTTTTCGGAATTACGATGATGGGGAGCTGAGCCTTGTTGGGACGCCAGCTGTGGAGAGACGAGGCCTTCTGTTGTTCAAAATGGTTCAAATGGCTCTGAGCACTATGGGACTTAACATCTGTGGTCATCAGTCCCCTAGAACTTAAGGACATCACACACACATCCATGCCCGAGGCAGGATTCGAACCTGCGACCGTAGCAGTCCCGCGGTTCCGGACTGAGCGCCTAGAACCGCTAGACCACCGCGGTCGGCCTTCTGTTGTGAGCGCCCATGTGTGACGGTCGCCCGGTATCATCTCTATTAGTACACACGGACTTGCTGCCTCTGTTCTAAGGAGAGCTTATAGTTAGAACAGTTAGGCACTGTACTGTTGTGAGCCTATACGATTATGGACTTCACCTCCAGGTTGGAAGTCGTCGTTGAGTACGCAGCGTTCAGTAACTGAGAGCACTTCGTCTGCCTGCACTTACGTTGAGGCGTTATCTGAAATCCGTCCCTGTGGCTGGGAGTTCGCGTTTCTCGTCTGTAGAACACAGAGGAGAACACAGTATTGGAGTGTATTAGTCAGAGTACCGCCTTCTGCCGTCCTAGTGTTTGAAAGAGTTTATTTGTGGCTGGAGTTCTTCCATCGTCGCAGACGAGTACGAGAACCATCACCTCGACGCACCGGACGCAGTACATACGCTGATATCGCAAATTGCTTCGGCTTATTAGGGCTATAAAAGCTAAACAGCTGTGATCACGTAAATTTATTTCCACTGAGGTTCCACACCACCGTAGATCATCTTTAAAAGTACTGTCTTCTAGTGTTTGCTACGTAGATGGTGTCAGTCATTTCGCGTTATTGATATTAGACTGCGCACCCATAATAAGAGGCAGAGTTGGGCAATTGATCAGTAATTTTACTTAGGAAATGTTAACTTTGTGGTATAAAGGTTTTTTTTTAATCTAAAATGAAAATATAATCAGGAACAACGTTCATCATTTAGTACGATTAGTTGCCGTCATCATTCATTTGTGCGTAGATTATAATTTCTAGAATTAAGAGATCCTAACATCTGCTTCAGGGGGTAGTCAGACAGGGCCAAATCTTCATTTTAGCGTTTATTATTTTCCGATGCGCACATTCATTTTACACCCGCCTGCAGTAGCATCTTGAAACTGAACGTCCGTTGCAATTTCGACACCTCAATCCGACCTCTGGAGCAATGGCTACCGCTCTTCAGTAATGAGTGTCATGTAATACAATACGAAGGGATGAATTTTCTAATACCTAAAGCTTGCTTTTTTATATTCCCATCCTCATGCTTTATGTAACACCTGACGGACAGTGGCATCGGTGATGCGTTGTGGCCTTCCGGTGCGTGTGTCATCCGCCAGCGACACCTGCCCTTCACCTAATCGCTTGTGCCGCGCCTTGACCCTTGTGACAGACATGCAGTTTAGTGCCCGTCCTACGAGGTGCATTCAAGTTCTAAGGCCTCCGATTTTTTTTCTAATTAACTACTCACCTGAAATCGATGAAACTGGCGTTACTTCTCGACGTAATCGCCCTGCAGACGTACACATTTTTCACAACGCTGACGCCATGATTCCATGGCAGCGGCGAAGGCTTCTTTAGGAGTCTGTTTTGACCACTGGAAAATCGCTGAGGCAATAGCAGCACGGCTGGTGAACGTGCGGCCACGGAGAGTGTCTTTCATTGTTGGAAAAAGCCGAATGTCACTAGGAGCCAGGTCAGGTGATTAGGGAGCATGAGGAATCACTTCAAAGCTGTTATCACGAAGAAACTGTTACGTAACGTTAGGTCGATGTGCGGGTGCGTTGTCTTGGTGAAACAGCACACGCGCAGCCCTTCCCGGACGTTTTTGTTGCAGTGCAGGAAGGAATTTGTTCTTCAAAACATTTTCGTAGGATGCACCTGTTACCGTAGTGCCCTTTGGAACGCAATGGGTAAGGATTACGCCCTCGCTGTCCCAGAACATGAACACCATCATTTTTTCAGCAGTGGCGTTACCCAAAATTTTTTTGGTGGCGGTGAATCTGTGTGCTTCCATTGAGCTGACTGGCGCTTTGTTTCTGGATTGAAAAATGGCATCCACGTCTCATCCATTGTCACAACCAACGAAAAGAAAGTCCCATTCGTGCTGTCGTTGCGCGTCAACATTGCTTGGCAACATGCCACACGGGCAGCCGTGTGGTCGTCCGTCAGCATTCGTGGCACCCACCTGGATGACACTTTTCGCATTTTCAGGTCGTCGTGCAGGATTGTGTGCACAGAACCCACAGAAATGCCAACTTTGGAGGCGATCTGTTCAACAGTCATTCGGCGATCCCCCAAAACAATTCTCTCCACTTTCTCGATCATGTCGTCAGACCGGCTTGTGCGAGCCCGAGGTTGTTTCGGTTTGTTGTCACACGATGTTCTGCCTTCATTAAACTGTCGCACCCACGAACGTACTTTCGACACATCCATAACTCCATCACCACATGTCTCCTTCAACTGTCGATGAATTTCAATTGGTTTCACACCATGCAAATTCAGAAAACGATGATTGCACGTTGCTCAAGTAAGGAAAAATGGTTTAAATGGCTCTGAGCACTATGGGACTCAATATCTTAGGTCATAAGTCCCCTAGAACTTAGAACTACTTAAACCTAACTAACCTAAGGACATCACACACACCCATGCCCGAGGCAGGATTCGAACCTGCGACCGTAGCAGTCCCGCGATTCCGGACTGCAGCGCCAGAACCGCACGGCCACCGCGGCCGGCGCTCAAGTAAGGAAAACGTCGCCATTTTAAGTACTTAAAACAGTTCTCATTCTCGCCGCTGGCAGTAAAATTCCATTTGCCGTACGGTGCTGCCATCTCTGGCATGTGTTGACAATGAACGCGGCCTCATTTTAAAACAATGCGCATGTTTCTATCTCTTTCCAGTCCGGAGAAAAAAAATCGGAGGCCTTAGAACTTGAATGCACCTCGTACATCTGTGCCGTTCTCTGCTGAATTTCCGCTCCTCGCGGTCAAGAAACGCACAGCACTCCTTTGCTCTTCTTTTGAAGCCTCCAGTTTAGTATTTCAGGCACGATGAGTGCAGTGGACGATCGCCGCGTGCAAGTGTTCGCATTGTCGTCACGTGCGTGTGGCGCATGTCGTTGTAGCGGCCAGTCTGGGGCCTCAGCTCTCTTATAGGGACCACGCCTTCTTCTGTAGTCAGTGCCATCACAATACCTCCAGCGGTTTTCACTTTACAGCCCCCGCCTCGTTTGTTTTCCACTGCTTCTTATACCAGTACGTAGCAGAGCCATGGAAATGGTCACAGGTCTATTTGGTTGGCTAGCGAGTTTAATACAAATGCGAGAAAAATCTTGACTGGCAGACCCTCGAAGAAAGACGCCGGATGTCTGGTGAGAGCTTCATTAGACAGGTTCAAGAATCGTCTTCCAGGGCAGACGCTGCCAGTACTCTCCGTGCAGATCGTGTGGATATAATTAGGCGAGTAACAGTCCCAGCACAGTCGAAGGCGCTGTCATTTTCCTCATGGTCCATTCATTAATGGAACTAGAGGAAACCTTGATATATATGGTACAGTAAAAAGTACCCTCTATCACGCAGTGCTTAATGATTCGGAGAGAAGATGTAGATGTAGATGTTGGGATGCCGTAGTTCTCATACAGATTCACCGCTTGTAGAAACTAAAAGATGAAGCTGTTCACAGACATCACCTCTGTTCTGGTGGTAGGTGTCACCGCCACCTAAAGGAAGGCAGTTTGAAACATCCACTTAGAAAAATTAAGAATGACAGTGCTGGTAAACCTCTTACGTTATTTGATTTTCAAACAGCTGAGCAAAACTGAACCTACTCAGACATTTCTCTCTTTACTTATTCTGATCAACACTAAGCTGACACAATATTTTTAGCGCAACGCAATCTGACTTTCAATAATCCCTACAAAAGAATGGCCCTGACTAACAATAACCTATGCCTTTCATGAATCACGTACCTCACAAAAATCTTCGTTACTCGAAATACTGCAATACAGCGAGCGCCAGTACTGCCAGCTAAATAAAAGATTCCAACTATTGAAGGCACTGACTACTGATAGGCATAGTTCGCAAATGAAAGATTTTGATAGAGAACAGACAATGTATTTACCTTAATAATATTCAAAAGTCATCGTATATATATCAGTTCATGATATACAGTATTACAAATTTACTGTTTCTGATGGACACACGTCCATATCGTCCGCTCTCAAAACTCCGCCATCTCTCTCCCCACATCCACCACTGCTGGCGGCTCACCTCCAACTGCGCAACGCTATGCGCTGTTCACATCCAGCTGCCCAACACTACAATACTGAATATTCCATCAATGCCAACCAGCCACAGACTGCACACAGCACAGCCAGTGATTTTCATACAAAGCGTCACGTGGCGTTACCAACATAAAAACCTAAACAGCCTACTTACAAGTTGAAGCAGGTCGTGACGTCACGCTCAGTGACTGTGTTTGGCGGCCGCTACAACCTCATACCTGCACGTGAGTTGCGTTTCAGTGCTTCATTCGTCATTAAAAACAGCAGTTACATTACTTCTGTTGCCGCAGTCCGAAAATTGTTTAGATGCATGTGTCCACGCTAGTCCGTCCTGTGGAGTCATCTTCATCTCCGCGTGTCTACTGCAACATGCAGCCGGCCGCGGTGGCCGAGTGATTCTAGGCGCTTCAGTCTGGAACCGGGCGACCGCTACGGTCGCAGGTTCGAATCCTGCCTCGGGCTAGATGTGTGTGATGTCCTTAGGTCAGTTAGATTTAAGTAGTTTTAAGTTCTAGGGGACTGATGACCTCAGAAGTTAAGTCCCATAGTGCTCAGAGCCATTTGAACCATTTTTTTGCAACGTGCATCTGTTTGGATCTGCTTGCTGTACGAAAGCCTCGGTCTCCTTTTATAATTTTTACCCTTGTCCCCAACCACTTGTCCCGGCATTACCAACTGACGTTTCCTCCATGCCTCACGCTATTTCCTATCGACAGATTAGTTGATTTAGTCACGTCCTGCAAAAAATTTCATTTGCCTCCACCTTGTCGTTATTAGTTGTTGATCTACCTATCTACTCTTTAATATTCTTCTGCAGCACCACATTACAAAACCTTCTGGACTGTTATCGCCCACGTTTCGCTTCCGCTACACTCCACACAGTTATCTCCAGGAAACTTTTCCTGACATTTATATTTAATTCCTCTTTTATTAAAAATTCTTTTCTTGTTATTGGCAAGTACTTTCTGTGTCGCCTCTACTTCAGTACTGCCCTACTAGTAAAACTCTACCACTACTTTAAGTGGCTCATTTCCTAGCCTAATTCCCCTAACATCGCCTGATTTGATTCGACTGCACTCCATTGCCCTTGTTGATACCGGTTCCGCTCGATCTCTAGCATTTCGAAGCGCCCAGCCGACTCTTGTAAGGTGAGCGACTTATGTTTTGTGCTGTGCTGACTGACGTCACCTGCGAGCGCTGTGGCTTTATCATTAGCTGGTGATTCCTCTTCAGGGGAGGACGTCGAATTTTTCACATATGCAGTCACTTCACGTACGTCCGCCGCCGGTAGCTGAGTGATAGCCGGCACGGTAAATCAGCGTGTTCGGTCTGAGGGTTAGCTGAGTTAATGGATCAACGACGAACTCAAACGGATGTCTTGTGACATCCGCCCCGATCAGATGCAACGAACGAAAACGAACAACATGAGATTTAAAAAAAAAAAAAAAAAAGTGGTCAGCGCGACAGAATGTCAATCCTAAGGGCCCGGGTTCGATTCCCGGCCGGGTCGGAGATTTTCTCCGCTCAGGGACTGGGTGTTGTGTTCTCCTAATCATCATCATTTCATCCCAATCGACTTGCAAGTCGCCGAAGTGGCGTCTAATCGAAAGACTTGCACCCGGCGAACGGTCTACCCGACGGGAGGCCCTAGTCACACGACATTTACATTTTTTTACGTCACGTCTTCCCTTATCTGCTATGATTGCAGCTAGGATAAAACATTCGCCAAGTCCTTTCCTCCCGTAGGCATACACACCATCCTCGTAAACGCCAGCACATGGATTTGCCTGAATATGAGCCATTAAGTCCTGCTCTAAAATGGACCAATTAAAAATGTTGCTGCACTCGTAAAGTAATAAAAAAGCTGGCCTCAACAGCAATGTTTGTTAGAGCCCTGCCGTTTTTACTAGGCGTTGTGTTTCAGCGTGAAGTAATAACTTTTTGCGATCCAGCCTAGTAAAGTCTTTCTACTGGACGCCAGTGGGGCGATCTGCGTCTCGATAACCCACCCCATTTATCCAGCTGCAGAGAGGGGACCTGCAACTTAACGCGGAAGCGGAGCACGGCGCAATTTGGCATTTTCCACTTTAGCGAGTCATCGCATTTGTTAAAAGAATGAACCAGTAATAGAAAAATACCATCAGCAACCGACGCTTACCCTCTTAGCCAGCAAACAAACACTAAGTTTCATAAACACTTGTCGTATAATAAAAGACCTGTAACAATGCAGTCTGACGAAGTCATTTTATTTCCGCAAAACTCTCATAATTTAAGATATTTTTTGTTGTGGATAGTCGTAATATCGAGAACAGAGATTTAGGAGGTGTATAAATTAGGGAAGAACATTGACAACGGTATGAGGGCAGCGAAACACCTATTCACGATGACTGTTGTATGGTTTTACTGATGGCATGAAATTTGACGCGGTTAAATTGACGTGTACGCGATGTCAGTGACATGAAAAACAAATATCAGCAAATAGCTGTTGCGATGTAGACATACAAAAAAGATTTATTTATCTGTGTAGCGAACACTCACGGACGAACACTGCTGGAGATTTGGGATTACGTGTCACGATGATCCGACTTTCCTGCAAAACCATCATAAGAATGGGCAGTTCGATCCAGATTGAGGTTCCAACGCACCCTTCGTCTCGCCCTCAATAGTGTTCAGTGGCTGGGGCCAGAATCCACGCGTCGTTAAGCCTAGCCTACGCGACGACATTGGGTTGCCACTCGTTGCGTGAAACGAGTCTCGCGACGTTGGTGTTCACTTCGGGTTCGTCGTTTTGTGAGTGACGTAGATGTGCCTAAAATGAAAATTTGGCAGCTGCACAAGTTGTTGCGGAGTTAATGCCTGTTTGAGTGAAATCGCCGCATAGGATAAGAAATAAGAAACGTGCTTGGGTTCATGAGTGAATAATGAAAAGACGTCAGTTCGGTTGCTCAGCGATCTTGCTGAAAGATACTGAAATGAATGACCTAGAAGTTATCGTAATTATCTTACAATGTTACCAGGACAGTTCACTTTTCTTCTGAATAGTTATTACTGCAGTAATGAAGAATAATATTGTAATGCATGCAGCATTGTCGCCAGAACTGTAAGTACTAATCATATTGCGTGCTACGAGGTGCATTCACGTTCTAAGGCCTCCGATTTTTTTCTCCGGACTGGAAAGAGATAGAAACATGCACATTGTTTTAAAATGAGGCCGCGTTCATTGTCAATACGTCCCAGAGATGGCAGCACCGTACGGCAAATGGAATTTTACCGCCAGCGGCGAGAATGAGAACTGTTTTAAATACTTAAAATGGCGACATTTTCCTTACTTGACCAGCGTGCAATCATTCGTTTTCTGAATCTGCGTGGTGTGAAACCAATTGAAATTCATCGACAGTTGAAGGAGACATGTGGTGATGAAGTTATGGATGTGTCGAAAGTGCGTTCGTGGGTGCGACAGTTTAATGAAGGCAGAACATCGTGTGACAACAAACCGAAACAACCTCGGGCTCGCACAAGCCGGTCTGACGACATGATCGAGAAAGTGGAGAGAATTGTTTTGGGGGATCACCGAATGACTGTTGAACAGATCACCTCCAGAGTTGGCATTTCTGTGGGTTCTGTGCACACAATCCTGCATGACGACCTGAAAATGCGAAAAGTGTCATCCAGGTGGGTGCCACGAATGCTGACGGACGGCCACACGGCTGCCTGTGTGGCATGTTGCCAAGCAATGTTGACGCGCAACGACAGCAGGAATGGGACTTTCTTTTCGTCGGTTGTCACAATGGATGAGACGTGGATGCCATTTTTCAATCCAGAAACAAAGCGCCAGTCAGCTCAATGGAAGCACACAGATTCACCGCCACCAAAAAAATTTCGGGTAACCGTCAGTGCAGAAAAAATGATGGTGTCCATGTTCTGGGACAGCGAGGGCGTAATCCTTACGCATTGCGTTCCAAAGGGCACTACAGTAACAGGTGCATCCTACGAAAATGTTTTGAAGAACAAATTCCTTCCTGCACTGCAACAAAAACGTCCGGGAAGGGCTGCGCGTGTGCTGTTTCACCAAGACAACGCACCCGCACATCGAGCTAAAGTTACGCAACAGTTTCTTCGTGATAACAACTTTGAAATGATTCCTCATGCTCCCTACTCACCTGACCTGGCTCCTAGTGACTTTTGGCTTTTTCCGACAATGAAAGATACTCTCCGTGGCCGCACATTCACTAGCCGTGCTGCTATTGCCTCAGCGATTTTCCAGTGGTCAAAACAGACTCCTAAAGAAGCCTTCGCCGCTGCCATGGAATCATGGCGTCAGCGTTGTGAAAAATGTGTACGTCTGCAGGGCGATTACGTCGAGAAGTAACGCCAGATTAATCGATTTCGGGTGAGTAGTTAATTAGAAAAAAATAGGAGGCCTTAGATCTTGAATGCACCTCGTAATGAGGTCCAGAACTCTCGCCCTACTAGAAGGCTCAGATTTAGTTTGTGATGACGTGTTTGCATTAACACCATATTTAATTAAGCCCTTTTCAACACATGGTCCACTGAGTTTCAAAGAAAGAATAGGCCAGTAGTTCGCTGGGCTGTGAAAAAAGCATTTGGAATTCTGGTTTTCAAATTCCGCTTTTATGAAAAGGCAATATCCCTACGACTAGATATAGTTGAGAAAATTGTCGGTGCTACATGTGGTCCCCAACAGTACGTGCAGCCACAGGTAAGAGACCAGGAGCGCGTCGATGATGAGGATCACGAGTCGGGAACAAGGAGAAGCATAAACGCAAAGCTGCAATAATTGTCGGAAGCGGGCCACTTTGAGGCAAGTATGGTTCGCAAACTACTTTCTTGAACATGAACCTGTACCTTGACAGTATTTGGAGGTTCAATCATATCAATTTCTGAATGGGAAGCATTACTTTTACTTTCACATAAATTAATATTGAACAGAGACTTCAACTTTGCAGATTTGTGTGACTTTTCCTCTTGTTAACAATTTCCCTTAGAAAAGAAACGGCCAACTCGAAGCAAGGAAATTTGGAAATTTGTGGTAAGTTCCTATGGGACAATCCTGCTGAGGTCATCGGTCCCTAGGCTTACACACTACTTAATCTAACTTATACTAACTTACGCTAAGGACGACATACAGACTCATGGCCGAGGGAGGACTCTCGATTCCGACCCGGGGAGCCGCGCGAACCGTGACAAGACGCCTGAGACCGCGCGGCTACCCCGAGCGGCTCGAACCAAGGGGTTTTAGTTTTGTAGAAGTTAACTGCTCCACAGCCGGATGTTTTGCTTGCCTGCATTTTTCTTAATTCATTTGTATATATACTCCTAAATGAATGAAAAAAAAATGGTTCAAATGGCTCTGAGCACTATGCGACTTAACTTCTGAGGTCATCAGTCGCCTAGAACTTAGAACTAATTAAACCTAACTAACCTAAGGACATCACACACATCCATGCCCGAGGCAGGATTCGAACCTGCGACCGTAGCGGTCGCTCGGCTCCAGACAGTAGCGCCCAGAACCGCACGGCCACTCCGGCCGGCTCCTAACTGAATGAATTACCCTCTGCAGCTGAGACACTTTCAAACCCAGTCATGCTCAAACCACTTGCGGTGGTCTCGTGCGCAGCAACGCTTGCTGATTTAAAACCCTCAGACACCTGTGCCTAGCATAGATATCCAAGAAGAGGGCAATTTTCTTCTTTCCCCACTTCATACATCAATTTGATTACACCCAAGCGGCGCACCCAACCTCCAGACTCATGCAACTAGTGACTCCAAAGCTGGAACAAGCCGAAAGTGTTTACTTTCACCAACAAGTTGAAAGAACGCCCGCCGCATGCGCAGTGGTTAGATAGCCCAACCCAGTGTCGTCGACGCAACCAACGGCCTGGCGGCAGTGATAACACCGGTTCCCGTCAGATCACCGACACCGAAGTTAACCGCTGTCGGGCTGGGCTAGAACTAGGATGGGTGACCATCCGGTCTGCCGAGCGCTGTCGGCAAGCGGGGTGCACTTAGTCCTTGTGAGGCAAACTGAGGAGCTACTTGATATAGAAGTAGCGCCTCCGGTCTCGGAAACTGGCATAGGGCTGGGAGAGCGATGTGCTGACCACATGCCACTCCATATCCGCATCCAGTGATGCTTGCGGACTGAGGTAAGAAACCAGGAGCGCGTTGATAATAAGGATCACGAGTCGGGAACAAGGAGAAGCATAAACGCACAGACGGTAAGAAATTATTTTTACGACTCCTTGAACGCAAATTTTCCCTTTTTCACAGAGGACTGCCAAGCACACACGATCGCACACGCACACATCTAATAAACAAACGCATATCAAGGTACATACGGACACCAAAACACAAACAAAAGAAGAACAAAAAACTACAGCGACTGTTGGCATCACTATATACACTAAACACATGGATACAAAGCATGGTAAATGGAAACGAGCGTTTGGCGTCATTGGCCGGGAGGCCCCTTGCGGGGCAGGTCCGGCCGCCTTGGTGCAGGTCTCATTGCATTCGACGCCACACTGGGCGACCTACGAGGCGGATGGGGATGAAATGATGATGAAGACAACGCAACACCCAGTCCCTGAGCGGAGAAAATCTCTGACCCAGCCGGGAATCGGACCCGGGCCCGTAGGACGGCAATCCGTCTCGCTGACCGCTCAGCTATCAGTGCGGACACAGTACATGGTGAAAGAGTGGAAGTGAAGCCTTCAGTTGAGATGTGTTCGAAAACGCCGAAAATCAGACATCCTGGTGTTCGCTAAACCAATTAAGTACAGCTCCAGGACGACACAAACGGAATGATAAGAGACAAAATCGTATATACAATCGAACAGCAATTAAACATTAAAAAACGTGAGGTCCAAAATCTTTTTGCTTACCTAAGAAGAGATTAACGAAGACTGTAATGTAGCAACTAATTTGGAATCTCTTTGTAATGCAGTTGTTACATGCATAAAACAAACATTGTAATATTGTAACTCTAATTTAGTATGCTGAATTGTAATATTGTTACTTTAATTTGCTATGCTGAAATCAGAGCTAATAGACAATGAAAGTGGGTTAAAAGCCGTGATCTGTCTGGGGACGTTAAACGTGGATTACTGGGCAACTGTTTCATCAGCAGACTAACATTAATGATAATCTTTTAATAGTCATACAAAACCGGTAATATATATATATATAAAAAGGAGAATTTAAATAAAAAGAAAGATATCAGTTTATATTTGGAAATTTATTTTAAGATTGTTCATTGAAATTTCAGCATATTATACGTGAGTTATAACTGAGCTGGTGCCTTATTTACGATTGAAAAAAATGTGAGATTGTAATCTTACGGAACACATAAAATATGGAGCCAAGATTGGGAGACTGCACACAACACCGCATTCATAAAATAACACACGAAGAACATTGAAACATAAGCAAGAAGAAATTAACCACAACCAACAGATTCAGTTTTTACCCAAAGAAATTACGTTCATACCACAATCCTGTCCGTCATGTAATTACCACACACTGGTATACTAAATTCATATTAACTCTTTGTGAAATCTTCGCAAAAAGAATAGCTGAGGGCTACTTTGATGATTACACCACATGCTTCACGTGGTCAACTTGGTTTACACAAAGCGTATAACTCCACAATAATTTTGGTAATTAAAATAAATTCGATCGAAAAGCAATTGACAAAAGAAAAACCTTGAACTGGTTACTAACGTCTTACTATTAACCTGATGGGTCAAACAGTTATATAACCACGTGGTACTGGTCTCGCAAAGTACACCCCACGTGGGTTGAACATAAAGAAAAGCATAAAGAAAAGTTGCTATATTAAAAAAATATTCTCAAGACGAGACGTTATAATCTCACGCACATTCGGATTTAAGATTGATGAACTTAGTTAGAGTTACTGATCAACACGTGGTTCCACTTTACTCACAAAGTAGTAACAAAGCAACTACCGGAAAACAATCTGAACTTCACACGATAATTACACTGCGCTGCAATTTAAGATAACATCGGATATTTTAGACCTAAACCCGAAATAAAAGTGATTAAATTTTCAGTTAGGCTGAACTTAAGAAATCCATTGTCCTACGGACTTAACAGACACGCGCTTAGACGGAGATCTTACCACTTCAGACGCTCGCCACGGCCACCCTGCAACTGCCCTACTTCCGAGCGTGCTTCCTGAGGGGTGGCTCACAAAGACCAACGGAAGTGGCCAGAGGGGCAGCTTCCTATACCAACATGACAACGGACGGACAGGACCATACTAAGAATAGAAACCTCTTTGCTTTTAGGAAGCGTAGCTACCTGTTCCGACGTTGGTCCTACTGTTCTCTAGCAGACAGCCTTGTCTGCTACCCTCAAGCATGCAACTAGAAATACATATGCTCATTCATCCTCTCACACAAAAGGGAAGGGGGATGACAGTATCTTATCATATACAGTATATAAAAGAAAGCGGATGTAGGTTTCGTATGAGACTGTGTGACATGAATTACATATAAGAATTACATATAAACTGTGCTTTAAAGTGTAGTAGTGTGACAGATCGTTCTTGTTTATGTGTAAAAGTAACACGTTCCACTGCTCAGTCTCCTCCCAGATAGTCAGAAACGCCACAGTACATTTAGAAGAGGAATTTATTCCATAAATGGCAACAGATTTAAGAAATTAAACATGAAAGGAATCTAACAGAGACCTTTCATAACCCCAACGCTCCGGGAAAAGACTGTGCAGGGAATTTTCTAGCCATGCTAGGACATTCCCAAGCAGGCTTCTCACACCCTACTTAAACCAAAAGTGTAAAAGAAAAGGCAAAAGGACACCAGCTACTTGCTAAAACACAATAATTTCAACACATCTTTAGAATCTACCAATTTCAAACAAAAAAAAAAAAAAACACAATCTGTGACACCTATTTAAAAGGTAGTGTAGACCTAATTCGGTCAGCAAGTAAAAACAATGGTTCCTGTGTCATTAATATGAAAACAATTTCTGGTTGTTACCCTTATGGAGTTCACCAGTATTTGCTCATTGCAAGAGCCAACTGATCACAGGAAAATTTATGACTGTTTATTAACAAGCAAAATTTATGAAAATAGCAAAGGTGCCACAGCAATTAAAAAAAAGAACATCAAATAACATCGGTATTAAAAAGCAGAACATAACAATGCACAATCTGCAAAAGCAACAAAATGATAAGAGAAAAAACATGTTTTACAAAGTGGTTATCGCAAAAAAATTCTATATCGTATAAAACTAATAATTTGTAGAATTAAAATAACTATGTGGCACTCATTTAATCCTTCTACTATATTTCAATTAGCTAGCAAACAATGAGCACTGTGTCATTATACTGAAACTACAATAATTATGTGATTGTTACCCTTAAGGGGTTCCTCACAGTAAATATGCCCCATGCAAAGGCTAATCGATCACAGTTCAATGAGAATAAAAAGCTATCTGACTGATCAACGAAGCAATGCCACAGCAATGAATTTACGAAACAAAATATCACAAATCTAATACATCACACAAAAACAAACATTGATAAATAAAACAGTACAATAGTCAACATCTAAAACAAAAAAAACACCTATAAATAAAACACCTGCAAAATACAAGAGTCAAAGTCTAAAAAAGATAAATAGAACACCTGCAAAATACAAGAGTCAGTCTAATAAACACCAATAAATCGAACTCCTGTAAAACACACGAGTCACAGTTTCTCTGACAGAAACACACGTATATGCACTGGACTAAGAACCGTATAATCACTGTTCACTGACACACTCAGTACTTCCACTGTTCCGAGGCACAATATAGGGGAAAGAGGGGGGGTTCGTCGCCGCAGCTGTCAGTAGGGATTTTTTTTTTTTCATCTGTTGCGTGCGATCCCGCCGTCTCTGCCCTCTCATGAAGTTTCTCCCGTGTCACGTCATCTCGATTTGGTTCCATGTTTGTGTTGTCAAATTCGTGCGGTATCCTCGTTTGACACGCCACGTTGATATTCCTGGGCAAGGATGACACTTAATGGCTCTTCTTTTGTGCCACCCTTAGCGACCAGAGAACATCAAACCATGATTTACTGTCGCTTGACAGTGGGCATCCGTCAGGAGATGTTGATAGGCGTCATTGAAGTCTGCCAGTTACTCTGGACAGTATGTGTCAAAAGGCTCCACGCCCTTTGTGTTGTTACATTCTTGGGTTATCCTCAATTGGCTCGCCGGCTTGATATTCCTGGACAAGGATGACACTTAATGGCTCTTCTTTTGTGCCACCCTTAGCGACCAGAGAACATCGAACCATGGTTTACTGTCGCTTGACAGTAGGCATCCATCAGGAAATGTCGATAGGCGTCGTTGAAGTCTGCAAGTTTCTCTGGGCAGTACCTGTCAAAAGGCTCCACGCCCCTTGTGTTGTTTCACCGCGGCCGTCTCGTCACGGTCGCGTGCGTGTGGTGCGTTGCCAGCAGATGGATTTCCGCGCGGTGGACCGCTCGCCCATCTCAGGTCATCGCCTCGAGGAAAGGTCGCCCGGGGCGGCCGCCCATTAGCTCCAGGTACAAGGGAAAGTGTTTGCCGCTTACTCTCCTTTTGTTGTCGGCCGCGCTCCCAAAGTGGCCCGGATGACAGCGTGTCCCGCTGGGAAACCCGCCAGTTTACAACTAGTCCGGCTGCTCCCGCTGTCTCTTAAGAGTTTTGCCGGTTCGCTTTCAGGTTCTCAACTGCATTCACAGAAATTTTTCATCATCCTTATGTGATTACACAATGTCATACATAATACCACTTAGTATTGTCTTTCACAATTTTTAAGAACAAAGTGAGACTTAATATTTTTTTTAAATAAAAAAAATTAGATGAATCGACAATATAAAATAAAATTTAAATGACTTGACAATGTAAAAAAAATAAAAGTGAAATGACTTGACAGTATAAAAATAAAAATTTAAATGAACTGACAATACAATATTTAAATCCACATCACTAATGTGGTTCACTTACGTTTTAATAAATCAAATGCTACTTATTAATTCACTAAAATGAATAGGATTATGCCTTGTGCAAGTATAGGTCAGGACAGCATAGGGTTCACATGTTATTTACACACAAATACATGCACACCTGTTGTCTATTCTACAAACTAACTACCCATAAACATGCATTACTCAATATTCTACTTCTATCCACTACTAGTTAACCCAATAAGCTACTTCAATGCTATTTCAACACCGTGTATATACCACTACAACATTTTTCTAATTCGTCCTCTTCTTGACACTCGCGGCATACGTCTTGTCACATGATAAATATGGAGAACTTTCCTTAAACATACACATTAAAAAGAACAATGGTTATTTACACGCCAAAACATTTATACCAATTCGCACACCTGAAAAGAGACTCGCAATTATACATTTATCATACTCATATATTCACACATAAAACAGTAAGAAAATTTCACCTAAAATTACGTTATCACAACAATTAATCACGCAGATGACTCTGAGAAGGTTAAAAATATTTGCATTATACAGGTTATATTACATTTTCTTACCCATTTTGCTGCGATTTCGTTCCTTCTTTACGTTACCTTTCGCTTCCAAATCAGTTATTTCGCCTGTGGTGGTTATTCTGGATTCATTTCTCATGAATGGCAAAATTGTGGTCACCTCTATTCTGTAAAACAGTATCATCTTAACATATTGAACTTACAACAGACACAAAAGATCCGAATCCTCCTGTAGTTTAAATGACAAATGTTTTGCTTTATCCTTATTACCTTAAACCAAGCTTTCCTTCGTTCCCATAATCAAAATTATTTAATCATCCTCTACCTTCAAGAGGGAAATTTCCTCAGTACAAATCATATAGGCTGCAGTGCATCCCGCACCAGCGAAAACAGTAAGCTGTAATGCTCACAGCATCAGCAAAACACATAAACGTCGCTTTTCTAGGACAAGTATTAACGCAGAATAATTTTTTAGGCTTTGGCTCAACATCAATCAAGACTACAAAAAGGATCCATATTTCCGTTCCATTCTCCATTTGCTGAAAAGCTGCTCGTATTTGACTACCACAATAATATTTCAGAGCCACGTAAATTACACAAACCACAATTCTTCTTTCACCTTGAAGGGAATCAATATACTTACGAAATCCACAGACAGCACTTTACGTACTCAGCTATAAAGAACAAAAAAAGACATATATCATCAATATTAACATATCATCGCATATTGGAAGCCAATGGTTCAACAATCGTATTATCGCATCCTGTTTTCAAGATTCCAAACTTACTCATTCCTTTCTCAGAGTTCTCCTATCTTAAAATATTCATACAGCACGCATACTATAGTAAGAGATCCTCATTTATACTGACAGATATAGAATAGTAATAGGTAGATAGTAGCACTGAAAGCAGAAAATCGGAAACAAGGCTACTAACAGCTGGGGACCTGGGTTTGCCAGACCCATAATACCCACAGATCGGATATTCCCCTGAGTTTTGCATTAATTAAACGCAGATATTGCTTCTCTCAGGAGCGGCTCTTTTCAATTTACACACAAAAAAAACATAAACAGCATTTTACTCGTTCACAAAGAAACCTTTTATCTTCACGTTTGAATCAAACTAAATCCTAATTGCACAAGGAGAGAAAAAAATTAAAACATCACTTCAATACATCACACAGAAACATCTTTATCATTAATTTTTACCAACAAATTATTCAAAATGCATTCGTCACAAATTTAAACTAATCAATTCTTTCTCCTCACCGTCCTCTCTACTTCTCACTGTCCTTTATAGTCATTTGCCATGTCGCTCATTTGTTCCGATTGGGCGCCTTCTGCGCTGATCGTTTGTCATTGCCGGTTTCGTTCATTTCCATTTGCCGGATTATTTCTAGGGTTGGCCGGCCGAATTTCAACATCATGAGGTGCTTCGCCTACAGTCCTATTCCCACCATGTTCACCGTAATATCGATTCTGGTTGCCGTAACTGTTCCGTTCACGATTCTGTCCACGTCCTCGATCATTTCTGTTGTTCCACCTGTGTTCGCGACTGTTACCCCAGTTTCTATACGGTCTGTCCCGATTATTGTTCCGTTCGCGTCGCGACGACCAGTCACGCCGTTGATTAGTAATACGGCCACGACTGCGGTCGCGCTGCTGTGCCCCGTAATAACTTTGTGCCTGATTAGGCGGGCATTCTCCTGTATTGTATTCCAACTCTTGGAGAAGCGTCTTAAACGTTTCCACGTCCTCTTTGCATCGTCCCGCAAGAATGACGTGCCGCAAGTGCATCGGCAATTTCGTGATGCATATCCTAATTAGTTCTGCAGGCCCGTATGGGTCGTATAGGAATTGATTTGCCTGCAGAATGTGGTCGAATAGGCGTGCAGGGCTGCCGAAACCAGACTGGTTCAAATTTGGCAGCATAATTATGCCATGTTTGACCCTATCTTGTGCCGCTTCCGACCAATAGGCGGACAGAAAGGCTTGTCGAAACTCCCGAGTGGAGTTGCAGTGACGCGCTGCCGACCTCAAGCGAATCGCCGGTTCGCCTTCCAAATAGCCACACATATATTCTATCTTATGTGAACTTGCCCAGTCGGGGGGAAGACAAAACTCAAATTGCTCGAGCCATGCACGTGGATGTATTCCTTTTTGCGAATTTCGGAATATCTCAAACTTTCTTACCGTAAGGAAATGTTTGAAATCAAATCCCCGCATTTCCTCCTGGCGAGGCCCTTGAATGTTTCTGTTTCTCTCATGTCTGCCCCTTAAATTACATTCTTCCCTGTCGTCAAAATCTCCCTCGTGGCCGGAGTCCCTCTCTGCACTGTTCGTACGGCTATTTTTAGTGCTATTGGCGAGTTCGGAATCACACGCCATGCGGTTTTCCAGATGCGCCACGCGTTCTTGTAATTCGCCTGTTACAGCTTTGTGTTGTCTGTTCACTTCAAACTGTCCCTTCTGAAATCTAAGAAGCGAACGCACTTCTTCGGTCTCTGCGGCCGCTACCGGTGTAGTATTGTTCTCGCTTTCCATCAGCTTCATCGTGCCTACAGTGTCCGCTAATGCCGCAATCTTATCATCAATTTGTCTCTTGTCCTCCGCCCCAGTCTGCTTCAATTGTTCAATTTGCTGTTCCAACGCGTGGATCGCTAAACTGTTGTCCGCTATTGTGTTGCTAACGGACGTGGGACAATGCGTTTCCGCCTCTTGAACCCTCGAGATTACCTGCTGGTGTTCCCTTTGGCATTCTTCCCTCAACTCTTGGAAATTCCTAAGTAGCCGTTCTTCGCTTTCTTTAGATTCGGTATCGCCCCTCCGCTTGCTCTGTTCTAAAGCTTGCAGACGATCATCGATTTGTTCAAATGTAGGGCCTAATTCTTTCATAATATCACTTTTTATCTCACTTGCCAGATTGTTTATTCTTTGTGAGATATCATCGGACACTCTCTGCATCGACTTGTCGACTTTATTTGTCTGATGGATTAGTTTTTCGTCTATTTGTTCGCCTAGCTCGCGGATCGATTTTTCTGATTTCTGCGTCATTTGTTCGCCTAGCTCTCGGATCGATTTTTCTGATTTCTGCGTCATTTGTTCGCCTAGCTCTCGGATCGATTTTTCTGTGTTTTCTTTATTTTGTTGCAATAATGCTTTCATGAGTTCTGCTAAATCAATTTGGTTAGTTGGAGGCAAATTAATTTGTGGCTCTGATGTGAGCCCGTTCGTCCTGTCTTGCATTTCGTCTGAAGTATTCCCCATTGCATTTTCGGAACCGCCCGACGCGTTAACATTCGAAATTAAATTATCCCCTTGGTCCATGTTGGTTAGGTTGTCGGACCGCTTACTTTTAGTTTGGTTACGTGTCTGCATTAGTGCAATTTATAACCGGTATGCGACACACTAATCAAAATAAATGTGTCCCACAAAAATTACGACAGTCACACGAAAGATACCCAACCTAGTACGCACTTTTTCACACGCAAAACAAATTTTTATCTTAGATCGAAACAGTGGAATTTACAAGCGAGAATAAAAAAACACACAGACATATAAAACACACAAATATAAAAAAACACAACAAGACAAACAACGCAACGCCGATCAACAACGCCGTGAATCTTTTGAAAGTCTGCTCAGAAACAACGCAGAAGTTGTTTGAGCGCTGTAGGGAAAAAAAATTAAGATTATAACACGCTCGCAATCTAACATTTAAGAGATTCCAGAGTCTAGCGGAATCACAGAGCAGGGTCGCCATGTGTAATATTGTAACTCTTATTTTGGTATTCTGATGTGTAAGGTTGTAACTTTAATTTGCTATGTTGAAATCGGAGCTAATAGACAATGAAAGTGGGTTAAAAGCCGTGATCTGTCTGGGGACGTTAAACGTGGATTACTGGGCAACTGTTTCATCAGCAGACTAACATTAATGATAATCTTTTAATAGTCATACAAAACCGGTAATATATATATATATAAAAAGGAGAATTTAAATAAAAAGAAAGATATCAGTTTATATTTGGAAATTTATTTTAAGATTGTTCATTGAAATTTCAGCATATTATACGTGAGTTATAACTGAGCTGGTGCCTTATTTACGATTGAAAAAAAATGTGAGATTGTAATCTTACGGAACACATAAAATATGGAGCCAAGATTGGGAGACTGCACACAACACCGCATTCATAAAATAACACACGAAGAACATTGAAACATAAGCAAGAAGAAATTAACCACAACCAACAGATTCAGTTTTTACCCAAAGAAATTACGTTCATACCACAATCCTGTCCGTCATGTAATTACCACACACTGGTATACTAAATTCATATTAACTCTTTGTGAAATCTTCGCAAAAAGAATAGCTGAGGGCTACTTTGATGATTACACCACATGCTTCACGTGGTCAACTTGGTTTACACAAAGCGTATAACTCCACAATAATTTTGGTAATTAAAATAAATTCGATCGAAAAGCAATTGACAAAAGAAAAACCTTGAACTGGTTACTAACGTCTTACTATTAACCTGATGGGTCAAACAGTTATATAACCACGTGGTACTGGTCTCGCAAAGTACACCCCACGTGGGTTGAACATAAAGAAAAGCATAAAGAAAAGTTGCTATATTAAAAAAATATTCTCAAGACGAGACGTTATAATCTCACGCACATTCGGATTTAAGATTGATGAACTTAGTTAGAGTTACTGATCAACACGTGGTTCCACTTTACTCACAAAGTAGTAACAAAGCAACTACCGGAAAACAATCTGTTAACTTCACACGATAATTACACTGCGCTGCAATTTAAGATAACATCGGATATTTTAGACCTAAACCCGAAATAAAAGTGATTAAATTTTCAGTTAGGCTGAACTTAAGAAATCCATTGTCCTACGGACTTAACAGACACGCGCTTAGACGGAGATCTTACCACTTCAGACGCTCGCCACGGCCACCCTGCAACTGCCCTACTTCCGAGCGTGCTTCCTGAGGGGTGGCTCACAAAGACCAACGGAAGTGGCCAGAGGGGCAGCTTCCTATACCAACATGACAACGGACGGACAGGACCATACTAAGAATAGAAACCTCTTTGCTTTTAGGAAGCGTAGCTACCTGTTCCGACGTTGGTCCTACTGTTCTCTAGCAGACAGCCTTGTCTGCTACCCTCAAGCATGCAACTAGAAATACATATGCTCATTCATCCTCTCACACAAAAGGGAAGGGGGATGACAGTATCTTATCATATACAGTATATAAAAGAAAGCGGATGAAGGTTCCGTATGAGACTGTGTGACATGAATTACATATAAGAATTACATATAAACTGTGCTTTAAAGTGTAGTAGTGTGACAGATCGTTCTTGTTTATGTGTAAAAGTAACACGTTCCACTGCTCAGTCTCCTCCCAGATAGTCAGAAACGCCACAGTACATTTAGAAGAGGAATTTATTCCATAAATGGCAACAGATTTAAGAAATTAAACATGAAAGGAATCTAACAGAGACCTTTCAACATGTTTGAAAGACCAATGAAGTTGCTTCATAAATAAAAAGAAGCGAAACTCGGTTGGCATAACACAAACTGTCTTTCATTTAGCTGCATAGACGGACCACATATCCAACAACACAGAAGCAACTACTTGACGACAGAAAACATAAAAAAATGGAATTTACCGGTTATAGTTAAACCCCAACAAGTCTGCTTCGTTCTCTGAACACGACTTCCAAGCAATTACTGAAGTCACGATCTAATTTCAAGTCTTTATCTATCCTACATGTCATCGCTCACTAACTCCCAACACCCCCCCTCCCCACCCCCCAAAAAGCTGAATCAGAACTCCATCCCCGCCCTCCGTAATAATGCACATTGGATACTTGCAGGTTTTCGATATTGGACAAATAACTCCCAGTCACCCTCACGAGGATTGTTGGCCGACTCTTGATTTCGCGATCTCCAAAACTGCTCCACAAAGTATTTTCTGATCCAGGCCTTGCTGGCAATCAGCCGCAAGAGCCGAGTACAGGCAGGTGTTTCACTTGATCAGTCTCTGGCCCACGAATAGCATGATTCTGTAAAGTACTGCTGCTTGCTAGTTCTTTAAAACGTTTCTGTAAAACACCTGTCGTCCTGGACAACTCACCTGGACTTTCAGCCCACCATGCAGGCCTTGTTGACAAATATTTACAAATATTAACACATTTAGACAGACATTCAGTCATCAGCATCAGCAACATCAGCATCAGCATCAGCAACATTAGCATCAGCAACATCAGCATCAGCAACATCAGCATCATCAACATCAGCAACATCAGCATCAGCAACATCAGCAACAGCAACATCAGCATCAGCAACAGCAACATCAGCAACAGCAACAGCAGCAACAGCAACATCAGCAGCAGCAACATCAGCAACAGCAACATCAGCATCAGCTGCAGCAACATCAGCATCAGCTGCAGCAACATCAGCATCAGCCTCAGCAACATCAGCATCAGCAACAGCAACATCAGCATCAGCATGAGCAACAGCAACCTGCTCTATAAGAAGAACTTATTCATAAAAGTTTCTCAGAGTGAGTCACAGTTTAACAGAAATGGTTCCTAAGGTGACTGACTGTGCTTCATGTATACAGAGTCAACATAAAATCTTTCCCTGATTCCAAAAATTAATTTCTGACGAACTATGGTGGATACAGCTGCACGATTTGTTGTAAGTGGTAGTTTAACTGATGGAGTATTCATGGACACACTTTTGCATGTGAGCTCACGGCATCTGATTTCCCTTTTCTCTCTGTCGCTACAGGCGCCTGCGCAGGAAAAAAAGTACTGTATTTTGTGCTTTCATGAGACACGGCCGCCTGTTTCAGTTCAGCAGCAGTCTCGCCTGTTTCAATTCAGCAGCAGTCCCGAAATGCCTACGGACGATATCTGCCAGATGAGCATCAAATGACGGGATGAAAAGTGTTAAGAGAGTGTCGGCGTTGGTGACAGTTGACCTATAGTGAGTGATCACACTGCTGGTACCGTGCAGTCCACAGAAATTAGACTCTTGTTTCCAGAGAATGACATCTCAGAGCACTGTGGTGAAAATTTTACAGAAACAGATACTTTTCCATGCATACAACACCTGCAAGTTTTACAGCAAGATGAGAAGGTCAGACATGCTGAAATTGCTAGGAAGCTGCTAGAGCGAATCGATGCGGAGAGTAGCTTCAAAGTTTGCTTTGCCGATGAACCGACGACATTTCGCATCCTCTATAAGTAAACAGGAATAATGTCCGGATCTAAGGGTCGGAGAATCCACGAATCGTGGTACAGTACCTATGGGACACCCTGAAAATGAATGTGAGGAGCAGCTTAATGCACAATCATTCCTTTTCACCGAGCTTACCATTACGCAGCTGTTCACAGGGACATATTTGAGCTGTACGTACGCTTTGCACAGTGTACATAATAGTTATAGTGTTTTTGTAA
The DNA here is from genome assembly GCF_023864275.1 of Schistocerca cancellata. Lineage (NCBI taxonomy): Eukaryota > Metazoa > Arthropoda > Insecta > Orthoptera > Acrididae > Schistocerca > Schistocerca cancellata. The sequence goes on from NC_064631.1 coordinate 177,451,756, forward strand.
GTAGTGTTTAGAAATACTAATCCGTAAATTAAACTGCAGCGAAACGGAACTGCAAGACTTTCATTATTTCCGAGGCTTTCAGACCAGGTTGGGTGGGACAGAGTAATATTTCTCTCTCTCTCTTTCATTATCCAAGTCTTTCCTATCATATATCATCATATCTTTTTAATATCTGAATATTTTTGTGTTTTTTCCAATTTCTAATGTATTTTTGATTTACTATTATTTCCATTGCAATTGCTGAAACGTAATTGCTGTTTATAATATGGAATATGTTCTGTAATCTACATGAAAAACTGTAAAATGAACGATCTGTTATAAAATGTAAGGCAACAGATCCCCAAATGAGCAATAAATCAAATCAAATCATGTCCACCCGTATATGCAGTTTTCTTTTTCCTCGTCACGATGGCGTCAACTAGCGGGACAATGTAACTTGTCACAAAGCTCGCAGTACAGGTGCGTGGTTCGAAGAGCGCCAGCTAACCATTTGCATATCACAGCATTTTCTTCCTGTCGGTTAAATTTCACGTCTGTAGCACGTCATCCTCGTGGTGGAACAATTTTAATGGCCAGTAGTGTATGGTGAACGAATGGGGAGAGACGGGTACTGTATGGAGAAATGTAAGGGCTTCCCAGCGAACTTTCTGCAGCTTAGTCGAACCATCCGGCCAACAAAATGCCCGTGCACTTGTTGTCAAGATTGTTTTGAATACGCCGCAGGTGTTTCGTTAGGAAGCCCTTACACATCTCTCCCCATACGATTGTCATACTTTTTGAGGCCTGAAGAAAGACATCTGTGGCCGTCGATTTGCTTCGAACGAAGAGATAGACGCTTGGGTACAGTCGCGGATCCGCAGGTAACCGCAAGCATTTTTCAATGAGCACTGACCGTCTTATGTCGCAGTGGGATGAATGTGTTAACAGTTATTGCGACTACCTCTGAAATAATAACCAGTTTATTTACTTTTTCCATCTGTCTCGTTTCTTTTTGTGTTCCTCATACAGACCGCGACTACTCTCACGGGCCGCACGGCGCTAAGACCTCTCTTACGCCAGCGACGCTCTTGTCCGAACCGACTGCTCGTGGCGAGTCAATCTACTGCAGCGCCCTTGCTGTTTTATTCCCGTAGTAAGACTCGTCTCTGGTGGTTACGTCGGCGTCAAAATTAAGTGTTTTGTGGCAGCTGTGTGCTGAGTGGTTATGAGAAACCATACTTATTTACGAAAAATCCTAACTGTTGTAACAGAACGTAGGAACGACTAATTGTAATTCAGTCTATAAATGACCGAAACCAAATTCATAGTGGATGTTCTTGACAAAGATCTTTGCGAAATCCTCTGTACTCCGGATAACTCAAAGAATAGGAAAAGTTTGACCCAAGCATTTCAAAACATCAACAGTTCTTTACTCGAGAAAATACACTCCTGGAAATTGAAATAAGAACACTGTGAATTCATTGTCCCAGGAAGGGGAAACTTTATTGACACATTCCTGGGGTCAGATGCATCACATGATCACACTGACAGAACCACAGGCACATAGACACAGGCAACAGAGCATGCACAATGTCGGCACTAGTACAGTGTATATCCACCTTTCGCAGCAATGCAGGCTGCTATTCTCCCATGGAGACGATCGTAGAGATGCTGGATGTAGTCCTGTGGAACGGCTTGCCATGCCATTTCCACCTGGCGCCTCAGCTGGACCAGCGTTCATGCTGGACGTGCAGACCGCGTGAGACGACGCTTCAAACATGCTCAATGGGGGACAGATCCGGAGATCTTGCTGGCCAGGGTAGTTGACTTACACCTTCTAGAGAACGTTGGGTGGCACGGGATACATGCGGACGTGCATTGTCCTGTTGGAACAGCTAGTTCCCTTGCCGGTCTAGGAATGGTAAAACGATGGGTTCGATGACGGTTTGGATGTACCGTGCACTATTCAGTGTCCCCTCGACGATCACTAGTGGTGTACGGCCAGTGTAGGAGATCGCTCCCCACACCATGATTCCGGGTGTTGGCCCTGTGTGCCTCGGTCGTATGCAGTCCTGATTGTGGCGCTCACCTGCACGGCGCCAAACACGCATATGACCATCATTGGCACCAAGGCAGAAGCGACTCTCATCGCTGAAGACGACACGTCTCCATTCGTCCCTCCATTCACGCCTGTCTTGACACCACTGGAGGCGGGATGCATGATGTTGGGGCGTGAGCGGAAGACGGCCTAACGGTGTGCGGGACCGTAGCCCAGCTTCAAGGAGACGGTTGCGAATGGTCCTCGCCGATACCCCAGGAGCAACAGTGTCCCTAATTTGCTGGGAAGTGGCGGTGCGGTCCCCTACGGCACTGCGTAGGATCCTACGGTCTTGGCGTGCATCCGTGCGTCGCTGCGGTCCGGTCCCAGGTCGATGGGCACGTGCACCTTCTGCCGACCACTGGCGACAACATCGATGTATTGTGGAGACCTCACGCCCCACGTGTTGAGCAATTCGGCGGTATGTCCACCCGGCCTCCCGCATGCCCACTATACGCCCTCGCTCAAAGTCCGTCAACTGCACATACGGTTCACGTCCATGCTGTCGCGGCATGCTACCAGTGTTAAAGACTGCGATGGAGCTCCGTATGCCACGGCAAACTGGCTGACACTGACGGCGGCGGTGCACAAATGCTGCGCAGCTAGCGCCATTCGACGACCAACACCGCGGTTCCTGGTGTGTCCGCTGTGCCGTGCGTGTGATCATTGCTTGTACAGCCCTCTCGCAGTGTCCGGAGCAAGTATGGTGGGTCTGACACACCGGTGTCAATGTGTTCTTTTTTCCATTTCCAGGAGTGTATATAAGCATAAACATACCAAGCAGTATGAAAATGGTTGAAGTGGCTCCAAGCACTATGGGACTTAACATCTGAGGTCATTAGTACCCTAGACTTAGAACTACTTAAACCTAACTAACCTAAGGACATCACACACATCCATGCCTGAGGCAGGATTCGAACTTGCGACCGTAGCAGCAGCGTGGTTCCGGACTGAAGCGCCTAGAACCGCTCGGCCACAAAGGCCGGCCCCAAGCAGTATACCGAAGGCAGCAAATAGTCTTTTTATTTAATGCTTTGTATTTTGTTTTGTTTCTAAGCGCCAAAAAACATCGAAAATTATTTTTCTCGTTAAACAGATCTGACTTTTGAAACAGTTTCCTTTGACATTTTAATATGTACGGTATGATATATGATTAGTGTATCCTTTTTTCTCGCGGTATTAAAAACGTAAATAGATACCTCTTTGCTTTCAGATATCTCGTCGCTCTTGTGGGAGAGACTAGCAGGAAAAATTCCACACCACCGTCCATCCTTCACAATGTGTCCCGAAGATGAAGCAAACAACGAAGTTACGGTCGAGAAGAAACAAAGGTACAAAATCCAGTACTGTAACAGGAGAGATCTCGGCGAGAACAGGTCTGCCTCCATTGCCAGCAGCCGGAGTGGCTGAGTGCTTCTAGGCGCTTCAGTCTGGAATCGCGCGACCGCTACGGTCGCAGGTTCGAATCCTGTCTCGGGCGTGGATGTGTGTGCTGTCCTTAGGTTTAAGTAGTTCTAAGTTCTAGGGGACTGATGACCTCAGATGTTAAGTCCCATAGTGCTCAGAGCCATTTGAAGCATTTTCTTCTACACATGCGCAGCCTGCAGCATATTCAACATTTTACAGCGCCACCCTCTTCACGGTCGGTGTTGATCACTAACAACATAGACGCACTTGCGACGTGGTTGACAGCTGATTTACACAAAAACACGCGACACGCACCCACAGCCAGTAGTCGATTTTGACAACAGAGTCACTCGTGTCGAACGGGCTTAAAAGTGCGTGGGTTGCGGCGCCGTACGCTGGTGTTCTTTACGCGACACTTGGGACGCCCCGTGGTCCAGACGGAAGGCACGCTGAACTTCGTGGCCGCGCTTTCTCGTGCGGCAGCTCCGCCGTGGATCATCATCTACCACAAGTGAACGGGGACCACCGACGAGTGCTGCACCGAAGGTCAGCATCTACATGGCTATTACAAATGATTGAAGCGATTTCATAAATTCACTGTAGCTCCATTCATTGACATATGGTCACGACGCACTACAGATACGTAGAAAAACTCATAAAGTTTTGTTCGGCTGAAGCCTCACTTCAGGTTTCTGCCGTCAGAGCGCTCGAGAGCGCAGTGAGACAAAATGGCGACAGGAGCCGAGAAAGCGTGTGTCGTGCTTGAAATGCACTCACATCAGTCAATCATAACAGTGCAACGACACTTCAGGACGAAGTTCAACAAAGATCCACCAACTGCTAACTCCATTCGGCGATGGTATGCGCAGTTTAAAGCTTCTGGCTGCCTCTGTAAGGGGAAATCAAAGGGTCGGCCTGCAGTGAGCGAAGAAACGGTTGAACGCGTGCGGGCAAGTTTCACGCGTAGCCCGCGGAAAATTGGCTCATGCCAGAACTGGAGACTGACAGCGCCGACTTCATCTTTCAACAGGAAGGTGCTCCACCGCACTTCCATCATGATGTTCGGCATTTCTTAAACAGGAGATTGGAAAACCGATGGATCGGACGTGGTGGAGATCATGATCAGCAATTCATGTCATGGCCTCCACGCTCTTCCGACTTAACCCCATGCGATTTCTTTCTGTGGGGTTATGTGAAAGATTCAGTGTTTAAACCTCCTCTACCAAGAAACGTGCCAGAACTGCGAGCTCGCATCAACGGTGCTTTCGAACTCATTGATGGGGACATGCTGCGCCGAGTGTGGGAGGAACTTGATTATCGGCTTGATGTGTGCCGCATCACTAAAGGGGCACATATCGAACATTTGTGAATGCCTAAAAAACTTTTTGAGTTTTTGTATGTGTGTGCAAAGCATTGTGAAAATATCTCAAATAATAAAGTTATTGTAGAGCTGTGAAATCGCTTCAATCATTTGTAATAACCCTGTACTTTGCCGCCCACGTCGAAAGGCCATCACAGGCGGTCTGCAGTCTGCGCTGTCGAAGTCAGACACTCGTGCAGCTCTCAAACATAGCCGTGTCGGTTGCGCACTGCGGAGACTGACCGCGTGGCAAAACCGCTGTGCACGGGGCCGAGCACTGCCTGCAGCTCAGAATGCGAGGGTTAGGGCAGGCCGCTCCCCCTCGTTCCATCCCGCACCGTGGTCGCCCATGGCCCGTATTGATGGCCGTCCGAAAAAATGTCGCATTACGGTACCGAGAGCTCGACTCTGCTGTCACCGATTTCCAAGCGCGATGATGGGGAAAAAGCCGCTGTCGCAACTCCTGGCTAACACAACTGCGGCAACACTGAGCGTTGCCATAGAAACATATACAAAATCGTGTTGCGAAAGGGCGTGTCCAGCGAGGGGCAGGTGTGGAGAGGTTGCCTGTTAAGGGGCTCCGGAACGCCCTATACTTGCAATGTTAAAATAACGCTTATAAATTACATCTTTCCTCACAAAGTATTTGAGGTAGGAAGTTGAACTTTTTACAGATTATTTATTGGAATACGGGCTACAACTTAACACAGGGATTTTACAAAATTTTAGTTCAGTTATTAAAGATGATTTTTTTTCAATTGTAATGAAAATTCACAACATATTTTTGCAATTTTTTATTTATATATTCAAAAATATACAATTTTTGGAAAAAGGCTGTGTTAAATTATGCAGAAGGTACTGTGTAACATTTACTGAAAGTTTGAAACTAATATGTTTGGAAGATCCTTAGAAAACATGTAATTAGTATGAGAAAATAAAAGTTTTGGGAATCGAGCGACAAAGATTGGATTAACTTTTTAGTGCATTCCAGGTCCATAGGATGCATTATCTTCATCCTCTGCAAACTCCTCTTCCAGCTTCCTCTTGTTCCTCCTCCTGTTTACTCTTGCTTGTATTTCTAGACTCTTTACAGCCCTGTCTGCAGCCCGAAGGCGTTCCTTGTCTAAAGCAAGCATCGCTCGTACCATGTTAGAACCTATCTTCATTCCCATATTTCTAAATACCTTGCACCTTACAATGTTGCCATCATTGAAAGTCGCAACAGCAACTTCACTTTTACTCATTATTATACTTCAACAAAACAGAGACTCAAGAAACAGAATTAATTACGAATATTTTCGAGATAACGAAAGAGTAAATAAACATGAAACAATCGACAATCACACCAGCGATATATATTGAACCATCACAGGTTAGCCACAACACATACTTTATCTCACATCACTAAAATGTACCTGATGAACACGGACGTTAATAATAACACCATTTGGCAGCAGTTTAACAGCGCCACAGTGGGTCACGCCCATGTAGAACACATTAAAAAAAAATTTTAAAAATAGTTGTAGTCTTCGGAATTGAATAAATTATATATCTATTAAAAGGTAATAGTCTGCAAATTCAGAAAACGCAAAAAAGTAAAAATTGAACTTTTCATGATTTTGAGCCTTTCCGGAGCCCCTTAACCATCCCCCGCCCGCCCCCCAGATCCTAGACAAGAAAAACTTTCGCAAAGCGAACTCGCAGCCCGCCCCAGCTAGCAGACAGACATTTTAACGCAATATCACATAGAGAAAAGTATTGGGCAGATGCGCGTGGTACTCGCGCGCTCAAGGCTTCGAAAAATCATGTATACAGGCACTTCATCCATTCCGGGTATCGAGGACCTTGACGATTCTCGCCTGTTATCGACATTGATACTCTTAACATATCGATCTCAGGTATTTCAACTCCTTTCAGAATGTTTTAATTTCACTTTTGAAGTTGAATTACAGACGACAAATATTTTTTCGTTAGATATATCTACAAATCAACAATTTCCTGATTTTTTTCCCTTTACTTGTACTGTGGAACCGTGCTTTTTCCCAGACTTCATGATTCTATGACATCGGTTGGCACCCTACACGTTTTAATGAGTGAGTTTTCGAGTGCCAAAATATGTCACATAAATAGCCGTATCTTCTGGTTGCATTAACTTAGAAGCTTACATTTTTTTTACACCAACAACGGGCTATAGACCTTAGCATGCGACATAAATTTCAGCTAGATACGCTTAAGGGTTCCATGGAAAAAGGAAGCTTAACAGACGTACGCATACAGAGCAACTCAGGCAATAAATGATAAAATATTTGTTTTCGTTATAAATACAGAGTTTTCGAATTTTTTTTCTTTTCTAGTACAGTGAAACCTTGCATATTTTCAAATTTCGTGTTTCTACGTCAACCGGGAAGTACCCTTTAGCTTTTGATGACCGACTTTTCAAGTATCAAAACATGTTACATAAATGGGCGTATCTTTTGATTGCATTGACTTAGAACTTTCAATTTTTTACACCGCCAAGGAACTGTAGACCTTACCGTCTGACATAAATTTGGATGTGATACGTCCACCCTATCCTGAAGAAAAGGGCTTATTCAGGTGGACAACAAAGTGATTCTGGAAGGGTCCGTTTTTACCGATTGAGCTACGTGCCGTATCGTCCGAACAAGACACAGCCAGGGCAAAAGCACCACATGCGAAAAGATGAGAGCTGCTGCCAGCGCCACAGAGATTCGCCACTTGGGCGAGTTCCACCAGCGCCAACGACGGCGCTCAGGATGAAGGTATCGACTTCGCCTCGTCCTATTTCCGGCCGAGCGCAATCCGTCAATGACCGGACGACAACGGACACAAGCCTAGTCCAGAGACAGAAGAGCAGCTCTCGCCCACTTGGTTATAGATCATCGTCCAGGACTGACAGACAGCGAACGTCGCTCAGTGAACTCTTACAAGTGAACAGCCAGTTGTTGTAAATTGCATTTGCTATGTACTGTGAAGTTTACCTACCATTATTTTCACTTAGCCATTCAGGGTCTTTTATGTGTTATATTACACGTAGTGTCGCAAATTTCTTATTCGTCAAGACACGAAGATACATACAGGGTGTATATTTGAAGTTGATAAAATAAGCTTCACACGAAAAAATGTGTAGAATCCAAAGTTGATTATTTTCGAGAGGGACATCTACTGGTGTTAAAATTAGCCCACCACACCAGCGCTCTGGGGGTGGGGCTGGAGGCAACTTTAATATTTCAAATGGGAACCCCCACTTTTATTGCAGAATCAGATTCTACATAAAAAACTACGTACATTTTGTCTTAAACGTTTGTTTTGAATCTTGGTAGTTGGCCCTGTAATTCAAGAAAATCCATGTCCTCATTTTTTGCGTGGAAAATGGTTACGGATAAATAAAAAATTAGTTCACTCGTTAGTAAGTAGGATGTTTGGTTAGTTAGTTAGCTAGTCAGATGATTTGTTTGATAATTAAAAGTTGTGTGGCCTCATGACCACGAAACAAACAAAACTTATCCGACTCTGCGGAAAAAATTAATACAGTATTTGGGTCAACATCTGTAAAACTCTAATTCCTCTCTCTCAAACCCCACCCTATGGGGAGAGAGGGAGAATTTTAGTTTTAGCGAATTAAAATTTACGAAGTAAATACATATTTTTAATTTATCCTTAACCATTTTCCACGCAAAAATGAGAACATGGATTTTCTTGAATTACAGAGCCAACTACCAAGAATCAAAACAAATGTTTAAGACAAAATGTACGTAGTTTTTTATGTAGAGTATGACTCTGCCATAAAAATGGGGGTTCCCATTCGAAATTTTAAATTTGCCTCCCGCCCCACCCCAGGGGACTGTGGTGGTGGACTAATTTTAGCACCAGCAGATGTCCCCCTCTAAAATAATGAACTTTGTATTCTACACATTTCTTCGCGTGAAGCTTATTTTTCGAGTTATTCTGGTTTGTCAACGTAAAATTTACACCCTGTATATACCTTTTCAACTCATTTCTGTGACATTGTTACTAATTTTATTGGATTGTCTTAGAATCTTCCTTCTCGCAGCCTGTTACCTGACCGCGGGGGCCTAGTTGAGTAATAGTGGCAGGGAGAAATTGTCTTAGCGGTGTACTGCACCAGAAGCCGTTTCACGAACTCACAGACTTGACCTGCCGTAACATCGGTGGCGAACCAGCGTTCACAGCAGTAGCGACGAGGCGTTTACAGAACTGGCGACGAGGGTTTACAAAAATACGGAACCGTAAAAAAGACATAAAGGTGTTCGGTACAAACTTGTAGGACTTGTAGGGGGGAGAGAGTTATAATACACTACTGACCATTAAAATTGCTGCACCACGAAGATGACGTGCTACAGGTGAGACATTTAACCGACAGGAAGAAGATGCTGTGATATGCAAATGATTAGCTTTACACAGCATTCACACAATGTTGGCGCCGGTGGCGACACCTAGAACGTGCTCACATGAGGAAAGTTTCCAACCGATTTCTCATATACAAACCGCAGTTGAACGGCGTTGCCTGGTGAAACGTCGTTGTGATGCCTCGTGTATGGAGGAGAAATGCGTACCATCACGTTTCCGACTTTGATAAAGGTCGGATTGTAGCCTATCGCAATTGCGGTTTATCGTATCGCGACACTGCTGCTCACGTTGGTCGAGATCCAATGACTGTTTGCAGAATATGGGATCCGTGGGTTCAGGAGGGTAATACGGAACGCCGTGCTGGATCCCAACGGCCTCGTATCACTAGCAGTCGAGATGACAGGCACGTTATCTGCATTGCTGTAACGGATCGTGCAGACACGTTTCGATCCCTGAGTCAACAGATGGGGACGTTTGCAAGACAACAACCATCTGCACGAACAGTTCGACGACGTTTGCAGCAGTATGGACTATCAGCTCGGAGACCATGGCTGCGGTTACCCTTGACGCTGCATCACAGACAGGAGCGCCTGCAATGGTGTACTCAACGACGAACCTGGGTGCACAAATAGCAAATCGTCATTTTTTCGGATGAATCCAGGTTCTGTTTACAGCATCATGACGGTCGCATCCGTGTTTGGCGACATCGCGGTGAACGCACATTGGAAGCGTGTATTCGTCATCGCCGTACCGGCGTATCACCCGGCGTGATGGTATGGGGTACCACTGGTTACACGTCTCGGTCACCTCTTGTTCGCATTGAACAGTGGACGTTACATTTCAGATGTGTTACGACCCGTGGCTCTACCCTTCATTGGATCCCTGCGAAACCCTACATTTCAGCAGGATAATGCACGACCGCATGTTGCAGGTCCTGTACGGGCCTTTCTGGATACAGAAATTGTTCGACTGCTGCCCTGGCCAGCACATTCTCCAGATCTCTCATCAACTGAAAACGTCTGGGCAAAGGTGGCCGAGCAACTGGCTCGTCACAGTATGCCAGTCACTACTATTGATGAACTGTGGTATCGTGTTGAAGCTGCGTGGGCAGCTGTACCTGTACACGCCATCCAAGCTCTGTTTCACTCAATGACCAGGCGTATCAAGGCCGTTATTACGTCCAGAGGTGGTTGTTCTGCGTATTGATTCCTCAGGATCTATGCACCCAAATTGCGTGAAAATGTAATCACATGTCAGTTTTAGTGTAATATATTTCTCCAATGAATACCCGTTTATCATCTGCATTTCTTCTTGGTGTAGCAATTTTAATGGCCAGTAGTGTATTTTGAGTAGAAACCCATGTCCGGAAACGTACAGTTTCCGTCCTACAGACGTTTGGAAACATATTTGTAGGTAGGTATGCGACTGGGCCCTCATCGTGGAGGGTGCTTATGTCGGATCGGTTCATGTAATTTGACATCCATCCTACCTCTCTGACCGGGTTCGAGCCTCGTTCACGTGTTGTTAAGTGTTTGAGCAACATCGTTGAGTACACCTATGCAGAATACACCTACATGATCATTCTTAATGGTGAAGGTTGTGGTAATGGAAGAGCTGCTAAACACCTGTATCAAGATCGTTCTTCACACAGTCCGACACCATCGTATACCCTTTCACTACAATCACGGAACTGCTCCGTCTCAGTATCCTCCAGAAACCAGTCCTCCAAATCTGCTGTACTCACAGTCCGCCGTCTCGCTGCACGTTCAGCTCAAAGCCCCATGATCAGACAAACGCACAAAAAGCGTTTGAAATGATGTGTGATGTGGTTTGTGTCTGTGAGGCTACTTCTTTTGGTACTGCCGTGAGCCTCTCGACCATTTCCATCTGCTTTGCCGTATAATATAAACGCCATCTCGGCTACTTCCCGACACGAATAGCTGACCATTCTGCTGTTTACAGTACGCTGCGTCAATCACACAGCCTGCATCACAGAAGGAACACACGGCACGCGGGCAGGGAACTGCCATTCGTCAGCGCCGTCTACCGTGGCAACGATGCATTTCATAGGACATTGTTTCCTCCATTTCCAATCATGACTCCATCCCTGCAATTCCTCAGTTTTATTAATGTTCATCCTGTATACAGGGTGAGTCACCTAACATTACCGCTGGATATATTTCGTAAACCACATCAAATACTGACGAATCGATTCCACAGACCGAACGTGAGGAGAGGGGCTAGTGTAATTGGTTAATGCAAACCATACAAAAATGCACGGAAGTATGTTTTCTCCGCTGTTCGATCGCGTGTATCGGAGAGCACCGAATTACATAGGTATCCAAAGGGAACGGTGATGGACCTTAGGTACAGAAGAGACTGGAACAGCACATTGCGTCCACATGCTAACACCTTTTTATTGGTCTTTTTCACTGACGTACATGTACATTACCATGAGGGGTGAGGTACACGTACACACGTGGTTTCCGTTTTCAATTACGGAGTGGAATAGCGTGTGTCCCGATATGTCAGGCCAATAGATGTTCAATGTGGCGGCCATCATTTGTTGCACACAATTGCAATCTCTGGCGTAATGAATGTCGTACACGCCGCAGTACATCTGGTGTAATGTCGCCGCAGGCTGCCACAATACGTTGTTTCATATCCACTGGGGTTGTAGGCACATCACGGTACACATTCTCCTTTAACGTACCCCACAGAAAGAAGTCATGAGGTGTAAGATCAGGAGAACGGGCTGGGCAATTTTGCGTCCTCCACGTCCTATGAAACGCCAGTCGAACATCCTGTCAAGGGTCAGCCTAGTGTTAATTGCGGAATGTGCAGGTGCACCATCATGCTGATACCACATACGTCGACGCGTTTCCAGTGGGACAGTTTCGAGCAAAAATGGCTCTGAGCACTATGGTACTTAACATCTGTGGTCATCAGTCCCCTAGAACTTAGAACTACTTAAACCTATCTAACCTAAGGACATCACACACATCCATGCCCGAGGCAGGATTCGAACCTGCGACCGTAGCGGTCACGCGGTTCCAGACTGAAGCGCCTAGAACCGCACGGCCACACCGGCCGGCATCTTTTCGAGCAACGTTGGCAGATCATTCTCTGGAAACGCGATGTATGTTGCAGCTGTTTGGGCCCCTGCAATGAAGTGAGGACCAATGAGGTGGTCGCCAATGATTCCGCACCATACATTTACAGTCCACGGTCGCTGTCGCTCTACCTGTCTGAGCCAGCGAAGATTGTCCACGGACAAGTAATGCATGTTCCGTAGATTCACTGCCCCGTGGTTTGTGAAACCCGCTTCATCGGTAAACAGGTAGAAGTGCAACGCATTCTCTGTTAATGCCCATTGGCAGAATTGCACTCGATGAATAAAGTCATCACCATGTAATTGCTGATGCAGCGACACATGAAACGGGTGAAAGCAGTGACGATGCAGTATGCGCATGACACTACTTTGACTCAGTCCACCGGCTCTCGCAATGTCCCGTGTACTCATGTGTGGGTTAATGGCAACAGCAGCTAACACACCAACTGCACCCGCTTCTCCTGTGACGGGCCTGTTACGGACCCGTTTGCGTGCTACGACCATACCTGTTGCATACAGTTGGCGGTAGATGTTTTGCAAAGTGCGGCATGTTGGATCCTCTCTGTCCGGGTACCGTTCTGCATACACCCCGCAGGCTTCAGCTGCATTTCGTCGACACTCGCCATAGATGAGTATCATCTCCGCCTTTCCAGAGTTCGAATACACCATGGTCACAGTTCCTACAACACTACACTATCACAGACGTCTGGTAACACGGTGTAATACAGTTGGTCTGCGTGCGGAGACTAATGCAGAATAACAATAGCAGCAAGCGCTACATGCGGACACTGCGACAGCTAGACCAAACCACAACAGTGCACTACAGCCACACTCGTAAACACGGTCGTCATCCTAAACATGTCCCTGCAGATGCTGCTCGCCGACCGTGGCCCGTGTTTGTTACAACACGCAACTGAACGTCGGAGGTGTCAAGCGTCAACTTTAGGTTACAATACCTCCGGATGTAATTAACATTTTAGAAACCAACAAACGGCACTGATTACGTATTTGTTTATATGTTCAGATGTGCTAACAAAACTAATGTGGTTCCATTTAAAAAAACGTAGGTTTGTGTTAAAAAACATACTTCTGTGCATTTTTGTATGGTTTGTATTAAACAATTACTCTAGCCTCTCTCCTCACGTTCGGTCTGTGGAATCGGTTCGTCAGTATTTGATGTGGTTTACGAAATATATCCAGCGGTAACGTTAGGTGACTCACCCTGTATATATGGAGTCTGTTCTTTCGGACATACTGTAGAACACCCGGGTTCGACACAAATGTTGAACTTTCCACACTAATTTGAATCAATGCCTCCCTGCAGCCAATATCTGTAATTCCTTTGTCTCTTAAAGGGTACTTTCACCGTCAGTAGGCGTGACTATGGTGCTCCAAGAAGGCTCCGGACATCCGAATTGGAAGACGACGTACGACATCAAGTTGAAGAGAACCCGTCATCGAATACACGAGCTATATCTTTGGCTTTTATTGAGTGGCATTGTAAACCAGTGATGTGCTGGGTCACACCTAATCAATTTCTTGTGAAGGTGGTCGCTTTACCAACCTGTTTTCAAATGGGTTTAGTACGGAAATGATACGTTTCAAGACATGGGTTCCAATTCAACATCTAGGCGCTTCAGTCAGGCACCGCGCGACTGCTACGGTCGCAGGTTCGAATCCTGCCTCGGGCATGCATGTGTGTGATGTCCTTAGGTTAGTTAGGTTTAAGTAGTTCTAAGTTCTAGGGGACTGATGCCCTCAGATGTTAAGTCCCATAGTGATCAGAGCCATTTGAATCCAGTTCAACAGATTATCTACTCACTCCCCTCTACAAGCCCTAGAACTTAGTAACGTGAATTTCCGAACAAACTGTACAACGTATGTTGGGAAAAAGCAAGTGTATCCGCAGTCATCTCCTGTGAAATCTCCAAACTACACTCCTGGAAATTGAAATAAGAACACCGTGAATTCATTGTCCCAGGAAGGGGAAACTTTATTGACACATTCCTGGGGTCAGATACATCACATGATCACACTGACAGAACCACAGGCACATAGACACAGGCAACAGAGCATGCACAATGTCGGCACTAGTACAGTGTATATCCACCTTTCGCAGCAATGCAGGCTGCTATTCTCCCATGGAAACGATCGTAGAGATGCTGGATGTAGTCCTCTGGAACGGCTTGCCATGCCATTTCCACCTGGCGCCTCAGTTGGACCAGCGTTCGTGCTGGACGTGCAGACCGCGTGAGACGACGCTTCATCCAGTCCCAAACATGCTCAATGGGGCACAGATCCGGAGATCTTGCTGGCCAGGGTAGTTGACTTACACCTTCTAGAGCACGTTGGGTGGCACGGGATACATGCGGACGTGCATTGTCCTGTTGGAACAGCAAGTTTCCTTGCCGGTCTAGGAATGGTAGAACGATGGGTTCGATGACGGTTTGGATGTACCGTGCACTATTCAGTGTCCCCTCGACGATCACCAGTGGTGTACGGCCAGTGTAGGAGATCGCTCCCCACACCATGATGCCGGGTGTTGGCCCTGTGTGCCTCGGTCGTATGCAGTCCTGATTGTGGCGCTCACCTGCACGGCGCCAAACACGCATACGACCATCATTGGCACCAAGGCAGAAGCGACTCTCATCGCTGAAGACGACACGTCTCCATTCGTCCCTCCATTCACGCCTGTCGCGACACCACTGGAGGCGGGCTGCACGATGTTGGGGCGTGAGCGGAAGACGGCCTAACGGTGTGCGGGACCGTAGCCCAGCTTCATGGAGACGGTTGCGAATGGTCCTCGCCGATACCCCAGGAGCAACAGTGTCCCTAATTTGCTGGGAAGTGGCGGTGCGGTCCCCTACGGCACTGCGTAGGATCCTACGGTCGTGGCGTGCATCCGTGCGTCGCTGCGGTCCGGTCCCAGGTCGACGGGCACGTGCACCTTCCGCCGACCACTGGCGACAACATCGATGTACTGTGGAGACCTCACGCCCCACGTGTTGAGCAATTCGGCGGTACGTCCACCCGGCCTCCCGCATGCCCACTATACGCCCTCGCTCAAAGTCCGTCAGCTGCACATACGGTTCACGTCCACGCTGTCGCGGCATGCTACCAGTGTTAAAGACTGCGATGGAGCTCCGTATGCCACGGCAAACTGGCTGACACTGACGGCGGCGGTGCACAAATGCTGCGCAGCTAGCGCCATTCGACGGCCAACACCGCGGTTCCTGGTGTGTCCGCTGTGCCGTGCGTGTGATCATTGCTTGTACAGCCCTCTCGCAGTGTCCGGAGCAAGTATGGTGGGTCTGACACACCGGTGTCAATGTGTTCTTTTTTCCATTCGCAGGAGTGTATTTCGTCATTCAACTTAAAACTAACGTAACTAGACTGGTGGTATAAGATTAGCGACCATTTTAACCCTGTCACACAGACAGTTCACACACTGAAGTGTCCCCCGTGAACGAGCATTGTCCTGTCAAAAAATGGCACGACGATTCGCACGAGAGGTAACACACCAGGAATGACTCTAAGCACTATGGGACTTAACATCTGAGGTCATCAGTCCCCTAGACGTAGAACTACTTAAACCTAACTAATCTAAGGACATCACGCACATCCATGCCCGAAGCAGGATTCGAACCTGCGACCGTAGCAGCAGCGCGGTTCCAGACTGAAGCGCCTAGAACCGCTCGGCCACAACGGACGGCCACACAAGAACATAGCGTGTCCGTGACGTATTATTGTGCTGTAAGAGCTCCCTCAGCCAATATCATCCGTGACCGTGAAATCATAAGCGATGGCTTCCCGCACCGTGACGCTAGGAACAAAACTGTCGTGCCTGTCCAGAACACTGGAAGAGCGTGACCTCTCCCCAGGCTGCAGCCACACTCGGCGACAGCGGTCATCCAGGGTAGGGCAGAGCCACGACTCATCGCTGCACACACTGCCGCGCCGTTCGTCAACAGCCGATCACGGCGCTACTGCAAACGCAACCTTTTCCTATTCGGGTTTTAACGGCAGCCTGCACACAGGGCGGGAATTCTCTAGTTCCATTATGTATTTTCCGATCAGCAGTGCGGGATGATATAGAATGTAACAGGAAGTCCATTACTTATGCTCGGATGGCTGGCACAGACGTGAAGAGGTTACGATGAGGTTGGCGCACGATTCGGCGATCCTCCCTTATACTGGTCGGACGTAGCCGACCGAAACCTTGAGGGCCCATGTGTTCTCCAGTGTCGGACCTCTGCCATATCCCTGGATACTGCATGGTCGATCAAATGGAGATCCACAATGAGGCTGCTTTCAAACGCTACCAAGCGTCTACGATGTCTCACACAAATACTCCGCATGTCCACGTCCTTCACAGTGTTTACCCGACATCTGACGCTGTTCGCGCCCCTAATGTACCCTGTTAGGCCTGGTAACAGCTGTAGATACGAACAACGCCAATACACTCTGGTTCCGTCCTAACTGACACAAGGAACTGAAAGTCTTATTGTACACCAGGTGGGAGAGAAGTCGCCGTACCCCTGTAACAATGTTTGGTATCGAATATTATTATGCAAGTTGATAGCTATGTTAATTCTTATCAACTGTAGGAATTCATGTTTACACATTGAAGAGCCAAAGAAACTGGTACACCTGGCTAATATCGTGTCGGGCTCCCGAGAGCACGCAGAAGTGCCCCAGCAGGGCATGGGATGGACTTTGACTAATGTCTGAAGTAGTGCTCGAGGGAATTGACACAATGAATCCTGCAGGACTCTCCATAAATCCGTAAGAGCACGAGGGGGTGGAGACCTCTTCTGAACAGCACGTTGCAAGGCATCCCAGATATGCTCAATAATGTTCATGTCTGGGGAGTTTGGTGGTCGGCGGAAGTGTTTAAATTCAGAAAAGTGTCCCTGGAGGCACCCTGTAGCAATTCTGGACGTGTGGGTCGTTGCATTATCCTGCTGGAATTGCCCTAGTCCATCGGAATGCACAATAGACA
The DNA here is from genome assembly GCF_023864275.1 of Schistocerca cancellata. Classification (NCBI taxonomy): domain Eukaryota; kingdom Metazoa; phylum Arthropoda; class Insecta; order Orthoptera; family Acrididae; genus Schistocerca; species Schistocerca cancellata. Next base: position 177,469,103 of record NC_064631.1, read on the forward strand.
CGAACGGATGTAGGTAAACAGGCAGGATGCTTACGTACGTGTCACCTGTTAGAGTCGCATCTGGACGTATCAGCAGTCCCATATCACTCCAGCTGCACACACATACACCATTACAGAGCCTCCACCAGCTTTAACGGTCCCGTCCTGACACGCAGGGTCTACGGATTCACGTCCATCCACTCGATACAATTTGAAAGGAGACTCGTCCGACGAAGCGACATGTTTCCATGTCGGTGTTGCCGGGCCCAGGCGAGGCGTAAAGCTTTGTGTCGTGCAGTCATCAAGGGTACAACAGTGGGCCCTCGTCCCCGGCAGTCCATATCAATGATGTTTCTGAAGTGTCGGCAGAATTGCCAACACTGTTTTTAGAGGAGGCCGAAATGCACGCTATAAGCTCACGCAGGCTGGCGTGAGGTCTGAAACAGGATACGTAATGAATGCTATAAAGAAAAGTACGTAGCTTCTGGAATACTTAACTTTAATCCACATTTGTAGAACATCGCTCTTGATGATACATGAATAGACTCTCAATATCTATACTGGTATTGGCGCCTTGCTAGGTCGTAGCAACTGTAGCTAAAGGCTATGCCCACTATCGTCTCGGCAAATGAGAGCGTAATTCTCAGTGAACCATGGCTAGCAACGTCGGCTGTACAACTGGGCGAGTGCTAGTACGTTTCACTAGACCTGCCGTGTGGCGGCGCTCGGTCTGCAATTACTGACAGTGGCGACCCGCGGGTCCGTCGTATACTAGCGGACCGCGGCCGATTTAAAATCTACCACCTAGCAAGTGTGGTGTCTGGCGGTGACACCACAGTTTCCTTGAATGTTTCGCACGCTGATACTTGTTGATGGCCCGGCATTGAAATTTGCGGTAGTTTGCGGAAGGGCTATACTTCTGTCACGTTGAACGATTCTCTTCAATCGTCGTTGGTCGCGTTATTGAAGATCGTTTTCCGGCCACGGCGATGTGGGAGTTTAGTTGTTTTACCGGATTCCTGGTCATACGGGAATATCCTCACTTCATCGCTTCCTCGGAGATGCTGCGTCCCATCGCTCGTGCGCCGACTATAACACCACGTTCAAACTCACTTAAATCTTGATAACCTGCCATTGTAGCAGCAGTAACCGATCTAACAACTGTGCCACACAACTGTCTTAAATAACGTTGCCTACCGCAGCGACGTATTCTACCTATTTAGATATCTGTGTATTTGAATAAACATGCCCATACCAGTTTCTTTGGGGCTTTAGTGTATATTTTCGCTGTCGCAGTCGAGTTTTAATTTGTACGTATGGCTAGTGTGAGCGGCCACAGTTACAGAACTGAGGAGCCACTAGTGACAAGTGTGTGACTGCACGAACGACAACTCACAGGGCAGATTATAGGAGCAATCCAAGCAAGATTTAATAAGGCTCGACCGCGAAAGGGAAGGCTTCTGGATTGGGAAAGACATGGGTTCGCTTTTGGCAGCGTTGAAGGCTGACCACCGATTTGAAGGAAGGAGATACGAGAAGAGACATGTCTCTGCTTCGATTGAATCATCTCCTATGAACTCGACACGTAAACATGCTTCGGAAATCGGTATAACGAGAACACAATGCGAAATCGCATGAAAAAATACCTTAAGGTCTCACCTTTTCGACTGCGGTTCGTAAACGAGCTATCGGATACAGAGCGTTTCGGCATGCCGGTCTTTGTTAACTCAATTTCCAAATGCAGCAAACCGTGCCAAGATTATGATTTCAGACGAATGTGCCATTTATCGCAGCTCATGAGATAGAAATATTGTAGTTTTTGGCAAAGAGAATCCTCATTTCACAGTCGAAAGGAACTCGCGTCACGTAATGATGTAAGCAGCAGTGACATCACATCTGCTTGGACCGTGTTTTTTTGAAGGGACTGTGAATAGCGCAGATTATTTACACATGTTGCAAAATTTTAAACATATTGGCTGTGATCCAGCAACCGTACGCTATTTAATTACAGAACGTATATACAGCCACTTCGGTTGCACAAAATTATGTTAATTGACCACGCTTTCGACTGCACTAGGGGAATCGACATCAGAATAAAGAGTTACATGGAATACATGCACCATGGTTTAAAACGTTTGAGAAAAATGTTGATGGTGTTATGACAGCAACCAGCCACAAATTTGCTTTGAGTTCCTTTATTCAAAGGAAACCGTTACCGGTTTCGAATCGTTGTGATTCATCATCAGACGGTTTACACGCTTTCTTTCTTACATTTGCTGTGTTTTTATAGATTAATTGTCCTAAAATATAAATAAAACATAATTATAAACACGACACACACAGATGGTTGCGTTACAGATTTTCGTTGCATGTGACTTACGTGAAACGCCGGTTTCGAGTGACTGTTTTTATAACGTTCGTCCAATCGATGTAAATGCATTCCCATCGATGCATTTACAGCCACGGTCTCCAACATGTCATCATACGACAAAAAGCACGTTTGAGAAAAAGTTTCTGTTTGACGAGAGCACTTTTGCTCATAAACCATGGTGTGATTATATGTGTGGTGTCACCGCCAGACACCACACTTGCTAGGTGGTAGCCTTTAAATCGGCCGCGGTCCGTTAGTATACGTCGGACCCGCGTGTCGCCACTATCAGTGATTGCAGACCGAGCGCCGCCACACGGCAGGTCTAGAGAGACTTCCTAGCACTCGCCCCCAGTTGTACAGCCAACTTTGCTAGCGATGGTTCACTGACAAATTACGCTCTCATTTGCCGAGACGATAGTAAGCATAGCCTTCAGCTATGTCATTTGCTACGACCTAGCAAGGCGCCATTACCAGTTACTATTGATGCTGTTTATCTTGTGATGCATGTACCGTCAGACCGATGTTCACCAATTATGAATTAAAGTTAAGTATTCCAAGAGTTACTTACGTTCTTTGCTACTATAAATTCCCTTAACTGTTCCAGACCTCACGCCAGCCTGCGTGAGCTTAAACGCGTGCCTTTCGGCTTCCTCCTAGTGGCTTGGCTGTCTTGCCAAGCCACAACAATATGTGTTCCATATAACTTTTTATTCTGATGAAGGTTCCCGTAGTGCAGTCGAAAACGTGGTCATTTGACAAAATTTTGTCCAAGCTTGGCTGTTTATATGTTCTGTAATTACATGTTGCAAACACGATTTACAGCTCGGGTTGAGGAAAGGGGCCTCACAGAACGCATATGGTTGCAGCAAGACGGATGGGCTCCTCACTACGCTCTTGTAGTGCCCGAGTTCCTAAATAAACGCTTCCCAGGACGGTGGGCAGGTCGTGATCCATCAGCAAGACCAGGTCCCTTGAAACGACCACCAAGAAGTCCTCATGCAATCACACCTAACAACTCGTTACGGGGAGTTACTAAGCTGCACGTATCTGCACGTCCTTACGCTACAAACGAATAACTGTGCAATGCTCTTGAAGATGTATTTCGCACTGTCACACCGGTCATGCTCAGAAATATGTCAAGAGGAACATGGAGGCGCATGGAAATGTGTTTACAGCATTACAGAGAACATACCGATGTATTGAACACTCGATACATATGTACGTACATGTGCTGAAACAAATCACATCAATTAGCATTCGATACTAGGAGGTATGCGGAGTTCTCGCCCACGCTGTAGTTAGTATTTGCAAGTATCCCTCCTCACTTGCTGCTTCAGTTATGCTTTACCGTACAGATAAGAAAGATTCCGTCTCTTGTAACTGAATTTATCTGTGTGCATCAAACGTGTTTCGCCTTTTCATAGTAGGCTCCTTCCGTGGTACGAGGCGTGTTTTTTAAGTAAGTATGTTTTGAAAATAAAAAAAGATGTGCTAAGATATCTCAATAATTTTATTTTTACATGAAAGCTTGTACCTTAATCTACAGGGCTATTACAAATGATTGAAGCGATTTCATAAATTCACCGTAGCTCCATTCATTGACATATGGTCACGACACACTACAGATACGTAGAAAAACTCATAAAGTTTTGTTCGGCTGAAGCCGCACTTCAGGTTACTGCCGTCAGAGCGCTCGAGAGCGCAGTGAGACAAAATGGTGACAGGAGCCGAGAAAGCGTATGTCGTGCTTGAAATGCACTCACATCAGTCAGTCATAACAGTGCAACGACACTTCAGGACGAAGTTCAACAAAGTCGGCCTGCAGTGAGCGAAGAAACGGTTGAACGCGTGCGGGCAAGTTTCACGCGTAGCCCGCGGAGACCGACAGCGCCGACTTCATCTTTCAAAAGGATGGTGCTCCACCGCACTTCCATCATGATGTTCGGCATTTCTTAAACAGGAGATTGGAAAACCGATGGATCGGTCGTGGTGGAGATCATGATCAGCAATTCATGTCATGGCCTCCACGCTCTCCCGACTTAACCCCATGCGATTTCTTTCTGTGGGGTTATGTGAAAGATTCAGTGTTTAAACCTCCACTACCAAGAAACGTGCCAGAACTGCGAGCTCGCATCAACGATACTTACGAACTCATTGATGGGGACATGCTGCGCCGAGTGTGGGAGGAACTTGATTATCGGCTTGATGTCTGCCGAATCACTAAAGGGGCACATATCGAACATTTGTGAATGCCTAAAAAAACTTTTTGAGTTTTTGTATGTGTGTGCAAAGCATTGTGAAAATATCTCAAATAATAAAGTTATTGTAGAGCTGTAAAATCGCTTCAATCATTTGTAATAACCCTGTAAGCACTGATGCCATTACATTCTGATTCTTCTTTGTTTACGTTGTCTACTGAGTGTTTAAGATGTCTCCGGTAGTCGTGAGTAGCGCCGACTGTGATGCACGGGCTACTATAAGATTTCTTAGTGCTAAAGGCCAAAAAGCGATCGATATTCATCGCGAGATCTGTGCAGTTTACGGAGAAAACATTATGAGTGACGGAAAGGTAAGAAAGTGGGTGAGAGCATTTAAAGATGGCCGCACAAATGTACAGCCGGCCGCGGTGGTCTAGCGGTTCTGGCGCTGCAGTCTGGAATCGCGAGACTGCTGCGGTCGCAGGTTCGAATCCTGCCTCGGGCATGGGTGTGTGTGATGTCCTTAGGTTAGTTGGGTTTAAGTAGTTCTAAGTTCTAGGGGACTTATGACCTAAGATGTTGAGTCCCATAGTGCTCAGAGTCATTTGAACCATTTTTGAACAAATGTACATGATGAACAACGGAGTGGGCGTCGTTTGGTCGTTAATGAAAGTTTGGTGCAGGAAGTGGACGATAAGGTGAGAGAAAATAGACGCTTTCGATTTCCTCCTTGCGGGATGACTTTCCTAATGTTCCTCGTAGTGTTTTGTATGGCATTGTGACCGAACACTAGAATTACCGAAAACTGTGCGCACGTTGGGTACCGAAAATGTTGACGGATGTGCACAAAACCAAACGTTTAGACAGTCCATTGACTTTGCTTGAGCGGTACCACAACGACGGTGATGATTTCTTAAGGCAAAGTGTTACGGGCGATGAAACATAGGTGGCCTACGTCACACCAGAATCAAAGCAAACAGTCCATGGAAGTTGAGCAAGGGCATCGTTTTGCTGCAAGACAATGCCCGTCCGTATGTGGCGAATCAGACCAAAGATCTCATCACATCTTTTCGATGGGAAACTCCAGATCATCCTCCGTACAGCCCCGGTCTTGCGCCCAGTGACTACCATCTGCTCCTGCACTCTAAGAAACATCTGGGCGGTCAGCGTGTTCCAGACGATGACGAAGTCAAAACAGTGGTGATGCCGTGGTTAACAAGTCAGGCGGCAGACTTCTATGAGGAGGGTATTCCAAAACTGGTACAATGTTATGACATGAGCCTCAATATTGACGTAAATTATGTAGAAACGGAGATTAAGGTACAGAATTTCATGTAAAAATAAAATTATTATCTTAGCACATCTTTTTTTTTAAATTTCAAATTGATACTTACTTAAAAAACACGCCTCGTATTAATTGTAAGTCAAGAAATGGATGCACGAATACTACACGAAAGGATTGCCACTGAAGATGCCTAGCTTGAACCGGCGAAACAAAGTGACTAGCAAAAGATGGAATTTACCTGATCTCTATGAGAAAGGAACTGTAATCATTGACCATCCTGGCGATTGTGCGTACGTGTCGGAAGTTAAACGTGTTAAAGGCGCTGTCCTTTTTTGTCGGTCGGTGTACACAGAAAGGCGCGTGCATCATTGTCAGCAGCGGACAGTTTATGTTTTTTCTTGGGGCTAGCAGACGCGGCTCGTATTTTAGTGGCAGTGGTTCAGTGGTGGCGCGGCGCCGGTGAAACAGCCGCGCTCGCAGGAGACTACGGCCCTGAGACAGGTGGAACGCGGTCGTCCGTTCACCCCCACCCCCACCCCCACCCCACCCCTTCGCTCCCTCTGCCGGCTCGCGCTGCGCGGCGCTATCGACTGCGGGCATCTGACGCGCCGTTCATCACGGAGAGACGCCGACCCGGCCGCCCCCACACAGCCAGCTAGCTAACCGCAACGCCAACGCCGCGCGCGCCACCTGTTCACGGCAGTTAGTGCAAGGTGGAACCCAAGTGCTACGTCCTTTTAAACTGCGATACTAAATACGGTACTGGCAAAAACATGCAGAAACGGAATTAATGACTGAGGATTTAATCACGTACCATTTCATCATTCGGCATCGCTCTACATCTACATCTACATTTATACTCCGCAAGCCACCCAACGGTATGTGGTGGAGGGCACTTTACGTGCCACTGTCATTACCTCCCTTTCTTGTTCCAGTCGCGTAGGGTTCGCGGGAAGAACGACTGCCGGAAAGCCTCCGTGCGCGGTCGAATCTCTCTAATTTGTAAGAGGTATGCGCTGTCTGCGATATGAGAACACTGACCAGAGAGCAGTGTTGACGGCAGTACGTACTGTGTAACTGTAGCAGTTAGTAGTTGCTAGTCGCTAGTCTGAGGTTGTCTGCGCTTGTCTGCAGTCTGCTCTGGTCGGGAATCTGGAGGTGGAGTATTATTGTATAAGGTAAAGAAGCAGCGTCGCGCATATCTAGTAATGTTTCTGAACTGTCATCCAAATGAAACTTCCTGGCAGATTAAAACTGTGTGCCCGACCGAGACTCGAACTCGGGACCTTTGCCTTTCGCGGGCATGTGCTCTACCAACTGAGCTACCGAAGCACGACTCACGCCCGGTACTCACAGCTGTACTTCTGCCAGTACCTCGTCTCCTACCTTCCAAACTTTACAGAAGCTCTCCTGCGAACCTTGCAGAACTAGCACTCCTGAAAGAAAGGATATTGCGGAGACATGGCTTAGCCACAGGCTGTGGAAGGTAGGAGACGAGGTACTGGCAGAAGTAAAGCTGTGAGTACCGGATGTGAGTCGTGCTTCGGTAACTCAGTTGGTAGAGCACTTGCCCGCGAAAGGCAAAAGGTCCCGAGTTCGAGTCTCGGTGGGGCACACAGTTTTAATCTGCCAGGAAGTTTCACATCAGCGCACACTCCGCTGCAGAGTGAAAATCTCATTCTGTCATTCAAATGTTTTAAAAATGTCCTAATAATAATTTTGGTAATATAAAGTAATTAAAAAAACATTCATTTAAAAAAAAATCAGTTGCTTCCTTTCACAAATCACAAATGTATAGGACAGCATTGCACGGAGCTGTGCCGGAAAAATGTTAAGTAAGAGCAGATATATTCGCCGTTTTTATTGAGGTAAGAATTTTTGCTTTTTATTCAGAATGATCTTACACGGCAACGACGCAGCACTGCTGTCGTCCAAATTTTACCAGGTTACTGAATTTATTTTTTTATTATGAGGCTTAGGATTTTTTCTGTTTCGTGCTGACATTAAATGAGAAAAGAATTTTGTGGGTACATTAAATGGGAACCAGTTTTGTTCTGAGGTTACACAAAAATTAGAATTGCTATCCATAATAATTATTTTAGTTTCAATTTAAATAAATTTTGTGGGGAGGTTACAAATTTTACATTCGTGATCTCCTCGGGAGGTATAAGTAGGGGGAAGCAATATATTCGATACCTCATCCAGAAACGCACCCTCTCGAAACCTGGACAGCAAGCTACACAGCGATGCAGAGCGCCTATCTTGCAGAGTCTGCCGCTTGAGTTTGCTAAACATCTCCGTAACGCTATCACGCTTACCAAGTAACCCTGTGACGAAACGCGCCGCTCTTCTTTGGATCTTCTCTATCTCTTCTGACAACTCGACCTGGTACGGATCCCACAGTGATGACCAATATTCAAGTACTCGATTGCGTATTTATCCCTCCACAGTTTGCGACCTCTCCACCGTCGGTTTATAGACACTTACTTAACAGAATGAAAGATTTCACGACCTGTGTTTAATTCTACGTCTACATACAGACTCTGCAAATGACTGTCAAGTGCGCGGTGGACACAAGCGCACGTAGACGAGTGCTATAACGGCCGAGTTCTCAAGGGCTCGCGTCTCTGTTCCCTTCGCCTGGTCGCGGTCGTCCTTTGCAAACCTACAATGTTGTCCACTGAAAATGCAACATCAGCAAGTGCAAGGAGTAGCGGAAGTTTACGTATTGTGCGTATTCTCTGTAGTAGAAAAACAGACTGCTGTTTGTAGGCTACTGAGTAGCAAACAGCAGTCTGCAGATGTGGTCTAATGCATTTGTGACTAGTGATGGTTTAACGCACATGTGCACTTAAAGATTATGTTGTTCTACGATGTTTGAATACGTGCGCTCCCACTGTGTAACAACGTCACGAGTGTATTTAACACTATTGACAACGACATACAAATGTCCCCCTCCTTTCGTTTTTCCTCTCCTCCCTCCTTGTTTTCCCCCTCATCTGTCCAGGTCCACCCCCCCCCCCCCCAATCTGCCCTAGGCTATGGTGTCTCCTCTTTGTGCCGACATTTTAGTGCAGTGTTTACAGTGAGTGTTCAGTGTTGTGTGTCTTTTCCGAAGTGTTGCGAACGGCCATCATACTGTCGCTGGGTGCGCTTCTATTATATCTCTTGCGAACAGAAACCAGACTGTCGCCATGTCTTTTAATTGCCTGTCTAGTATGTTACCTGTCTGCTTCCTGTGTATTTTATTCGCTTTGCCAACCCTTTGCTTTATGTTTTAATTTTCCACAATTTTCCGCCGTTGTACAATTTTAGTCACCGTTTTACCGCCTGCTTTTGTTGTTTCTTATCTTCTTCTTACGTTTTAAAAAGTCTGTAGGCTGCAGAGCAGCGTAATAAGCTGCTGCCAGCCCGCCCCCTTCGGGGGGAATCGAAATTCAATAAAGGAAAAAAAAAAGACACGCAAATGTGTCAGCTTGCATTACGTTGACATGGCTTAAAGCCATAATATCAGCACTTGATAATGGCCTAAGGCCGAAATTGCAATAGTGTAACAAAAACTTATAATAGTCACTGGTGTAAAGGCGATGTCCTTCAAAAAATACTTTTGTTGTTTGGCCTTATGGCAGTGAGAATCTGAACGACTTTATAGAACATCTGAATTCAGCCCACCCGAATATTCATTTCACGATCGAAGTGGAAAAGGATGGCTTTGATGTGCTGGTCAGGAGGAAGGTGGATGGTACGTTGGCATCTGCTGTTTATAGGACGCCTACTCAGCACTGAGTTGTATCTGCAGGCTGATAGTTGTCACCCTGCGGCTCAACGTGAAGGAGCACTTCGTGCTTTGGTCCACAGAGCCCATGTCATATCTGCCTCAGGGATTTTGTCAGCTAAGTTATCGCGTCTCTCGTCGGAATGGTTATAGTGAAAGATTAGACGTGCATTGCGCTATCGACCTATTGTGCACCGCGTGAGTGATGATAATACCGAGGTGGCACCAAAGTCTATGGCCTTTTTGCCTTATGCAGGGAGCATTTCGAACGGGATTCGTTGTATTTTGCCGAAATATGATGTGACGTTTGCTTTCTTTTAGGTTCCGTAAAGGATAATATTGGTTTGTGTAAGATGTGTGTCTACCGCATTCTTTGCAGTTGTGGCATTTCATGTACTGGTCAGACTTTCAGGAGTGTGGGGGACCTATTTACTGACCATAAGCGGCACACACACGCTTGCAACAGACGAGCAAATCGCCCACTGCAGAATATTGTGTTGGCACCGATCATCCTAAAGAATATAATAATACGGAGATTCTGGATGGAATTTCAGCATTTGCGATATTGTTATCAACGAAGTCGAAATTAAATTAGCAAATAGCTTTATAAATAGAGATAGTGGTTTCTGTTTAAACCCTGCGTGGAATCCAGCTCTTTCACTTGTCAAAAAGCAGAGGGACAGAGTTTAGGTTACCGCACCCGTTGATTATCGACTTCACTGTCCATAATTTCTGATGTCGTTCACTTCCGATCTGTGATGGCACTAGTCTTGGAGTGTTTGTGCATGTGTGTGTGTGTGTGTGTGTGTGTGTGTGTGTGTGTGTGTGTGCGTTATTTATGCGGAGTTTCTGTGAAAACCGAGATATTAAATTCGCTTGCACAGCAGTTACTTGGTGCAAATGAAGAACTGCTGCCAACATGATTAACGTAGAAGTATATTCCTCTGTGTAGCGAAACAACTGAAATCACTTAATAAAGGAAAGTCTTCCGCTCCATACAAAATACAAGTTAGGTTGTTTTTACAGTACCGTGTGCTTATGAAATAGCTCGAAATTTAGCGATCATATACAACCAATCGGTAGACGAAAGAGCTGTAGCTAAAGACCGGAAAGTTGTACAGGTCACACCCATACTCAAGAAAGGAAATCCGCTGAATACAGACCCATGTCACGGGACGTCAATTTGCAATAGAGTTTTGAACACAAACATACTGTGTTCGAACATTATAAGTTACCTCCAAGAAAACGTTCCATTGACACATAACCATCATGGATCCAGTATAATCCGTCTTATGAAACTAACTAGGTCTTTATTCTCATGGAATAATAGTGCTATCGGCAGAGGATCTCAGACTGATTCCATATTTGTAGATTTCCAGAAGGCTTTTGATACTGCTCCCCGCAGCTGACTCCTAATCAAATTGCGTGCCTATGGAGTATCATCTCAGTTGTGCAATTGGATTCGTGATTTCCTTTCAGAAGGATCACATTTGGTTGTAATTGACGGAGAGTGATCGAGTAAGACAGAAGTGCTGTCTGACATTCCCCTCTGCCGTTCCTAATCTGCATAAACAATTTAGGAGACAATCCTGTTATACTGTTTGCAGATGATGTTGTCATTTACGGTCTAGTAAATTTACCAGAATATCGAACAAAGTTTCATAATAACTTACACGATATACGAGGTGCGACAATAATGAGACTGATTTTCTTTGCGAGATGTGGCAACCCTGCAGGCTTGCGTAGGCACAATATGTTTGACCTTGGTCTATAAGCTGCTTCCAGTCCAAGCGGCACATCGACGCAACTGCTCAGTCGTGAGTTGTGCTGTAATAAGTTTAATACGTGTTTGTGTCTGTCGTCACGGAAATGGAACCGCATAATATTGCACAACGATATGGCATTTCTTTTTGTGTTAAATTGGGTGAAAACGCGAAGGCAACTTACGGTAAGCTTCAGAAGGCTTTTGGAGAGGAGGTTATGTCAAGAGCTCTTTTGTTGGCATACAATGTTTAGTGAAGGCATAACGAATGTTGAAGATGAAGACCGCAGTGGACGACCATCAACCTCACGGACGGATGTCAACTTGGCCAGAGTGCGTGAACTCGTATGATCTAATCGGAAGATTATCCGTGAAAATGATTGCAGAAGAACTGAACATGAATTGCTGCTCATTCACCTTGCAACCTATGCTGGAGTGCCTTGGTGTGGAGCCCGCACAGCCCCAAATCCAGGGTTTTAACCGCCTGCGACCCTGGTTACTGGAGAGGCCCAGAGTGAATTTCGATTTGGTGCGGTACAAGAAAGATTGCACTCCTGCCAGTTTATAATGTAACATTTTCTGCCATTGTATCTGAGCACCACGACTATGTTGCTGTTTTTACGGATGGGTCGAAACAGGAGGATTCCGTTGGTTGCTCTGTTGTTTTTCCGGATCGTATTCTCGAGGGTCGACTGCCTCAGCATGTACTGTCTTTGATGCAGAATTGTCTGCGATCTTGCGGACACTGGAGCAGATGAGGCGTTCTTCCCGTCCTAAGTTTCTTGTCTGTTCCGACTCACTAAGTGTCCTTCACTCACTGCAATGTTGTATCCCGCTGATAAAATAGCCCAGACCATCCAGGATGCCCTCCTCCAACTAAAACGACTGAGGAAGGAGGTGGCTTTCTGCTGGGTTCCAGGGTACGTCGACATCGTTGGGAACGAAAGGGCAGATCTCGCAGCCAAGGAGGCGTGTCTCGATCCGCAAGTGTTTCAGTGTGCCATCCCCCTGCACGCACTCACCTCGCTGTTGAGCTCACAAGTCATACGTCAGTGGGAGGATCAGTGGCTGGAAATGACTGACAATAAGCTCCGTTTAGTCAAGCCCACAAGGCGTGTGTGGTGTACTTCCTCACTCGACATCGGATAGGCCACAGCCCTATGACGCATAGCCTCCTGCTCCGGCGAGATGACCCTCCAATGTGTGGTGCTTGTGGCGTCCAGGTCACTGTGCGCCACGTTTTACTGGACTGCATTTTATTTTCCGACCAGCGGGTCGCGGCCGACTTGTCGGCAGATCTGCCATCTCTTTTAGGAAATACGAGGTGCATTCAAGATCTAAGGCCTCCGATTTTTTTTCTGATTAACTACTCACCCGAAATCGATGAAACTGGCGTTACTTCTCGACGTAATCGCCCTACAGACGGACACATTTTTCACAACGCTGACGCCATGATTCCATGGCAGCGACGAAGGCTTTCTTAGGAGTCTGTTTTGACCACTGGAAAATCGCTGAGGCAATAGCAGCACGGCTTGTGAATGTGAGGCCACGGAGAGTGTCTTTCATTGACGGAAAAAGCCAAAAGTCACTAGGAGCCAGGTCAGGTGAGCAGGGAGCATGAGGAATCACTTCAAAGTTGTTATCACGAAGAAACTGTTACGTAACGTTAGCTCGATGTGCGGGTGCGTTGTCTTGGTGCAACAGCACACGCGCAGCCCTTCCCGGACGTTTTTGTTGCAGTGCAGCAAGGAATTTGTTCTTCAAAACATTTTCGTAGTATGCACTTGTTACCGCAGTGCCCTTTGGAACGCAATGGTTAAGGATTACGCTCTCGCTGTCCCAGAACATGGACACCATCATTTTTTCTGCACTGGCGGTTACCCGAAATTTTTTTGGTGGCGGTGAATCTGTGTGCTTCCGTTGAGGTGACTGGCGCTTTGTTTCTGGATTGAAAAATGGCATCCACGACTCGTCCATTGTCACAACCGACGAGAAGAAAGTCCCATTCGTGCTGTCGTTGCGCGTCAACATTGCTCGGCAACATGCCACACGGGCAGCCATGTGGTCGTCTGTCAGCATTCGTGGCACCCACCTGGATGACACTTTTCGCATTTTCAGGTCGTCATGCAGGATTGTGTGCACAGAACCCACAGAAATGCCAACTCTGGAGGCGTTATGTTCAACAGTCATTCGGCGATCCCCCCCAAAACAATTCTCTCCACTTTCTCGATCATGTCGTCAGACCGGGTTGTGCGAGCCCAAGGTTGTTTCGGTTTGTTGTTACACGATGTTCTGCCTTCATTAAACTGTCGCACCCACGAACGCACTTTCGACACATCCATAACTCCATCACCACATGTTTCCTTCAACTGTCGAAGAATTTCAATTGGTTTCACACCACGCAGATTCAGAAAACGAATGATTGCACGCTGTTCAAGTAAGGAAACCGTCGCCATTTTAAGTATTTAAAACAGTTCTCATTCTCGCCGCTGGCGGTAAAATTCCATTTGCCGTACGGTGCTGCCATCTCTGTGACGTATTGACAATGAACGCAGCCTCATTTTAAAACAATGCGCATGTTTCTATCTCTTTCCAGTCCGGAGAAAAAAAATCAGAGGCCTTAGAACTTGAATGCACCTCGTACTCAAACGAATGTGGTTAAAGTTTTAAAGTTCTGTGACTTCTCCAATGTTTTTACCAATATTTTAGGAAGAGGATCTTAATTTGTCCAGAGGGTGACTGGCTCGCCCGTATTTTATTTAAATGGCCAGCCAGTGACAATTTCCTGTGTCATCCTTGGCGCTCCATTCTCGTTTTCCGTACGTTTTATTTTATTCCACAGCATTTTTCTTCTTTTCAGCTTTCTATGCGTTTATGCTTCCATTTTACTAAGTTTGTCCACATTCGTTTCTTTTAATGTGTGTCAGGGCGCTGATGACCTCGACGTTGAGCACCCGTAAGCCCCAACACACACACACACACACACACACACACACACACACACACACTAGTGCGCTATTAGGTTTACCGATGTTTATTAACGGGGGCAGTAGAGCTTGAAGAAGAACCGGTACTCCATCAGCGACTGACTATCGCTGCTTCACGGCGGTAGAAGCACGGGCCAGGGCGGTGCTGTTGCTGCTGTAGTGCCGGTGGTTCTTCAAGTTCTACTGTCCCTGTTAATAAACATCGGTAAAACGAATATCGCACTAAACTAACCTGGTAGCGCAGTATCGAATGGACAAGTAAAATTCCGCTTTAAAAATCACTTTGTTTGTAACGAGAAAGAAACGTCATGATCTGTGCGGCTGATCCCGGTGGAAGTTCGAGTCCTCCCTCGGGCATGGGTGTGTGTGTTTGTCCTTAGGATAATTTAGGTTAAGTAGTGTGTAAGCTTAGGGACTGATGACCTTAGCAGTTAAGTCCCATAAGATTTCACACACATTTGAACATTTTTGAGAAATAAACTAACGCTTTCCGTTGATCCTGGGCAGTGCATGAGAGACTTGATGACCACTATTTCTTTTGGCTGACTCCAGCTACACAACGCAGAAACGAAATTGCAAGTATCTGCGGAAACTGCAGAGAAAACGCACCTGCCGTCTCTTGGACGCGACACACTGCACATGGCTTCAGGTCTGTATCTTTTAGATCCCAAGCTCTTTCCTTTGTATGGTATTTGCTACAATCTGTTCAGCTTTCTGGCGACCAGTATTCGCCATTAATACTCGCTGAATATCAAATATAAAATCAGGTAACACCTTCCGTTTGAGACGCACGTCTGCATGGTTTTCTAATTGCAGTTCAAGTTTAATGCAGCTAGTCTGCCTATTTTCTACCTTTCCTGATCCATTCAAATAAGCGACCTGACCCCCTTCTAGCCCGTCTGCGCGTGCCACAGTTTGACATTTAACTGAGGCACTCCTCTATTTTCCGAATGCTGCTGACACTAAGCGGCCGTCCCTTCCACTGCAACTCTTGTTATTTCTATATCTGACACACCCATTACCACGATAACCTTCATTACTCTTCCTTCCATTCACTAGTTCAGGTCTATTCAACCTCACTCTATCATCCCGTAACAACCACCGCTATTTCTAAACCCACCGCTGCCTTCTGTGTCATGCCCTTCAGACACTACACATGTTCCATATACGTTTTCTAAAAGGCCTAGACACGACCCTACATTACCTCTGGGCGCTGCCACCAGTAATTGTCTAACATACCATGGCGGCTTATGCTCCAATCCCAAAATCGTTATTTCAGGGTTCAAACTGCTGTCCAAATGCTTTCTTGTGTGAATCTACGTCTAACAAGAAGCCTTCATATTACTCTTAGTTGAATCATATTTTTTACCACCCAAATTCTCGCTAAGTAGACATTTGTTTGATCAGTATCCTTAATTGCTAAACAGGACTCGTCCCCACTTCCACCCTCCGCCTCTTCCTGAAAGAGCTCCGTCACTCATACAGCCTTTTGATCTTTGATAAAAGGTATCTCCTCCTTTTCATTCCAATAACTATATAATACATATCCAAATTCTTTTTTAAAAGTCTGAATTGATCGTGTCGGATAAAACTTGCAAAATTCTTACATTTATTTAGAACACTTTCGACATAACCAAGACTCCCATACACTGATACATTGCTCTGTATTTCATTTGTTTCACCCATGAGTATATTGTGACCTTATTTATTCAGTTTCTATGGAGAACACATAATGAGGAATACTTTTTTTTGAAGAAGGAGAAACTGGGATTAAGTACATGCGATAAATATAAATAACCTTTGAAATGCAGGTGATACCATCCTGATGGCTGAAAGTAAAGAAAAAGTTACAGATACTCCTAGTGAAGGTCAAAGAAGAGAGGGCAAGCGTTGAACGTGAAGAAAATGAAAATTATAGCAGCTATACATATCACTTCATGGCATGCAGAAGGATAAATAATGGAGGTAATTTCTATTTTCATCTATCTCGGATCCCAGATTTCCGATGGTGGTGACTGCAGCCATGAAATCGAGAACCGCTTGTTAGCTGGTAGAAAGGCAATATACAACCTTGTCAATGTTTTAAAGAATAGAAACATAACTTAAACAACAAAGATTCGTGTAGTAAGGGCTACTGACCTTTCCAGGTACGATGCAGCGACTTGAGACCTGGACCATAAGAAGGCTGAGCGTCGTAGAGTGGACTACTTTCAACTGTGGTGTTGGAGCTCCTTAGAGTTCCACGGACTGTAAAACAAAACGAACACGTCGGTATTACAGCAAATGAGGCCAGATGGGTCCTTGGAAGGCTCGACACTGAAACAAAAGCTGACCTACTCTGAGCACATAATGAGAAGACACGATTCGCTGGAAAAGGCCTTAGTGCTGTGGAAGATGTAGGCCACGAGGAGTGTAAGTAGGCTGTTTATGTTTTCTTTATGTAAGTTTGATGTTTATGTTTTCTTATTGGCAACGTTACGTAGCGCTCTCTGTATGAAAATCACTGGCTGTGCTGTGTGCAGTATGTGGCTAGTTTGCATTGTTGCCTGCCATTGTTGTCATGAACTGCTATAGCTGGATGTGAACAGCAGATTGCGTTGGGCAGTTGGAGGGGAGCCGCCAGCAGTGGTGGATGTGAGGACAGAGATGGCGGAGTTTGAAATTTGTAAAAATTGATGTCATGAGCTGCTGTATATATTATGACTATTGATGACTATTAAGGTAAATACAGTGTTTGTTCTCTATTAAAATCTTTCATTTGCTAACTATCCCTATCAGTAGTTAGTGCCTTCAGTAGTTTGAATCTTTTATTTAGCTGGCAGTAGTGGCGCTCGCTGTATTGCAGTAGTTCGAGCAACGAAGATTTTTGTGAGGTAAGTGATTTGTGAAAGGTATAGGTTAAAGTTAGTCAGGGCCATTGGCGCTCGCTGTTTTGCAGTAGCTTGAGTAGCGAAGATTTTTGTGAGGTAAGTGATTTGTAAAAGGTATAGGTTAAAGTTAGTCAGGGCCATTGTTTTGTAGGGGTTATTGAAAGTCAGATTGCGTTGCGCTAAATAATATTGTGTGTCAGGTTAAGCACAGGCTTGTATAATTGTTCTAAGTGAACGTTTCATATGTATAAATAGTTAAAAGGGGACGTTTCATATGTCGACCCTTAGCCTAGGATACCTCACTGGAATCTTCTGATTTTTTCTTGTAGTTTGTGTATTTAGTGTAGCTTTTGTTTATTGCTAGTGCGTAATTGTAGAGAGAATCTCCTTTGTAGTTGCAGTCTTTCATTGTTGTACAGTAAAACAGTTGTGGCATGCATGTAGCTTTGCGCCAAGTATTTCGCTGCTGCAATTAACTAGATATTATTTTCAGTGCTATGTTAATGTGTTCTCTTATTTTTGCTCTTCAAATTGTGTTTTTGTGTGTTATCGTGTGAAATATTGTCTCAATAATGGCGTGTGAAAAACGTAACACTCGGCTCCAAAGTAAACTAAGAAACGACAGTGAAGACGAAAGCAATGTGTTAGCGCCACTGTGTAATGAGTTAACTAATGTTCAAAGTAGTAATTTGGTAACTGTGCATAGGGAAATGGAGCGGGCGTCAGACAATGGCGTAGGCAGTGAAACAGGTAGTGAACAGGGAAGCATTATCGATCGATCGGTCGGCAACAGCTCGCCTCAGGAATCCGAAATGATAGGACACAATTTTGCAAATACTGTAGATTCAGGTTTTGCGTCCTCACCGTTTTCTCAAATGAGTTAAGACACATTTTCTGCTTGTCAAAATGTGAATGCTGCCGGTGAAAACGCACTGCCAAAGAGCATAGAGAAACAGATTCCAGACACTAATACATTATTATTGCAATTAATGCAAAAAATGGAACAAAATCAGAAACAAACACAGCAACAGTTAGATACAATGGGACAAAATCTGCAAAAGTTAGACACAGTGGAACAAAATCAGAGACAAACACAGCAAAAGCTTCAAAAGTTAGACTCATTGGAACAAACGCTTGAACAAACACGTGAAGATTTAACTACTGAGTTACATAAAATCGAATCGAAATGTCAAAAAGTCTGTAATGACGTAAAAACACAAATTTGTGAGCATTTCCAACCTATTTTTTCGCTGCATGAAAATGCATTACAGAATCACGAAGCAGCCATAAAAGAGCTGCAAACCATTGTTCATGAAAATCATGAGACCTTGTGGGCTAAAATTGACTCAGTTGCATCTACCGATTCGGTAACGCAACTTGCAAAAACTCAGGAAAACTTAAAGGACACAGTAGAAAGACACATGGAGGAAATTAGTTCATTATCAGAGAAAGTAGCCGAACTTTCGGATCAGGTCACTAATTTATCTACAAAGGTAGATGATGATCTGAATGACACAAGACCCGTAGCCTTCACTGACACAGAAGAGTATGAACAAATAAGAAAATTCAAACAAAATCAGAATCAAATTAATACGCAATACAAAAGAGAAATGCGGGAAGTACAAGATCAGCTGACACAGGTAATACAAGAATTACGTATTTCAGAGGACACTCGCGCCCCAATAAGGGAAGAGGGACATAGAAATACGGAACAGCCACAAAATAATAACACAGGGCATTTCGGTAATTATGAAAGAAATTGGCAAGGTACACCGAATTTTGAGATGGAACCGCCGACACGACGTAGCAATGACCGACATGCTACTCGCCGACACGATGATTTTGACTATAAGCTGTTCATTACTACACGTAAATTCAAAACATTTAAGAATTCTGGCAACGACATTCATCCACAAGCATGGCTCCATCAATTCTCTCATTGTTTCCCTCCCAACTGGTCATTGGAGCACAGATTAGAATTTATGTGTGGCTACTTGGAGAATGAACCAGCTGTAAGAATGCGATCGGTCATTCACGATTGCCACAGTGAAGGAGAGTTTTACCATGCCTTCCTCTCAGCATATTGGTCTCAAGCCACACAAGACCGCGTAAAACATAGCATCATGATGATGAAACACTTTGAACAATCTGAATTTTCCAGTCTTGTCAAATATTTTGAAGACATGTTGCACAAGAATCAATACCTGTCAAACCCATACAGCCCCTCAGAACTCATCCGCATTTGCTTAATCAAACTGCCCGAACATTTGAGACATATTATTTTAGCAGGACGTTGCAAAGACGACATTGAAGCTTTTCAGGGACTGTTACAAGAACTGGAAATTGACACAGACAGTCGCGGGATGCGAAAACAGGAAAACAATCACTATAGGTCACATCCGTCACAATTCCGTGACGACAGAAACAATAAATGGCCACGACAAACCTATTCTTACAACGTAAATCGTGACCAAAACAGACACCACCCATATGACATCCACTGGCAGAGTAATAGTTACAGGGAAAGATCACCTTTCCGCGGTAATGACTATCACAGAGACAATCAGAGAAACAGACAATATGGGAACCAATATAACTATTATCAAGGGAGACAGAATAACTTTAGACGCAACGGTCCAGCGCGTAGTTACGATTCAAGGAGAAATTCTCCACCACGTGACCGACAAGAAAGAAACTATGGAATCTACCGACATGACGACAGACGATATGATCATAACGACAGACCTGAATTGCATCAGAACTGGCGAGATTTAAACAGAGCTGGGCCCTCTCGGCAAGGCGAATTTGTGGAAGTTAGGCCTCCCAATCCCAGTAACGGCGCGCGCCAACAAAGAAACAGACAATGACTCACACCGCAGGCAGCCGCGTGCGCCGGCTGGCTCCGAGAAAAATAACATTGACGCTAACCTTGAGCAAAATTCCCGTATTCTTTACGGACGAATACCGCATGATACTTGCATTCAAGTTGAAACTCTGCGTACTGAGAAGAGCAAAGGGTAAAAGATTACACCACATTTCTCATGTAAAACCGTTTATTGACAGATAATCTGCTTTTTAACTTAGTCTTTGCAATTTTCACTTCACGCTACTTGTACAATTTGTCACACTGAGAAACTGTTAACATGCAACTATGTTTTAAAGCTAACTAACCATCCAGTCAAGAACATAGGTAACTTAGACAAGTAACTGCGAATGCATTGTTATTGCGAACAGACGACACAGTGTTGTTATTTATACATTCCTCCTTGTTAGTTGCACGATTACATAACGAATATACGGCTCACATACTTAGAACATATACCAGCACTGCTAATGAAATTTTCATGCAACATTTTGGTTTGCTTGAGAGTGGATTCTGGATTTGAGGTGCTTTCTGTGAAATGCCAGATGACACAGTGGTTAGTTTATGTGACAGCTACACGATTTTATCACGACGCTGCTAATGCGTGACAATTTACAATGTTGCTTTTGCGGTGTATCTGTTTTATATCTGCACAGTTTTTCTGTATTATTCTGGAAAGTAAAACATGTTTTAGTAGTAACTTTTGTGGTATAGCTACAAGGAGACAGCCTTTTTCTGTAGCACAACAATACGTTACAGCACAGTACTTTCTTCATCACGGCAATAAGCGTAATAAGTATGATATCGATACGCAAAGCATTTCACTTTTGTTTATCATGAGGTAAGTACATTGGCTTCTGCTGAACTTAGCTTTCGGAGGACAATAACTACGACACTTCCCAGAGATTATCTTACAGCAAGACGCACATTTAGCGCTACAGGACACGTATTTGAGTGATTAATTTTGTACTTAAAACATTTATTTTTAAAGATTTTTGAATTACAAAGAAAGTTTTTCGCAATACATTTCATTCCATTGCTGAAATCTGTAACACCTGAGGGTATGATTACAACAATCCTCAGGGGGGTACACGCCTACTTTGTGTATCATGTGTCTGGCAAGCACAAGGAGCCCTAGCTAATATGGTATTTGCTTATACAACTTTACATATCGGTACCATATTTCTCTAACACATAAATTACACAGCTATCTGATCATTTAACTGAGAGAGACAAATCTTTTTTACTACGTCAGTGACAGATGTTTACGCAATTGCACAGTTGGGTAACTTCACACTTACGAAATTGTATTTTGTCTGTACTGTGTGAACTGTTCATATTTTTTGAAACCATTGTGATACTATGAGAACTTTGAATGATGTATTTGGTAAGGGAGTATGATTTTAAAGTACATTGGAGGCAGATGACACTTTTGACATGAGCAGAGAATTTTGTTAGATTTTGAAACAATTGCAGAAAGCTACGACGTTTTTGAGATTTGACTGAGGTGTTATGGTGTTATTTTTACGATGACTATGTGTATTATGCTGTTGCGGTATGTTTATGATCAATAAGCTGATGCTATATGAGTTATTTGAGTATGCTATGTATCTGTTATGATGAAATATTGAAGAAGTGTCGACGAATAAGGTAAGGAATAATGAGTAGTGGTTAGGGACTCTGGTTTGTGAAAAAGGTTGTTGGAAACCAAGAATCGTACTTTAAGAGTTATGAAATGTATGTAAATGCGTGAATGTATTACAATGCCGACGAAAATTTTTTGGACTCTGTTATGTCAATTGGATTTTGTCTCTACAGATTTGTAACGCAAATTCTTGACCTGTGAAATTTTGTATATGAGACTGTCAATGTAGCGAAAACTGCTGTCGTAAATGTTTCCGTAAGAAAGTTAAGTGACCACCTGCACATAATGTGACGTGGGCACCCAGGTGTGTCAGACACCTGGAGAACAAGCCTTTTCAGACGCTCAGGTAGAAAAGAAAGCCATTAGGGTGTGCCAGAGGCACAGGTGGAAGAGAAGGACAAAGAGAGGCCTATACCCCTGTTAATGACAGAGGGCATCGCTAATGCGACACGCTCGTTACTTGAAAACATATGATTTTTGTAATGCGTTGTGGGCACACAGCTGTGTCAAACACCTGGAGAACAAGCCATTAGGGCGTGCCTTTCATCGCTAATGCGACACCCTCGTTACTTAAAAACATATGATTACTCGCACTTTGTGCTAATTATTGAAATGCTTATGAATTGATGGGAAATATTCGTACATCTGCTCACCTGATTATGACAAGTGTCTTTCTACGAGAGTTGAGTGCTACTGACTTACGAAATGCCACATGACTATTGAATGATATTTTTATGCTTTGGTTTTCGTAGTTGCTTATTTCATTTGATGTCTGGTTTCCAGCTGTGTTGCAACATTGCTTTTATAAAATAAAATGCATTTGCTAATGTGAACACTTTCTGTCAACAGATCTATTAAATAATTATTTTATGATCCACATTCTTTAAAAAGGAGCACTTGGAAAGGAAAGAACAATACGAAGGAACTCGTAACAGTAAAACATAATTTTCTTTTCAAGTACATGGTAGTATTTTTTTTACAATCAGTTGTTATGGTGCACCACTTTATTTGCATAGACATTAAGATGTGAATATACATTTCCCTTGTCTGCATTGTTGTTTTTACTGTAATATTTTTTCTGCTTGAGCTATGTCATGTTTAGGTATAAGTTGCTGCTGTTTGTCAGGCATCGTGTTACTGAATTTGACTTTGTGTTACTCTTCTAAGCTAGTTTTTCTTGTTTCCTGCATTGCCTTATATTAGTTGTAATATTGCACTTGCTTTGCTAATTTATGCTGCTTGCTTTGCCATTTCTATATTTTGTCATTGATGTTTGTGTTAATTATTTTTTTTTGCTGCATTGCCTCGTCCCTTGGTATATATATCTGAGCTCAGTAGATTTAAGTTAGCTTAAGAGGGGGTAGACTATATAAGAAACTGACTATGGAGAATAGGTAAAGAATGCATTGCGAAGAAAGATTTGGGCCCCAATGAGTATTGTACAATCAGAAATAATTATTTTGAAAGAAATATGAATAGAAAACAGGAACGAGGTATAGGTAGGATTTTCTTGGAAATAAATGATGAGGTAAGCAATGTGTGAACATATAAATACAGAAAGCATGCTTAGATAGGATTTTTTTGGTGGAAGCAAAGGTTGAAATAAGACGAACGATCTATGGAATGAAGGGAGATCTCCAAGCAAAATACTGCAGTAAACCAAACCCTGTCCTTTCCTCTTTGCTGCCTTTTCCAAATATGTAATTGTGTGTTGTCCTTTCCTTTTGGTGTTATCCCACTATGTGTTTGTGTACCCTTGTGTATTTGTGTTTTTTTCCTGTCTTTATGTGTTTAGCTGATGAGAGCTATGTTGTAGAATTTTTATAATATTCTGTTATTTTCTTTGTAAAGATGCTTAGTCATTATTTATTCTGTTTTGTTTTAATGCTCATGTGTGAAATTGATGTTTCGAAAGTGATTCTGATCTTTTATGTATGTACTCATGTCATCATTCCTGTAACACTGATGTATATGTTTATTTCTATTCTTTTGTAAAGCCCCTATTACTACAAATATTATCTGTATTGTTATGTCTTTAATGTTGTATTTTGTATCTTTGTAATTGTATTCTTATGTTATATAATTGTAATTGACGCCAGTTAATCAAATTAAGCAAATTGTAAGCATTCATTTCACTGCACACATTTCTGTTGGTCATAGTATATGGACAATATGTGAGAAGTAGGGACTGATAGTGTTTGCACGTGTGTTAATAATTCAGCAAGGGACTGGATAACAGCATTGCTGGTTCTAAGGACAATTCCAAAAACTTTGTGAGTGCACAAGTGGTGGTTATGGACTTGCTCTATTATCCGCAAGACTCTTCAATGGTGATTGTGCACCTGCACAGTCGCAACAGATGGCTGCTGGCCATCTCTACAAGGACTACAGTGGGTCTACACCTCTGGTGGCCCACAGCTACCACAATCTCTACCAGGACTACAGTGGGTCTACTCTGTGATGACCTACCTACCAATATTCGTCAGAACTTCGAATGACTCTGCTGTGGGTTTGCTCTGTTGTGGCCCATTACCTGTCAGCATGTCAAAAGTCAGCACTGTCTTTCCGTTGGAAGGACAACACTACTTCTTCAAGACTGCATGGAAATCCACTACTTCTGTGTGCAATTTCTTTTACTAGTGAGACTTTGTGAAAAAAACTGTAATTACTATTATGATGAATGATCAGGACTGTCTTTATGGACTGTGAGAAAATTTTAGCTTTTGACCAACATTGTATCAATAAGTGTGTGCATTGGATATCTTTGTTAGTGTAATTATGAAAAATTTTATCAAATCATTATTGGCCACTGGCCAAAAACATTTGTAAAATTTTTTGTGGGGAGCATGGGGGCTATGTAAGTAGGCTGTTGATGTTTTCTTTATGTAAGTTTGATGTTTATGTTTTCTTATTGGCAACGTTACGTAGCGCTCTCTGTATGAAAATCACTGGCTGTGCTGTGTGCAGTATGTGGCTAGTTTGCATTGTTGCCTGCCATTGTTGTCATGAACTGCTATAGCTGGATGTGAACAGCAGATTGCGTTGGGCAGTTGGAGGGGAGCCGCCAGCAGTGGTGGATGTGAGGACAGAGATGGCGGAGTTTGAAATTTGTAAAAATTGATGTCATGAGCTGCTGTATATATTATGACTATTGATGACTATTAAGGTAAATACAGTGTTTGTTCTCTATTAAAATCTTTCATTTTCTAACTATCCCTATCAGTAGTTAGTGCCTTCAGTAGTTTGAATCTTTTATTTAGCTGGCAGTAGTGGCGCTCGCTGTATTGCAGTAGTTCGAGCAACGAAGATTTTTGTGAGGTAAGTGATTTGTGAAAGGTATAGGTTAAAGTTAGTCAGGGCCATTGGCGCTCGCTGTTTTGCAGTAGCTTGAGTAGCGAAGATTTTTGTGAGGTAAGTGATTTGTAAAAGGTATAGGTTAAAGTTAGTCAGGGCCATTGTTTTGTAGGGGTTATTGAAAGTCAGATTGCGTTGCGCTAAATAATATTGTGTGTCAGGTTAAGCACAGGCTTGTATAATTGTTCTAAGTGGACGTTTCACATGTAAAATTGTTCAAAGGGGACGTTTCAGGAGAAGAGGGCGGCAAAGCATGAGACTGATTGAGGGCATCACAGAAGTAATGGATACCCATCCGGAAAGTATGCGGCAGACGGAAGAAAGTGGAGCGCTTTAGTCCACGGAGTCACGGAGAGTCGGAATCGATTAAACAACTAGACTGAGACAAAGAGGGACAGTGAGGGAGGGAGGGAGGGAGGGGGAGAGAGAGAGATAGCTTTTTGTACCTGCTACTGCATTCATTGCAAACTTTCCTCATCTCTGCATTGCTCCGTCGTTTGAATCCTATCGCCATAGGTTTTCCCCAGTTCCTCTGCTTCCTGCTCTAGCTACGAGGTGCATTCAAGTTCTAAGGCCTCCAATTTTTTTTCTCCGGACTGGAAAGAGATAGAAACATGCGCATTGTTTTAAAATGAGGCCGCGTTCATTGTCAATACATCACAGAGATGGCAGCACCGTACGACAGATGGAATTTTACCGCCAGCGGCGAGAATGACAACTGTTTTAAATACTTAAAATTGCGACGTTTTCCTTACTTGAACAGCGCGCAATCATTCGTTTTCTGAATCTGCGTGGTGTGAAACCAATTGAAATTCATCGACAGTTGAAGGAGACATGTGGTGATAGAGTTATGGATGTGTCGAAAGTGCGTTCGTGGGTGCGACAGTTTAATGAAGGCAGAACATCGTGTGACAACAAACCGAAACAACCTCGGGCTCGCACAAGCCGGTCTGACGACATGATCGAGAAAGTGGAGAGAATTGTTTAGTGGGATCGCCGACTGTTGAACAGATCGCCTCCAGAGTTGGCATTTCTGTGGGTTCTGTGCACACAATCCTGCATGACGACCTGAAAATGCGAAAAGTGTCATCCAGGTGGGTGCCACGAATGCTGACGGACGACCACACGGCTGTCCGTGTGGCATATTGCCGAGCAATGTTGACGCGCAACGACAGCATGAATGGGACTTTCTTTTCGTCGGTTGTGACAATGGATGAGACGTGGATGCGATTTTTCAATCCAGAAACAAAGCGCCAGTCAGCTCAATGGAAGCACACAGATTCACCGCCACCAAAAAAATTTCGGGTAACCGCCAGTGCTGAAAAAATGATGGTGTCCATGTTCTGGGACAGCGAGGGCGTAATCCTTACCCATTGCGTTCCAAAGGGCACTACGGTAAAAGGTGCATCCTACGAAAATGTTTTGAAGAACAAATGCCTTCCTGCACTGCAACAAAAACATCCGCGAAGGGCTGCGCGTGTGCTGTTTCACCAAGACAACGCACCCGCACATCGAGCTAACGTTAAGCAACAGTTTCTTCGTGATAACAACTTTGAAGTGATTCTTCATGCTCCCTACTCACCTGACCTGGCTCCTAGTGACTTTTGGCTTTTTACAACAATGAAAGACACTCTCCGTGGCCGCACATTCACCTTCCGTGCTGCTATTGCCTCAGCGATTTTCCAGTGGTCAAAACAGACTCCTAAGGAATCCTTCGCCGCTGCCATGGAATCATGGCGTCAGCGTTGTGAAAAATGTGTACGTCTGCAGGGCGATTACGTCGTGAAGTAACGCCAGTTTCATCGATTTCGGCTGAGTAGTTAATTAGAAAAAAAATCGGAGGCCTTAGAACTTGAATGCACCTCGTAATAACCCAGAGAATTAAAACTTCTAATACATTCCCTTATCATTGAAGATACTTTTTGATCAAGGCTCCTTTTAACGTATGAAAACTTCTAGCCCATAACCGAAAATATACCTGAAAATGTGTTGTTCGTACTTGAAAACTTTTGATCCATACTTGAGAACATAATTGAAAACTTCTAGTCTGAGTCTTGCTTATAACTAGCAAACATGTGGTTCATAGTTGCAATACTGATTTTAGCCTTATGTCACCGTTGCGCTTGCTGCCCCCACACCTGTCAATGTTTTTGCTTCAAGTTTCATTTCAAATTAAACACCGCCGTCTAATATACAACCTGACCCTGTCCGCAGCACGTGGTCTAGTGGCTAGCGTTGTTGCCTCTGGATCACGGCGAACCGGGTTCGATTTCCGGCCGGGTTGGGAATTTTCTCTGCCCAGGGACTGGGTGTTTGTGTTGTCCTCATCATTTCATCATCATTCGTGACAGTGGCTCGGGTGAACTGTGTAAAAATTGGGACTTTGTACGGACGCTGATGACCGCGTAGTTGAGCGCCCCATAAAACCAAACATCATCAAACATCACAACCTGTCCCCCTCTCCCCCCCCCCTTTTTCACAAATAATCGACTATTAAATTATGACGATGTACCACAAAATTCGACACCAATTCGGTTTTCAAAACATTTCCTATCCCGGCAGATTCCATCATATCTACTCACGCAACACAACTGGACTCCCAAGTATACAGGGTGGTCCATTGATAGTGACCGGGCCAAATATCTCACGAAATAGCCGTTTACCAATTGCAGAAAAGGTCGATATCGTGTTGATGTATGGCTATTGTGATCAAAATGCCCAACGGGCGTGTGCTATGTATGCTGCTCGGCTTCTTGGACGACATCATCCAAGTGTCAGTACCGTTTTCCGAATAGTTACGTTATTTAAGGAAACAGGAAGTATTCAGCCACATGTGAAACGTCAACCACGACCTGCAACAAATGATGATGCCCAAGTAGGTGTTTTAGCTGCTGTCGCGGCTAATCCGCACATCAGTAGCAGACAAATTGCGCGAGAATCGGGAATCTCAAAAACGTCGGTGCTGAGAGTGCTACATCAACATCGACTGCACCCGTAACATATTTCTATGCACCAGGAATTGAATGACGACGACTTTGAACGTCGTGTACAGTTCTGCCACTGGGCACAAGAGAAATTACGGGACGATGACAGATTTTTTGCACGCGTTCTATTTAACGACGAAGCGTCATTCACCTACATCGGTAACGTAAACCGGCATAATATGCACTATTGGGCAATGGGAAACCCACGATGGCTGCGACAAGTGGAACATCAGCGACCTTGGCGGATTAATGTACGGTGCGGCATTATGGGAGGAAGGATAAAAAAAATGGTTTGGCTCTGAGCACTATGCGACTTAACTTCTGAGGTCATCAGTCGCCTAGAACTTAGAACTAATTAAACCTAACTAACCTAAGGACATCACACACATCCACGCTGGAGGCAGGATTCGAACCTGCGACCGAAGCGGTCACGCGGTTCCAGACTGAAGCGCCTTTAACCGCACGGCCGCACCGGCCGGCCAGGGAGGAAGGATAATTGGCCCCCATTTTACTACAAGATGTTTCACTGCGTGACAGAATGGCGATTTACTTCCAACATGATGGATGTCCGGCGCATAGCTCGCGTGCGGTTGAAGCGGTATTGAATAGCATATTTCATGACAGGTAGATTGGTCGTCGAAGCACCATACAATGGCCCGCACGTTCACCGGATCTGACGTCCCCGGCTTTCTTTCTGTGGGGAAAGTTGAAGGACATTTGCTCTCGTGAGGCACAGACAACGCCTGACAACATGCGTCAGCGCATTGTCAATGCATGTGCGAACATTACGGAAGGCGAACTACTCGCTGTTGAGAGGAATGTCCTTACACGTATTGCCAAATGGATTGAGGTTGACGGACATCATTTTGAGCATTTATTGCATTAATGTGGTATTTACATGTAATCACACTGTAACAGCATGCGTTCTCAGAAATGATATGTTCACAAAGGTACATGTATCGCATTGGAACGACCGAAATAAAATGTTCAAACGGACCTTCGTTCTGTATTTTAATTTAAAAAACCTACCTGTTACCAACTGTTCGACTAAAATTGTGAGACATATGTTTGTGACTATTACAGCGCCATCTATCACAAAGCGAAAAAAGTGGTCCAAGTAAAAAATTCATATTTCTTTATGTACTACACGAACATGTAATAAAA
This sequence comes from Schistocerca cancellata, assembly GCF_023864275.1. Lineage (NCBI taxonomy): Eukaryota > Metazoa > Arthropoda > Insecta > Orthoptera > Acrididae > Schistocerca > Schistocerca cancellata. The sequence continues at coordinate 177,498,340 of NC_064631.1, forward strand.
AATGGGGGTTCCTATTTAAAAAAAACGAAGTTGATATCCGTTTGACCTATGGCAGCGTCATCTAGCGGGCCAACCATAGTGCCATCTGGTTTCCCCCTTCAAGCAAGACAAGTTTCTTTTTTTTTTTTAGTTTTTTCGTCTGACGCTTATTTCGTGAGATATTTGGTCCGGTTACAATCAAAGGACCACACTGTATGATAAATTTTTATTTTTTACCATATTCCCTATTTAGTGGCCCGTTCGTTGTTGCATTTTTCTTTTCGAAGTCAGATTTTTTTGACTTTTACGTCGCCGTCCATGAGCGTAAAAAACAGTTGCCATGTTATATACTCCGGTTACGGCGCTCCGTTTTTGTTCTGTAGCTGATATTCTCACAAAAGGCTCTGCGCTTCTCTGAAAAAAAAAGAAAAAGAAGAGAGCTCGAATTAATAACGTACGTGTAAACATGACAGTCTACTCTCAAATTCCGCTGAAACAGAACTCTATATACCTTGTTACTTTATTTTACAGGCAACATGCACCAAAACTGCGACATTCCGGGTGTAATGTGTATTAACGATACAATTAATTCGTTGCGACGCGGAAGTTATACAAAAATTAAAAAGTCTATATTATATATGTCGGCAGTTGCTAAAGGCTGGCAGAATGCTCGCCTATTCATAATTCTAGAGTTGTTTCTTTAGTGCTTCACCAAAAATGACTTGGGATTGCAGATAAATCACACCTCTCGGTAACACTCTCGCTTCAAACACAATGAAAGTAATTGAACCTCAGTTTAGTTGCTTTCAGCACTAATAGTTTACAAAACCGAACCTCACATAACGACAGTCAGTTGTATACAGGGTGAGTCACCTAACGTTACCGCTGGATATATTTCGTAAACCACACCAAATACTGACGAACCGATTCCACATACCGAACGCGAGGAGAGGGGCTAGTGTAATTGTTTAATACAAACAATACAAAAATGCACGGAAGTATGTTTTTTTAACACAAACCTAGGTGTTTTTTAAATGGCACGCCGTTAGTTTTGTTAGCACATCTGAACATATAAACAAATACGTAATCAGTGCCGTTTGTTGCATTGCAAAATGTTAATTACATCCGGAGATATTGTAACCTAAAGTTGACGCTTGAGTACCACTCCTCCGCTGTTCGATCGTGTGTATCGGAGAGCACTGCAACATACATCGCGTTTCTACATAATGATCTGCCAACGTTGTTCGAAAATGTCCAACTGGAAACGCGTCGACGTATGTGGTATCAGCATGATGGTGCACCTGCACATTCCGCAATTAACGCTAGGCTGACCCTTGACAGGATGTTTGACGGGCGTTTCATAGGACGTGGAGGACGCATAAATTGGCCAGCCCGTTCTCCTGATCTTACACCTCTGCACTTCTTTCTGTGGGGTACGTTAAAGGAGAATGTGTACCGTGATGTGCCTACAACCCCAGAGGATATGAAACAACGTACTGTGGCAGCTTGCGGTGACATTACACCAGATGCACTGCGGCGTGTATGACATTCATTACGCCAGAGACTGCAATTGTATGCAGCAAATGATGGCCACAACATTGAACCTATATTGGCCTGACATGTCGGGACACACTCTATTCCACTCTGTAATTGAAAACGGAAACCACGTGTGTACGTGTACCTCACCCCTCATGGTAATGTACATGTGCGTCAGTGAAAAAGACCAATAAAAAGGTGTTAGCATGTGGACGTAATGTGCTGTTCCAGTCTCTTCTGTACCTGAGGTCCATCACCGTTCACTTTGGATCCCTACGTTATTCGGTGCTCTCCGATACACACGATCGAACAGCGGAGGAGTGGTAGTCAAGCGTCAACTTTAGGTTACAATATCTCCGGATGTAATTAACATTTTACAATGCAACAAACGGTACTGATTACGCATTTGTTTATATGTTCAGATGTGCTAACAAAACTAACGGGGTTCCATTTTAAAAAACGTAGGTTTGTGTTAATAAACATACTTCCGTGCATTTTTGTATAGTTTGTATTAAATAATTACACTATCCCCTCTCCTCAAGTTCGGTCTGCGGAATCTGTTCGTCAGTATTTGATGTGGTTTACGAAATATATCCAGCGGTAACGTTAGGTGACTCACCCTGTATATTAGCCATAGACATTAACTTACAGGAAGTTAACAGCTAATATCTACAGCCAAGAGTTGGATTGACTCAGATTAGTAACATTTACGTCACGCAGATTGCATACATTGCTGTCTGTGCCCTGCTGTTAATAAAAGGAAGAAAAGCAATTGTAAATTTATTGCATAAAACGGTGCAATTCCACGAGTTGGTCATCCTTGTTGCTTTTACCGTGTTTCGTCTACCTTCCTCGCACGTACGGGATGGGTTTACATGGGTGTCGTGTAATACTCGCATGTGGAGATTCATTACATTTTCTCAGGTATGCAACCAATGAACCACATTTTATAACCTAAACTGAGCGTATTTGGTCACCCAATTTCATATTCGCACAAACTGTTGCACCCGGACACTTGGGTGAGGCGAATGGTTCCTACTGTGGGACGTTGTGGTTGCTGCCAAAGGATGCTGCAGGGTGAGCGTAGAGGCTTTCCCTGATTACAAAGAATTATTTACAATGAGCTATTCTACATACAGTAATGCGGTTTGTTGCAATTGGTTTTGTTGATAGACTTCTGCATGTGCTCTAAAATGGCATGCTAGAAGTTTGGAGATCACATGTTCTACCATTTCCAATGTCCCATTTACTTTGTCGGGCCTTGTTTTAACTTTTTGGGTGATCGGCACGTATGCATTGATAACCGCGTGCACTTTATTTACGCATTTCAGAGAAATTGTCATTACGCTGTTGTTTATAGGCTGTACCTCGATTTTGGATCTAAGAATGCATTGTGAAGCTACGAATGCAACACCCTGGGCTGTATAGACATTACCTTACAAGAAGTAAACAGCTAATATCTACAGCCGAGAGTTGGATTGACATTTACGTCAGGCAGATTGCATACATTGCTGTCTGTGCCCTACGCCTGTTTCACGTCTGAACAGTCTGAAATTTTAAAATCGTTAGTATTGTCATACACTTTGGAAATCCAGTTTCTTGTACGGCTATAATTTTGTTTTTTATTCTTTATTGTATCTCCTAATTTGTGGAGCTTTCCTGCCTTTAGAAGTAAGATGATTGTGCCACAGAAATTTTGCAATTTGGGCTTGAGTTGGCCAGAAGACTGCGATCTCCTCTGCCTCCCCAGAATCCGGTAGATCTGTGACGCCACTGACGGCTGAGTGTTTCCTGCCTCTTGGATAATTTCGTGATCACCGAAACGCTCAACTGTTGCGTTTGAAAGCAGATGGTTGAGTTTGCAAGCGTCGTTCCGAAACCAATATCTTCTGTGTTTTTTGTGATGATTTCGGATGTTCGCGCCAGACGTCGTCGGTGTAATGCCAATACTTGACCCTTCCTCTTTCATTTGCAAGTAGTTCCGTTGTTCTGCGGCAGTTGACATCAGTGGAGGAGAGTTCCAAAATGGGGTCTGATATGAACGCGCGTACAAAACAGCGATGTGTGATTGAATTCCTCACTGCTGAAGAAATCGCGCTGACTGAACTCTACCGACGCTTGCTAAAGGTGTATGGAGACGATACAATAGACGTGAACAATGTGAGGCGATGGGTACGGCGTTCTCAAGATAGTGAAAAGGGTGGGCATGACAAGCCAGGGCATGGTCGACCCTGCACAGTTGTCTTCCCACGCACTGAAGAGCGTCTCTACCTGTTCATGTGCGGTTCTTTTGGATGTCCTGGAGCCTGGAGAAACTGTCAGTTCAGCACACTACAAGACGACACTGACTAGGATGAAAGCCCGAATTGCCAGGGTAAGGCCAGAGTAGAAAACGACCAACTTTCACTTGGAACATGGTAATGCCAGGCCCCACACCAGTTCTGTGACTACGCAAGTCATTGCAAAATTCGGCTCGACTGTCTTACCACATCCTCTGTACAGTTCCGATTTCGCGCCTTCAGACTTCCATCTGTTTGGGCCTCTGAAAGGTGGACTACTTGCCGAACATTTTCAAGATTCGGTTGATGTTGTCAAAGCTGTAAGGTGGTGAAGAAACGGCGACCACAATGACGCTTGAGCCAAGCCAGACGAGAAGTGGACTTTGCTGAATGCTATGTCCCTGCCTCTAGTTCCGCCATACCGAGAACCCCGTCTCTCCGCCTTCGCTACCGACGAGGTTTTCGCTGTCACTCTAGCGAGGTGCCCTCGCAGGGTCCTTATTACCGAGACAGACTGACTCCTGGTTTTTTAATGGGGTTGTTTCTCCTTCTCCTTCTCCTTCTCCTTCTCCTTCTCCTTCTGCTTCTTCATCAATTGTACGATGAGGCCCCGGGCGTGGAACGGTAGAACGTAGTTAAAAATCGTATATACAATTTTAGTTCTGAAACTAATTCTCGGCACGAAAAAATTTATAATAAGGAAGTAGTCTGTACCTTCCTAGATTTTAAAAAGAGCTTGCCACTCAGTGGATCGCAAGTATCTCTTCCAAATTCTGAAGGAACAACGTCTGGACTTCAAAACCCTGCAATTATAACTGAAACACTAAATGGTAAAAACACGTAATATAAAATTTAGTACAGAAATGACGGAAAATTTTGAAATTAAAGCAAGAATGAGATAAGCTGATGGACTCTTTCGACTACTTTTAAACTGTGCCTCAGAAAGAAAAGTAAACTCAGAGCTGAAAACTGGCGAACCAGTCAGGTTAGAAAGAAACAGTGTTAGGGTGAACTGCTTATTTTTTGCAGACGACGAGGCGACTCTATGTCAGGACACTTAAACAGTGCAAAAGAAACTGCAATTCTTAAAGAACCAGCAGATAGAATGGCTTAGCCACTTTCAGTTGTGTCAGGTCTGGGTATCTAATCATAATCATATTAGTTGCTAATCAAAATATCCACGGGTGTGCTGCCGGTCTATAGTGTCCAACGGGCACAATATTTCGGCGATCATACATGTCGCCATCATCAGGTGAACTGACGGACTGAGTTCCTGTGAACGTGCCGGCACGGAGATCCGTACGCTATGGCTGCTCAGAGGGAACAGGGTTCGGTCGCGGCGGCGGCCGATTTAAATACCCTCCGCCCGCGGCGCGCTCCCTCCGCCGTCCGCGCCCCGCGCCGCGGTCGCGCGGTGGAACAGATTGCGACGGCGACTGAAATGACGTCGGTGTGATGGCAGCTGTCACCACCCTTCACAGAGGAACGGGGTACTTAGGGCGCGCACTATCTCTGACGCAGAGAGTCTACCCCAGGAATTGGAACACCTGAGAACTGTATTTCGAAAAAATGGGTACTCAGAGTGGCAGATTCAACGTGCTCTCCGCCCAACCACTGCAGCACAACCTGTTGAGATGGATGAAGTCACGAGGGAGGAGGTAGGCACTGCATTTATTCCATACACAGGCGCACTCTCGGGGAAAATCGCCCGCATTCTGAAGAAACACCAGGTCGGAACTGTGTTTTGTCCTCCAAATAAAACTCGTGCACTGGTGGGGAGCGACAAAGATGACCTCGGTTCGAGGAAGGCCGGCGTGTACCAGATTCCGTGTCAATGTGGCAAGTCGTATATTGGTCAGACGATGCGTACCGTCGAGGATCGATGCCGTGAACACCAGAGGCACACTCGACTGATGTATCCGAGCAAGTCGGCGGTCGCTGAACATTGTTTGTCGGAAAATCACGCCATGGAGTATGACCGCACGAGGATTCTGGTACAGACGTCGAGATACTGGGACAGCGTTGTTAGAGAGGCCATCGAAATTCGCACCAATGACGACCTCATAAACCGTCACTGTGGCTATAATCTTAGCAAGGCTTGGGAACCAACGATTGGGTTTATCAAGAGTAAATCGAGCAACGTATAGTTGTGACGACCACGGCGGACAGAGCCATCACACCGACGTCATCTCAGACGCCGTCGCAATCTGTTCCACCGCGCGACCGTGGCGCGGGGCGCGGACGGCGGAGGGAGCGCGCCGCGGGCGGAGGGTATTTAAATCGGCCGCCGCCGCGACCGAACCCTGTTCCCTCTGAGCAGCCATAGCGTACGGATCTCCGTGCCGGCACGTTCACAGGAGCTCAGTCCGTCAGTTCACCTGATGATGGCGACATGTATGATCGCCGATATATTGTGCCCGTTGGACACTATAGACCGGCAGCACACCCGTGGATATTTTGATTATCAAATACGCCGGGAGAAACTCAAGAATCACATATTAGTTGCTATTTATTTAAACAGCGAACTCTAACACTGAGTGTGGAAACATGTTAATGAATGTAAACCACCTGAAGATGGGCACAAGCCCGTAACCGGTCGTGTGTTAAAAAAAATCACCTTCTATTGTGACTAGTAGCGGTTATTATTCTACACCCTGTAAAGAAACGGACACGCAAACTGCCTATTGGCTTCTGTCTCGGGTTCTTCGGCCGACGTTCATCTAATGAAAAATCATTAGATGAACGTCGGCCGAAGAACCCGAGACAGAAGCCAATAGGCAGTTTGTCAACAAGTGGCCACGAAAGCCTTAACAATTGTGTAAACGGACACGCAGTTCATCTGCATTCATTATGCATGCAGTTCACACAAAGAGAGGCATTAAAGAAATAAAAAAGAGAGAACGAAAACAAATGAGGAAAATTTTAGGTGGAAATTATACAGAAGAAGGAACATACAAAGAGAAAATTAAAAAAATTGTGAAGTATACCAACATTTATTCGATCATCAAAAAAAGGCAGGCTCAAATTCTACGGACACCTTAAAAGAGCACAACCAACCAGATCTACTAGACAAGTCGTGGAATTTTGTAACCCCACGTAAACAAAAATGAGAACAATGGATTACAGCGGAAAAAGAAAACCTGAAAAAACCAACAACAGCACAACGCAATATACAGAACAGCGGAATATTTAGGCAGAAAATTCACGACCAGACAGTTTGCCAGACAGAAAAACCCAAGGATACCGAAACAGCTTGCTCTGACGAGCAGAGAAGAGCCCACTCTGACAGAATGAAAGTGAGATGGGCATAAATAGACTGTGTGATCAAACGTATCCGGACACCTGGCTGAAAATGACTTACAAGTTCGTGGCACTCTCCATCGGTAATGCTGGAATTCAGTATGGTGTTGGCCCATCCTTAGCCTTGTTGACAGCTTCCACTCTCGCAGGCAAACCTTCAGTCAGGTGCTGGAAGGTTTCTTGGGGAATGGCAGCCCATTCTTCGCGGAGTGCTGCACTAGGGGGACGCATCGATGTCGATCGTTGAGACCTGCCGCGAAGTCGGCAATCCAAAACATCCCAAAGATGTTCTATAGGATTCAGGTCAGGACTCTGTGCAGGCCAGTCCACTACAGGGATGTTACTGTTGTGTAAACACTCCGCCACAGGCCGTGCATTATGAACAGGTGCTCGATCGTACTGAAAGATGCAATCGCCATCCCCGAATTGCTCTTCAACAGTGGGAAGCAAGAAGGTGCTTAAAACATCAGTGTAGGCCTGTGGTGTGATAGTGCCACGCAAAACAACAAGGGGTGCAAGTCCCCTCCATGAAAAACACGACCACATCATAACACCACCGCCTCCGAATTTTACTGTTGGCACTACACACGCTAGCAGATGACGTTCACCGGGCATTCGCCATACACACACCCTGCCATCGGATCGCCACATTGTGCACCGTGATTCGTCACTCCACACAACTTTTTTCCACTGTTCAGTCGTCCAATGTTTACGCGCCTTACACAAAGCGTGGCGTCGTTTGGCATTTACCGACGTAATGTGTGGATTTATGAGCAGCCGCTCAACCGTGAAATCGAAGTTTTCTCACCTTCCGCCTAACTGTCGTAGTACTTGCAGTGGATCCAGATGCAGTTTGGAATTCCTGTGTGATGGTCTGGATAGATCTCTGCGTATTACACATTACAATCCTATTCAACTATCGGCGGCCGGCCGCGGTGGTCTAGCGGTTCTAGGCGCTCAGTCCGGAACCGCATGACTGCTACGGTCGCAGGTTCGAATCCTGCGTCGGGCATGGATGTGTGTGATGTCCTTAGGTTAGTTAGGTTTAAGTAGTTCTAAGTTCTAGGGGACTGATGACCGCAGATGTTAAGTCCCATAGTGCTCAGAGCCGTTTTTTGAACTATCGGCGGTCTCTGTCAGCCAACAGAAGAGGTCGGCCTGTACGCTTTTGTGCTGTACGTGTCCGTACACGTTTCCACTTCACTATCACATCGGAAACAGTGGAGCTATGTGTGTTTAGGAGTGTGGAAATCTCGCATAGAGACGTATGACACAAGTGACGCCCGATCACCTGACCACGTTCGAAGTCCTTGAGTTCCGTGGAGCGCCCCATTCTGCTCTCTCACGATGTCTAATGACTACTGAGGTCGCTATATGGAGCACCTGGAGTAGGTGGCAGCAGAATGCACCTAATATGAAATGTGTTTTTGGGGTAGTCCTGATAGTTTTGATCACTTAGTGTATATAAATACATTGACGGAGTGAGTCACGTAATAGGTAACACCCCTTTTATTTCGTGGACGACACATACCGAAACGCGGTTTCCGGCAAGTAGTATAGTGTGGAGCGTCACGTATTTTCTTTTGGTTTGGTTAATGTTTTTAGCGCTGATGTCTACGGAGCAAGAACTTTATTTATTTATTTTTTTTTTTTTATGGAACGTCTCCACTGTTGTACATATTATTTATGGATCATATGTTGAAAACAATAGACTGGCTGGGTGAGATTAAGATATGTGAACACAAAATAAGCAGTCTTGCATATGCGGATGACTTAGTTGTGATGGCAGATTCGATTGAAAGTTTGCAAAGTAATATTTCAGAGCTAGATCAGAAATGTAAGGACTATGGTATGAAGATTAGCATCTCCAAAACGAAAGTAATGTCAGTGGGAAAGAAATATAAACGGATTGAGTGCCAAATAGGAGGAACAAAGTTAGAACAGGTGAACGGTTTAAAGTACTTAGAATGCATATTCTCACAGGATGGCAACATAGTGAAAGAACTGGAAGCGAGGTGTAGCAAAGCTAATGCAGTGAGCGCTCAGCTACGATCTACTCTCTTCTGCAAGAAGGAAGTCAGTACCAAGACTAAGTTATCTGTGCAACGTTCAATCTTTCGACCAACTTTGTTGTACGGGAGCGAAAGCTGGGTGGATTCAGGTTACCTTATCAACAAGGTTGAGGTTACGGATATGAAAGTAGCTAGGATGATTGCAGGTACAATGGTAGGAGGGTGTCCACAATGAGGAAATCAAAGAAAAACTGGGAATGAACTCTATAGATGTAGCAGTCAGGGCGAACAGGCTTAGATGGTGGGGTCATGTTACACGCATGGGAGAAGCAAGGTTACCCAAGAGACTCGTGGATTCAGCAGTAGAGGGTAGGAGGAGTCGGGGCAGACCGAGGAGAAGGTACCTGCATTCGGTTAAGAATGATTTTGAAGTAATAGGTTTAACATCAGAAGAGGCAGCAATGTTAGCACTGAATAGGGGATCATGGAGGAACTGTATAAGGGGGGCTATGCTCCAGACTGAACGCTGAAAGGCATAATCAGTCTTAAATGATAATGATGATGATGATGATGGAACAGTATACTGTCTATAACTGTATTTGATAGCTCCTGAGAAGACAATTACGGTGATACAGGGTTTCTTAATGTTGACGTTGAAATATGTTGTAAAAAAAATTCGAGAAACGTTCCAGAATTTAAGAGCACGCTGGCCGGAATCTGTATTAGCTGCGTAGACACCGCCAAGCACAGCTCTCGTGGTACGCTGTATCACAATGTCGACACAGTTGCCTGTTTGTCTCCACTACATGCCGCTCATTATTGCTTCAACATTCGTTTCGAGCAGACGTGTACACCAATGAGAAGAATTTGGATATACTGCTTTTATATGGCGAATATAAAAGAAATGCCGTTAAAGCAGTACAGCGGTATAGGGCTGAATACCCGAATCGCCAATGTCCGACGCGCTATGCAACTGCAAAATGTTCAAATGTGTCTGTATCCCTAAGGGACCAAACTGCTTAGGTCATCGGTCCCTAGACTTACACACTACTTAAACTAACTTATGCTAAGAACCACACACATACACATACATCCCCATGTCCGAGGTAGGACTCGAAACTCCGACGGGAGGGGCCGCGCAATCCGTGACATGGCTCTTCAAACCGCGCGGTCACTCAGCGCGGCAGGCAATTGGACGAAGAAAAAGAGGACAAGAAATAGGACTGCAACTGGCAGAGAACACGAAGAAGCTCTTGTGTCTACGAAGCTAATGGATCCGCAAAATGTGGAATCTGCCAGACGAGTCTCGTCTGCATCGTGCAGTGACGGAATTTCCATCTCTGTCGCCTGTCGCTACATCAGGCACTCGACCACCGTGATTTCGAACGCCCTACAGAATTTTGTCGGTTCGCCCTCGGCAACAGAGACTGAGAGGTGGCATGAGCCCCCTCTCACATTTCTATCTTACGGTTTTCCTCTCTAATTGCATGCAGTGAAAAGTCGCTATTCCTTCACACGCGGACTTCCCACGCAGCGTCTCTCGTCACCCGGGTGGTCCGGTGACAGGCGGGCTCTGCTGATCTGGAAACCGTTAAGCCGACTGGTGTGAGGAAGTCGAGTGAATGCTTTGCAGACGCCGACATTGTCAAAAGACACGCCCGGAGGGGTCTGAAGTAGCGGCCGGGCTAGAGGTTCCGTTACTTCGCAGAAACTTAGCGAAAACACTTTCTGGCGGGCTACCAGCGAGGCGTGGGAATGACTTGTGTACCCAGGCAGTTGTGGCGGGAAAATTCCCGCGCTTTCTGCAAAATAGTAACTGTGATTGGCTTGCTCAGGGCATAGCTCCGTGACGTAGCAAAATCAGCGCAGAAATTGGCGCCAAGAATCTCCATTGGTGGAATGGTAGTGCTCCGGCAATAGAGTGGAATTTTCCGCCGGTTTTCGAGTTGCTGATTGGAACGTTTAACCACGGCCACTGTCGTGGGGGCGGGAATGTTGTGTGTTCGGCCTGTACGGGTGCTCTAGGTAGTCGGCTCTCGCCTTTCGGTCGAGGACGTCGAAGCAACCAGCCATCGCCTCCGGTACACCAGATCGTGTTTTGGCAGTTAAAAGACAGCTTGGTAATGTATGTCCGCAGCATCGGCAGATAGGGACTTTCCTAGGTGATAATCAGAGCTCAGCAGAGCGCGCCTGTTCGTCTTTTTCTAACTTTGTTCTGTCTTGAGTAGCAGCAATTAATGTTGGGTTAGCTGTGCGTCTCTCTTAAGATTTGAGTGGCAAGGAATTGGCTGCACATATCACTTCGTCTTAAACCTCACAATCTAGTTTCATAGCGTTTGTTTGAGTATCCGATTTGAGCCAATTTGATGTATTATAAATGTTTCATGTGTTTTTGTTTATTATTTTGTGTTTAGTCTTAATAAATCATATTGTTATTTTGGACAGAACTTTCATTCTGTTAATCGGCACCTCACAAGACGACCGTAAGTTTTTCCAGCGTTTGCTCTTAACCGATAAGCAATATTTGTTAACCATGCTAGTGTAAATTGGAGCACAACTGGGCAGTCGAAAATCAAAACTGGCTTCGTCAGGTGCATCTTCAACGGCCGTGGAGTGTAATCGTTTGGTGCGGCACCATGGGAAATTACATTGTCGGACCTTACTTCATCTCAGGTGCTCTAAATCGACATTAGTACGCACGCTTTCTGACAAAGATCCTGCCGGTTCTTCTAGCCTATGTATCACTGTACATTCGACAGTGTATGTGGCTGTAACACTACGGTTTTCCAACTCACTCGTCCCGTATTGCAACGCAAATACTGAATGAGAACTTTCCTAGACAATGGATCGGCCGAAATTCTGTTGTCAAATGGCCTGCGAGGTCCCCCCATTTGATTCCTCTTGATTTCTTTGTTTGGGGAGAATGCAAAGATTCGGTCTACAACGACGCCGCAACTAGACCAGACCATATGTACCGTCAATCGCCAGTACGAGCTCTACCATATCACCTACCTTAACAGCATCTGTTCAAAGGCGATTGTAAAAGAGCCTTTCAGTCCATGGCCAATAGCTTGAACACATGCTTAAATGAAAGTTAAAGTTATTTTTTTGGAAGACAAAATTTATGTACCATGATTTGGGTGGATACCAAATCATTGTTACTAAATTGTTTATTTCACTTACATATTAAGGGCTTATTTCTATAGTGGTACAAGTCGATTTTTGTTCATTTTGAGATACAGTGTCCTAAAGTTAAATGAGCGCTGAAGAAAGAAGACGTTCATAACTTTCTGAACAGCATGGCGGCGAGCTGGTATGACATGGGCGTACAAAAACTACCACAGCATCTACAAAAATCCATCGACAGAAATGGTAATTATGTCGGAAAATAGCTAAATGTTCAAGCTGTAAACTGATGTAAACCATTGTACAAATAAACAGGTCTATGAACTTATAAAAAACAAGAGACCTTACTTTTGGGATTACCCTCGTACATACACGACGGGGATAAAAAAAGTAATGCGTCCTCTCTCAAAAAAAATTAATATTGAAAACATAACCGCGGAATTAGTGCAGATCATAGGCTGAATACTCCTGTACACAACAGTACCGTTCAACATAGTCAGCATGCATTTGCACAAACTTGCGCCATCGTGGAACCCAGGCGTCAAAACCAGTTTGGAAAAATTCAGGGTTTTGCTTCTTCACCCAAGATGTTAAAACTGTTTTAACCTCAGCCGTGAAGAAAGAAAATTGTGCTGCTGTAATGGACGTCAGCGGTGTTTGGCGCTGGATGGAGAAGTTTGGGAACGAAGGAACGAAACGGACGTTGCAGATAAACCGCGCGGCCACCAGCCGACGTTATGTGTCACAGACGCCAGTTGAGGAAACAGACGCGTTAAAAGTTCACAATCAACAGCGAAACACGCTTAACCATTGTAAGGTGGCTATTTTTTAATGCTGTTATTGGATGTGTTAATATTTGTGAAGGAAAATGATATATTTGAAGAATTGTGGTCAGAGAAACAGTTGTTAGACAACAGTGTCTTTGTCTGCGATGGCAGCACTGTGGAGTCGCAGAACCTTTAACAGTCAGTAGGGGGCAGCTGCGGTGTGCTGCGGGAGGCGATTCGTTGGGTGTACAGCAAAGAGAGCTTCACTCCAAGTTTAAACGCAGCCAAAACCTCTCAGACAAACAGAAGCTAAACGATGTCAAAAATAGCGTAAGGAGGGCTATGCGTGAAGCGTTCAGTGAATTCGAAAGTAAAATTCTATGTACCGACTTGACAGAAAATCCTAGGAAGTTCTGGTCTTACGTTAAATCAGTAAGTGGCTCGAAACAGAATATCCAGACACTCCGGGATGATGATGGCATTGAAACAGAGGATGACACGCGTAAAGCTGAAATACTAAACACCTTTTTCCAAAGCTGTTTCACAGAGGAAGACCGCACGGCAGCTCCTTCTCTAAATCCTCGCACAAACGAAAAAATGGCTGACATCGAAATAAGTGTCCAAGGAATAGAAAAGCAACTGGAATCATTCAACAAAGTCCACTGGACCTGACGGGATACCAATTCGATTCTACACAGAGTACGCAAAAGAACTTGCCCCCCTTCTAACAGCCGTGTACCGCAAGTCTCTAGAGGAACGGAAGGTTCCATATGATTGGAAAAGAACACAGGTAGTCCCAGTCTTCAAGAAGGGTCGTCGAGCAGATGCGCAGAACTATTGATCTATATCTCTGACGTCGATATGTTGTAGAATTTTAGAACATGTTTTTTGCTCGCGTATCATGTCGTTTTTGGAAACCCAGAATCTACTCTGTAGGAATGAACATGGATTCCGGAAACAGCGACCGTGTGAGACCCATCTCGCTTTATTTGTTCATGAGACCCAGAAAATATTAGTTACAGGCTCCCAGGTAGATGCTATTTTTCTTGATTTCCGGAAGGCGTTCGATACAGTTCCGCACTGTCGCCTCATAAACAAAATAAGAGCCTACGGAATATCAGACCATCTGTGTGGCTGGATTGAAGAGTTTTTAGCAAACAGAACACAGCATGTTGTTATCAATGGAGCGACGTCTACAGACGTTAAGGTAACCTCTGGCGTGCCACAGGGGAGTGTTATGGGACCATTGCTTTTCACAATATATATAAATGACCTTGTAGATAGTGTCGGAAGTTCCATGCGGCTTTTCACGGATGATGCTGTAGTATACAGAGAAGCTGCAGCATTAGAAAATTGTAGCGAAATGCAGGAAGATCTGCAGCGGATAGGCACTTGGTGCAGTGAGTGGCAACTGACCCTTAACATAGATAAATGTAATGTATTGCGAATACATAGAAAGAAGGATCCTTTATTCTATGATTATATGATAGCGGAACAAACAGTGGTAGCAGTTACTTCTGTAAAATATCTGGGAGTATGCGTCCGGAACGATTTGAAGTGGAATGATCACATAAAATTAATTGTTGGTAAGGCGGGTACCAGGTTGAGATTCATTGGGAGAGTTCTTAGATAATGTAGTCCATCAACAAAGGAGGTGGCTTACAAAACACTCTTTCGACCTATACTTGAGTATTGCTCATCAGTATGGGATCCGTACCAGATCGGGTTGACGGAGGAGATAGAGAAGATCCAAAGAAGAGCGGCGCGTTTCGTCACGGGGTTATTTGGTAACCGTGATAGCGTTACGGAGATGTTTAGCAAACTCAAGTGGCAGACTCTGCAAGAGAGGCGCTCTGCATCGCGGTGTAGCTTGCTGTCCAGGTTTCGAGAGAGTGCGTTTCTGGATGAGTATCGAATATATTGCTTCCCCCTACTTATACCTTCCGAGGAGATCACGAACGTAAAATTAGAGAGATTCGAGCGCGCACGGAGGCTTTCAGACAGTCGTTCTTCCCGCGAACCATACGCGACTGGAACAGAAAAGGGAGGTAATGACAGTGGCACGTAAAGTGCCCTCCGCCACACACCGTTGGGTGGCTTGCGGAGTATAAATGTAGATGAAGATGTAATGCATGGACGCACTTTTGGAACTATGTGAGCTGCAGATTTATTACGAGGAGGAATCATGACTCAGAACAATGGTTAGGTAGCATACGCACATAAAAAAAAGGTTTTGAAATGAAGAACGAGGTATTATTCGATGATCTAAAAAATTTATTTTTATATTTGTAGACTTTTATTGTTGGTCCGCTTCGTCCTCGTCAAAGTCAAGTTTTTGATAATTATTCTACTGATTGAACTTCCGAGTTAATTTATTGTACCACGGAAGTAATTAGATTAAATGAATTTTCATATTACAGTCTATATTTGGTTTCGTAGATTTTAGCAGTACTTTTTTAGCTGCGTCTTGCTGTGTTGCTGCTTCTGCCAGTACCTCATTTTGCAGCTGACATTCATAATACGTGATTGGTTCGTTCCCTTTGCGCAATGTAAGTTGTGTCACTGTCTTTATTTTACCAGGGACTTGGGTCAGTCCAGAAATTTTTGTTTGTTTCATATTACATGTCGACACACAGAAACACAGGTCGATATTATAGTTTTGTTGTATTTTTTAATACAGTTACTTTTTTTTCAAACAGTTCGCATTATCTAAGTCTACTGAGCGTGATATTATTTATTTGCTTGTTTATTTGCTTATAAATGAGATCGATTTTTACATACATAGGATTCTTTTCAATTTCATGTGAGTGATGTGTATTTGAGCTCAGCAGCACATTTGTCACTTCACATTCCCAGGTTTGTATTTACGATAACAAACACACACACACACACACACACACACACACACACACACACACACACGCACGTAAAGGCTACTCACTTACACCACACTTACGAAAATTAAGGAGGCATTAGTGCACCCCTTTCAATGTCAATTTTCACAGCCCAGGCGGCTGCAAAATAGACCGGTCAGTGGTGCGTCGTGCACCTTACGGTTAGGTTTTCCAACCAATTCTGTTCTTCTAAAAATCTCGGAGGTGAAATAAGGAATCAATGAAGATCAAGTAGTTTTTATATAAAATTATATATTTTTTTCACTGCATTCAGTTTGCAGTACATTTGGATTAGCAACAATAAAACCACAGACTTTCCTACACCTGAGTTTCAAATCAGTGCACACCTGTGTGCAGTTCGTTAGCAACGGTAAAAGGGGGTATGGCGATCGATAAAGCGAAAGTGACCAATTTTTTCATTTCTTTTCCAAAGGCAGTTCTACATTTTGCAAAAAAAAAAAAAAAAAAAAAAAAAAAAAAAAAAAAAAAAAAAAAAAAAGAGAATCCTTCGTTGGTGTGTTTTATTCACCACAAATTCACAAACTTCTCGCCATATACCATAATCACCGTACAATATATTCTCATTTACTAGCGCTTTCAGAGACGCGTTCAGATACTGTAGTTCTTTCCTGTCAGTTTCTTTATCCATCGTCCTAAAATGTTCATATCCTTTTAAACAGAGTCGTCATGTTCGTTAACCTATTCAGAGAATTCGAACAAGGCTCCAAATATTTGTCTTCATCAGCTTTAAAAATATTTTCATCGGTAACCGCCGGCCGGGGTGGCCGTGCGGTCCTAGGCGCTTCAGTCTGGAACTGCATGACCACTACGGTCGTAGTTTCGAATCCTGTCTCGGGCATGGATGTGTGTCATGTCCTTAGGTTAGTTAGGTTTAATTAGTTCTAAGTTCTAGGCGACTGATGACCTCAGAAGTTAAGTCGCATAGTGCTCAGAGCCATTTGAACCATTTGAACCATCGGTAACCGTCAACTCGCTCATACATTGCATCGCTGACTGTCTGTAGAATTTGTCATTCTCTTCTGTTAGTAATTTTGCTTCAGAGTTCTGTCATAATCGTATTTATTTAGAAAAATTGAGCTGTGGTGTAATATACAGTCCAATTTTCTGATATAGGCTTCAAAAATTTACATTATCTTGTGAACAAAAACTTATAGGCCTTTCAAATTACTGCTGCACATTCGTCTTCGCCATCATTAAGAAAACATTCCCTGCCCCGCGGCGTAGCCGTACGGTCCGGGGCGTCTTGTCACGGTTCGCGCGGCTTCCCCCGTCGGAGGTTTGAGTCCTCCATGGGTGTGTGTGTTGTCTTTAGCGTGTTAGTTAGATTAAGTAGTGCGTAAGTCTAGGGACCGATGACCTCAGCAGTTTGGTCCCACAAAAGTTACAACAAATTTCCTCAGCCGTTTGGTGCCACTGTCCTTACCATAAATTTCCAAAAACATTCCCTCAAAACCGACCAATTTAAAAGAAATCCGTCTCAAGCTGGAAGCAAAGAGAGCCATCGTGCAAGCACAAGGCGCAGGATGGATTTGTACTCTACATGAGAGGAATATAAGAATTCCTTAAGCTTCTCAGTTTGCTTCGTAAATGCGGAAAATTCGCTATAAACTTCAATACCAATTCCTCATCAAACTGTAATGCTTTTAACGAAATTTTGTTACAGTTATGTAAAATGTGGCACTACCAATTAGCCTTCAAAATATTCGGATTTTCTGTTTTGAGCTTTTGAAAAACTGAGTTGTGAATACCTTAGTTGACTGAAGCATTATCTGCAGATACTGAAGCCTTGAATACGCCGTTTTACCGTAAAACCTTAGAGAGATGTTTTTTGATGGCTTCACTAGTTTCAGCAGAGTGTGATAAAAGTCAAGTTACACAGTCAAGGTCGCGGGAGAACGCTGAAGCATTTCCGATTCAGAACTGCCAACCGAGACGTTCGCACGCGCTCCTCGTACCAAAGGGCGGCAGTGGTATAAATCTCACACGGAAGTGTGGACGTTGGCGACAGTGGTAAACAGGCGATGTGCAGTGTTCCGAATGATTGACACCATGGAATTTCGGGACCAGCCGCCTAAATAAAGTGCGTGAACTGTAGGTATTTACTGACTCAGGCGCGGAGGACGGCTGTACTATGAAAAAATTCGGGAAATTTTAGCTGCGTTTCCTGAACCGGGATATTTAAAAAAAATTCCGGGAGAATGCCGTAAGGGCGGGAGGGTTGGCACTAGTAGCTACAGGCCTGATTTGGTCCCGTCTGAATTCCACCTGTTTGCACCTATGAAAGACAACTTACGTTGTTAAGAGTCAACGACTTGATCAGCTCCACAATGATTGGCCAAGAAGCAGAAACCTGAATTTTTTCAAACAGGTTTTGATGCCTGCATTCAACGATAACGCAATAGTTGTAAGTAGGCTGTTTATGTTTTCTTATCGGCAACGTTACGTAGCGCTCGGTATGAAAATCACTGCCTGTGCTGTGTGCAGTCTGTAGCTAGTTTGCATTGTTGTCTGCCATTGTAGTGTTGGGCAGCGGCAGCTGGATGTGAACAGCGCGTAGCGTTGCGTAGTTGGAGGTGAGCCGCCAGCAGTGGTGGATGTAGGAAATGAGATGGCGGATTTTTGAGTACAGAATGGATATTATGAACTGCTATGTATATTATGCTTTTTCAACACTATTAAGGTAAATACATTGTTTGTTCCATATTAAAATCTTTCATTTGCTAACTATGCCTACTAGTAGTTAGTGCCTTCCGTAGTTTGAATCTTTTATTTAGCTGGCAGTAGTGGCGCTCGCTGTTGCAGTAGTTCGAGTAACGAAGATTTTTGTGAGGTAAGTGATTTGTGAAAGGTATAGGTTAATGTTACTCAGGGCCATTCTTTTGTAGCGATTTTTGAAAGTCAGATTGCGTTGCGCTAAAACTATTGTGTGTCAGTTTAAGGACAGTCATGTACAATTGTTCTAAGGGGACGTTTCATATAGTGTTCAAATGTATGGCGACTACGCTGAACGCTAGTGCAGAGGCCAGTTCAGTCTAAGCGCTGTTTTTGTGTGTTATTAAATTTTTCATGACACAGCAGGAATTACTTTTTGATCCTCCCTTGCGTAATGAAATCGGTATAAACCAATCGCCAATCAAAGACAAAAGAAATACTAATTAAAAAGTAAACCGCATCTGTACGAGCGTTCGTGGCTGTTTCGGACAGAATTCGAGTATTGCCAGTCCCTTTGCCGTGCAGCTCGAACTAAGTAACTGCAGTGTATCTAATCTGGTCGATACCCTCCCGCTGCTCGAGTACCGCGATAACGCGACAGCGGAATGTAATTAGCCGGTGCAGCGCCCCCCTCGTTAGTCGCCGGCTGTTGCCCGGGCCGCGTCGCCTCCCCCCGTCCTCTGCCACACAGCCCAGCAGCCCGGGGCGCCGGCGGCGAGGGAGCCATTAATAACGGAGCGGGCCGCGCCGTCGTTTGTTTGCCTCTGCCTCTGCCTCTGCCTACGCGCCGGCTAGGCGCAGGCGCGGCTGCCTAGCGCCGCCGAGGTCACGCAGAGGACGCCGCTGCTGACGTCACGCGCAGCGATAAGGCGCGCGCAGCGCCCTGCCTGTCTGCGGTTGACTCACGCCGCGCCGGTCGATGATCCTCTCTGTCGCTCTGTGTCTCGCTCCTCGCAGCAGCTCTGCTGGCGGGTCGATATCGCGCCGGGCGCCGTTCGATACGAGGTCGATATCCGGCCGAGCTGCACTCGTGCTGCGGCTGTGCGTGCCGCCCGCGGTCGCGCGGCGGGGGAAGGCCAATCGACTCGGGAGCGACCACTCGATAATTCCAGTCGGAAAGCGGCACAGAATGCAAGGCCACAGCTCTTAACGCGTGAGCGAGTGTAAACCCTTTCGAACACGAATCAAATTCATTATGTTCGAAAAGAAACACATTTATACGTACATTTATAACTGTTTTTGGCATTACAGCCGAGGATTCGCAAATAATATGTGGCTCTTTTAGTAATAATGACAAGCGTCGGCAAAAAAGTTACGCAAGAGGGGTCAAAAATTTTAAAACAGCCATTTTTGTGATTGGCGGCTCCATGGAGTGTTCTGTGCACCACGACCAAATAGTGGATAGAATTGGAAGGAGAATCAGCATTGGCCGTATTTTTTTGTTTTATTATCCGCAAAATCGATTTTCGGCCACTTAGTGACCATCCTCAGTGCTGTAATATACAAATACAATTGGTAGGCACTAGTATCAACAAGCTTAGAGAGTTTATGTGATCGCTCTAAGCTTGTTGATACCAGTGCCTACCAATTGTAATTGTATATTACAGCACTGAGGATGGTCACTAAGTGACCGAAAATCGATTTTGCGGATAATAAAACCAAAAAATACGGCCAATGCTGAGTCTCCTTCCAATTCTACAGCCATTTTTGATGTAACTAATTCGGTGAGTTTGAAATTGTATAGTGCCCTTGCACTAATTTTGGCAGGAAGTATGCAAAAGTAACTACAGCTAAAATTACTTAGATATCGAAACTGTGTGCGCAGCCTTTTGATATTATTAACGTGAATATGGATGCTATCTTTTTTTATTCCACCGTCTGAAATTGTATCATCATATAGTTACATCCAGGTTAAGCAATGAGTAAATAATTATAGCAAGAAAATATTCACAAACAATTATTATATTCTAATAATGTCAAGCTGACACTGAAATCTAAAATCAGAAATATAAAAATTCAGAAAGACACAGAAAATAATTTTGGATATCAACAAAAATAATCAACAAAAAATGGCACTGTATTGTTCCACAAAGTGGAGAAAAAGGGAATAAACTTAAATAGAAATTGATAAAATACGAGCGGGACTCGCACGAACTTCACCCACCCCGGGAATAGAGAATATCTACGTTTTTTGCCTGTTATCGATATCGGTCCCAAGAATTCAAGACCGTTCAAAATCTCTACAATACTTACTGAGATTAGCCTGGAGATACAAAAGGGATCGAGCAGGGGACTTCAGTTTATGTTTGTAGAAACAAAAGATTTCATGAAATGTTTTTTTTTATTTTCTTACTAAAGCATGACTGCAACTTACATTTTATGTTTGCACGCAGTAATATTATTCCCTTAGTCTTTTGGCGGACGATGAATGCAATGTAAGTTCTAGTAGAGAAAAAGTTTATGTGATGTAATCAAAATTCAAAAATTTTCGGATTTATTTCTTTACTTGTTCTGTGAAACCCCGCTCCTTGCCAAATTTCATGTTTCTAGGTCAACGGGAAATGCCCAATAGCTCTGATGAGTGAATTTGCGAGTATCAAAATATGCGATATGAATGGCCGCACCTTTTAACTGCAGCCGAGCTTGATTAACCGAGCGGTCTGAGGCGCTGCAGTCGTGGACTGTGCGGCTGATCCCGGCGGAGGTTCCGAGTCCTCTCTCGGGCATGGGTGTGTGTGTTTGTCCTTAGGATAATTTAGGTTAAGTAGTGTGTAAGCTTAGGGACTGATGGCCTTAGCAGTTAAGTCCCATAAGATTACACACACATTTTCCATTTACAAACTTTTAACTGCATTGATGTACAAGCTTAAATTTATTTCTTCGCCCAGGGATCATAGACCATAGAACTGGTATGTGACATAAATTTCAGTCTGGTATGTTTACCCGTTCCTGAGAAAAAGCTATTCTAGTAGATGGGCATGCAAAAGGCGGACAACAATGCGATCCTATTAGCGTGCAGATTTTACCGATTGGGATACAGAACTCTAAAACACACTTATTCAGCTTTGATGACATCTATAACAATTTGTTTGATTGCGAAAATTCACGTCTGATCGCGTTAAAGAAATTAATGTACTACTTACACGCTTCGAATTTTTAATATTGTCTGTCATAAAACAGGAATAAAATGTGAAAGTTACATCTCTTGGGTTGGTTGGAAAGAGTTTAAACCAGGAGTGGATGAATGTGGGAAATCACCCAAAACCGTCCTGAAGTTGTACGTGAAACCGACTTTCAGCAGCATAAGACTTAACCGACCCAGTGCTCGTCTCTTCCGTTTGGCACGTTATTCTACACTCAGGCCAAGTGGACCTCAACATTCGTAGCTCTGCGACTGCATTTGGTCGTGTGTTGCACTTCCTGGTGTTCGAGAAGGTCCCAATTCCTGGAGCGGACATCTTTTCGACATTCTCTCTTCTATCGCAGGAAACTGTATCATCTTTTTTCGAATGATGTATTTAGCTCCCAAGATTAACTATAAATGTACAGACCTACAGTACGGCATGGAGGTGTTCTTTGGAGAGCACTGCAGTAGATCTCCCGTGCAAAACTGAGTGTATATTCAGAAAGCCGTCACGGGCATTCTTCGTCCAGGGAAAACGTTAAACTGCTGTAATAATAATAATAATATAAATTTTATTGTCATTGAACTTTTACAAGCAACACACAAAGGCAATATTAGTAAGTAAAAGACTGCATATATACGCTTAGACTTATATACTTTCTTAAGATATCGACAGGTATCTCCTCATTCATGCTTCATACTGCAATTTCCCATAGAATTGCATTAAAAAAATTCAGAAACAGAATAAAAAGGTAAACCAGCTAATTTGTTATACAACTTGCATTTAAATAAATTTAAAGGTAAATTATTTCTTTCTAAAGGTAACTTATTATAAATTTTTAAGCCTAAAACATTGTAACTATCTAATGATTTTGACAATCTATAGAATGGCACATCTATTTTCTTGCTGTTTCTGGTATTGTAACAATGAATGTCTTCCTTTAAGAGCTGGCTACATAAGTTATTTTTATGTAAATTAGAACCGATATGTATACACAGACTAACAACTGTAAGACAACCTAATTTTACAAATAGAGGCTTTGCATGTTCCCACTTGTTTGAACCTGTAATAATCATGACCACCCTTTCTTTGTAGCAGAAGAATATCCTGGACATGGCTGCTGTTCCCCCAGAAAAGAATTCCATGAGAAATAATACTCTGAAAAATGCAAAATATCCTGATCTAACATAATTATCTGGGACACAGCTCTTTAAGTTCTTTGGCAAAAAAATTACTCTAGGAAGCCTAGCACTTAAGTATTTAATGTGTGGTTCCCATGAGAGCTTAGTGTCTATGCTTAAGCCTAAAAAGTTAATACCATCTGGGTTGTCTGTACATGGTAAATTACTAAGACTGAAAAATATTTGTTGCGTTTTACCTTCATTTAAACAAAAGCCATTAGCTCTAAGCCAAATAGAGGCCTAATATACTGTGTATTCAGTTAAATTGTGCAGTTCATTGAAATCAGAACTACTGTTAGAAAAGGTAGAGTGTCATTTACATACAGTATTGTTTGAGAGTTGGCAAAAGATGGTAAATCGTTGATCACTAATACAAATAGCAAAGGGCCTAAAATTGAGCCTTGTGGCACACCGTATCTAAGTTTGACTACACTAGACCTATCGTTGCCTATACATACAAATTGTTGCTGGTCATTGAGAAATGATTTAAACATTTTACTAACACCTCTTATTCCATAATAAAACAGTTTCTCTATCAGTACCCCATAATCAACACAATTAAAAGCCTTGCTGAGGTCACAAAAGGTAGCCTGAGTAGTGATTCCGTTTCGTAGCGAAGGCATGGGGCGTCGTTATGGATAGCTATTGGAGGACGTTAAGACGGGCATGTACGTGTAGTGCTGTCAGCGCCGGTTTGAGGCCCAAGCGAAACACACCGTGGATTTGGGGCGTCCAACTGGGTGGGACTCAATTGGCGCCCAAGAGTTGTATACAGTGCGTATCACAATTAGTAGCTAAAACTCATACGGCTAAAGCTGTACGAGGAAAATGCAGTGAGGGGGGCCGACAAATGAAAAGTCTCGATACGTTCTTGAACCTCCCTGACTGCTGCCATGTTTGTCGTTCTGCGAATTGGCGTTGGAATCTGCTCGCCACGTAATCTTAGTTCGATAAGGGCTGCATGACAAACTAACAAGACAGATTAATGGCACTATTCCGGCACGGTTCAGGAAACTTTCGCGTTCATCTTGGCACCAGAAGAGCTCCGATAGCGCAGCTGCATCTAGGAATGGGGACGGCTTACTGTGAACAGCGAAAAATCCGATGTATAATGATTGATTATGTTATACGGTTTGCTGTTGGGTCCAGTGGTGCACTTCAGTAATCACTGCTAGAAATGCGTCAGAATTCCGTAACGAATCAAAAGCCTGTACCTATATTCTAACAGGGGGTCATTATAAATGAAGTCAATTAATTCTATCAACAACAGCTGTATCCAACTAATGAAAAATATGTCATTATTAATTCAATGGTTATTACTTTTCTGGTTTCGAGTTTTTCAGCCCACATTCAGTCATACTCATACTTTATTTATTAATTCACATCTTGGGAGTAGTGGGGTAACGCTGATTCTGGGGCACTTTTCATATCACATTAATTATACAACTTAATTAATTGATCAATGAATTATCTTAACGCTTGATGACATCATGGGTTTTCCCCAGCTGGCACATGGGTTCCTCGTTCCACTCCTCCTCTAATCCCCTCCTCTGAAAATGGTGGGGAAAATGAAATTTTGGTGGGCAATTAAAAATGGTGGCAAATTCGAATTTATTGGCGGGAATATCAAATTTTGTGTGTTCACCTTGAGGTGTGGAGACCAACTGATCTACAGCACAACACCACCTCCAGAAGGCGCTGTTGGCCCTCCTCCACTCCCCATCCCCACCAGCACCCCTTCCCCACTACCCCACATCCCCTTCTCTCCACCATGTCTGAGGGAGCTTAAGTCTGTGCTGAGCCATAGGACAGGACTGGCGTAAGTCTTCACTCTGTACTATGTGTTCGATAGACGGGATGCATGTATTGATCAAGAGGAGTTCAATGGTTATACTAATAAACACTGACATACTAATAAACACTGAGTCACAACTAAATCAATAATTCTGAACTATAGTTCCATTTTTGAGGTACAGCTTGGTTCTGATATTTGCCATCACAAATAACCCTTTTATCATCATGAGGCGACAGGCCGGTTTTAGATTGCAGAAAAGTGTACACCTCATGCCCTCTTGATCAGATAGTGGTTTGCCAAACCATATGTGGCAGCTGTGGTGCAGCAGTACAGCCGGCTGGGGTGGCCGAGCGGTTCTAGGCGCTACAGTCTGGAACCGCACGACCGCTACGGTCGCAGGCTCGAATCCTGCCTCGGGCATGGATGTGTGTGATGTCCTTAGGTTAGTTAGGTTTAAGTAGTTCTAAGTTCTAGGGAACTGATGACCTTAGAAGTTAAGTCCCATAGTGCTCAGAGCCATTTGAACCATTTTTTTGCAGCAGTACGAACACTGCTGCACAGGCACCACAAATAGATATGGACACCCGTAGCCTGCCTCTGGTTGACACCTTCCAATGTGGGATATGCATTCATTTTTGATCGCAGACATACGAGCTCCACAATCGGCAATCCATTCACCTCATCTTTTGTAAGTCCAATAACCTCCTTGTTCTATGGAACAATAAAATAAGGTTTATCGACCGTATATGAGGATGTGTCAAATTCATTACTGTGGTGCCTCATTAATGGATGATGGAAATACAGGGTGATTCAAAAAGAATACCACAACTTTAAAAATGTGTATTTAATGAAAGAAACATAATATAACCTTCTGTTATACATCATTACAAAGAGTATTTAAAAAGTTTTTTTTTCACTCAAAAACAAGTTCAGAGATGTTCAATATGGCCCCCTCCAGACACTCGAGCAATATCAACCCGATACTCCAACTCGTTTCACACTCTCTGTAGCATATCAGGCGTAACAGTTTGGATAGCTGCTGTTATTTCTCGTTTCAAATCATCAATGGTGGCTGGGAGAGGTGGCCGAAACACCATATCCTTAACATACCCCCATAAGAAAAAGTCGCAGGGGGTAAGATCAGGGCTTCTTGGAGGCCAGTGATGAAGTGCTCTGTCACGGGCTGCCTGGCGGCCGATCCATCGCCTCGGGTAGTTCAGGTTTCTTAACTAACCTTTTTCGTAGGACTCTCCATACAGTTGATTGTGGAATTTGCAGCTCTCTGCTAGCTCTGCGAGTCGATTTTCCTGGGCTGCGAACAAATGCTTGCTGGATGCGTGCTACATTTTCATCACTCGTTCTCGGCCGTCCAGAACTTTTCCCTTTGCACAAACACCCATTGTCTGTAAACTGTTTATACCAACGTTTAATACACCACCTATCAGGAGGTTTAACACCATACTTCGTTCGAAATGCACGCTGAACAACTGTCGTCGATTCACTTCTGCCGTACTCAATAACACAAAATGCTTTCTGTTGAGCGGTCGCCATCTTAACATCAACTGACGCTGACGCCTAGTCAACAGCGCCTCAAGCGAACAAATGTACAACTAAATGAAACTTTATAGCTTCCTTAATTCGCCGACAGATAGTGCTTAGCTCTGCCTTTTGTCGTTGCAGAGTTTTAAATTCCTAAAGTTGTGGTATTCTTTTTGAATCACCTTGTATATTAAATCTAAAGGCAACAGCCAGCCCTTACATCTTGAGGATCTCCACATAAAAATTATCAACGACCATGAGACAGTCAGTCATAGCAAGAACAATGATGAACAAAGTACACAATGCAAGTAAACCATTTACATGTTCGGCAAAAAATATAAAGAGGCAGTTCTGTGAGATGTTAGGTAAGAACAGGTAACATTTAGCTCTGGACAGGAGTATGTAGAGTAATTTCGGCTATGTATAGACATACAATAGACCAAGAATTGTACAGATATGTATCTAGTAGAACACGGGAGGAACCCTCCACGGTACACAGTCATTGTATTGGTAAGAAATGCGACTGCTGTACAACGGATGTAAAACAAAGCGCGTGGCTTTAGCTAGAGATGAATGAAACATTTGGTTGTGAAATGTTTACAACGGAAATCCCAGAAGTAGTGACCCAGTTACATTCTCACAACACTGAAGGATGTATGATATAGAAATTAGTATCAGCGGCGTTGAAACAGATGAAACTGCTAAAACTGGGAAAACCTCCCGCGCTTTGAAAGTAAAATTTTGCCAGTATCTGACTAAAAACCCTAAGAGGTTCTGATCGTACGGAAAATCAACAAGCGAATCAAAATCATCTATTCAGTCACTCAGTCTCCATACAGGCACCGAAACAGAAGATGACAGAGAGAATGCCGAAATACTGAATTCGGTCTTCGGAAACTGACTCACTGCTGAAGATCGAAACACGGTCCATCCTTTCGACCATTGTACGAACGCCGAAATCGCACATATTGAGATAACCGGTCGCGGAATAGAAAAGCAACTACAACCCCTTATCAGCGGAAAGGCATCAGGACCAGATGCAAGACATGTAAGATTCCACAGAGATTATGCGAAAGAACTTGCTCTGTTTCTAGCAGCAGTTTCATCGTACTTCGCTGGGGCGACGAAGGGTACCTGGCGACTTGAAAAGAGCGTTCAAGAGGGGTCGTAGGGCAGATGCGCAATTACAGGCCTGGAAGGGCTTCTGTGTGAGCCTCTTCATGGGATTTTATTTAAAGTAACCTCGTCTCAGTATCTCTGGCACCACAGTTTACGATGCAGTTAGTAATTTCCCTCCGGTATAAAAAGAATGAGCAGCTGAGTGCGTTCATATCAACCACAGTTTAAATATTTTTCATATTTTATACTAAAATTTTTTGCTAACTGTCCGATTCAGATGCACTTGTGCAAAGTCCACTAAGTACTTGCTACTTCTCTGACACCTACACTCATGTTTACAATATCTCAGTGCCATATTGCATTGCACCTGTCCTTTCCTTTCCCTCCTGAAGTAATAAAACGAATGAATTAATGTGTGTGTGTGTGTGTGTGTGTGTGTGTGTGTGTGTGTGTGTGTGCACGCGGACGCATAACTGTGAGAGTAGAGTAATCTACTGAGACAGTATGGCTAAGTTTACAGCATGCTTGTCGGATAGCAAAGAGGTTTCTGTTGCCTTGGTTGAACCTTTTGTGTAGGTTGGCACAATACACTAGGGCTGCTCACAGATTAGTTCCGTTGGAGGGATAAACACCGATTTCGTTAGGGAAGATCCTCACTTTCTGCTGGGGTTTTTGTAAGATAGGTTGCTCTTCTCCTCAACAGTATCCTTAATGTTTGAATTTGTGTAAGTTTTCAGTCTAGCTCAAGGCCTGACGCTTTAAAGTCTATTGGTTCACGTGACGAACTTTATGTTAATATCGCGACTGCTGAATACTTTGAGACATAGTTGCTTTGTAAGCTACTGTCTGATTCAACTAGTCATTGGGACACGTGGAGGTGTGTTGAATGGGTAACGATTTTGTTCAATAAGCTTATCATTTTTGTAACCAAGTAGGCGATAATACTGTGAATTTGTCACTGATGTTTCAATCCTTCATTAGCACCAAGTGTTAGGGTTCATCTTTAAGAGGCTTCAGCTCTCACATCCCGTTACCATTTGCGATGAATTCAGTACAATTCCAATCCGTTTATCCGGAAATTCTTATTTGTTCGGTAGTTAATTCCGTCCATTACCACCGCATACTCGTGCCCTGGCTTACGAGCTTTGCCGTTCTACATATTCATTCCGCGTGATAAAATGTTTCCTAACCACGTGTGGTCGTGGTAGACGGATTTTGTTCGTTTCTTTTCCCTTCCGTGTAAACCTCATCAACTGCATGTGGATATTGAATGTTTGTATGATGAACCCATTCTTTGATTATTCCCGTCCTATAACCCACGAATTTAGTAGCGTACTTAGAAACAAGGCTTAAGGTTTATCAAGTATCGAACTTAATATTCTGTACATCAGGCACCGGCATTCGTCACATTTCATTACGTTCACTAGCGCCCATAGTTAAAGTTTTCGAAGTCAGTAGATGTACATTTCACCCGTAATTGTGCTCCGGCTTTCAGTAACTCAAATTCATCCCAAGCCCCTTCCACCTCTGATCCAGGGCGCATCCTACAACATTTCCTTGCGCAGGAATTAAATACGGACCACTGTTTTCACGAATTACAAATTACTTAAATTCGCCCAAGATTAGATAGGTTATATTTTACATTCTTAAATGCTCGGCCTTTGACTATCAACCCAGAGCCAAAACGATACCAGCTGCAGCAGCAAGAAAGGTTACTCTTTTTCTCTATGTAAAATGGCAGACTTTTACATCTAACACAGCAACCTTTCAACCTCTATCGTTTACCTCAATCTGCTGTAGAATTATCGAACATGTTTCACGGTGAATAACAATGACAAAAATCTATGTAAAAGTCAACATGGATTACACAAACAGAAATCTTGTGAAATTCAGCTCGTTCTGTTCTTCCTTGAGATTTAAAGTGCCGTAGACAACGACGCTCAGGTTCACGTCGTGTTCCTTGACTTCAGGAAAGCATTTGACGCCGTCCAGCACCGCGGTCGAGTGAAAAAGCACGAGCTTACCGAGTATCGGACCAGATTTGCGAATTGATTCAAGACTTCCTTGCATATAGGATTCAACAGGAGTTAACGGAGCAAAATCAACAGATGTAAAGATCATTTCCGGAGTACCCCAAGGTAGTGTGGCGGAAGCTCTTTAATAAGAAAGAAGTTGCA
Source organism: Schistocerca cancellata (assembly GCF_023864275.1). NCBI lineage: Eukaryota > Metazoa > Arthropoda > Insecta > Orthoptera > Acrididae > Schistocerca > Schistocerca cancellata. The sequence goes on from NC_064631.1 coordinate 177,527,902, forward strand.
ATGCCAGAAGGCAGTATCGCTTTGCAGAACGACCGACAGAGGACTGATGAAAGGTGCAGGATCTGGCAGTTGGTCCCGAACGAAAATAAACTTTTGCTTATACATAGGAAGAAAACTCCACTATTGTACGGGGGCAAGTCAATTATTACCTGCAATTTAGTTATATTTTTGGTTATTTTGGTAGTGCTGTCATTTTACGTTGATGACGAATCTTTTTTTATTTGTTGTTGTATCTTTGCAATTTTCAAGCTGCTAGGTTAGTTTCATTAACGCTGCCGTGCTGTTAATCATGGCTGCTCCGCTGTCTATTTGCACCAAAGAAGAGCAACGTTCAGTGATCAGTTTTTTGTGCTCGGAAGGCGTATCAGGGGCCGAAATACATAAAAGACTTTCAGTACAGTACGGGAACAGTGTTTTACCACAATGGAGTGTCTACGAATGGATTGAAAAATTCCGAAATGGTTGCACAAGTGTTACCCACAATGAAGGAGCTGGACAACCGTTTACTGCCACAAATGAAGAAACCATTGAGCGTACTCTTGAAATGATTCTCTTAGGCATATGATTAACTATTGACGAAGTGACACATCGTCTGCAAATTAGTCATGGTTCTGCCTACGAAATCATACACAATAGACTTGGGTTTCATAAAGTTTGTGCAAGATTGCTCCCAAAACAAATCACACAATTGCACAATTGCTTGCACATCTTCAAAAAATAAATAAATAAATAATAAATAAATAAATAAATAAATAAATAAATAAAATTGGATCGCTATGGTAACGAAGGGGAAAACTTCTTAGACAGAATCATACTGGTGACGAAACATGGATCCATCATTACGAGCCGGAGACTAAACGGCAGAGTATGGAATGGAAACATCCGAATTCGCCGTACAAGAAAAAGTTCAAGACCCAACCATCCGCAGGAAAACTGATGCTTACGGTTTTCTGGGAGGCACAAGGTCCAGTACTGGAACATTATGGGGAAAGGGGCACAACAACAAACACTGCACGTTACAGTGAGATGCTTACTGCCAGGATAAAGCCTGCAATTCGAAGCAAACGTCGAGGATTGCTGTCAAAAGGTGTTGTGTTGTTGCACGACAATGCCGTCCGCATACTGCTGCCCGCACTGCTGAAACGTTGCTGAAACTCAAATTTGAAGTACTGGATCATCCTCCATATAGTCCAGATCTTGCCCCTTCTGACTATCACTCGTTTGGTCCACTCAAACAGGCATTAAGGGGCCGTCGATTTGCCTCGGACGAAGCAGTGAAAGAGCGGCGCATTCCTGACTCGCAGCTCAACCGAGAACCCTCTTTTATGAGGACATTAGGAAGCTTGTACAACGATGGACCAAGTGCGTCGAAACGCAAAGAGACTATATCGAAAAAGATGTTCTTGTAAGTTTCTTATTTGATAACAATAAAATTTTATAACTACTTTGCGGTTAATAATTGACTTACCCTCGTATAAATACAATATTAAGTTGGCTGAAACCTGAAGCAAAAAGTTCTCGTCTGAGATATTTAGCGAGTCATGGATCGGATGCCTAAAAGACATTAGATGCTATAGCTGGGGGAGTTTTCATTATACTCGACAAAAAGTTTGTCTCTATTGAGATCGAAGTTTGGGTGACAATGGGTCGCGTATAACAGGCCTAGGTGAAACCAAGTTAATTGTCCGGTTTTTTTACCGGCCGCCTTATTCCACTGTGACAGTTCTAGAGTCATTCAAAGAAAGTGTGTGGTTAGTAGCGAGTAAATATCCAGATCATGCAGTACTAGTTCGAGGTGGGACGTCTATGCCTTCACTGTGCGGAATATCCATAAGACAGTCCTGCGAAGCAGTTTTGAACGCGTTTACCGAAAACTGTTTTGAGCAGCTAGCTCGGCAGGCCGCACTCAGAGGAAATAGACTTTGTAGCTACAAGTAGGCCGAACCTTATCGACGGACGTTAATGATCATGATGTCATCATAACGATTATGGTTACGAAAGCTAATAAATCAGTCAAGAAGAGTAGGAGAGTGTTTCTACTAGAAACAGCAGCTAAGCAGTTCTTAGCATCTCACTTAGGCAGTGAACTGACGTCACTTAGTTCCAGTAACGTGGACATAGGAGAATTATGGGAAAACTGTAAACAGATGTAAATCGTGGTCTGGGCAAGTATGTGGCCATTAACTGGATTAAAGACGGGAAAGACCCAATGTGGTTTAAGAAGAGAAATTCGGATAATGCTGAGGGAGCAAAGCTGTTGCGCCCTCGATTCAAAAGAGAACGCGCAGTTGACGACAAACAAAGAGTAGTAGAGATTCGCTGCGAAAACATCTATACAACAACTAACGCCCTCATACCTGAGCAAAGGATCTCACCGAGAACCCGAGAAAATTCTGGTCCTACTTAAAATCACTAAGCAGGTCTAAGGCTTCCATTCAGTCCGTTGTTGACCAGTCTGGTGTCATAGTTGATAGCAAAACGAAAGCCGAAATTTTAAATTTAGCGTCCAAGGAATCGTTCACACAGGAGAATCGTGCAAAACATTCCGTCATTTGACCATCGGACAGATTCCCATATGGACGACATAGTAATTTTTTTTAAAAAATCTTATGGGACTTAACTGCTAAGGTCATCAGTCCCTAAGCTTACACACTACTTAACCTAAATTATCCTGAGGACAAACACACACACACCATTCCCGAGGGAGGACTCGAACCTCCGCCGGGATCAGGACGATATAGTAATAAGCATTTCCCAACGTACAGAAACAACTGAAAGATTTGAAAGCAAATAAATCATCAGAACCAGATGGGATCCTGATTCAGTTTTACAAAGAGTATTCTACGGCATTGGTCTCTTCTCTAGCCTGCAATTAGCGTGAATCTGTCACCCCTCAGAAAGCCCCTACTGACTGGAAAAAAACACAGGCGACTCCTGCATATAAGAAGGACAAAAGAACTGACCCACAAAATTACATACCAATACCCCTAACTTCTGTTTGCTGCAGAATCCTTTAACAACAAATAAACATTGATCACACAAAGAAAACACTGATTAGTTAAAAAGAAGGGATAATTAAACGGTCGCCAGCCCGCTGGGGCAATGGATCTCCAGAATGTTGAGAAAGGTAATGCCAAAGAAATTTAAGCGAATGATCATTTGCTTAATTTTATCTGCATTTTCGCTATTACAATAGTACCGCTAATATTTTCTAAATACATAAACGATATGGTGGACAGGGTGGCCAGGAATCTTCGGTTGTTTGCTGACGATACTGTGGTGTACGGGGAAGTGTCGTTTTTGAGTGACTTTAGGGAGGATCCAATATGACTCAGCCAAAATTCTTGTTGGTCTGACGAATTCCAGATAGCTCTAAATATAGAAAAATGTAAGTTTATGCGAATGAGTAGGAAGATCAAGCCTGTATTGTTCGGATACAGTATTATTACTGTCCTGCTTGACACAGTTACGTCGTTGAAATGTGCGGACGTAACGCTGCAAAGCGATATGAGATAGTACGAGCACGTGAGAACTGCGGTAGGGAATCGAATGGTCGATTTCGCTTTATTGGCAGAATTTTGGGAAAAGGAGACAGCATATAGGACGCTGGTGCGACCTGTTCTTGTATACTGCTCGAGTGTTAGGGATCCGTACCAGGTCGGATTGAAGGAAGACATCGAAGCAATTAAGAGGCGGGCTGCTAGATTTGCTACCGGTAGGTTCGAACAACACGTAAGTGTTACGGAAATGCTTCGAAAACTCGAATGGAAATCTGGGAGGGAAAGTGACGTTCTTTTCGAGAAACACTGTTGAGAAAAATTTAGAGAACCAGCATCTGGGGCTCACTGTAGAACGATTCTACTGCCGCATCCCACTGTCTGCCACACACCCAAAGCCTGCAGAAAAGCGTACACAATCGTAGTTCTGAGTGCGATATTAATAATGGTGAGTGCACACTTCAGTTCTGATGTTCCCGAAGTTGACAAAATGTGTTGCTATCAGTGATCTTAAATCAATTGCATTGCACACGTACTTATCAAGTTCTAGTGCCAGTACTTTCTAGTTTCTCTGTTTCTCTGAATTGCAGTTTCTAAGTAATAGAATGGGTCAGAAATTGGTAGATGTGATGTACATGCACAGACAAAGAAATGATTATAATTTCCGGAAAATTGGATGATTTATTCAACAGAAAGAGCTTCATAAATTGAGCAAGTTGGTAACGCATTCGTCCACCTCCGACCCTTATGCAAGCAAGTATTTGACACGGTAGTGACTGAAAATATCTGATAATACCCAACGGCCTTGCCGCAGTGATAACACCAGTTCCCGTCACATCACCGAAGTTGAGCGCTGTCGGGCTTGGTTAAGGGGCTCCGGAACGCCCTATACTTGTAAAGTTAAAATAACGCTTATAAATTACATCTTTCCTCACAAGGAATTTGAGGTAGGAAGTTGAACTTTTTACAGATTATTTATTGGAGTATGGGCTACAACTTAACACAGGGATTTTACAAAATTTTAGTTCAGTTATTAAAGATGATTTTTTTTTCAATTGTAATGAAAATTCACAACATTTTTTTGCAATTTTTTATTTATATATTCAAAAATATACAGTTTTTTTGGAAAAAGGCTGTGTTAAATTATGCAGAAGGTACTGTGTAACATTTACTGAAAGTTTGAAACAAATATGTTTGGAAGATCCTTAGAAAACATGTAATTAGTATGAGAAAATAAAAGTTTTGGGAATCGAGCGACAAAGATTGGATTAACTTTTTAGTGCATTCCAGGTCCATTGGATGGATTATCTTCATCCTCTGCAAACTCCTCCTCCAGCTTCCTCTTGTTCCTCCTCCTGTTTACTCTTGCTTGTATTTCTAGACTCTTTACAGCCCTGTCTGCAGCCCGGAGGCGATCCTTGTCTAAAGCAAGCATCGCTCGTACCATGTTAGAACCTATCTTCATTCCCATATTTCTAAATACCTTGCACCTTACAATGTTGCCATCATTGAAAGTCGCAACAGCATCATACACACCAAAGTGAAGTGATTCTATTCCAACAAATACAGTCTTGGGGATTCTCGACCATATAACACTATTTACACTTTCATTGGGGTTTTGAGTTTTTCCGTGAATACACTTTTTCAACAGTTCAGGTGCTGCTAAGTCTCTGAAAATAAGTTAGCCACAACACATACTTTATCTCAGATCAGTAAAATGTACCTGATGAACACGGACGTTAATAATAACACCATTTCACAGCAGTTTAACGGCGCCACAGTGGGTCACGCCCATGTAGAACACATTTCAAAAAAAATTTAAAAATAGTTGTAGTCTTCGGAATTGAATAAATTATATATCTATTAAAAGGTAATAGTCTGCAGATTCAGAAAACGCAAAAAAGTAAAAATTGAACTTTTCATGATTTTGAGCCATTCCGGAGCCCCGTAACGACCTTGCTGGCCAAGGTGGGGTTTGGCGCGCACGAAGACCAGCAGTAGAAACCCTTGCCATGTGCAGGCGTCTCCAGACACGTCTTTGCTGGTCGGGGTTCATCTCGAAGTGGAACTCATCAGGGATGACAACTCTACTCCAGTCAGTGAGCTGCCAGGACGTAGACGTGTCTGCAGGGACCTCGACAGCTGTGGAAATGCAACCTGACCACTTGTGATCGTCTGGAGCACCATTTCTTTTCATAGCAGGACCTCATTAGCTGTCATGCGCGGCCCCTTACAACACAGTCGACGATACTCTACGCCGCGTTTCGTTGCCCTCCGTGGCCGATGGCAAGATAATGCCTGGCCACACCCGGTGAGAGTTTCCACTGATTGTCTTTGTACGTGCCAAATCCTGCCTTGATCTGCAAAATCGCCGAATATGTCGCCAGTTGAGAAAGTCTGCAACAATTTGGGCAGGGCCCTCCAACGGTCTCGAGATTTTGACTATGTAACCTGCTAGTTGGATAGAACTTGGCACGATATCCCTCAGAGAACGTCCAACAACTCTATCAATCAGTGCCGAGCCGAGTAATTGCTTGCTTAAGGGCCGGGAATGGACCAACTTGCTCAGTTTGTGAAGCTGTTTCTCCTGAACAAATTATCCATTTTGTTCTGAAATTGCAAGAATTTGTTTGAGACCTGAGTCCCTCATGGCGTATACAATTTTCAAACAACTTAGTATTAACAGCGACCGCCGATATTTCGGCGCGAGCACACCCCGCCATTTTGAAGGCAAACTGCAACTGACAGGCAATGTACAAGCAAATTTAAAACCTCGGTTCTCGGACTAATGCAGGAAAGATAACACACACACACACACACTGAACACTAGTGCCACCAAAGGTGATCAAAGTCAGAGATATCGATAGCGAGACTACGAACTAGCAGGTGAGGTAACATTGACTCTGTCCCTCTGTTTTCTGACAAGAGAGAGAGCAGGTTCCCAAACAGAGTTTAAACAAAAACCTCACACCCTCTTTACAAGGTTGCTCGCTAATTTAGTCTCAACTGCCTCGTAATAACACTGTCCCAATAGCTGTACGTGCATGCCAGTATCTCGGTGTTGTTGTATAACATAGGGTGACCAGTATCCAAGCAGTTTTCGGCAGTAGCAGATCTGCTTGGCTGCTGTAATCGTGTGTGCCGTTTATGCTCAGTACATCGGTCCTCCACGGTTCTGATTGTTAGACCAATATACGCCATGCCGCAGCTACAAGGAATGCGATATACACTCGCCTTACTGTTTGGAGTCCTGGTCTCTCCTTGTCACAAAACAGAGGGACAGAGTCAATGTTACCTCACCTGCTAGTTCGTAGTCTCGCTATCGATATCTCTGACTTTGGTCAACTTTGGTGGCACTAGTGTTCAGTGTGTGTGTGTGTGTGTGTGTGTGTGTGTGTGTGTGTGTGTGTGTGTTATCTTTCCTGCATTAGTCCGAGAACCGAGGTTTTAAATTTGCCTGTCCGTTGCAGTTTGCCTTGAAAATTTCGGGATGTGGTCCCGCCGAAATATCGGCGGTTGCTGTTAATACTACCTGGCTGAATTCCCGTATGTTGCTTGAAAAGAATTTATTTGTCTGTATGTGTACATCACATCTACCGATTTTCGCCCCATTCGAATAATTCCTTCGTGATGCGTAGAGTTTTTTGTCCTACAGTGTATGTTACTACTATTATTATTATTATTTTAGACATCTGTGGCTCATTAAATGTGTGATTGACATTAAGTTAAAATTAGGAGAGTGGATGGAGATCCATTTCGACACCGAATCCTGTACATACGCCCGACGACAGGAAGACAGCCTTTTTCCCATGAGCGAGTGTATGGTCCATGGAGGTAAGAATAAGGGGAGATGGCGCTACGTATCCCAGCCGTACTACGTTTTGAAGCCATGGGGGCGTGGCTCGCTGCCATGACACTCTGACCAAAACATTGCCAGTGTGCTATAGCGCTGCGTGTATTACAGTCGCTAATTGCACCATATACGCATGTAACGTCATCAGATTGGTTGTTTCAAAGTTTTTGTTTAAAATAAAATCTCGTAAAGGCGAAATTCCGCGTTTCTTCTGATTAAAAATAGTTTTTAATGTAATATTACGAATAGCTAGCCTTCAATGTAAACGATACAATTTTGTTAATTCAGTAATAAACGTGTATCACAAACTAAATAATAGAAACTGAAAACTAAGTTAGCTATACCCTCCCTCCAAAGCCCCATAAATACATCTTGTTTGTAATACGTACTGGGACATTTCAGTTACGTTACACTACTGGGAAACACTGTTCATTACCACCAATATTTACTGAAATACGGTACATAGAATGGCAAATCTACACAGTGTCCTCTTTAGGCCTATACTTTACGCCAGTTAATGTATTGTTAGCTTTTAATTTGGTACATGATGAAGACAAAGTGAGTTACTCAACACTTCGATTATCGACGATACGTACGTATTATACTGAAACGTGAACTTGAAAACTAAGAATTTAATTCTTTGAATTAACATACCTTTTGCAAATGTTTTGGGTGTGTAGGGAAAACTGATGGTACAGCATTTTCTCGGAGCCTTACTGTTGAAAGGGAAGTTCGGTCTATGTCCTCTTCTCGGAAATGCAGAGAACATATAGTGCTCCATAGACGTACGCCAATTCTTCCTCCTCACGGCAGTCTCCCACAGAGCTTTCCGACTTTCATTTTTAGGAAATCTAAAATCATACAGGAGAAAAACACGCTACAGTACAAGTACCGATGTAGCACACGTTCATTCACAATGAAGTCGTAAAATCACACTTAACGAGACAACTTACACATGAAATGTTATTCCCTTCGATTTCGCATCACAATCAGAATGATTCGTACATCCGAACACCACACAAGTCACCATAATAGCGCAAAATCCTTCCAAAAGCGAGCGACAAACCTATGCACACAAGCTTACAGCAGCAATGTTTTGGTCGGATTGAGATGGCTACCCTCGGCTTCACATAGCTTCACAGCTGTGACGTCACGGCGTCTGCCTCTATTCTTACCTCCATGGTCTGATCTGGTACGCAAGCGTCACATGCCTTCACGTAAACGAGTAGCCATCGACGTCACGAGTGGGCTAACGACGTCAGTGATCAGCTGTTTGCGCCGGCTGCACTGTTCCGAAAAGCAGAGTGTGTTGCATTCTGCGTCTGCTAACGTTCGTGGACGAAGAAGTGCCGCAGCACGGCGTGCCATGGAATCGACACGTATTTGAAGCAGTGCCGGAGGGAGCTGACACTATGAATACTGCATTGCTGTCCATTAATCCGTAAGACTACGAGGGAGTGGAGATCCCTTCTGAACACCACGTTGCAAGGCATCCCAGATATGCTCAATAATGTTCATGTCTGGGGAGTTCGGTGACCAGCAGAAGTGTTTAAACTCAAAAGAGCGTCCCTGTAGCCACTCTGTAGCAATTCTGGATGTGTGGGGCATCGTATTGACCTGCTGGAATTGCCCAAGTCCGTCGGAATGCACAGTGGGCATGAATAAATGCAGGTGATCAGACAGGATGCTAATGTACGTGCTACCTGTCAGTCGTATCAAGACGTATCAGGGGTTCAATATCAGTCCTACTGCACACACCTCACACCATTATAGAGCCTCCACCATCTTTAAAAGCCCCCTGCTGAGATGCAGGGTCCAAAGTTCATGAGGTTGTCTAAATACCCGTACACGTCCATCCACTCGATACAAATGGTTCAAATGGCTCTGAGCACTATGGGATTTAACATCTCAGGGCATCAGTCCCCTACAACTTAGAACTACTTAAACCTAACTAATCTAAGGACATCACACACATCCATGCCCGAGGCACGATTCGAACCTGCGACCGTAGCGGTCGCGCGGTTCCTGACTGAAGCGCCTAGAACCGCTCGGCCACCAGCAGCCGGCCACTCGATACAATTTTGAACGACATTCGTCCGACCAGGCAACATGTTTCTAAATTCTGTTCTTCGTAAGAATAAACCACATGTAAACATTACGCCACGTATTCTTCCACATTTGCTTGAATCTCATTGGATTCCGTTTCAGGTGGAGCGGAAGCTAAGCTGTAACCAGCACAGTCAAGTACGATCGTAAGGATACGTTTTATGCTGTGTTACATGCACATAGACAGTGATAATGTGCGGGACAACAACTTTACCGGTGCACTAAACTTGGACAGCACTGGCCAGCCAGCGGTGAGCAGTTGCAGTTCAGACGTAAAAAAATACGAGCAAAGAAACAGTATAGCTTCGAATGTCATTTAATTTTTAAAGAGAATGAAATAATATTCGGAAAAACTCCAGCAGTACCACGCGTTGCTTAGGTGACCGAACGGAAAGCATAAAATGCACTCGTTCTCATCTGACATAGCATTCTAATTACAAGCAAGAATGATTAAAAATTTTCTGAGCGATCTGTGTGCGATGCAAAAGCATACTGCAGGGATTTACCGTCCTGCTGAATAATGAAGCCACTGATGGTACGCCGGCCTCTGTGGCCGAGCGATTCTAGGCGCTTCAGTCTGGAACCGCACGACCGATACGGTCGCAGGTTCGAATTCTGCCTCGGGGATCGTTGTGTGTGATGTCCTTAGGTTAGTTAGGTTTAAGTAGTTCTAAGTTCTAGGGGTCTGATGACCTCAGAAGTTGATTGATGACGTCAGAAGTTAAGTCCCATAGTGCTTAGAGCCATTTGAACCATTTTGCCACTAATGGTATTAATTACCGTAAATGTAAAGGTAATCTCGTAGTTCCTTCCTTATCCGAATCCGAGAAATACATTTCAGCTCTGGAATTGTCACCTGCTACGTTGATAACGAGCCTATCAACAACAGAATCCATGAAGCCAACCAGGCGCTGCATTTTCTTTTCTTTTGTGTATACCCGTTTTACATCCAGCCAGTGGTCGGCAGTGACATGTGAAAAAGCTGCGTGCGTTAGTTCCAGTACGTCAGGCAGTTTCACAGTTTTGTTACTTCTCGGGCCAAATCCCGCAACTTGGCTCCAGAGCAATTTTGTTGGGTTCCTATTGTAATGGTGCAGTAGCAAATGTAAAAATGCAGTATTATCTACTTCTGTGGTATAAAAGGATGGACATAATCCAAATGAAGAGGATATTGTTTCTCATTATTGCCTTAAAAACTTAAATTGTTATGTTTTCTTAATTTAAACAACTTTCATGAACAGTCTTTCATAAAACATCGATAGTTAAAAATTTGTAATTGAAATGAAAACAGGAATTTCGCGTCCAGTATGTAATTAACAACAAGAAGACGTGCATTATTCATAAAAATGATGATTAGTTTTATAAATACGAGATATAGGTGTTTCAAATTGAACGAGAAAAAAATGATAGAGGGGAGATTTTTTTTGTTTTTTTTGTTCGTTATTGATCGTTGTGTTTGGTCGTTGCGGACGTCGCAAGACATCCTGTTCAAGTTCGGTGGTTGATCCTTCCACTCAGTTTTTTATTACAGAGGCCAAATGATTAGACACAACGAAGCATTGACTCTAGGTTCGTTACCATTGCCTTACGCTAACGACTGCGCTACACGAACAATGTGGGTTTGTGTATCAACTGTATAACACACAGTGGCTGGGAAAACTTCAGAGCCGATTGTCTCCGTAAATTTATGGAAAACATTAAGAACAGCCTATTTCCCGTCACTATTTAACCGTGTTCCACACGCATGTTTCACTACGGAACAGCAAGCAGCCTCAGCCATTTTCAGACTGTGCATCAACAGCGCGAGAGTCAGAAAACAACGCTGCAGATGCTGTAGCTGTACACGATTTTTGAAATTAAAAACTACGTATCTGAAGCGGGATTAAGAAAAACGTTGATGGCTGTTAATACATTTGAATATCTTAAAGTTTCATTTAACGTACCTTAGTAATAATATATCTAATACATAAGTAGGACCTACTTCCAAGAGCGTAACAACACCAGTGTACCTGTGGTACGCATTCTGACCAATCATCCCGTTTGTATTTGTTTACATCATGTTTATTCTTATGATGAACGGATTATAGTTGCCACTTGCTCGCGCTATGTGAAGATATTATAATCTGGCTGGCTTTTCCCTTCGTTTTTTCGTTATGGAAAGTGATGAAGAGTTAGATATAGAGTTTAGTGAGTCAGAAAGTGACACTTTTGACACTGACAATGTCAGCGAAGCGACGACGGATCAATAAAGTGATTCAAGCCATGTTAGATTTTCCAGTATTAGAAAATTGCATGAAATAGAAGTGGCTGTAGAATTGCTACCCTCACCTCCAAGATTTCGTTTACTGTAGCGGCTTCGGACTTCATACAAAATGATTCTCCAAATGTGATGGAATATGTAAGTAAAATAATTGACGATTAGTTAGTGAATATTGTAGTCACTGAGACCAATAGATACGCTCGACATAAGAGCATTCCTGGCTGCAAGGGCACAAATAGTGATGACATGAGAATCTTCTTTAGTATTATAGTGTTACAAAGTATTATAAAGAAACCAAGCTGCCAGATGTATTCGTCTAAACAACCGCTACTTGCTACTCCAATGTTTCACCAGTTACTTATTTACAAACGATCTGTGATACTAAATAAATGCATTCGTTTTTCAGAAAACTCAAGGCATGACCATGTAAGCCACCCACAGCCAAAGCCAAACAAAATGTGGCCCAGTTTAGGACATCTCAATAAGAAATTCAAAATTATTTGCACTCTCGAGAGGGATGTCACAGTACAACAGAGTCTTACGTTACATAAAGGAAGATTAGGTTGGGTTCAGTATTTACCATTTAAGAGAGAAAGATTATGAATAAAGTCATACATGTGTGTGAGTCCGAGTCTGGCTACGTATCGTCTGTAATTATGTATACACGTAGGGGTACAGCATTTGATAATAAATATAAAGATATGCTCCAGTCATCTCAAATAGTGTTGGCCCTAATTAAAACCCTTCAAAACAAAGACTTCTGCCTTTCACTTGATATTTTCTGCACCTCTGCGCAACTAGCTACTACTTGTTATTGCTAAGAATCATGACGTACATCGCACTGTGCGACCTACTAGAAAAGATATACCTCCAAACTTTTGCAGTAAGAAACTGAAGACGTAAGATATTGTTGCGTGTCACTGGGGTAAGGTCACAGCAATGAGATGGAAAGACAACCTGATGTGTGTAATTTGGGCCCTAGCAACAACGCAGAAATGCAAAATGTAAATATAAGGGGAAACAGGTAAGAAAATCTGCAGCAGCCATATCATATAACGACACGATGAGAGGAGTGGATGAAGTTGACTAGCACGATGCACTGGAAATTGCGGCCACTGGAAACTGCGCCCAGTGAAATCTGCGCCCGGGAACAGTCGAGGAAGGGTGCACTAAGCCCCTTGCCCGGCAGGTAGAAGAGCTGATGGACGCTACCTAGAGGTTACCGAGCTCGCATTTTCAAGTCATACTATACATAACACTGTGAACTGAGGTCAGTGGTAAAAGGGTGTATCGACAGCTTTCCACGAGAAATCGATACACGTCGTAAAACCTTGGAAAATATATCAGATGCTATTTCAGATCCTTGTCATTTAATAAAAACTTCAGAAAGGACACTTTCCAGGATTATACAAAAATCAGTTGCTAACCACCATGAGATTCCTGAAGAAAGTATCCTTGCACAAATTTCGCAGCTGAGAAGGCGTTTTTCCGAAACTGTTCCCAACTTCATTTTGGCGCAAAGATTTTCCTTAATTTTGTAGGTGTCGACAGCGTTATGTAAGAGAATTCTTTTTTTCAAAAGTCAAATTAATTAATAAATATCTTGGGTCCACTACGAATCAAGCAGTTAGTCAATAAAAATGGGGTAGCTAAAGATGTCGATACTGATGAGGTAATTTCAAAATTTGCAGCTGAAAAAGAAGGAAAAAATTCTTCTACGCTACGTGCTAGTCACCTGTCACTGAGGTGATCTTCGATTACTTGCTCTGCTTCCTTAATAATCAATTTATGCGTTTTATTAATTCATTTTCATCCACTAAAAACTGTTTGCGAAGTAGTTAATCACGCCTATGAAAAACACCTACACACAGCTGTTTTATTTTATGCTTTTGTAAGGTTGCCAATATTTTTCTTGGGTGGGGGGGGGGGGATGACAAATGTCTGCAACTGGCACCAAACTACCTAGCTACGGCACTACGTAAACGTCAGTCTGAACCAGAGTAAAATATTGGATGTGTGGGTCACCAAATAGGGAATTCTTTGTACAGTTCTGTACGATTTCAAAACTGGTCACAGTGAATATCGCCAAGACATTTAGGAACATTTAAATAGCTCATGAGTTTTATCTTTACGTCATTAAAGTATTTTTATGTGTCTTAGAAATTTTATAAAGTGATTGACAAGAGCACTCACAGCAACAAAGTTTACATTCCACTGATATGTTTAATTTTAGCTCAGTATACCTTTTTTCATCGTCATAACAATAGAGCGAAAACAAATTTTGCGTATGGTGTTTTAAGTCGCGTCGACTGTTATTGTTGTTAGAGATATGGCTTTCATTCGGATCTGTGTTTGTAGGAGGGGGAGGAAGCAATCATAGCCTCCTTAAGGAACCGTCCCACCATTTGCCTGAAATGATCTGAGAAACCACGAAAAATCAAATTCGGTATGGCTGGCCATGGAACTGAACTCAGGTTTTTAAAACTAATGAGATTTCATCACAGTTTATCCAGGCTTTCGGCTGGCTAAATGGGAAAAGGAAATTGTCATTTAGGTGTGTTTAAAATCAGCTTACAAGCATCATCGACGTAACTTTTTTATTTTTTTATTTTTACGTAGCTGTTTACATTTTGTACATTTATCTTTCTACGTACATGTTCTGATAAATTTAGTCAAGATTCTGTAGGTGTGAGATAGCTCTCAAGCAAGCCGTGATCTCACCATCCTCTCTGTACTTTTTCACTACTTTTCCGTGTCTTTCGTTCCTTATCGTGAATTCGATTTCGCGGAAAGTCAGTTCTTCCACAGCTCATTTTGTTTGCAGTATGATCCATAAAATTTTTGGCTTCCTGTCACCAGGTGCGTAAGCTTGAGCTCTTGAAGCTGTAGAAAATCCTTTCCCATAAACCCTGATTCCTTAAGGCGACAGCGGGGGTAACGTTCAAGATGTCCTAAGATCCACAGTATCTGACAGTTTATAGGCTCATGTTCATGACGTAATAACTTGTTCATTTGACCAAGGTGAGTGTTTTCACGAGATATTCGAAAGTCGCAAAAACATAGTAATTTTTAGTGTTCCGTCCTCAATTGATAAAAATGGAACCGTTAAAGGATCGCTTCGTTTTCCTTCCGTTTGTCTCTGTCCGACTGTTAAAAACCCTTTTTCTCAGGAACTGGTACACGTACCTGTTTGAAATTTATGTGACATACTAAGACGTAAGGTCCATTGGCTAGCAAAGAACTGAAGTTTCTAAGTCAATGTAATCAGCAGATACTGCCATTTATGTCATATATTTTGATACTCGCAAACTCACTCATCAAAACCTATAGGGTACCTCCTGTTGGTCTAGAATCATCAAATTTGGAAGAAAGTAAGGTTCCAGGCTACGACCGAGGAAAAAAATCCGAGAGCTGCCAGTTTCTTATTATATTACACTAAAAACAATTTGTCGTTCGTTATCCGTCCATGTGTTAAAACCCCTTTTCCTCGGGAAGGGGCTGACGTATCACGTTGAAGTTTATGTCACATACAAAAGTCTAAGATCCCTTCGCGGTAAAAGAAATATAATCTTGTAAGTCATTGCAGTCAAAAGATACGGCCATCTATTCACATATTTTGATACTCGCAAACTCACTCATTAAAACCTATAGGGTAATTTCCGTTAACCTAGAATCACTGTCACTGAACTCCAACACCTACTAAGACAGTGCAACTTACATACAGTCAATAACAAGCCTACAAGAGAACATGCATGTCTTGACAATATTTTTGAAAATTTTAAAACAACAGAAGAATCATGTTTTGTGACAGTATTTCCATATTCTGATCATGATTCAGTATCTTTAAATTATACAAGCATGTTCCCTCTTGACAAGAGTAACGTAAATAAGCCTGTCCCAGAAGTTGTGGTCACTAGACCAGTCACAGATGAGAAAATTGACAGGTTTCGTACGTCCCTTTCTAACAGAGATTTGATGGCCTGTGTTATGATGACACACATCATACTCTAAGCAATTATCTGCCAGCAAAGGTACTATTTGATAGGTTTCTTAAAGCATTTTTGGGACAGTTTAATGACTGCATTCCAATAAAGAAATGAAAAGTAACTGACAGAGTCCTAAAAGCAGAAGTTCCAAATAGACAAAATACACGGTATACAAAACAGCTGTCTACTATGTAAAACCAAGTTATGTTGTTCTACAATATTTATAGAAATCCGAACCATTCTAAATTAGCCTATGTTAGATCTAGGAATGAGTACAAAAAAGCAATTGTGGAAGCCAAACAAGCATACAATCTCAGAAGTATCGAGAAATCCACCAATAAGTTGGTTGGTTGGTTTGAGGAAGGAGACCAGACAGCGTGGTCATCGGTCTCATCGGATTAGGGAAGGATTGGGAAGGAAGTCGGCCGTGCCCTTTCAGAGGAACCATCCCGGCATTTGCCTGAAGTGATTTAGGGAAATCACGGAAAACCTAAATCAGGTTGGCCGGACGCGGGATTGAACCGTCGTCCTCCCGAATGCGAGTCCAGTGTCTAACCACTGCGCCACCCCGCTCGGTCACCAATAAGTGCAAAGCAGCATGGACACTAATAAATAGTATCGCCAAAGATAAAAGAAGTGACAAAATTAGTATCTCTCCCCAGGAATTTAATGACTGTTTTATTAAATCAGTTGAGGAAGTACGAAGTGCTATAATTAAACCTGAAATCAGCTCGTCACAGTTACTGTCAAAAAATGTTGCTAGGTCATCAACAAACACAAGTACCTCCAATTTTTCTGAGAACTCACCTGGTTTTGTGTTAAGAATAGTGAAGCAGTTAAAAACATCATACAGTGTAGAGATATATGACCTGTCTTGTAACATGTTGAAGAATGTAATAGACTGCATAGTGTATCCCCTAACATATTGTATAAACAAGTGTATACTGGAGGGTTTTTTCCCTGACGAGCTTAAACTGTCTAGGGTAGTTCCAGTACATAAAAAAGGTGATAAAAATTCTGTCTCAAGTTACAGGCCAATATCCATAGTCCCAGTTTTTTCAAAAGTTCTAGAATGCATAATTTACCAACAATTAGCTGAGAACTTTGATAACATAGGATTAATAAGTGGATCACAGTATGGCTTTAGGAAAAACCTGTCAACCATGTTGTCAAATACACCAATCAAGTATTTGAAGATAAATGCTTTGCTCAAGTGACTTTTTGTGACCTAAGCAAAGCCTTTGACTGTGTAAATAGACTTTTATGGTGTTAAAGGTAACAGCCTTAAGCTATTAAGATCACATTTACAAAACCGTAAGCAAGCCGTCTCTGTTGGGAAAGAAATGTCCAGTATAGAACAAGTTAAGGTAAGTGTTCTGCAGGGATCCATGCTGGGCCCTTTCCTTTTCCTAATAATGATAAATGACCTGCCATCATTTATTAAATCCAGAACAGTACTCTATGCTGATGATACAACGTTTCTGATCTTAATAGCCTTAAAACATGTGTTACAGAGACAACTGAGCAAGCTTCACTCTGGTTTAAAGTAAATGGGTTCTTGCTTAATTGGTATTTAGTTTAAAAGACAAGTTTACATCAGATGATTCTAGTTGTGTTAAATTTTTGGAGGTATATCTGGATGATAAACTTTCTTAGAATCGACATATTAAGTATATTAGTGATAAATTGTCTAGGGTAATCTATTTGTTAAGGCGATTAATGCACTGTGTACCTAAAAATTATGTTAGAGTATCTTACCACTCATTTTTCCAAAGAATCACATCCTATGGTTTTATTTTATGGGGAAACTCCACTTGTGTGCATGATATACTATTGCTGCAAAAGAAAGCTATTAGGATAATTACAGGCTCCCCATACAAGGCTCATTGTAAACCTTTGTTTACTCAACAAAAATTCATGACAGTAATAAACGTATATATTTATTATGTTTTAATCTACACAAAAAAGAACTTATCTAAAGTAAAACGCAGGGTAAATATACATTGTTACAACACTAGGACAAACAGCTGTATCTATACACCCTACCACAGACTGTCAAAATCAGTTAACAGTTATGAACTTACGGGCCACAAATTATTTAACAAACTTCCACAAGCTATACAAAATTTACCAGAGCAACAATACAAATAAACTCTTTATGACTGGTTAGTTGTAAACCCATTCTACAATATAAAGGATTTCATGACCTGTGATATTAAACTGTAACGTTAATAACAATTCTCTTCTTTTATTGCATGTACTGTATTGTATTGGGTGTATGACTGTCTATTGCTGTAACGGTTAAAGACAATAAAATTATTATTATTATTATTATTATTATTATTATTATTATTATTATTATCACGTACTTCGGCAGGAAGCAAGATATAGCAGTACAAGTAAAGGCAAAAAGCAGAATATTTTCAATTTATAATATCTCACAAAATATTTCTTTTGTCATTTGTTATTCGACTTCGGACTTAAAATTAAAATCAGTGTGTATAGCCACCTCAGGAACACAAAATTATTTTCGCATTGACCATAGTTTCGACAGCACTAAGGCAGTTTTCATCAGAATAAAAATTACATAGTATTACGTAAAAAACACAATAACATGGCTTAAAACACAATATACTTAATAAGATTACTTCCATAAAAAGTACAAACAGTGTACTTACATGCAATCACACCATGGGTGAAAACATCTGAGCAAAAGCTTACATAGGAAGGTGTTTGCCGATGTTATTACACAGTGCCAATTATTGAACTACACGAAAAAAGTAAGTACGGTGTTCACATACTTTATTCAACATGTAAACGTCACTGCCATCGTTGGCAATGATTTGGCGCGAACGAATAGCGAAATTCTGCGTGACCCGCTTAAGTTTCGGAACATCGATGCTGTGAATGGCTGTAATGGATATGGGATATTGCAGTACATCTTGTCTTTAATATAGCCCCACAAAAAGTAGTCGCATGTGTCCAGATCCGGAAAATATCGCGGCCAATCGAAGCCCATGCCAGTGGCCTCTGGGTAACCCAGAGCCAGAATGCCGTCCCCAGAGTGCTCCTCAACGACAACACTGTCCTGCTCTGACGAGGTCGAGTTCCGTCTTGGATGAACCACACCTTGTCGAAATCAGGGTCACTTTGGATAATGGGATGAAATCATCTTCCAAAACCTTTACGTACCGTTCAGTAGCCAATGTGCCATCAAGGAATGTTGCATCGATTATTCCGTGACTGGACATTCCACACCACACAGTAACTCCTTGAGGGTGAAGAGACTTCTCGATAGCAAAATTCGGATTGTGAGTCCCCCAAATTCGCGAATTTTGCTTATTGATGAACCCATCCAAATGAAACTGGGCTTTGTCGCTAAACAACACCATATTCACATCAAAGTTCTGTTCGTTAATTCTGTGGACAATAGTGTTGGCGAAACACAACCGCTGTTCCATGGCCTTGAGTTTTAATGGCGATGGGTTTGAATTTTGTATGGGAAGAGATGCAGGTCTTCAACAACAATTTGTCACAGTGTCTCGTCTGATCGAATTCCTGGGGCTGGTTTGAAACACAGCACGTGTCTTCTCGATGTTTTCAGGTGTTTCCACCCATTTTCGACGACCGACATTGCCAACACTGTCATCACGAGAACACTACCTGTTCTCTCAAACTTGCGAATCAAATTCTTGATTGTTAGCACACTTGGACCGCTTGTGTCCAGCTTGAATTCGGTCGCAGACTTCGTTTGAGCCGCAGTTGCGCTGTTATTGCTCGCTTAGTAGGCCTTGACAAGCGCTACACGCTCAGGCAAGCTGTAATTAGTGCTGTCGACAAGGGATCTCAGATCAATTCCATATTCCTAGATTTCCAGAAGACTTTTGATACCGTTCCTAAAAAACGACTATTAATCAAAGTGCTTGCATATGGAGTATCGTCTCAGTTGTGTGGCTGGAGTCGTTATTTCCTCTCAGAGAGATTACAGTTCGTAGTGACAGACGGTAAATCATTGAGTAGAACAGAAGTGATATCTGGGGTTCCGCAAGGTAGTGTCATAGGCCCTCCGCTGTTCCTGATTTACGTAAATGATCTAGGTGATAATCTGAACAGCCCCCTTAAATTGTTTGCAGATGACGCTGTAATTTACCGTCTAATAAAATCATCAGACGATCAATTCCAATTGCAAAATGATATAGAGAGAATTTCTGTATGGTGCGAAAAGTGGCAACTGACACTAAACAAAGGAAAGTGCGAGTTCATCCACATGGATACTAAAATAAATCAGATAAATTTTGGGTATACGGTAAATCGCACAAATCTACGGGCTGTCAATTCGACTAAATACCTAGGAATTACAATTACGAGCAACTTAAATTGCAAAGACCACATAGATAATATTGTGGGGAAGGCGAAACGAAGACTGCGCTTTGTTGGCAGAACATTTAGAACATGCGACAAACCCACTAAAGAGACAACCTACATTACATTTGTCCGTCCTCTGTTGGAATATTGCTGCGCGGTATGGGATCCTTACCAGGTATGATTGACGGAGGACATCGAAAAAGTGCAAAGAAGGGCAGCTCGTTTCGTGTTATCGTGCAATAGGGGCGAGAGTGCCAGTGATATGATACGCGAGTTGGGGTGGCAGTCACTGAAACAAAGGCGGTCTTCTTTGCGGCGAGATCTATTTACGTAATTTCAATCACCAGCTTTCCCTTCCGAATCAGCTTTCCCTTCCGAATGTGAAAATATTTTGTTGACACCCACCTACGTAGGGAGAAATGATCATCATAATAAAATAAGAGAAATCAGACCTCGAACGGAAAGATTTAGGGGTTCCTTTTTCCCACGCGCCATTCGAGAGTGGAATGGTAAAGAAGTAGTATGAAAATGGTTCGATGAACCCTCTGCCAGGCACTTAAGTGTGAACTGCAGAGCAACCATGTAGATCACTGACCTCAATTTGCAGTAGGATTTTGGAACATATACTGTACTCGAACGTTATGAATCAACTTGAAGAAAATGACTTATTGATACATAACCAACACGGATTCAGAAAATATCGTTCTTGTGCAACACAGCTAGCTCTTTATTCCCATGAAGTAAGCGTGACATTTTCACGTGCAAATGGACGTCAACAAGAAGGCGTGTGCGCATGCGCATGCTAATTCGCATCAAGTCCCGCCGCCAACCGTGCAGTTTGAACCCCCTAACCAAACCGTTCAGAAGTTATGACTATCTTGTTTCATATAGTTCAGTAATTGTCACCCTGTGTCTAACCTCTCCGCGAAGACGATGTGTGGACCCGCATCATATCGACTTCATTGATTGTTGAGACTCGGCCGCAATCGCATCGTTAGGGGTGGACGGTTGATCCTGAGAGAGTTCTGTGTTTGTTTGCACTGTGCCCCCAGTGGATGGGGATCCGAAATCGGTATCTCACGCAAGTAGGTGTCAGGGAAAGTATTAGACACTGGACATAGAGTCGTTTACTATAGGGATCGCCTGGCTGCTACTTCTGTTCGGATGCATCGACTGTAAGTGTTAATGTATTAGGGCCACAGTGAAGGCTGACTTGCTGACTGACCTGATATAGCTGTAGTAGTTGTTGTGTTGTAGCTGCAGTAGGTGAAACTGTTGCTGCTGAGCTAGTTGTTGCTGCTGAAACTGAAGTTTGGGGCATTCATCATTTGGATTTGCAGCTTCTTGTGTTGACTGTGTTTGCACCGCAGCGTCAACTATCACAGATTCCAAACACTCTTTCCGATCTTTTATGATGTCCTGGTTGTTTCCTTCTCATATTGCAACTACATTGACCAGCACATGTAAATCGTATCTGCAAAGATATAACATCCTGTTTACATTGTTGCTAATGTACACTGAAGAGCCAAAGAAACTGGTACACCTGCCTAATATAGTGTAGCGCAAGCTGTTGTTGCTGTTAGTGCTGCAACTGATGGCAGATTTCCAGTGTCGACTATATGTGTGAGAGGGGTTGGCCATTTGTGAAGTTAGCTGTGTAGCACTCTCGTCGCATACGCGTGCCTAGGGAAACACACACAATTCCAGCGAATACCGCAAACGACTGACGAACGCGTGGTGCGCGCCGGGGCGTTTGAAAAGTCCGTGCAAAAATAAAAACTACTTACGTGTTTAGGGTAAACCTTTTTTATCTTTCGACATAGTCTCCTTTTAGACTTATACACTTCGTCCAACGCTGTTGTTGATCCCTTCCGAATAATAAGAATTCTCTAAGTCTGCATAATAGCTATTAGTTGCTGCAATCACCTCTTCGTTTGAATAAAATCTTTGTCCTGCCAGCCGTTTCTTCAAAATGGGGAACAAATAGTAGTCTGAGGGAGCCACGTCCGGAGAATAGGGGGGGGGGGGGGGAGATGTGAAACGAGTTGGAATACTATTTCCATCAATTTTGAGCCCACAATGGCTGATGTGTGTGCTGGTGCATTGTCGTGAAGGAAAAGGACTTTTTTGCGGTCTAATCGCCGGCGTTTTTCTTGTAGCTCGGTTTTCAAACGGTCCACTGACGATGAATAATATGCACCTGTAATAGTTTTACTCTTTTCCAGATAGCCAATGAGGAATATCCCTTGCGAATCCCGAAAGACAGCCGCCACAAACTTTCTGGCCGAAGGAATGGTCTTCGCCTTTTTTGGTGCAGATTCTCCCTTGGTAACCCATTGTTTAGATTGTTCTTTGGTCTCAAGATCATAGTAATGTATCCATGTTTCATCACAGTGACGAAACTACGCTTAAGGTCCGTTTTTGGTCAAGCGTGAGCAATCGCGGAACCCATCTTGCGGATAGCTTTCTCGAGTCCAAATGTTTATGCAAAATATTATGTATCCGTTCATTCGAGATGCCCACAGCACTAGCAATCTCACGCACCTTAACTCTTCTGTCAAACATCACCATAGCATGGATTTTATCAATGATTTCTGGAGTCCTAACCTCCACAGTGTGTACAGAACTTTCAGCATGACGCATATGGCCCATATGACCACTCCGAAAATTTTGGAACCACTTCTAAACTGTTCTAATCGAAGGTGCAAAGTCACCGTGATGTTTATCACGCTTCTCTTTAGTCTCCTTAGGCGTTTTGCCTTTCATAAAGTAAAGTTTAATCACCACACGAAATTCTTTTTCGTCCATTTCTTGACAGTCACTCGACATCCTTGATTCATACGAATGCCAATCACAAAGAAATAGACCAATATGGCTGAAACGTGGTGTGCGTTCTTTCCAAAGATGCTACTAACTGAACGTGACCTCGATACGCGCCGGTGGTGCCATCTCTCAGACTTTGTACGGACTTTTCAAACGCCCCCGGCGGAGGTTCGAGTCCTCCCTCGGGCAGGGGTGTGTGTGTTTGTCCTTAGGATAATTTAGGTTAAGTAGTGTGTAAGTTTAGGGACCGATGACCTTAGCACTTAAGTTCCATAAGATTTCACACACATTTCAAACGTCCCTTGTACGTCCCAACTCTGCGTCTTCGACGGAAGTAGACTGCGAACCTACGTTTATAACATTTGTAAATCTAGAGAAAACTTTCGACAATGTTGACTGGAATACACAGTTTGATATTCAATGGGGAGGGCGGATAATATGAAGGACGTTTAGCGTTAACTGCAACTTGTACAGAAATCGTAGTTATAACAGTCTAAGGAAATGAACGTTAAGCTGTGGTTGGTAGGGAAGGGACATATGGTTGTAGTGAATCTGTTCCGGCCTAACGAAAAGCGCTGGCACGAAGATGAAGAAAGCAAGCATAGAGAAGGCTGTGAGATGACGTCAGCTAATAGCAAGCTGACTAGGCCGACGACAAACGTTTCAGACAAGACGAGCATCAAAGCTTTTCAAACACGGGACTACAGAAGAGCGATTTCATCTCAAATCATACAGGTGGCGAGTGACTGTGTGTCATCACTATTTCAAAGTTCGCTGAAAAAAATATATGTTGAAGTTCCACGTGACACCTGCCCAAAACTACAAAATTTTGAATTTCTGATTATTTGTGAAATGTCGTAACGTAAGGAAAAATTGAAAAATTTTAATGAAGGAACTGCAAGTGCTAGAGATCTGAATTTATTTTCAATAAATACTTTATTCTCAGTACTGGGAGACACGATTAATACATACAGACTTCTGAGCCTTTTTCATTTCATTTCTTTTTTTTTTTTTTTTTTAAATGAGTTATGAAATTTTGTAACTTTTTTCAGAATTTCAGAATTATGTTTTGAAAATATGAATACTCATAGGATGTTAATTCTCTTGAGAAATGATAAAGTGGAAGTAATGGTGTCAGCTATGGTATAATGCACGAAGTACTTAAACTGTCAAAATATTTGTACATAATGATGAAATAATCTGAAATTTTTGGTTATTTAGAAATTATTTTCCCCAAAACCACCATCCTAAAAGTTCTAAAAATTTCATGGTACGTTAGTTGGTCATTGTACTTAGGGAATGTACAACCACAGTGGGCAATACTTGTCTGCACAAAAGTGAGAAATTTTTTAGACAGAGCTAGTTGTACTTTCAATGTCAAAAAATCTTGACACTTAATTATCTGAACTGATCGCTGATTTTAAGTAATTGTCATGCAAAACTGGTATTTCTGAAACAAAATAATTACAACATTATAAGTGATTGGGAAAAGGGTTCATAATTTTGTTTGGGATCATTTTTATAACAAAAATGAGATATAGAATATATATACCAATTTTCATTTTATGATATTATTCGCAAATTTTATTGTCTGGTGTCATGATTTTACTTCTTCATGACTTTCCATGAATTAAAATTGCTACAATGTAACAATTAACACTGCACTGTTGAAAAGAGTTCATTTGTTTTTTGCTTCTGCTTCTTATTGAAGTTTTAGAGCGAGCTGAATTTACACACAGACAAAGGTGATTCAACAAGAGCAGTACTTGGAAAATGGGCTCTGCACGCTGATCTTTTGATGATGACGATTTGAAAGCATTAGCAGGACCGTGAGGTGTCAAAGGAGACGGTTACATCTTGCAGCTCGTGAGAGACTCTTCTCTTTTCCACCCACCACTGATTGTCACACACACAAGAAATGAAGTGGCTCACTATAAAGTCTTCTAATGTCTACTGTGGTCCCTGCATTTCGCACACAGTTACAGGCTGCATTTCGTGGAGAACCATGTGTGTATGTGCCATTCTAGGATGCAACTCAGTAGTGATTTGAATTAATTCCTACCACAGGCTACGTAGCAGACCACACTTCTCTCTTTTTTAAACAGAATTCCATTAATATACTTTAATTTATAATTAAGAGCTTCATGTTCGTTACTAATGTTGATGTGGTGTGTACAAATCCAGTAGCATCTGTTACACCATCTACAGTTTCATTCCGGAGATAAAATGTTGTTGCAAGTAGACTTGGCCACTGTTTCTATGTTTCGATACAGTGTATCGATACGTGGAACTGTTTCACTGTTTCGAAACTGCTATGTTTCACTGTTTCGAAACAGTGGTGTTTCATTCCGCACTGTGTCGGATAACGGGACCAGATTCGATCTCTAGCCAACCACAGAAACTGTATCGTTGTTTCAAAATAACGCTGTTTCAGTCCACTTGTGCTTGGACGGACTAATTGTATCAAAACAGTGATGCTTCATTTCACTTTGTCTCGGACGAGATTAGGGCACGGCACAGATACGGAAATACGTTTAATATACTACTTCATCGAACTCTTTCAAGAGTGTCGAAATCTTTGACACACAACAGCATGATGCTTAAGATTTCCGAAAACAAAGTTTCGTTTCTAATTGACTGCTCTATTCCGAAATGGCGTAATATATGCTTAATAAACACTAACAAACAATAAAATAAAGCACACTATTCGCATTCAAAATAATAAAAGTGTGAAAAACATTCAGTTAAATTACACATCTCCTATAAAATATGCTTCACTGTTCATGTACAGTAATCACATTAAAAAAACTCAAGTAAACCTACAACATTTTGAATTAGAAAAGGCGTACAGTGGCAATTTTTAGACATATACGTAAATTAAATAATGGAGAAGTGTTGTGAGTGGGACAGGGAATTGTATCTATGCTTTACAGATCTAGAAAAGGCATATGACCGGGTTCCTAGGAGGAAGTTACTGTCTGTTCTACGAGATTATGGAATAGGAGGCAAACTTTTGCAAGCAATTAAAGGTCTTTACATGGATAGTCAGGCAGCAGTTAGAGTTGACGGTAAATTGAGTTCATGGTTCAGAGTAGTTTCAGGGGTAAGACAAGCTGCAACCTGTCTCCACTGTTGTTCATATTATTTATGGATCATATGTTGAAAACAATAGACTGGCTGGGTGAGATTAAGATATGTGAACACAAAATAAGCAGTCTTGCATATGCGGATGACTCAGTTGTGATGGCAGATTCGATTGAAAGTCTGCAAAGTAATATTTCAGAGCTAGATCAGAAATGTAAGGACTATGGTATGAAGATTAGCATCTCCAAAACGAAAGTAATGTCAGTGGGAAAGAAATATAAACGGATTGAGTGCCAAATAGGAGGAACAAAGTTAGAAGAGGTGGACGGTTTCAAGTACTTAGGATGCATATTCTCACAGGATGGCAACATAGTGAAAGAACTGAAAGCGAGGTGTAGCAAAGCTAATGCAGTGAGCGCTCAGCTACGATCAACTCTCTTCTGCAAGAAGGAAGTCAGTACCAAGACTAAGTTATCTGTGCACCGTTCAATCTTTCGACCAACTTTGTTGTATGGGAGCGAAAACTGGGTGGATTCAGGTTACCTTATCAACAAGGTTGAGGTTACGGATATAAAAGTAGCTAGGATGATTGCAGGTACTAGTAGATGGGAACAATGGCAGGAGGGTGTCCACAATGAGGAAATCAAAGAAAAACTGGGAATAAACTCTATAGATGTAGCAGTCAGGGCGAACAGGCTTAGATGGTGGCGTCATGTTACACGCATGGGAGAAGCAAGGTTACCCAAGAGACTCATGGATTCAGCAGTAGAGGGTAGGAGGAGTCGGGGCAGACCGAGAAGAAGATACCTGGATTCGGTTAAGAATGATTTTGAAGTAATAGGTTTAACATCAGAAGTGGCACCAATGTTAGCACTGAATAGGGGATCATGGAGGAACTGTATAAGGGGGGCTATGCTCCAGACTGAACGCTGAAAGGCATGATCAGTCTTAAATGATGATGATGATGATGATACATAAATTGGATGTACTTTCAAGCAATGTGATTGACGGATTATTGATGATGTAATGGTGGACGGGAAGGGCTGGGAAGCATGGTGGATTTATAGTAATGATTTGAAACACCTTGAGGGACAAAAATTTTTTTCTCTTATATTTCGTTATTTTTTCGAATTATGTGGCTTTATTCATGAGTCTATAGTCAATGTGCCTATTCTCCACAATGTGTGCATGAATATTAGCAGGCCGGGTATATATTATCCATACTAACGAAATTTGGGAATCCCAGTAGCGTATCCGTTGTTTCTGCAGTTTGTTCCCGCCTCCAGTACTATTACAAAACACAAACTGTTTCACTGTTTCGAAACAGCGTTTCGAAACATTACATTGTATTGTTTCATTTGCTTCGAAACAGTCCTGTGTTTCAGTTTGCCCATCTCTAGTTGCAAGATGTTTACAGAGACCTCCTACCCCATCACATGCACTATTTTCCATGATATAGTGCTGAAAATATTTTTTATCTTAATTCTTGTACTACAGTGTTGATCAAGACCATAAAGCTGAAATCGGTTTTTAAAATGAGATGCTGCACCATCAGTCACATACACATGTTTAGGAAATGCGTGGCCTCTAGATGACATGTCACCAATTACCATGCTGACTGTATAGCATGCATGTGCACTGTCACGAATGAGATCATCACTGACTATAGCAATACAGTGTGAAGTTCAAAGGAAGTGTGCAACACATGTGATATGTTGCCAGTCAGCCGGCCGCGGTGGCCGTGCGGTTCTAGGCGCTGCAGTCCGGAACCGCGGGACTGCTACGGTCGCAGGTTCGGATCCTGCCTCGGGCATGGATGAGTGTGATATCCTTAAGTTAGTTAGGTTTA
The DNA here is from genome assembly GCF_023864275.1 of Schistocerca cancellata. NCBI lineage: Eukaryota > Metazoa > Arthropoda > Insecta > Orthoptera > Acrididae > Schistocerca > Schistocerca cancellata. The sequence goes on from NC_064631.1 coordinate 177,555,725, forward strand.
AGTAGTTGTAAGTTCTAGAGGACTAATGACCTAAGATGTTAAGTCCCACAGTGCTCAGAGCCATTTGAACCATTTTTTTGTTGCCAGTCTGATATGTACCACTGATAACTTTGAATTTCATTCTGCAAAGCAACAGACCAGTTCTCAGCAAAGTCGAAATGAGGAACTGATGTGTCATTATTCCGGGTTGTGGCTGATTTTAGTTCTGCTATGGCCTGTCTCTGAATCCTCTGGATATTATGGTGAGCTTTTCCTTCCATGACCCAATGCCTAACCTCTATAGCAAACTTCACTAGCTCTGCTGTCATCTTCACCAACTCTCCTCCCTCCACAATGCATAAGTATTGTCATTGTCAGTATCCTGAAGGTGTAATGCTTCAACAGTCATCAATTCAGCACCAGGACAATTGCATACTGCTGCAACCAACATTTATCTTGCGGCTCTTAACATATACACAAAAGCATCAGGTCCATCTCTGTGTACTTGTTTCCTGTGAGTGCTTATGGCATAACAAACAAGTTTCAAACTAGTGCTGTAAAATACATGTGTATTTTCTTGAATGGCTCGCATTTGACGCATTTTGGTCGTAATGAGTAGAATTTTGTGAGACTAATTTTTAAATTTGGGTTTTTTTCATTAGTAGATATGCTTCTCTAATTGATCTTGTCATATATCTTTTTACCTTTTTAGCTTTTTCACCATTTTCGCTAACAGAAATAACATCACCCTGGTTAGGACTCTGCCTGCTGCAATCTTTGTCCTCACTTAGGTAATATTCCAGAGCAATCGTAAGAGTATCATTTTGCAATGGATGCCCACAGTAAGAATCCGGGAATGCCCAAGTACCTTCCTCATTCTTTATTTTATGAGCTTTTGAAATCAATTAATGTGAGGAGGTGGGTATGTATTTCTGTATCTGCTGCTTAGAGTAGCTACATGGTACCGGTGTCAGTAAGCGTACCTTCTCAGTTTATGTGGCTACTGAAGTAACAGTACGGGAACACTTTAAATTATTTATTGCACAAGAACGAAACATTGTAAAGATATCATTTATATATGCCACATTGAAGAGAAACTCTGAAAGTTTTTTCCATGTCTACCGCCACAGCGTAGTTTGATAATTTGTCGATAGTCAGTGCTACTCGCAAACACGGCGAGTTCAGGTGCGCAGCGACCTTTCTGAGTGTTGGAGTTCGACAAAAACAAGTGTGCTATAGCTGTTGAACGGATGTTTAGAACCAAGTACGGTAAGAAGACACCAACGAAGAAGGCCATTTACCACTTTCACAACAAATACGTTACGACGGGTTGCTTGTGCCCAGCAAAGAGAAGCGGACGTTACAGTGTGAGTGAAGTGAATGAGGAGCGCGTACGATAAACATTCATAAGGAGTCCAAAGGAATCGGTGCGTCGTGCATCCTGTGAACTCGAAATGTGGAAAGTCCTGCGATAGAAGCTGTCTAGGAAACCAATTTTGAGCTAGTGCAGAAGATCAATGACGACAAAGACAAGCGTTTTGAGTTTTGTTCGCAGTTGAATGAGGATGGTGATGGCATTGTTGATCACTTAATTTTTAGCGACGAAGCCACTTTTCACACTAATGGGAAAGTGAACAGGCACGATTTTCGAATCTGTGGTACAAAGCATCGCCGGCCGGTGTGGCCGTGCGGTTCTAGGCGCTTCAGTCTGGAACCGCGTGACCGCTACGGTCGCAGGTTCGAATCCTGCTTCGGGCATGGATGTGTGTGATGTCCTTAGGTTAGTTAGGTTTAAGTAGTTGTAAGTTCTAGGGGACTGATGACCACAGATGTTAAGTCCCATAGTGCTCAGAGCCAAGCCATTTTTTTACAAAGCATCCACAAGAATGCATTGAATTTGAGTCACAGTCGACGATGCCATGCTGGGACGGGTATGGCAAGAATTCGATTACCGTATTGACGTCTGCCGGATCACTCATGGTTCACATATAGAATGTTTGTAAATAAATAAAAAAATAACTTTCCGGATTTCTCTTCAAAATGCAATATGTATGACATCTGTACACTGTTTAGTTCTTGTGCAACTTTATGTACACCCTGTACTTGGGTTTTGAAACCACACATTACATTTCGTGCACATGTCACATCTTCAGGTTCTGCACCAAGTGCATCTACCTTATACACTTCACAAAGTTTTTGAAGACGTTGCTTGTGTAAAACTTGTTTCAATTTCCAGAATGAGATTTTCACTCTGCTGAGCCGTGCTTCGGTAGCTCAGATGGTAGAGCACTTGCCCGCGAAAGGCAAAGGTCCCGAGTTCGAGTCTCGGTCGGGCATACAGTTTTAATCTGCCAGGAAGTTTCATATCAGCGCACACTCCGCTGCAGAGTGAAAATATCATTCTGGAAACATCCCCCAGGCTGTGGCTAAGCCATGTCTCCGCAAAATCCTTTCTTTCAGGAGTGCTAGTTCTGCAAGGTTCGCAGGAGAGCTTCTGTAAAGTTTGGAAGGTAGGAGACGAGATACTGGCAGAAGTAAAGCTGTGAGACCCGGCGTGAGTCGTGCTTCGGTAGCTCACATGGTAGAGCACTTGCCCGCGAAAGGCAAAGGTCTCGAAAAAAAAATGGTTCAAATGGCTCTGAGCACTATGGGACTTAACATCTATGGTCATCAGTCCCCTAGAACTTAGAACTACTTAAACCTAACGACAGCACACAACACCCAGCCATCACGAGGCAGAGAAAATCCCTGACCCCGCCGGGAATCGAACCCGGGAACCCGGGCGTGGGAAGCGAGAACGCGTAAAGGTCCCGAGTTCGAGTCTCGGTCGGGCACACAGTTTTAATCTGCCAGGAAGTTTCGTTTTGTTTCAATTTCTTCCACTTTTCTTTTTACATCCTGTTTTCTTCATGTGCTTCTTACCTTTACCAGACGTTTAAGGGGTACATAACAGGGGCTACAGCAGAAAACCTAACATTTAACGCATGAACAACTTCCCCCAGGAATATAAAAATCTGCACTGTTTTCTTCAGTTTCACATTTAGGTGATAGTGATCGTTCAGGAGGGTTGTCACTAAATTTCTTCTTGTAGTGAGTGTAGAAATTCCTGCACAATGGGTGTGATGCTAATACAGTTACTTGAGGACCAAGATATTTCTACAATACCTCTGAAAGATTTCCAGCAACTGTTAAGTGTTTTTCACCCTTCTTAAACACCAACGTCTTGTGTCTTTTCATAGTCCACACACCTCGCTCTTTCACTACTGTATTTCCTCACTGACACTATATCTAACAAAAAGTTCAAACCAAACTCAAAACTCGATACAGAATAGCGCAAGTTCTCACTCGTTTGTTATAAAGAGAACGGTGCTGTAATCAGTGTCGCCAACATGAATATTTGACATTAGAAATTCAGTGATGCGAAATATCCAGAATGTTGAAAAACTTTTAATGCTTTACATAGAAAATATTCCCCATTGTTTTCGGATGGGAGTTTTCGAGTAAATAAGTCGTAAAAACTCGTAAAAATGCATTTTTTCACATTTTAGTAGCAAATATTTACATAATACAGATAGTTGGAGCCAAGAAGATACTGTTTGTAATTACATCAGTAGTATCTGGTAATATGACATGAAAGACAGCATTCTGCAACTTTCAAAATTAGAAAAAAGAATTGTTGAGCGGAAAAATTAACTTAAATTTCTTATTTCCGTCTTAAATTTGTAAGTTAAAGTATGCGGGTATCAACTAAATCTCAGAATACTAAGAGCGAGCTTTAACGCAAAACATCTGCCAGGTCTCCAGTACTTTTGGTTTATTAGTTATATTTTGTTGCCCTCTACAGTTTTACGAGTTATTTACAAAATACACATTTTTTTCTAAGGGCCGTACCATTTACATAAATTAAGATAAAACGAAAAAACTTTATTTCCTAGCATTTATGATACAGATGCCTAATATATATTTTTCCAGAGAAATTCATGACCACAAGGTGACATGACGTGTATGATTGGAGACGAAATCACCCACAAGAAAGTGAAGATGGATGGGTGGACCAAATAACTAATGAAGAGTTACTGAATCGAGCTGGGGATGAAAGAAACCTATGTCAGAACTCGACTTAAAGAAGGGATTACATATACGTTGCATCCTGAGGCTTCAAGGAATCGTCAGTTTCATAATGGAAGAAAGTGTAAGCAGGTTCAAATGGATGTGGGTTGGTGTAGTTATATGGAGACGAAGAGGTTAGCACATGAGAGACCAGCGTGGAGAGCTTTATGAAACTAGTCTTTGAACTGCAGGTCACAGCGACAATAACACATTTTTTAAAGTACAGTGAATTCAATAAACGGTAACTATTTTACTAAAATTCTGTAGAGTTAAATAATAAACTTGTTCTGCTATGTACTAGAAAATGATATTTAACATGTGTTCGTTATCGTAAAATTTTTCCCTGGTAGGTTCTTGGCTGGCTCGAGTCATGCTTGTCTTGGGTTAAGCCTCAGTTGCAGTCCTGTGGTTTTATTTCTCCTGCGGTTATCGCGATAATGTAGCTGTCCTCTCCGTGAGTGGCAGCAGCAGCGTGTATCGGTACTAGTACTGCTGTACTATCTTTGGTGTGGCGGATATAGTTCCCGGCTGGGCGGTGTGTGACCAGTTGATCGGTTGGCGTGTAACAGGAAGGAAGTCTCCGTCGCGCGCACTCCGGCCAGGGCTGCTGGTGGTGTGTTCGGGCGGTTGGAGTGTGAGGTGCTGCTTGCGAGTGCTACGAAGTTCGTCTCCCGCCGATCTTGGACATGAGAATTGAGTCCTCACTTTAACCTACTATCGAGCCTCAACTGTTAACATTTCTTTGTTTGATCCCGGTTGCGGCTTTTGGGATATTCCCGCCAGCAACAACGTGTGTGTATTCAAGTCGGCTAAAATTCCAGCCGTCTTCTTGTGGAGTTTAACTTGACTTAATCTTCTCCCTGTTATTGAAGTTGACCAGTGGTATCTTCTGCCTTGTGGCCGTTGACGTTCCGGTTAGGCTATGGTCGTTGACGTGATTTTCGGCGGTGTATTTTCCTCGTCGTGTTGTTGCTATCGAGCGTGGCTTGTAGTTCGACATCAGATGTCGACATGATTGTTGGTCGATGTGGGCGCCAATATTCTGTGTGTCGTTGTATTGAAATCTTGTGGTCGTTTTGCTGGTTGTGTGGAAGCGGAACTGATTTTGTTGATTGGTCCGTCGGCTGTCTGTCGGTTGGGTTGCCTTCAGATTAAGAAGTCGTTGGACAGGCTGTCTGTCTCACGTAGACGGGCGTTAGTGTTACAATCTCAGGCCGACCCTTGGAAACTTCTGAGCGCCATTCCTTGTGTGTTACATGGTAATTTCCCTGTTTGGGTTTTACTTATTTGGTTGATGTGTGGCCTTCAGCCGAGTATTAATATCTCTTAAATTAACGTTCTTGTCTTGCCCTTGAGGCATGAGATTATTATTCTTTATAGGGGCTTTCAGCCGAATTTTGCATGAAATGTTTTAAGATAAGGCTTTCTGCCCTTTGATTGTAACTCTTCTTATTGCTTAATATGCGGCTTCAAGCCAAGTTGCATTAAAATTAAATTGCTAAGGCCTTCAGCCTGTTTACATTGAAGATTTAAAAAATATTTTTGGGCGGAATCTCCAGAAGAACCTTGTATTTCAATTTCTTGCTTAGGCCTTATGTCTTGGATTTTGAGTGTGGCCTTCAGCCGATATAAAGTTAATCAAAGTTTTGAGTGTTTCGCATCCTTTTTGTAATATACGTTTGTATGAGAGCAACTGACAACAACTTATTTCGGCCCATTTCCACAACCTAATCCGCTCTGTCCGGCTAGCCTAGGCATTTCAGATTGACCTAAAGTCATACATATCCTTAATAGGGGACAGTTGGTGATGTGAAATGGGCTTAAAGCTGGGGACCGTACACTGAGGCGCCTAAAGTCATGGGATTGCGATATACACATACGCAGATGTTGGTAGTATCGCGTACACAAGGTATAAAAGGGCAGTGCATTGGCCGAGCTGTCATCTGTACTCAGCTGGTTCATGTGAAAAGGCTTACGACGTGGTTAGGGCCGCACGATGGGAATGCATAGACTTTGAACGTAGTAGTCGTAGTTACGCGCACGGGTCATTCTATTTCTGAAAACGTTCAGGAGTTCGGTATTCCTGCATCCACTGTGTCAGGAGTGTGCCGAGAATATCACACTTAAGGCATTACCTCTCACCATGGACAACGCAGTGGCCGAAGGCCTTTACTTAACGGCCGAGAGCAGATGCGTTTGTGTAGTTGTCAGTGCCAACGGACAAGCAATACTGCGTGGAATAAACGGCAGAAATCTGCGTGGAATGGGCGACAAACGTATCCGTTAGGACAGCGCGGCGAAATCTGTCGTTAATGGGCTGTGGCAGCAGACAACCGACACGAGTGCCGTTGCTAACAGCACATCACCTGCACCACCTCGCCTGGCCTCCTCATTGGGACTTCATATTTTTCAAAATATCGGGAATCTGATGTATCGATATTTCAAAAATACAGGGTGATTCAAAAAGAATACCACAACTTTAAAAATGTGTATTTAATGAAAGAAACATAATATAACCTTCTGTTATACATCATTACAAAGAGTATTTAAAAAGGTTTTTTTTTCACTCAAAAACAAGTTCAGAGATGTTCAATATGGCCCCCTCCAGACACTCGAGCAATATCAACCCGATACTCCAACTCGTTCCACACTCTTTGTAGCATATCAGGCGTAACAGTTTGGATAGCTGCTGTTATTTCTCGTTTCAAATCATCAATGGTGGCTGGGAGAGGTGGCCGAAACACCATATCCTTAACATACACCCATAAGAAAAAATCGCAGGGGGTAAGATCAGGGCTTCTTGGAGGCCAGTGATGAAGTGCTCTGTCACAGGCTGCCTGGCGGCCGATCCATCGCCTCGGGTAGTTGACGTTCAGGTAATTACGGACAGATAAGTGCCAATGTGGTGGCGCTCCATCCTGCTGAAATATGAATTGTTGTGCTTCTTGTTCGAGCTGAGGGAACAGCCAATTCTCTAACATCTCCAGATACTGTAGTCCAGTTACAGTAGCACCTTCGAAGAAAAAGGGACCAAAAACTTTATTGGCTGAAATGGCACAGAAAACGTTCACCTTAGGCGAGTCACGCTCATACTGAGTTGTTTCCCGCGGATTCTCAGTGCCCCATATACAGACATTGTGACGGTTGACTTTCCCGTTAGTGTGGAAAGTTGCTTCATCACTAAACACAATCTTTGAAACGAAAGATTCATCTATTTCCATTTGAGCAAGGATAAAATCACAGAAATCGATTCTTTTAATCTTATCAGCTGCAGACAGTGCTTGAACCAATTTCAGACGATAAGGTTTCATAACTAACCTTTTTCGTAGAACTCTCCATACAGTTGATTGTGGAATTTGCAGCTCTGTGCTAGCTCTGCGAGTCGATTTTCCTGGGCTGCGAACAAATGCTTACTGGATGCGTGCACAAACACCCACTCTCTGTAAACTGTTTATACCAACGTTTAATACACCACCTATCAGGAGGTTTAACACCATACTTCGTTCGAAATGCACGCTGAACAACTGTCGTCGATTCACTTCTGCCGTACTGAATAACACAAAAAGCTTTCTGTTGAGCGGTCGCCGTCTTAGCATCAACTGACGCTGACGCCTAGTCAACAGCGCCTCAAGCGAACAAATGTACAACTAAATGAAACTTTATAGCTCCCGTAATTCCCCGACAGATAGTGCTTAGCTCTGCCTTTTGTCGTTGCAGAGTTTTAAATTCCTAAAGTTGTGGTATTCTTTTGAATCACCCTGTATAATTACCGGCCCTCAATATATGGAATAAATTCATCGATATATCGACATACCAACGGGAAAAGTATCGACGTACCGGCCTATAAAAATTATGCTGCACATTGTAATACACGGCCGGTCTTAGAGCTGTATGTTTAAGGATTGATTTATTATTAGATATTCTGTACATGAACAAGTTAGTAGCCTGCTTATTCCCCTTAGAGGAAGAACCGAAAGGAAAACGACGCACTTTCAAGCTTGGCAACCACTTTGCTAACAATGGTAACTGCATGTAAGTGGCAAAATAAAACTTGTCCAACGGGTTCGTCCTTCGGTTTTGTCCAGAACATTTCATGCCGATTTCCCGTTTTTCATTTCTGCAAACGCCAGCGACCTTCCGGTTGCAGTGTCAAAATGGAGTGGTGAAGCTAAACGCTGCAGTTTGTGCTGGTAGCGCTGAGCGCCGAGTACTTCAGCACTTCCCCTCACACGTCTCCGCCCACCGAAAAGACCACTCTTCTCATTTAGATTTTTGTTCATCATTTTCAGCAAGTGTTTTCGAAGAACACCGATGTGAAGGAGTAGCAAACTAAAAAATTGCTTTTTACCGCAACTGGTGTTTTATTTCTTCACACTGCCACCCCCAGTGCAATCAAACTTCTTCTTCGTGTCCCCTGTACTTCCTTCACACAGTCAAAGAGAAAGACTGGACGTATTGCAAGCTCAAAATGTAGGAAGACTCCCTCACACAGTGAACGTAAAATTAATTTCAAATATTTACCAAAAATTGCGAGAAAACATAATATAAAACAATAAATAGTTAGGTTTCAGTAGTTCTAAGTTCTAGGGGACTGATGGCCTCAGATGTTAAGTCCCATAGTGCTCAGAGCCATTTGAACAATTTTTTCCACTGTAGCGCTAGCGTACGAGCGTGTATTTGAGTCCTCTTTGTGTTAATTGCAGCTCCATTTTCACGGAGTCTTGACTCCATTTCAATGTGTCATCTTCTAGTTTTGGCCATTTTGCATTCAGTTTTCTATTTGCACATTTAGTTTTCCTCATATTTTTCAGTTCTTCTTTACCAGCCCGTCAATCGCGAATGGTTTTCTTTGATGGTGGAGGACCAAAATGCCGGTCAAATGCTCTGTTTCCACGTCATTCTGCGTATACTATTACTTTCAACTTCATATGAATACTTTTCATTTTTTTCCATTACGAACTACCTACCAACAAAAATATTGTACTGTTAGCGATAACACAAATCACTTTCTATTTAATGTCACTGGCACCGTAGATTTCAATGACGCATCATAGGCTAAACAGTTTTCTGGATTGGTCATGGCAGACCGGGATGGGGACTGTGTTAGAAAGCCTGTAAATCCCCACGACTTATCTGCTACCAGTTGAATCCAGTGTTGCTAGATAAGAGATAGGTTTCCCGCGGCATGACCATTTTTAAGACAGTCGGGAATTTTAAATCAAACGCTGGACATTTTTATGTTAATTTCGAATGTAAAACGCAACTGAATTTTGGAGGCAGTCATCCGAAGAAAAAATTGCGTCTTATAATCGTAAAATACGGTAACATTGCCCTGTGGAGTGACAATACTGCAGTTATAATTGTCGAAGGACGTGAAAGTTAAGCTGTGGTTAATATGGGAGGGACCCAGAATTGTAGCGAATCCACGTTATTACTCAATCAGTACAATGAGCAAGCACAAAAGAAAATCAACAGAAAGTGTGGAACAGGAATTAAGGTTCAGTAAGAAAAAATAAATTTGCGGTTTGCTGATGACATTGCAGTTTTGTAAGAGACAGTGAAGGAGTTGGAAGATCAGTTGGTAGTAGGAGTAATCCACTAAATTACAGGCCCATATCGTTAACGTCGATGTGCTGTGGGATTTTAGAATGTATATTGTGTTCGAACATTATGAATTACCTCGCAGAAGACGGTCTATTGACACACAGTCAACATGGGTTTAGAAAACATCCTGTGAAACCCAAGTAGCTCTTTATTCAGATGAAGTGTTGAGTGCTACAGACAAGGGATTTCAGATCGATTCAGTTTTTCTCGATTTCCGGAAGACTCTACCACACAAGCGGCTCGTAGTGAAATTGCGTGCCTATGGAATATCGTCTCAGTTATGTGACTGGATTTGTGATTTCCTGTCAGAGAGGTCAAAGTTCGTAGTAATTGACGCAAAGTCATCGAGTAAAACAGAAGTGATTTCTGGCGTTCCCCAAGTTAGTGTTATAGGCCCTTGGCTGTTCCTTATCTACATAAACGATTTTGGAGACAACTGAGCAGCCGTCTTCGGTTGTTTGCAGATGACGCTGTCGTTTATCGACTAATCAAGTCATCAGAAGACCAAAACAAACTGCAAAACGATTTAGAAAAGATATCTGAATGGTGCGAAAAGTGGCACCTGACCCTGAATAACGAAATGTGTGAGGTCATCTACATGAGTGCTAAAAGGAACTCGTTAAACTTCCGTTACACGATTAATCAGTCTAATCTAACAGCCGTAAATTACGAACAACTTAAATTGGAAGGAAGACATAGAAAATGTTGGGAAGGCTAACCAGTATGTGCGTTTTATTGTGCAGGACACTTAGAAAATGTAACAGATTTACTAAGGAGACTGCCTACACTACGCTTGTCCGTCCTCTTTTAGAATACTGCTGCGCGGTGTGGGATCCTTACCAGATAGGACTGACGGCGTACATCGAAAAGTTCAAAGAAAGGCAGCACGTTTTGTATTATCGCGAAATATGGGAGAGTTTGTCACAGAAATGATACAGGATTTGCGCTGGACATCATTAAATCAAAGGCGTTTTTCGTTGCGACGGAATCTTCTCACGAAATTCCAATCACCAACTTTCTCCTCCGAATGCGAAAATATTTTTTTGACACCGACCTACATAGGGAGGAACGATCACCACGATAAAATAAGGGAAATCAGAGCTCGTACGGAAAGATATAGGTGTTCACTATTTCCGCGCGCTATACGAGATTGGAGTATTAGAGAATTGTGAAGGTGGTTCGAAGATCCCTCTGCCAGGCACTTAAATGTGATTTGCAGAGTAATCATGTAGATGTAGATAGGTGTAGATGACGGAACGGACAGTGCTCTGGAGAGACAGTTAAGATGCAGGCAGGGCGGCGCGGCGACAAAAGGTTGTTCAGGCCGAGCAGAAGCGGATCGCGACGCGCAGCAAAACCAGGCCGGCGGCCTTGGCTTGTGCGCATGCGCCGCTGCCTCTTCGCTGCCTCTCACGCCTGCCTTGTCGGTCTCTCTGCTGCTGCTGCTGCTGCTGCTGCCGTCCACAAATGGCCCCACGCGCGCTGAATGCGCAATCCCTGGATGCCGGAGAAAGGAGGGCGCGCGCCGCCTCAAATGCGCGTGGCGAGTATTCCGGCAATCGGCTGGCGTCTCTCTGTTCGTGATTACTCGGGAAGGGGACCCAGAGCGGCGTCTTGCACAGGATGTGCTACGACAGTGCTGCCTCGTAAGTTTTCAGAAAAACAGTGGAATGATCACCTATTTTTATGGTACAAATCGTTCTTACGTATTTCGAAAACACTCACCTTTAAAATTTGTACATTTTGTATGCGTTCGAAGCAATTCGGAAAACTTCTATTTGCATTTGCAATGTTAATACCTCAGAAAGATGCTTTTGGATCAATTTCTTAAGCCTTTCCAGGTGATGAAAATCAGCGTAAGGGAACAACAAGACGTCGTTCTGCGATTAATCAGGTGAGCGCAGTCAGTGAGTAGGCTTCATGCTTCTCCCCGGCAAATAATCAACTGTTTGACGTGCTGTATTTCAGCTGCCTTTGTCACGATTAAATATCGCACCTGTAATCGATATACGAGAGGCGTTTGAAAAGTCCGAGAGATGGCACCACCAGCGCGCATCGAGGTTATGTCTTCGACCATAAATATCATGGAGGTAAGAATAGAGGGAGACGCTGTGACGTCACAGCTATGAATGTGAAGCCGAGGGTAGCCATCTCAATCCGACCAAAACATTGCTGCTGTAAGCTTGTGTGTATAGGCTCGTCGCTCGCTTTTGGAAGGATTTTGCGCTATTATGGTGACTTGTGTGGTGTTCGGATGTACGAATCGTTCTGATTGTGATGCTAAATCGAAGGGAATAACATTTCATGTGTAAGTTGTCTCGTTAAGTGTGATTTTACAACTTCATTGTGAATGAACGTGTGCTACATCGGTACTTGTACTATAGTGTGTTTTTCTCCTGTATGATTTTAGATTTCCTAAAAATGAAAGTCGGAAAGCTCTGTGGGAGAATGCCGTGAGGAGGAAGAATTGGCGTGCGTCCAAATGGAGCACTATATGTTCTCACCATTCCTGAGAAGAGGACATAGACCGAACTTCCCTTTCAAAAGTAAGGCTCCGAGAAAGTGCTGTACCATCAGTTTTCCCTACACACCCAAAACATTTGCAAAAGGTATGTTAATTCAAAGAATTAAATTCTTAGTTTTCAAGTTCACGTTTCAGTATAATACGTACGTATCGTCGATATTCGAAGTGTTGAGTAACTCACTTTGGCTTCACCATGTACCAAATTAAAAGCTAACATTACATTAACTGGCTTAAAGTACAGGCCTAAACAGGACACTGTGTAGATTTGCCATTCTATGTACCGTATTTCAGTAAATATTGGTGATAATGAACAGTGTTTCCCAGTAGAGTAACGTAACTGAAATGTCCCAGTACGTATTACAAACAAGATGTATTTATGGGGCTTTGGAGGGAGGGTATAGCTGACTTAGTTTTCAGTTTCTATTATTTAGTTTGTGATACACGTTTATTACTGAATTAACAAATTTGTATCGTTTACATTGAAGGCTAGCTATTCGTAATATTACATTAAAAACTATTTTTAATCAGAAGAAACGCGGAATTTCGCCTTTACGAGATTTTATTTTAAACAAAAACTTTGAAACTACCAATCTGATGACGTTACATGCGTATATGGTGCAATTAGCGACTGTAATACACGCAGCGCTATAGCACACTGGCAATGTTTTGGTCAGAGTGTCATGGCAGCAAGCCACGCCCCCATGGCTTCAAAACGTAGTACGGCTGGGATACGTAGCGCCATCTCCCCTTAATCTTACCTCCATGATAAATATAATAGACTGGCCCTGACGTCATTTTTGTGGCTCCAACATCTCTGGGCTAAAGTCACGTGAATGTTGGCAAAACAAGGGTGTTTCGTGTTGCGCTTATGGCTGTACTCAGCGTTTTGTCGGGGAAATGGCATTACATTTTACGTGTGTTTCTATGATAGTGCAGATGAGTTTATTGAAATCTGCTGAAGTAACTTTTATATGTTTTTTACACTTGAAATAGTGTGTCACGTAAATTAAAGTGTTGAAAGTGATGCCTGTAAAGTCAGACTTATGTTACATTTTGGAAAGTATCTGTGATTTTTCGGTTACAGAAGTAAGTACAACTGTTTCTCGTTCCTACTCATAGGTTCACTGAGGATGAAAACCGAAGGCAGCTTTGGATACAGGCCCTGAAACGGAAAAACTTTAAGCCATATGCACATACGCGCCTTTTTGTATATACAAGTGAGATTATAATAAGGTAAGAGCACCTATAGTCGACACATGAAGAGAATTTTTTTCTACCTTCTAATACTATTAAATAAATGTAGGCTCCAAAATTATTTTCTGAAACTTCAAAGTCTCACCTTTCATCTAAAATATCATTTTTTTAAAACTGATAGTTTAAACTTTTGTAAAAATCGTAGGAACTGAACCTTTGAAGTGCACCTAAAATTGATACTCTAAAATGGACCTGCTCCTGAAGTCGACAATTTTGGCACCTATAGTTGACATAATTCCCATATCCCATTTTCTTTTATAACTGACTAGAGCTCAAAACGCGGCGAATCCAATATTAAAAGTTTTGACAAGAGCCCACTCTTACTGTTTAAAAAAATTTTAACGACATTTTACTTTAATTGATAGTTTATAGTAATTTCGTCCCGCTGCCCAACAGAGGCGTTCGATGTATTTGTTACATTTTATAAATGGTACTGTGAACAAATCCAGGTCAAATTTAGTTCTGACATAATTTTTCGCAAATAAAAAAGTAATTTTTGTTGGGAGCGTTTGGCAGTCAATTGAGAAATGTGGGGAAAATACGATACAAACATAGGATGGCAGACCGCTGATTTTAAATCCCGCCACGTTTTGCCAACAGTTCCGTGGTTTCTGCTGGAGCCACACCAGCCCTATAGCTCCTCCACAGCAAGGCCAGTCTACTAGTATCTATGGTCGAAGGGTTATGTTTAGTTAGTAGCATCTTTGGAAAGAACGCACACCAAGTTTCAGCCATATTGGTCTATTTCTTTGTGTTTGGCATTTGTGTAAATCAAGGAACTCGAGTGATCGTCAAAAAATGGGCGAAAAAGAATTTCGTGTGGTGATTAAACATTACTTTATGAAAGGTAAATCGCCTCAGGAGACTAAAGAGAAGCTTGATAAACATTACGGTGACTCTGCACCTTCCATTAGAACAGTTTATAAGTGCTTTCAAAATTTTCGGATTGGTCATATGGGCACAAATGATGCTGAACGTTCTGGACGCCCTGTGGAGGTTCAACTCCAGAAATCATTTACCAAATCCATGATATGGTGATGGATGACAGAAGAGTTAAGGTGCATGAGATTGCTAGCGCTGTGGGCATTTAGAATGACCGGATACATAATACGTTGCGTAAACATTTGGACATGAGAAAGCTATCCGCAAGATGGGTTCCGCGATTGTTCACGCTTGACCAAAAACGGAATCGTGTGAAGTGTTGCAAGGATGCTTTGCAGCTGTTCAGCAAGAATACACAGGACTTTAAGCATCGTTTCGTCACTGTGGATGAAACATGAATACATTACTATACTCCTGAGACCAAAGAACAATCTAAACAACGGGTTGCCAAAGGAGAATCTGCACCAAAAAAGGCGAAGACCAGTCCTTCGGCAGGAAAAGTTATGGCGACTACCTTTTGGAATGCGCAAGGGATAATCCTCATAGGTTTACAGGAAAAGGGTAAAACTATTACAGGTAAATATTCTTTATCGTTATTGGATCGTTAGAGAACCGAGCTCCAAGAAAAACGCAGGCGATTGAACCGCAAAAAAGTCCTTTTCGATCACGACAATGCACCAGCACACACCTCAGCAGTTGTGGTCGCAAAATTGTTGGAAATTGGATTCCAACTCGTTCCACCCCCCCACCCCCCCCCCCACCCCCCCATTCTCCAGACTTGGTTACCTCGGACTACTATTTGTTCCCCAATTTGAATAAATGGCTGGCGGGACAAAGATTTTATCAAATGAGGAGGTGATTGCAGCACCTAATAGCTATTTTGCAGACGTGGACAGTTCCCATTATTCGGAATGGATCAACAAATTAGAACAGCATTGGACGAAGTGTATAATTCTAAAAGGAGACTATGTCGAAAAATAAAAAAGGTTTACCCGAAACACATGAGTAGTTTTTATTTTCGCACAGACTTTTCAAACGCCCCTCGTCACTGAACTGTCTTTGTTTCGAGGAAATAAAATCAACTGAGGATTGTTGATGCAGGAGGCAACCAGCTGCAAATATTTTTAAAAGAAATGCTTTATTTTATTGGTAGTACCGTTTTGACCTTCACACCCACCGTCACAGAGGGCTGCACTTGTATGACTTCAGCATACAGTCGCCAGCACTATCTCGTCCAGTCCAACAATACATAAGAATATTTGCATTGTGCACTTTAGCCAATTTCTTTCTGTTTTATTAAACTCATCCACAAACCACATAAAGCGTATAATATTCTTATACAATTTAACGATATCCTCTTAATGAGTACATTACTGCAGTAAAACAAGATAAACATAGTAGCCAAAAGTAGATAATATTAATAAAAATAAAGCTTTGGAAAAATGCTAGCTGACTACCTGGCTTCACCGGGGTATACTCGTATGTTTATTTCAACTCTGTTAGTCCATCTTCCTTCCCCTCTTTCTGTCCTTCATCCCCCTGCCTGTGCACCTCCTCCCCCCCCCCCCCCCAAATCCCTGTCGATCTCCCCCAACTCCCACTCTCTGTCCATGTCCTCTTGCCCCTGTCTCATTCCATCTCCTCTTTCCCTCTCTCACTGTCACTTTCTTTGTCTATATCCTCCTGCCCCCTCTGTCCATCTCCTCCCCCCTCTCTGTCCACTTGCTCCTTCTTCCTTTCACTGTCTGTCTACTCCACTTTGTCAATTTCCGCCTCCCTCTCTCTATCCATTTCGTCCTCTGCGTCCAACTCATGCTCTGCCCTCTCTTGTCGACCTCCTTCACACACCACACTCTCTCTCCATCACTTCCTGCCTCTCTCTCTACCCATCTGCTACTTCCCTCTCTGTCTACCTGTCCCTTTCTCCTCTGTCCATGTCCTCCTCCCCCTATATGTCCATCTCCTCCTACTGCATCTACCTCTCCCTCACCTCTTTCTCTGTCTATCAGCCCCTCCCACATCTCTGTCAATCTCCTTCTCCTCCTTTGTCCATCAGCCTCCTCCAACCTCTCTGTCCCTTTCGCTGTCCATTTCCTCATCCCCATCTCTGTCCTCCTCTCTCAGTACATGTACCCCTCCCCCGCTCTCTCTCTCTCTCTCTGTCCAATTCCTCCTCTTTCCTTCCTCTGTCCATCGTCTCCTTTTCCCCTTAACTTTTCAATCCCCCTCCCTCTCTCTGTCCATGACGTTACTTTGAAAATAAAATAACAGCTGAGCAAAACTGAACATAATCAGACATTTCTCTCTTTACTTATTCTGATCATCACTAAACTGACACGCAATATTTCTTTAGCGCAACGCAATCTGACTTTCAATAATCCCTACAAAAGAATGGTCCTGACTAACAATAACCTATATCTTTCATGAATCTTTTACCTCACAAAAATCTTCGTTACTCGAACTACTGCAATACAGCGAGCGCCAATACTACCAGCTAAATAAAGGATTCTAACTACGGAAGGCACTAACTACTGATCGGCATAGTTAGCAAATGAAAGATTTTGATTGAAAACAAACAATGTATTTACCTTAATAATGTTCAAAAGTCATCATATATATATCACTTCATGATATCCAGTATTACAAATTTACTTTTTCTGATGGACACACGTCCAGATCGTCCGCTGTCAAAATTCTGCCGTATCTCTCCCGCCACATCCACCACAGCTGGCGGCTCACCTCCAAATGCGAAACGCTACGCGCTGTTCGCATCCAATTGCTCAACACTACAATAGTGAATATTCCACAGACTGCACACAGCACAGCCAGTGATTTTCATACAGAGCGCTACGTGGCGTTACCAACATAAAAACCTAAACAGCCTACTTACAGTAGTAAAGAAGTAACAAGCTGGGACTCAATGCCTGATGTAGCAGTATTACTGCATTAACACCAGAAATGTAGTAAGCGATAAACTTTTATCCTTTTGTCATTCTGTGGGAGGTGCCAGCAGGAAAAAACGAACAACTTACATTGGAAGGAACACATAGAAAATGTTGTGGGGAAGGCTAACTAAAGACGGCGTTAGAAACTGTAACAGATCTATTAAGGAGACTGCCTACACTACGCTTGTCCATCCTCTTTTAGAATACTGCTGAACGGTGTGGGATCCTTACCAGATAGGATTGACGCAGTACATCTAAAAAGCTGAAAGAAGGGCAGCACGTTTTGTATTATCGCGAAATATTGGAGAGAGTGTCACTGAAATGATAGAGGATTTGGGCTGGACATCATTGAAACAAAGCTGTTTTTCGTTGCGACGGAATCTTCTCACGAAATTCCAATCACCAACTTTCTCCTCCGAATGCGAAAATATTTTGTTGACATCGACCTACATCGGGAGAAACGATCACCACAATAAAATAGGGGAAATCAGATGGTTCAAATAGCTTTGAGCACTGTGTGACTTAACTGCTGAGGTCATCAGTCCCCTAGAACTTACAACTACTTAAACCTAACTAACCTAAGGACATCACACACATCCATGCCCGAGGAAGGATTCGAACCTGCGACCGTAGCGGTCGCGCGGTTCCTAACTGTAGCGCCTAGAACCGCTCGGCCACTCTGGCCGGCCGGGAAATCAGAGTTCGTACGGAAAGATATAGGTGTTAGTTCTTTCCGCGCGCTATACGAGATTGGAATAACACAGAATTGAACCGTCTGCCATGCACTTAAATGTGATTTGCAGAGTATCCATATAGACGTAGATGTAGATGTAAATTTTGCACTGATTACGCTACAGAATCAGGGCCTTTCCTACCTCATACTTGACGAAAATCTTTTGGACATCACACAGACTCGAGCGAATGGAAAATACCGCAGTTCACTAGCGCTTGCAAAAAGAGTAACGGATGCGCAGAATTACGTACTAGTATCGCTATCAGAAAGAAAAGACACTTACGGCGGGGCGGCCGATGATCTCTTCAGTGCAGAGGCGCACCAGGCTCAACCTCAAAGCAATAGGCAAAATGCCACGAGTAACAAGGATAATGGGGAAGGGGCACTACATTCGTACTGTGCTGAACATTTGAGAATTTGGGTCTGATAGGAGAAACGCTGAAGTAGAGCGTAAAACCCGACTTCGAATCCCAGTCTGGCACAAATTTTCAACTTGCCCCATTGATTTAAATGAATTCCCGCTCGCAGCCAATGTCTGTAATTCGTATGTGTCTTAAATGTTTGAAATTCGTCCGTTTAGAACGGGCGCCTTTCATACAGGGTGATTCACGAAGATATGCAAATATTTTAATATGTTATTCTACAGGTCAACTAAAGAAAAAAGATCATATAAACATAGGGCTGCAAAGCTTTAGTTGCGGAAATACAGCTAATAAAAGATTTTGCCTGAAATTTAGCAACTTCGCTAAGATGAAGCCATCGCATAACTGTACGAGGTTAAAGCACGATTTCCATTTATTTTGTTGTTATTGGTCTGGTGAATCCAATAAATGGACTGGTATTTTATTAAATCATAATATGATTTGTGAGGTGGCGCCTCTTTATGAGTTCAATTAATTAATATTTAAATAAATTTGGCCAACTAATCAGAAATTTTGTGGTTGGTACTTGTTCGAGGCAAGCGACCGTATGTTCCGTTTTCATAGTCTTCTTGGGATTTAGGAAATAAGAAGAGATTTCGCGAAGCTGATCCTACCAGCATCTTGCACTAGTAAAAGACGACAGGTATCAGCCAGTATCTCTTTTCTTCTACTTAACTTTCATTTCAGTTTTTTTTATGTGGGATGTTCAAATTGTTCCCGTCAGATCCTGAAAAATTAGAGACATCACAAAATTATGGCACCTTCCTTTTCTTTGCGACTCGTGTAATGTAAGCCGCGTAGGCACGCGTCGTTCACATTCTGATACCAGAATGTAGGCCAACTCCTGGCATGCGGGTCCCCCATGTTTCACGTTTACGTCATCGAGTGGGGGCGGCTGTAGATTCACCTTACGGCAGGGAAATGATTTCTTTGCAGCTACGAATCTGTAAGTAGGCTGTTTACGTTTTTATGTTGGTAACGCCACGTGAGCAAGATGTGAGCTAGATGTATGAGACAGGCGAAATACCCTCAGACTTCAAGAAGAATATAATAATCCCAATCCCAAAGAAAGCCGGTGTTGACAGATGTTAAAAATTACCGGACTATCAGTTTAATAAGTCACAGCTGCAAAATACTAACGCGAATTCTTTACAGACGAATGGAAAAACTGATAGAAGCCGACCTCGGGGAAGATCAGTTTGGATTCCGTAGAAATGTTGGAACATGTGAGGCAATACTGACCCTACGACTTACCTTAGAAGAAAGATTAAGGAAAGGCAAACCTATGTTTCTAGCATTTATACACTTACAGAAAGCTTTTGACAATGTTGATTGGAATACTCTCTTTCAAATTCTGAAGGTGACAGGAGTAAAATACAGAGAGCGAAAGGCTATTTACAATTTGTACAGAAATCAGATGGCAGTTATAAGAGTCGAGGGGTATGAAAGGGAAGCAGTGGTTGGGAAGGGAGTGAGACGGGGTTGTAGCCTCTCCCCGATGTTATTCAATCTGTATAGTGAGCAAGCAGTAAAGGAAACAAAAGAAAAATTCGGAGTAGGAATTAAAATCCAGGGAGAAGAAATAAAAACTTTGAGGTTCGCCGATGACATTGTAATTCTGTCAGAGGCAGCAAAGGACTTGGAAGAGCAGTTGAACGGAATGGACAGTGTCTTGAAAGAAGGGTATAAGATGAACATCAACAAAAGCGAAACGAGGATAATGGAATGTAGTCGAATTAAGTCGGGTGATGTTGAGGGAATTCCATTAGGAAATGAGACACTTTAAGTAGTAAAGGAGTTTTGCTATTTGCGGAGCAAAATAACTGATGATGGTCGAAGTAGAGAGGATATAAAATGTAGACCGGCAATGGCAAGGAAAGCGTTTCTTAAGAAGAAAAATTTGTTAACATAGAGTATAGATTTAAGTGTCAGGAAGTCGTTTCTGAAAATATTTGTATGGAGTGTAGCCATGTATGGAAGTGAAACGTGGACGATAAATAGTTTAGACAAGAAGAGAATAGAAGCTATCGAAATGTGGTGCTACAGAAGAATGCTGAAGATTAGATGAGTAGATCACATAACTAATGAGGAGTTAATGAATAGAATTGTGGAGGAGAGGAGTTTGTGGCACAACTTGACTAGAAGAAGGGATCGGTTGGTAGGACATGTTCTGAGACATCGAGGGATCACCAATTTAGTATTGGAGGGCAGCGTGGAGGGTAAAAATCGTAGAGGGAGACCAAGAGATGAATACACTTAGCAGATTGAGAAGGATGTAGGCTGCAGTAGGTACTGGGAGATGAAGGAGCTTGCACAGGATAGAGTAGCATGGAGAGCTGCATCAAACCAGTCTCAGGACTGAAGACCACACCAACAACAATATTGCAAGAAGGGTGTGTGTCTGTTGTCTCTTGCACTATATATATATATATATATATATATATATATATATATATATATATATATATATATATATATATAACCACACTATTTGCGTTATTTGAAGCACTGAAATGTGTTTTACACATTTCTGCATACATGGAGTTGTTGTATTATTTTGTATGCTGCCGTAGCGAACCCCATGCTTTTGTCAGTATAAAGTTCAAAACAACA
Source organism: Schistocerca cancellata (assembly GCF_023864275.1). NCBI lineage: Eukaryota > Metazoa > Arthropoda > Insecta > Orthoptera > Acrididae > Schistocerca > Schistocerca cancellata. The sequence continues at coordinate 177,576,791 of NC_064631.1, forward strand.
ATATTTTGTAACTTTTGCCGCTCGGTCTGCGGCGCCTTGTCACGGAGGTTTGAGTCCTCCCTCGGGCATGGGTGTGTGCGCTGTCCATAGCATAAGTTAGTTGAAGTTAAATTAAGTAGTGGGTAGGCTTAGAGACCGATGACCTCAGTAGTGTGGTCCTATAAGACCTGACCACAAATTTCCAATCTTTGTAGCTCTTAAATCGAAGATTTATGGACATTGGCGACTGATGATGCTGAGACAAGCGAATGTTGTTGAGTCGTTAGTGTGACATGAGTAGTCGGAAATTGTTTTAAAGTAAAAGAGCTGTGAAGAGTCTTTATGTTTTAGTCCCAGTGCGTGATGGATTTATTCATTTCCTATCTTTGTAAGAAATAATTATGAAAGATGAATCCTTCTATTCGGGGTATTCACAAATCTAACATTATTCTAGATTTTTTTATTTCTCCGTTACAAGAAGAAATAATATGGTATATTCCGCAATTATACTTGGAGCGTACCCTCTCGATATTTCAACAGTGATGCATAACGCATCTCCTGTATCATCTGCCTCTGGATTTAGGTACACCTTCGCCCACACACCGGTCGGCATTAGGAAACATTATATAGCAGGCGCTGAACTTAGCGCTCCTCTGACGAGAGAAGATGAAGGCATGTTTTCCATTGGGCAGCCGCCGACAGAGCTGAGTCAAACGTTCAGTCTCTCAATCTCGCACCTCAGTACGTCGCACTGTGCACTAGTCCTCCACAGTGATAGCCGTCGCCTCACACCTTAGCTAGCTGCCAGGGAACGTTAGTCATTGTATATCATATTGATATAGACACGGACAAGATTCAAGAATCAGCACATATTATTTGATAGCTGTGAACCGCAGAACTTCAGATTGGACATACTTTAAGTACTCAACTAGTTGCTGTAATAAAGTGTATTTTAACCAAATCTGCATTTTGTATTGTAGTGAGAGGAAACCGGCCACCTACTTATCATACCACCCTCTCCTCATCCAGCCAGGAAACACGAAACACTACATGAGGGCACAGCCACAAGAAGACCATTTGTTTCGATGTTGGATATAGTTGGAAACAAGCCACGTCCACGTCTAACACCGTGAATTGTTGTTCATTGTTAAGACAAGTTATCTCCGTCTTCGATTATAATTCTAGTCTATTTCTAAAGATCTTCTATAGCGTTAATAATATGCGTAGGGAAGTGTCTTCTTTCCATAAACTGCCACAGTAGGTGTCTAGTGACTGTCAAAAGCTTTTCAGTAATCTATGAACCCTGTATGGACCTAGGGCTTAAATTCTTTCCTTTCGTCTACCAGTTGCTATGAACTAAAAATACCATCAGTGCAGGTTCGTCCTTTTCGAGAATCTATTTGTTCTTCGCGTAAAATTATATCAGAGATAGAGCACAGTCTGTTACGAGGGTAAGTTAATTATTATCCGCAAAGTAGTTATAAAATTATATTGTAATCCAATACGAAACTTACAAGAACATCATTTTCGACATAGTCTCCTTGCGTTTCAACGTACTTGGTCCATCGTCGTACAAGCTTCCTGATGCCCTCACAAAAGAAGGTTCTCAGTTGAGCTGCAAGTCAGGAATGCACCTCTTCTTACACTGCTTCGTCCGAGTCAAATCGACGGCCCCTTAATGCTTGTTTGAGTTGACCAAACAAGTGATAGTCAGAAGGGGCAAGATCTGGACTATATGGAGGATGATCCACTACTTCAAATTTGAGTTTCTGGAGCGTTTCAGCAGTGTGGGCAGCAGTATGCAGACTGGCATTGTCGTGCAACAACACAACACCTTTTGACACCAATCCTCGACGTTTGCTTCGAATTGCAGACTTTAGCCTGGCAGTAAGCATCTCACTGTAACGTATACTGTTCACTGTTCTGCCCCTGTCCCCATAATGTTCCAGTGCTGGACCTTTTGGGTCCCAAGAAACCGTAAGCATCAGTTTTCCTGCGGACGGTGGGGTATTGAACTTTTTCTTGCACGGCGAATTTGGATGTTTCCATTCGATACTCTGCCGTTTACTCTCCGGCTTGTAATGATGGAGCCATGTTTCGTCACCAGTATGAATCTGTCTAAGAAGTTGTACCCTTCGTTACCACAGCGATCCAAATATTGTTTGCAGATGTCCAAGCAATTGTGCAATTGTGTGAGTTGTTTTCGGACCCATCTTGCACAAACTTTATGAAACCCAAGGCAGTTGTGGATGATTTCGTAGGCAGAAATGTGAGTAATTTGCAGAGGATGTGCCACTTCGTCAGTAGTTAATCGTCTCTCTAAGAGAATTATTTCACGTGAACGCTCAATGGTTTCTTCATTTGTGGCGGTAAACAGTCGTCCGGCTCCTTCATCGCGAGTAAGACTTGTGCGACTATTTCGGAATTTTTCAATCCATTCGTAGACACTCCGTTGTGGCAAAACACTGTTACCGTACTGTACCGAAAGTCTTCGATGAATTTCGGCCCCCAATACGCCTTCAGACCACAAGAAACAGATCACTGAATGTTGCTCTTCTTTGGTGCAAATAGACGGGCAGCAGCCATGATTGACAGCACGGCAGCGATAACGAAACCAACTTAGCAGCTTGAAACTTGCAAAGACATAACAACAAACTGACAGAGCATGCGTCATCAACGTAAAAAGACAGTACTACCAAAATAAACAAAAATATAACTACATTGCGGATAATAATTGACTTACCCTCGTATTTGTGCACAATTTTGAAATATTCTAGCATGTTGCTTTAGAACGCAATGGCCGGCCTCGGTGACCGAGCGGTTCTAGGCGCTTCAGTCCGGAACCGCGCTGCTGCCACGTTTTACTTTCTTGACAGAACAAGTGGTGGAGAAGGAAATTCTACAGCTTTTTCCTGCGTGAACGAAAAGAGAGGGAGATTCTCAGTTGTCGCGGTGGCAAACCTTGCGATGTCCTCCACTCCTACGGTACTTTCGAGAAGTGTGTGAGGCAGTCGGTAGTCGATTTTGGGACGACCACACGGCGGCGGTTCGTGTCATTGTCGTTGGAAAGACTTTTTTTGCGTCCTGCTTCAGCTTGGCGCTCCTTTTGCTGCTTTGGAGTAAGTGTCGCGTTTAGGATCAGTGTTGTCTAAGGGCTATATAGCTCACAATTTACGAGTTTGCGCAGCGCGGAGTGGCCGCGCGGCTAGAGGCGCCATGTGACGGATTGCGCGGCCCCTCCCGCCGGAAAGTGATTTGCATCTCAACTTACGGTTTCTCAGAGAGCTTTCGGGTACTTTCACAGATACAGTGTTTATAAATCTACACATCGTCACGTTGGTGATTCAGAAAAATCTTAATATCGTAAGCATATAGCTGTTTACCTTTTTTATGAACATAACTGTAAATCAGTCCAATGTCAACTTGAGCAATATTGCTTGAGAGAAAATAAATTAGTACTTTTAAGGTAACGTTTGCTCTCTCCGTCATTTCCTTCTACAAAGTTCTGCTGAGGTGACCCTATCCATGAAAAATAAACATCAGATGATTTTACCTCATGGCAGTCTGGCCGTGATGGTGTTTCCTTTACGAGAAATATATTCTTTTCTTTTAATCTGGAAAATTAGCTGGATCCTTTTTTAATTTTTTGAATTGAACTAATTTTTTGTGGATAATGAAATGTTCAAATGTGTGTGAAATCTTATGGGACTTATCTTCTAAGGTCATCAGTCCCTAAGCTTACACACTACTTAACCTAGATTATCCTAAGGACGAACACACATACCCATGCCTGAGGGAGGACTCGAACCTCCGCCGGGACCAGCCGCACAGTCCATGATTGCAGCGCCTCAGACAGCTCGGCTAATCCCGCGCGGCAGAATTTTAACATTTGTTGGATTGTATTTGAGCATATAATCACTTGTTTGGTCATTAGTGTGTTGAGTTCACGAGAGTAGCACGCAGCTTGCACAAACGACTACTGAACCCTGGTCGACTCGCAGACAGTACAACAAGAACGATAAGAGACCTAAACATGCGATTTATGACTGTACTGTTAAATTTCTTATTATTAATAGAAATAATGTATGAATTATATATGTCATTTTACTTGTAAAAAATCCCTTTTTAAATACTGAGCCTTAATCATAAACAAATTTGTAAGTGACGTGGCTTTGGCGTAATCATATCAGGGTTTCGTACGCTGAAAGTCACAAAAATATGTTATGTTCATTAATAAAGTAAACTCATAGTTGACATGTGCTATTTTCTGGACCCTTGCATGTTATCTTACCCGACAGATTCTATTGCAGAGTTTTGTTGCAGAAGTAGCCCAATATTACGTGGCTGTGAACGGACTGCATGGGTACAAGGCGTAGAGGGCTCGCCTTTTGAGTTTCGCCAGTGGCCACCAGATGTCGCTAATGAGATGCGGCATCTTCACTGTTGTTTTTGTCATTTGGTTCAAAAATGGCTCTGAGCACTATGGGACTCAACTTCTGAGGTCATTAGTCTCCTAGAACTTAGAACTAGTTAAACCTAACTAACCTAAGGACATCACACACATCCATGCCCGAGGCAGGATTCGAACCTGCGACCGTAGCGGTCTCGCGGTTCCAGACTGCAGCGCCTAGAACCGCACGGCCACTTCGGCCGGCTGTCATTTGGTACCGTTAAAGCAATGGCAGCTTTGATACTGGCTGAGAAGTCTGTTTACAGTGAGCGAAGAGTGTGTAGAGTTACGCTGATTTCCTGAGTGGTTGTGACAGGTGGTCTGCCCCACAATGTGGGCTGCTTTATCACACCTCAGCTCCTACCCTTCCCTCGCGCATTGTCCCGCAGCTTGTGCATGTTGAAGTATAATTAACTCCATGTTACAAGGTAGCCAACTTGTCACTAAGTGATAAGTTTAAACAAATTATTTATTGAATAAGAGGATCGCCAGTAGGCTTCGTCACCTAGAAAAGAATGAAAGCAAAAAAAAAAAAAAAATGAAATCACCGTCACGTCAAAGTCCGAACAGTGCAGCGGCACATCTACTAACGTGTGGCACAATAAAACATTTGTTATCTGTGAACAGAGAAGCTACTGTATTAGTTTAGGAGCACAAAACACAAAAGAAAGTTTCCTGCTACATTTATCCTAATATGAGTTCCTACATCTGTCACACACTGCTTCTAAGTTTAAATATCTGTTCTTGGAAAACCATCTCATAAATAATTAACATGCTGACGAATATAATATGGGTCTCTCTCATATGGCCGGCCGCAGTACCCGAGCGGTTCTAGGCGTTCAGTCTGGAACCGAGCGACCGCTACGATCGCAGGTTCGAATACTGCCTCGGGCATGGATGTGTGCGATCTCCTTAGGTTAGTTAGGTTTAAGTAGGTCTAAGTTCTAGGGGACCTTCTGGGAGGTGCCTCGAGTTATGAGCTCCCACTTCGCCTGCTTATAGTGTGGGTAGGCACCTATCACACCCTAAAACTGTAGGTGCCAATGCGGCCTCGTTTTTGAAATATTGCCTGTTAAGGTTTGGGCAGCTCTTTATATACAGAAAAGTTTCACTATTTATTTGACAGGAAATTAACTGTAATGTAATTTCTTGAAATATTTTATTATTGTTCCATTTTTTTTTCGTTGTATTTTTAATTTTGGTCCGTTGAGGTAGGGAATATTAAAATAATACCAACGAATGAGCGATTAAAAAAACTATTTCATTTAAGGGAAAGTTAATCGAAATTTCCTGTATTTTGACGAGTACATTCCGACGGACGATACTTGTTATAAAAAAAATCAAAACATTTGTTCTTTCGACAACACGAACACTGTACGAATGCACATTCATTTTCGTCGCAATCGCATCTGTATTTTCTCAAGCCCGCAGGAAACGCCACTGCATTGACGTTATGGAGTACCGTGAAATTAAAAAAAATGCAAAAGATCGAAACAAAATTTAACATTCAATGTGTAATTTTGATTTATAGAGGCTTGTGATTCTTCTTAATGAATTCCTTGCGGAATTTTCATGATTAATTATAAATTTAAACAGGCATGTAAAAAAAAAAGGAAACAAAAGTGGCATAGACGCGTCTCGAACCAGGGTTGCCTGGACGGGAGTCTCGCTCGCTTGCCACTTTTTTATCTCATTTTTTTCGCTTTCGTTCGTTGTATCTACTCGGGGCGGACGTCGTAAGACATCCGTTTAAGTTCGTTGTTGATTGATTAACTCAGTTTTTTTATTACAGAGGGCAGTTAACCCTCTGACCGAACACGCTGAGCTACCGTGTCGGCTATAAGTTTAAAACTCGCGACGATTACGACTAGACCACGGGCTCACCCGACACTCGGCTAATCGCTCATTTGCCACAACAGTGAAACTTTGCTGTGTATAAAGAGCTGCCCAAACTTTAACAGGCAATATTTTAAAAACGAGGCCGCATTGGCACCTACAGTTTTAGGGTGTGATAGGTGCCTACCCACACTATAAGCAGGCAAAGTGGGAGCTCATAACTCGATGCACCTCTCAGAAAGTCCCCCGTTAGTTCAAGGGGACTGATGACCTCAGATGTTAAGTCCCATAGTGCTCAGAGCCATTTGAACCATCTCTTATGGGTCGCCAGGAGTATTGTCTCTGGCGTGTAGGCAGATATTCGCAGTTTCATTTTTGCAACGTGTAGCTGGTGTCAGCCCAAACAAATCCTGTTCACAGTTTTCATAAGATGCCCAGAATCTATGGAAAGCGTCTGTTTGTATCCCGTTTCAAAAAACATGACTTTAAAATCGGAATTTTACGTTCCCATTGGGTAGAGTGCCACCAGATTAGTCTTGTGCTATATTCGTTTCACCGATGTTTGTTAACAGGGACAGAAAAACAGGAAGAATAGCCAGTGCTCCAGCAGCGACCGAGCAGCGCTACTTCATGGGCGCAGCAGTCAGCGCCGGCCACAGGGGTGGTGTTACGGCCGGAGTACTGGCTATTCTTCTTGTTTTTCTGTCCCTGTTAACAAACATCGGTAAAACGAATATAGCACAAGACTAATCTGTGGCACGCTACCCAATGGTAACGTAAAATTCCGATTTTAAAGTCATGTTGTTTGAAACGGGATACAAACAGACGCTTTCCATCGACTCTGGGCGTCGCATGAAAGACGTAATGAGCAGCTGACATGTCACAAAAAACAAAATTCCAAATACCTGCCAAAAGACCAGAAAGAGTGCGCCTGGCGGCTCTCAGGAGAGACACCTTGTATACAGTTAAGGCTAGGTCCTCATCCAAGAATCCTACCACACTCCCATGGACCGTATTACTCAGCCAATATTATGCAGTCCCTGGGGCATATCCGCTATTAATCAAGGTGCAGCCATGAGGGAGGCTCTCAGCCATGAGTTTTAGTCGTTTGGGTCCGTATGGCACTCGAACTGAGCCAATAGGCGATTGCTAATAGCAATTTGTGACCTACGAGCAAATACAAGATGTTAACTCAGAAAATAGCCGATTACTAATTATGACGCATATCTTACTGTTCAGTGCGTAGTAATATATATATATATATATATATATATAGGGTGAGTCACTTAACGTTACCGCTGGATATATTTCGTAAACCACATAAAATACTGACGAATCGATTCCACAGACCGAACGTGAGGAGAGGGGCTAATGTAATTGGATAATACAAACCGTAAGAAATGCACGGAAGTATGCTTTTTAACACAAACCTACGTTTTTTTAAATGGAACCTCGTTAGTTTTGTTAGCACATCTGAACATATAAACAAATACGTAATCAGCGCCGTTTGTTGCATTGTAAAATGTTAATTACATCCGGAGATATTGTAACCTAAAGTGGACGCTTGAGTACCAATCCACCGCTGTTCGATCGTGTGTATCGGAGAGCACCGAATTACGTAGGGATCCAAAGGGAACGGTGATGGACCTTAGGTACAGTAGAGACTGGAACAGCACATTACGTCCACCTTTTTATTGGTCTTTTTCACTGACGCACATGTACATTACCATGAGGGGTGAGGTACACGTACACACGTGGTTTCCGTTTTCAATTTCGGAGTGGAATAGAGTGTGTCCCGACATGTTAGGCCAATAGATGTTCAATGTGGTGGCCATCATTTGCTACACACAATTGCAATCTGTGGCGTAATGAATGTCTTACACGCCGCAGTACATCTGGTGTAATGTCGCCGCAGGCTGCCACAATACGTTGTTTTATATCCTCTGGGGTTGTAGGCACATCACGGTACACATTCTCCTTTAACGTACCCCACAGAAAGAAGTCCAGAGGTGTAAGATCAGGAGAACGGGCTGGCCAATTTATGCGTCCTCCACGTCCTATGAAACGCCCGTCGAACGTGTACCTCACCCCTCATGGTAATACACATGTGCGTCAGTGAAAAAGACCAATAAAAAGGTGTTAGCATGTGAACGTAATGTGCTGTTCCAGTCTCTTCTGTACCTAAGGTCCATCACCGTTCCCTTTGGATCCCTACGTAATTCGGTGCTCTCCGATACACACGATCTAACAGCGGAGGAGTGGTACTCAAGCGTCAACTTTAGATTGCAATATCTCCGGATGTAATTAACATTTTACAATGCAACAAACGGCACTGATTACGTATTTGTTTATATGTTCAGCTGTGCTAACTAAACTAACGGTGTTCCATTTACAGAAACGTAGGTTTGTGTTAAAAAACATACTTCCGTGCATTTTTGTATGGTTTGTATTAACCAATTACACTAGCCCCTCTCCTCGCGTTCGGTCTGTGGAATCGATTCGTCAGTATTTGATGTGGTTTACGAAATATATCCAGCGGTAATGTTAGGTGACTCACCCTATATATATATATATATATATATATATATATAACCATACCTGAAGTATTCATGTGCTGTAAACAATCGTTCTTGCCGCCATACGCGATGCTAAACTCCCGTTTGCAAATTGAGCAGTTTGCTTTATAAGCATTTGACCGTGCTGGTCCAGTCCAGGAATATAAAACTCCCCATTTCGTAAGATATGTAAACATATACTTTGTTTTCTTTTTTGCTGGCGTTTTAGCTTCGTCTTCGCTGCCCATCATAAAATCTTGAACAAGTTAACGACGATTCACAGGAAGCACTGGCACAGAAACAGTCACATCTGACCGCTAAGCGTCGGTCGATCATTCCAAGCCGGCCGAAGTGGCCGTGCGGTTCTAGGCGCTACAGTCTGGAACCGCGCTACCGCTACGGTCGCAGGTTCGAATCCTGGGTGTGTGTGATGTCCTTAGGTTAGTTAGGTTTAAGTAGTTCTAAGTTCTAGGGGACTGATCACCTCAGAAGTTAAGTCCCATAGTGCTCAGAGCCATTTGAACCATTTTTGATCATTCCAAAGATATTCGATAGACATAATGTCGATTAAATGATTGAAAAATATCGAAAATGATTGAAAAATATTTTTACGTACCGGTAGGTGATAAGAAAAATAAAGTTAAAAACGGGAGATAAACGGCCACTGAGCTTGAAAATACGGGAGCCGGGAGATTATGAAAAAAAATGTCTCTAAATACGGGAGATCCCGGGAAATAAGGGACAGTTGGTCACCCTAATTGTTATATTCCTCATCACAATCCTTTGCTTTGTTGCAAAGCAGTAACGTAAGTAACATATTGCTGTGTTACATTTCACCCAAGACGCAGAGGATCTACATCTTGCTTCATTAGAAGCCTTTCTGTCTCTCTCTCTCTCTCTCTCTCTCTCTCCCTCTCTCTCTCTCCCTCTCTTTCTCTTTCTCTCCCTCTTTTTTTATTTTATTTTTTAAGACATTCACTCGCTGTGCTAATTACTTGTAATTCTAAGACTCGCAACACCATGGTTGAATATACTCCTCGCCTCGAGGGGTGCTCGGAGGGGGAAGTTGCCGTCCCCATCCAGTAAAAGATTTTTTATTGAAAAACACCTCAGGAATGCGCTGCCCTGTTGTTGACCGGAAATTATTCCTGCTAGACTGGCGCCATAGATGGCTATGCATGCCTCACGCGTAGCTCGCCCACGCGTTAACTTACAACATGGCGTGAAAAAAGTTGAAAATTTCACATGGAGGTTTTGATTCAGTGATTTTTTTTTACGATTTTAGTAAATGCTTAAGACAACAACAATAATGCCTCTAATCTATTCGTTCAACATTTAGTAAACGGTCACTTTGACAAAATACGGTTTTCAATTATTTTCTGAATTTTTATCATTATGGTGCTTCGGTCAGATTTGATTTCGTGAAGGTTGCCCACTGTCGGCTGTGTTACAAAAAGAAACACCAACGCTGTGTGCAACATGACAGGAAAATCGGCATGTCCCTTGCCGTGCGCTAGAGACATGTTTACGTATAATAAAGACTGCAGTACACTCGATGCTTTCTGTGTGACTCATCTTTTCCCGATAGATTCCCCATAATATGATCAAAGCTAAAAAGACATGTTCCTGTCACTTAGTGTAAGGAAAGGCTAAGAAAATCTCACCGAGGAAGTGCAAAATCTGTACACAGCATCGAAAAAGAAACGTAACTCGGATGTAATCGTACGAGAAGCCAGAAACTAAGCAGCAGGAAACTGTTTGTATGTTCCAAGTTTAACCGAAACCAACAAAGCAAAGTTGATTCGTTCCCGAAGCTCTTTTGAGGATTATCACCCAGCGAGCCGTATTTGTCTCCTTGCGTCACGCAAAACAATATGGCTTCAGGGATTTCCATCATTTCAATATGTTCCGTTTTTCTAACATAATATTTTTGGCGTACCAAGACCAGAGCGAAAAAAAGCTTGGTTCCAGAACTGGTTCGAAAGCATGCGACAGCTCATGAATTTAAAAGGCGAATATACAGGGTGCGTCAAAAAAATGTATACACACTTCGAAGCGTCATAGAAAATTTATTTCCCGTTCTACAATGTTAAATTTCTGGAAATGGAAAGCTTAACATCCAATTGGAAAAATAAATGTACTTTGCAAATGTGATTTATGTTCAAACTGGTTGCCTTCAGCATCAATACATTTCTGAGTACGAGTCACCACTGATTCCGTACATCGCACCAAAGTGTCCAATGAGATTTCTGCGCACACCGCCTGAATCTCATTCCAAAGTGTGTCCAGGTTACGTGGTTTACGTTTGTACACCTCATCTTTTACTGTGCCCCATAAGAAGAAATCCAGCGGCGTGAGGTTGGAGAGCGTACAGGAAACTCGATTGGTCCCCTGTATCCTATCCACTGGCCTGGCACATTGTGATCCAGGTATGATCGTACGTCCGTATGATAGTGCGGCGGGGCACCATCTTGTTGAAAATAAAACTCATCATTACCGTATAATGCACGAATGGCAGGGAATATGGAGTCAGCAAGCATTGTTAGGTACGTTTCTCCAGTAACAGTACCTTCAAAGCGGAAAGGTCCAATGAGTCCCTTTGCAGACAAACCACACGACACATTTACACCAGGCAAATTCACAGCCTTTTCAACTGTAATGTGAGGATTATCTTCAGCTCAGTACACACAATTGTGCCTATTGACAGTTCCATTGAGTTTGAATTCGGCTTCATCCGACCACATTATGCTACCCATAAGTTCCGGTTCACGTCTCACCATCTCCTGAACCCATTCACAAAATTCTAACCTTCGATCTGGATCGTCGTCACTTAGCTGTTGCACCAGCCTTGGGATGTACACACGAAACTTGCCTTTCTTCAGAATGCGTAGCACACTACTAGCACTTGCCGATCAGTGTGGCCGAGCGGTTCTAGGCGCTACAGTCTGGAACTGCGCGACCGCTACGGTCGCAGGTTGGAATCCTGCCTCGGGCATGGATGTGTGTGGTTTCCTTAAGTTAGTTAGGTTTAAGTAGTTCTAAGTTCTAGGGGACTGATGACCTCATATGTTAAGTCCCGTAGTGCTCAGTGTCATTTGAACTACTAGCATTTACATTACTCTCACGTGCCGCTTGCCTTGAAGATTTTTGAGGCGAACGCTGAAACAGTTCCGAGACCGCAGTTGTGGAATCAACACTTGTAGATGTACGAGGTCGCCCTGATCGACCTTTATGCACATCACACACTGTTCCATGAATTTCGAATTTGTCTCGTAGAAGTGTAATTGTTAACCTTGAAGGTGGTTCTGTACCATACTCACTTCTCCATTGTCTTCGAACCGCAGCTACATTCTCAAACTTCCAGTACCACTTATAATTTTCTGCTTCCGCGCTGCAAAGCTCAAATGCACGTCCGCCATGTGGCAGTTACTACCTTGCCACTGCTGCCACCTGTTGAAGAAACATAAAATTACTTTCTCACAGATATTTAACCTTGTAGAACGGGAAATAAATTGTGTATAACAGTTCAAAGTGTGTATACATTTTTTTGACGCACCCTGTATTGAAGAACAATAAAACATATCCTACAAAAAAAATTTTACTTGAGTTGCTCTGTAAAAAAATCATTGGTGACCTCATGTTCAGAAAAGAAAACACATTAGGCAAAAGTGTCAGAAAGATGGGAAAGGAAGATTCAGGCACAGATCTGAGTGAGGACAGCCATTACGGTCCACTCTTAAAACTTCACCTCCCCTCCCACGAACTAGGCTTCCAGCCTTGAGCAGCCAACGGCCAGGGAGGGACCCCGGATGTCCCGGGACCATAAAACACGCCGTCCTCTCCGCCTAGCGGACAGACACGTCATTGGTTGTCAGCTGCCAGCCATTGCCGGTGGTAAGCAACACGTCCAGCGTGTGCCGAATGGACTTCCAAAACCTTCACGTTTCTGAGAGACTCCTCGACGAAGGAAAGCGTCCATACAACTGTCTTTTCTTGCATTCGGCACTGCAGATCTCTTGCAGTAGGGGGGAGCGGGAACAAGTAACAGCAGATGAAAGTAACATTCCACTCCCTCTCCCCCCCACCTTCGCAAGTAGCTCCGAAATCACGTGATTCAGACAATCTATGTCCTTGACGATTTCCTCCTGTCTACCCCTCGCTGGCCTGTTCTGTTGAGTATAACGCAGTAAAAGATGTTTTCAGTGCCTCGAGACAGTTTTATCTACTTTCGTAGACACGGTGACAGAATGCTGTAAAGTAATTCTACGATAACGATTTAGCGAAGTAAAACTCTCAGTTTTATGCAAGCAATGTAAATGTTTCTAGTACATGAATATACTGTGCCAAAAATACGAATTAAACAAAACAGCGTACCCGAGAACGAAAGTAACATTGCTGCTGGGGACGAAAGTAACAGTATCGCTTTTGTCCCCAGCACTGAAAAAATGGTGTGAGACTCAGATCTCCTGTTATTTCCCATTAGCGATTAGAAAAAATAAGATGTAATACTGTTAGGAGTAACAATGTCTTACTCAAGAAATCCTTCATTTACTTATTTGATTATAGAAAATTATTCCACGAACACGAGTTGGGACGACTACAAGAGGACGAATTGATACCTCTCTGTATCAAACTGCTGCTGATGATATTGCAATTTACAACATAAATGTTAGAGCAGCTGTAATGAAGCGCAAAATATGCCATGTGACGTTGTATGAAAAATTAAAAAGAAACAGAAGTACACTTTGTGATCTAAAGTATCCGGATACCCCCCAAAACATTCGTTTTTCATATTAAGTGCATTGTGCTGCCACCCACTGCCAGGTACTCCATATCAGCGACCTCAGTAGTCATTAGACATCGTGAGAGAGCAGAAAGGGGCGCTCCGCGAATCACGGACTTCCAACGTGGTCAGTTGATTGGGTGTCACTTGTGTCATATGTCTGTATGCGAAATTTCCTTAGTCCTAAACATCCCTAGGTCCTCTGTTCCCGATGTGACAGTGAAATGGACACGTGAAGGGAACGTACACCACAAAAGCGCACAGGCCCACCTCGTCTACTGACTGACAGAGACCGCCGACAGTTGAAGAGGGTCGTAATGTGTAATAGGCAGACATAATAGGCAGACATCTATCCAGATCATCACACGGGAATTCCAAACTGTATACTTACATGGATATGGTGTCTGTCCGAAAGAACAGACACCAAATCCATATAAGTATATAGTTCTGGCAACACCGGCCATGACCTCCTTCTTCTGTGCGGATGCACACATATTCCCCGAACTCTTACGGGACTTGGTAAGAATGTCTTCCACGAGTAATGAGTGTGTTGGGGTGGGACACTACGAATGTAGTGTGTGGACATACAAGGTGAGGATGTGGGTCTCGCGGGAGGCGCGAGATAGTCCCTGAAGTCACACCATTCTCTGTGTACTCGGTGACTCAGATGGATAGAGCGTCTGCCATGTAAGCAGGAGATACCGGGTTCCAGTCCCGGTCGGGGCACACATTCTCACCTGTCCCCGTTGATATATAGCATACGCCCGTCAGCAGCTGAAGGTATTCATATAATTACAATTCCAAACTGCATCAGAATCTACTGCAAGACTATGACAGTTAGGCGGGAGATGAGAAAGCTTGGGTTTCTTGGTCGAGAAGCTGCTAATACGCCACACATCACGCAGGTGAATGCCAAACGACGCCTTGGTTGGTGTAAGGAGCGTAAACATTGGACAACCGAACAGTGGAAAAACGTTGCATGGAGTGACCAATCGTGGTACACAATGTGGCGATCCGATGGCACGGTGTGGGTATGGCGAATGCCCTGTGAACGTAATCTGCCAGTGTGTGTAGTGCCAACAGTAACTTTCGGAGGCGGTGGTGTTATGGTGTGGTCGTGTTTTTCATGGAAGGGGGTTGCACCCCTTCGTGTTTTGCTTGGCACTATCACAGCACAGGCCTACATTGATGTTTTAAGCACCTTCTTGCTTCCCACTGTTAAAAAGCAATCGGGGGATGGCGACTGCATCTTTCAACACCATCGAGCACCTGTTCATAATGCACGGCCAGTGGAGCAGTGGTTGCCCGCATCTCGTGGTCGTGCGGTAGCGTTCTCGCTTCCCACGCCCGGGTTCCCGGGTTCGATTCCCGGCAGAGTCAGGGATTTTCTCTGCCTCGTGATGGCTGGGTGTTGTGTGCCGTCCTTAGGTTAGTTAGGTTTCAGTAGTTCTTAAGTTCTAGGGGACTGATGACCATAGCTGTTAAGTCCCATAGTGCTCAGAGCCATTTGAACCATTTGGAGCAGTGGTTGCACGACAATAACATTCCTATGATGGACTGGCCTGCACAGAGACTGACCTGACTCCATAGGACACCTTTGGGATGTTGTGGAACTCCGACTTCGTGCCAGGCCTCACCGACCGACATCGATACCTCTCCTCAGTGCAGCACTACGTGAAGAATGGGCTGCCATTCCCCAAAAAACCTTCCAGCACCTGGCTGAACGTATGCCTGCGAGAGTGGAAGCTCCAGCATTACCAATGTAGGGTGCCACGAACTTGTAAGTCATTTTCAGCCAGGTGTCCGGATACTTTTGATTACATAGTGTATATGACTGATAGCAGCATACCGGTCCCTCGCGTCGGATATAGAAGCAGAAAACGTGCGTTCTCTGACGAACAAGAAAGAAATAACAGCTTAGTATGTTATTAATGAGTCGGCCATATTTAGCGGACTTGGACTAAGCATATCCGTAAATTAGTTCAGCAACTGGCACTGATAAACAGTATACCACGATGGTAAAGAGTATATCAATTCCATTGACTTGGGTTAATAAACTAGTGGTCCACACCGGTTTTCAGCATTGGTTCAAATGTCTCTGACCACTATGAGACTTAACTTCTGAGGTCATCAGTCCCTTAGAACTTAGAACTACTTAAACCTAACTAACCTAAGGACATCACACACATCCATGCCCGAGGCAGGATTCGAACCTGCGACCGTAGCGGTCGCGCGGTTCCAAACTGTAGCGCCTAGAACCGCTCAGCCACTCTGGCCGGCTTTCCAGCATTCATGAGAGGGATTCCCAGTTGTCAATACGCTCACGTCAGCCCACAAGTATCGCTCGAGCAACGAGTTTTAATCCAACAAATGTGAATGTGGCTTTCTTTTTATTTTTTTATTTTACACAGCCTGGTTAAGGTTAGAGAGAGTTACAAGGGGACATCTGTACATCTGGAATATGGACGAGACGCATATCACCACTGTTCATAAGCTAAACACCGCTGCCGATAAACTGGCAATAAAGCAGGTAGAAGCTATTACTTTGGCAGCCTTGTCACAGTCGCTATTGTTATCAGTGCTCAGGGAAGCAGTACTACCCATCTCTTTGTATTCCCTCGGTTGAGGTATCGTGGCTGTTTTGTTCGAGATGGTCCTGTTGGTTTCACTGGAACATGAAGTGCAAACGGTTGGATGGAAGAAGTAGCATTTTTGGGTTCCTGCACCATTTTAAAAAAATTGCTAAAACAATTCCTGAGCACGTATGTTGGCTGCTTTTTGACAGTTACGGATCTCATATGTCCTTACAGGCCAGAATATTTGCAAAAGCAAGGGGATTATTATGCTGTCCTTTACACCACAGTATACGAACAGGATGCAGCCTTCTGGCCGCTCAGTTTATTGTCCATTTAGAAAGATTGTCAGCGCTTTTGGCGACAACTGGATCACAAATCATCCAGGAAAGTCTACTTCAGTTTATGATTTCCACTTGCTGTAACTCAAAAACACTACATCAGGTCTTCATTTGACAGGTGTGGTACCGCTCAACAGAAATGTGTTCAGTGAAACAGATTTTGCCCCATCTGCTGTCACTGTCTCTCAGCACCAAAAGCCTCCGACCACGAAAAGCGGGCTGCGTCCTTAGCAGAGCGGTTAGCAATTTTCAGCGGGACGTTTGAAGCTATAAGGATTCTAACGCTGCTCCAGTAGGAATATGAGATGAATCACTTTCAGGTGTCGCAGTCTCGTTTACAATCATCTCCTTCAGCCCGCCTAGCCTTTTCACTTAAAGCTCTTCGCTAGTTCCCAAAAATAAGTCCGAGTCAAGACAAAGTAAGGAAGAGGAGAAAATCTGCAATTTCGACCGACGCTACAGAGAAATTGGCTGTAGAAGGAGAGCTAAAAGTCCGTTTCCAGGCGAAGAAAGCGAAGAAGCTAAATTTAAAAAGCAGCAGGCCATGTTTCAGTTAAATTAAAATTGCAGATGTGTGCAGAAATGAAGTCTTATGTTTTTCTGCAGTTTATTGATGTTTGTTCAAAGCTTTGTAATGATAGCGTTGTGTCTAGACAAGACAGCCTAGACACAATGAGGAAGCCGAAAGGCACGCGCTTAAACTCACGCAGGCTGGCGTGAGGTCTGAAACAGGATACGTAATGAATGCTATAAAGAAAAGTACGTAGCTTCTGGAATACTTAACTTTAATCCACATTTGTAGAACATCGCTCTTGATGATACATTAATAGAATCTCAATATCTATACTGGTAATGGCGCCTTGCTAGGTCGTAGCAAATGTAGCTGAAGGCTATGCTAACTATCGTCTCGGCAAATGAGAGCGTAATTCTCAGTGAACCTTGGCTAGCAACGTCGGCTGTACAACTGGGACGAGTGCTAGTACGTCTCTCTAGACCTGCCGTGTGGTGGCGCTCGGTCTGCAATAACTGACAGTGACGACACGCGGGTCCGTCGTATACTAGCGGACCGCGGCCGATTTAAAAGCTACCACCTAGCAAGTGTGGTGTCTGGCGGTGACACCACAGATAGTTTCCTTTAAGATACTCCACAAATCATTTAGATGCCGTAAACGTTTAATCTTTCTTACTCGCTTTTAAATTGTCACCAACTTCATATTATTATGTAGTTAACGTTGGCTTCAGTTCAACAAATCGGAGCACTGATTATTGCTCGCGATTCTTCTGCCTATTCAGTTGCAACTTTCAAGGAACCCTTTGGACGAGCTATTTACCAGACTTTTCGCATTTAGCTATTTTCCGCAGTAGCGGGGGCAAAAATAACACATTCATTGATGCCTTTCGCATTAATTTAACAAATATAAATTATACGTAAATTCAGGAAAAATAAATTTAATTGTGTAAGGAAATCCTCACAGAACGGACATGTTAGTCCGTTTTGTTTCACACATTTATAAAGAGCTAATAAAAATGCAATATGCTAAATGTTACTTTTGTCCCCGGTATCACCCACAATAACATTTGTGAACAGCACATAGATTAAAAAAACATCCATTAAAATAATTCTCAAGTAATATCTACATCTAGATCCCGAGTCTATACTCGAGAGACAATCATACGGTGCGTGGGGTAGATACCTTCGGTGACACTATCACTTCCACTTTCCCGAAAGCAACGTGGTAAGTGTGACAGCACACGAGCTCTAATTTTGCGATTTTGTCATTGCGGTCATCTCGCGAGACGTATGTGGGAGGAAGTAATATATTGGATGACTCTTACTGGAACGTGCGTTCTCGGAACTTTAACAACACATAACAACGTAATGAACAACGTCGCTCTTTGCTGGGCATCTCCGACAACGCTGACGCGGAGGCTAAACGATTCCGTGAGTAACTCGCCGTTCTTCGTCGGTTCTTCTCGATCTATTCTATCAACCTGTAACGCCGGAAATGCATATCCTCCTATTTCCATCTATTGTGCTATTATTTTCTTTCCTTGCTTTGTTACCTCAAGATATGACATTTCTGTCTCTTTGTATATTGTAATTGTTTTACTATTTGTATATTTATGCATTTATGTCGATGTATAATTGGTTTGTTTCGTAAATATTATTTGTATTTTTACGCTGGGTCTTGCCTAGGGAAAACTGCTATCGAACGATTACGTCGATAGGTCGTGTGAAGAATCAAAGCGTGTAGGATCTTTGGTAGTGTTAACTCTGCCGCGTGGAGCGCGGGCTGAGCAAAAGGAGTCTGGCTGGAGTAGCGAGTGGAGCAGGTGTGTTGTGTGACGCTCCCGCGAGTTGCCGCGCTTTCGGGGTTTGGCAGCATGTAATTGCGATCGACTTGCGATGATAGTTTCTGACATGGTGTCGCGGACGGGAAACATTAACTAGCGCACATCAAGAGCCCGTTTCGTCTGGTGACCGTGTCGAGAAGAAGGCGCGCCAACATCCAGCTTCTGCAACAGCGACGGCCGACAATGAGTGACTGTCGCCACCTCCTCGACCGACGGCTTCAAACCTTCAATCAACCAACAAGGAAGACTGGAAGCAAGTAAAGTTTTAGAACTGTATGGCAGACCTCAGCTTTTCAAACTGTACCATTTTCGTAACTATAATTACAGCAACTTAGCATGAACCTTTGTTGCTCATTGTCCCAATTGCATTGCCAAGCAGGGTCCCTTCCTTTTCCGGAATGAACCCGAGTGTCGTTGAAATTCAGACGCCAGCATTAAAGTAAGATCATTTCACTGCTTTAATTTCAAAATTAGGTTAAAGTATTTATAGCTGGCTACACTATTTAGATTACACAAGCACAAATTAAGAGTGCGAGTTTTGTTACCGTATTTTAGCTTACCTGTGACTGCAGCTCAGCTTGGTACGTACTAAATTTTACTATTGTTAATTGTTCAGAATCATTTAATTCAAGTTCAAAGTTAAATCTCTTATTTCTAAATTGCGTAGATTCAAGTAGTTTTTGAAATGATTGTTGAGGTAGTCAAAGACTAACCGTATTTTACTGAATTTCGATGTGCTTCAGAAAGAAAGCTCACTATTAACTTCAGTCACTAAATTAACTTTCGATTTTCCGGTTTTATTAATCCTTTTGCTAAATTAAGTCAGGGTGTAAGGAAATTTATTACTTCTGACAAACTTTCAGTTTTCACACTACACGTGTCAACCTTCAGTTGCCACGCTTCTAGTGCTAATTATATGTGTAATAACCTTTCTTTTTCAGTTACTATAGTAATTGTCCTTAGGACTGGCGACCGTGATTTCCCCCAAATCTCAAATACCTAATTACCGCTAGTTAATTGTTAACGTAATGGCTGCACATTTACTTTCTTTATTAACTTTACCCCTTTTCAAAATTAATTTCCACCAGTTTCATTAGCACATTTCCTTTTATTTAGATGTAACCCTTTCCTCCCTCTTTACCGACAGGTTAACTTCGGTGACGATTGCTTTTCCAAAACTCCCATTAGGTACACGCGGTTTCATTTTTCACTGTCATTAAGGTCGGTAAGTGAGGGGGAGGTTACACGTGGCGACCTGGTGACAGGAAAATCTTCGGATTTGAGGTTGTTCTGGACACGAATTTTGCATTGTGCAAATCTCGTAACAAAGTACTGGTTACGTACAGGCCGTTACGTCAGCGAGAATAAGTAGTGGGAGTAATCCTAATTATATTTGAGATTTGTCATTTATATTGAAAATTATTAAAATGAGTGAAGGCAACAATTACCAAAATTTGGTAGACTTGGATACGGAACAATCGGTCGAACAGTGGGAAACGCGCACGGCGGTTCCCATTGTTCAGGGGCAGGCGGCTAGCATGAAAGACGCGACCGCCGAAACGCAACAAAGAGCAGAAATGGAATTCCAAACTTTAGAAAATGTTTCGGAATCGGAAGCGAAAATCAAATCTGTACCCCTTGATGATGAATACGGGGGAACATGTATAGAGGAACCAGCTACGGAAGTAAAACCGGTAGTCTCCGGGAATTTAACTGATTTATTGAATGTTTTGATTAATGAAATCAAGAGTCAATCGGCAGAAATTAAAGCTCTGTCTGCCAAGCAAGAAGCTCAGTCTGAAAAAATTGAACGAAAGCTAGACAATCAGAACAAAGCTATTAATGTTGTTAACAACAATATTGGAGTTGTTAATACAAAAGTTGATAAAATCAAAGAAGATATTGTTGTAATTAATACCGAAATTGGTAATCTTAAACAGGAAATGATAGGCGTTCAGGCGGAAATTGCGAGCATAAATACTCGTTTTGATTCCGAAATTAGCAGAATCGAGAAAAGTGTAGGAGAAGCAGTTGCTCCGATCATCGAGAATAAGGTGACGGAACAAATTCAATTAGTGAAAAAAGAGGATCAACAGAAGGTGGAAACTTTAAAGGCTTTAGTGTCCGAAGTAGACACTAAAGTGAGGGAGCAGGCTAATACCTGCAAAGAGAAAAAGAGGGAAGTGGAAACGCGTGCGACAACCACTTGCCAAGTAATTACGAGAGTGTCGGAATTAGAAAAGAAACTTGACGAAAAACAGAGCTATGTGCCAATCTGTGCACATAGTTCGGAATTGTTGACGAAAGAGGAGCGGTTCGACCCCTTGAAAAAAGGCGGTATACACGCGACGGATTTCATTAAAAATTGTGAAAGAGTTTTACCCAGATCATGGACTAATGAGAGAAAAATTAATGCGGTTATTGTTGTGCTGGCTGGTGATGCCAAGCGTTGGGGCTTAAACCTCAACATTACGAACCTGACTTTTGACGAGTTTAAAAATTTGTTTCTGGCTGAATACTGGTCAGAGCAAAAACAGCAAAGTGTCTGGCGCGAATTTGTCGTATCGAGGCCTTTCGATGCGAATTCGCGCGGTTCGATGAGGGAGTTTTGTGAGGGCTGGATCCGCAAGTTGGAATATTTGCGTGATCGCCGCACGGAATCCGAAATAGTCTGGGAACTCTACAAGAAGCTTCCAGATGATACAAAACGCTACGTAGGAAGCAATTACAGGACAATCAATGATTTCCTGGAAAGAGTTGAGGACGAGGACAATTGGCGCAATAATCGCGACAGTGGTAGAGGCCGTGGTAACAACAACGGGTACCACCCCAACCATAACAACGATAACCATGGGAATAATGCATACCGCAGCAATAACAATAATGGTTCGGACCGTAATAACAATCGGTACAATGGAAATAATAACTGGAATGACAGAAACCAGTATCATACTAACGTGATACGGGCTTCACAGAATAGTAATAACGCCAGAGGGTGTGATCAGCCGCCTCAGCAGCATCCGGGGAGCGTATCTGCTGGGACGAGACAGGGAAACCATTAGCCGCGCCGGTGAGGGGCCGAGCGGGCGTGGAGAAATTTTGGCGGCCCAATAACAAGAGAAAACCCAGGTGTCGCCGTTATGAAAATTCCGTATGGAATAATCAACGGCGGGAGAGTGTGCCAGTGTTAAGAGAAAAGAGTGCGCCCACAAGTAGTAGATCAGCTGTATACACGGCAGTAGAAAATACATTCGCTGTCAGTGAGAACAATTTAAGTAGTGTTCCGGAAATCGATCATAAAGTGGCAGCTGTAATACCCACAGCGGAACTGGAGATTGAGTTTAATAATGATTCACAAGTGTTGAGAGAAGATCAGATGTCGGATAAAACGTCCGTCATCGAGCGAGGGGATGCAGAGAGGGATGAGGTCTGGTTAAGGCAGTTCGGTCGCTTATACGACGAACTAAGAGATTATAGGGGTCTGTATGGGAGAAGCGTTTATGGGGAGCGCGTGCAGGATTTTCCGCGTCTCGTCCCGCAGGAAGATAGTGTTTGTGAAATGATAGAAAGTTCTGGCCCTAATCGGCAGACTTTACTAGAAATAGTTGATGTTAAGGGGGAGCACGAGCAAGATTCGTCGTGTTTCGTCCCGCAGGAGTTAGATGTTGAAGTAGTAACGGAAAGTTCTGGCCCTAACCGGCAGACCTTACCGAAAGTTTCAGTGGTAGAAGTAACCGACCCATCCGACGCAAACCTCCAGTTTAAACATTGCGAGAGTATTAAGGAGAAAGATTGCGAAAATTTTAGTGATAGCCGGACACGATTGGTAGAAAAGCACATAGATTACAACGTGTATGAGGTTAGAGCTGACATTATACGGTCAGACGATAGCAGTGTGGGTTGCGCAGATCTAGCGGAAGTAATTGCAGAAACTACTGGACACGTTCCTCCAGGTAGATTGGCGGATGAGATTAATCTGACCAAAATGGAATCAACGAAGGTGACGATTAATGAATTGATAGCAAAGCAACACTCACTAGTTGACGAGTTACAGGAAAAGGTTTCGGTATTGGAGGCGAAGCTACAGACTAAGCCTCAGGACAAACGTGTTGAAATTAAAACTGTATGTGAACAGAGGCTGAAAAGGCCGCCAGATAAGCCGGATTTAGGATCAAAGCCGGATGGTTTTTTCTGGAATGACCTGGATATAGACGAGGATTTACTGTGGGAAAATAAAGATACAGTCGAGGACAAGTGTAGACAGATAGTAGTGTCTGTTAATATGCACGACCTACAACTAAACGTGTTGATTGACACCGGTGCAGAATTGAGTGCTGTATCTGGGAAAATATTTGAGTTACTGAAAGACAGACCTGGCATCGTAGTTATGCCAGTAACAGGAGTGAAAATTATCGGTGCTACTGGGAAGGCCAGTAAACCGGTCACAAAACAGATTTTTGTCAACTTCGAGATATGTGGGGCACGATTTGAACAAGAGTTTGTCGTCGTGCCAGACTTAACTACGGAAGTAATTATCGGGTTAGATTGGCTATTAAAGTACCGTGCAGTGATTAATTGCGAAAGCAAAACTTTGACATGTATGTCACTAGATAAAACGATAGTAGTTAGTTTTGACGAGGCAGGAGACGGTGTGCATAGGCAATACCAGCCTATACACATTGTTAACTGGCCGGATGACATTGACGTAGGAATGAATTTGAACTGCCGTAACGCGAGGAATCTCGGCATTGACAAAAGTGTAGAAAGTGAAATGCAAGAGATAATCAAATTCCCTCCACGGATTGACATTAGTATTGGTGTGAAAAAAGATCGTTTGCGAGAAGTAATGAAGCTAAAAGCCGATGCTCGCATACGTCGTCATGACGCTAAAACGCGTTTTGCTAAGTTTGCAATCGGAGACTTAGTACTTGTAAAAGCTCATGAGAAATCGAGCGAGATAGACAATGAAATCTCTAAATTTAAGTTTGTTTATAATGGACCATATAAAGTCATTGGTATACCTCACACAAATGCTTATTGCTTAGAGTATCCAAGCTCTGGAAAACGATTAGGTATACGGAATATTGTAGACTTGAAATTGTACCAACCTAGGATCGATTAATACCACACAATAGGTAACTTGTACAGTATGTAAATATAGAGTGTAAGATTTAAGGATGTGCCATGTTACGATGCTTTTGCCTGACCTAGAGGTCATTAAAGAAGTTGTAATTAATAACTAATTGATTTTGACTAAATGATTTAAGACTAACTGATTAGTAATCATCTGAAAAATCCAAGCTGCTAGTTTAAGTTTTCAGCTGAGTCACAGTAGATTAAGGAATGTAAATATGATATTGTAACTTGCTGTAATATTTCATGAATGTGTGTTTTTATTAGTCATTGCCGATGTACTTAGACGCTGTTTTAAGTTTCAGGCTAGTACATGCGTGTCATGATGGACAGTGTTGAGTTATCCGCTGTGATAGTGTTTATGGACTCCTTGAGATTACTCGGGAGTGAGTTTTTCCGCAAGAATTCAGTGAAACGGACGTTCTGGAAACGCCGTTACAAGGGCGAGTGAGATCAAGCGTGCCGCACAGGCGGGCGCAACAATACTTGCGAGGCGAAGCCGCTGTCGGCTCTTGTGCCGCTGTCGGCTCTTGTGCCGCTGTCGGCATCCTTTGTACTCGCGAGTACGGAAGCCGGAGTTGTTTTTCTTCCCGGACAGCTGATGTGAAATATTTCTGTTGTCAATATTTATGTTTTTGTCGATCTGCTGTATATTATTTTCTTGTTTAGCGTTAATTGGACATGACGAGAATATTAATTATGAAAAGGTTACATAAAAATGTGTATTCTATGTAATTAATTATTAGTTTGCATATTTTGATATACCTGTTTTTTATGACCATGTACTCTGATCAATTTTGCAAATAGTATTCCATTTCTTATAGTGTTACGAATTTTAATGATTTTAGAATAGCTAAACCATTTTCTATGTTTTTTATGAATTTTGATATGTTGTCAACCTGTTTTATTTTGTGCAAGATGACAGAGTGGAATAAGATTAGGAGTGTCTCCACTCAATAATTATCGTCTAAAAATTGGTTTACGGTTAATTAGACGAATGCTAAATTTTGTTGATGTTTTGAGCATATGCATTTCCGCTGTTTCTTTTTTGGGACATTTTCTGAGTCTGTTTACGTTACACGAACATCCTCAGACAATGTGGGGCACGTGTAACGCCGGAAATGCATATCCTCCTATTTCCATCTATTGTGCTATTATTTTCAATCCTTGCTTTGTTACCTCAAGATATGACATTTCTGTCTCTTTGTACATTGTAATTGTTTTACTGTTTGTATATTTATGCATTTATGTCGATGTATAATTGGTTTGTTTCGTAAATATTATTTGTATTTTTACGCTGGGTCTTGCCTAGGGAAAACTGCTATCGAACGATTACGTCGATAGGTCGTGTGAAGAATCAAAGTGTGTAGGATCTTTGGTAGTGTTAACTCTGCCGCGTGGAGCGCGGGCTGAGCAAAAGGAGTCTGGCTGGAGTAGCGAGTGGAGCAGGTGTGTTGTGTGACGCTCCCGCGAGTTGCCGCGCTTTCGGGGTTTGGCAGCATGTAATTGCGATCGACTTGCGATGATAGTTTCTGACATGGTGTCGCGGACGGGAAACATTAACTAGCGCACATCAAGAGCCCGTTTCGTCTGGTGACCGTGTCGAGAAGAAGGCGCGCCAACATCCAGCTTCTGCAACAGCGACGGCCGACAATGAGTGACTGTCGCCACCTCCTCGACCGACGGCTTCAAACCTTCAATCAACCAACAAGGAAGACTGGAAGCAAGTAAAGTTTTAGAACTGTATGGCAGACCTCAGCTTTTCAAACTGTACCATTTTCGTAACTATAATTACAGCAACTTAGCATGAACCTTTGTTGCTCATTGTCCCAATTGCATTGCCAAGCAGGGTCCCTTCCTTTTCCGGAATGAACCCGAGTGTCGTTGAAATTCAGACGCCAGCATTAAAGTAAGATCATTTCACTGCTTTAATTTCAAAATTAGGTTAAAGTATTTATAGCTGGCTACACTATTTAGATTACACAAGCACAAATTAAGAGTGCGAGTTTTGTTACCGTATTTTAGCTTACCTGTGACTGCAGCTCAGCTTGGTACGTACTAAATTTTACTATTGTTAATTGTTCAGAATCATTTAATTCAAGTTCAAAGTTAAATCTCTTATTTCTAAATTGCGTAGATTCAAGTAGTTTTTGAAATGATTGTTGAGGTAGTCCAAGACTAACCGTATTTTACTGAATTTCGATGTGCTTCAGAAAGAAAGCTCACTATTAACTTCAGTCACTAAATTAACTTTCGATTTTCCGGTTTTATTAATCCTTTTGCTAAATTAAGTCAGGGTGTAGCGAAATTTATTACTTCTGACAAACTTTCAGTTTTCACACTACACGTGTCAACCTTCAGTTGCCACGCTTCTAGTGCTAATTATATGTGTAATAACCTTTCTTTTTCAGTTACTATAGTAATTGTCCTTAGGACTGGCGACCGTGATTTCCCCCAAATCTCAAATACCTAATTACCGCTAGTTAATTGTTAACGTAACGGCTGCACATTTACTTTCTTTATTAACTTTACCCCTTTTCAAAATTAATTTCCA
Source organism: Schistocerca cancellata (assembly GCF_023864275.1). Classification (NCBI taxonomy): domain Eukaryota; kingdom Metazoa; phylum Arthropoda; class Insecta; order Orthoptera; family Acrididae; genus Schistocerca; species Schistocerca cancellata. Next base: position 177,603,350 of record NC_064631.1, read on the forward strand.
CCAGTTTCATTAGCACATTTCCTTTCATTTAGATGTAACCCTTTCCTCCCTCTTTACCGACAGGTAAACTTCGGTGACGATTGCTTTTCCAAAACTCCCATTAGGTACACGCGGTTTCATTTTTCACTGTCATTAAGGTCGGTACGTGAGGGGGAGGTTACAAACCCAACCTGAGAAGGATCTCAGACTAATGAGCAATGCTTTAGAATCGGTCAGACGAGCGTTTTGTACGCCAGTTGTTTCGTCGATGAAGTGAAGCAGTACGTCACATTTATTTACGTTCATTGTCGAGTGTCAGCCCGTACACCAATCCTCGATCTGTTGCAAGTCTTCCAGCAATTCTCTACAGCTCCCTTGCACTGCAGCCGTGCTGTGCACAACTGCATGGACCGCCAACTGCCCCGAGCAGTCTACAACGTTATTCACTAGATCGTTAATATGAACTGGAAGTGGTAACCGTGCTATAACACTCGCTTAGCGTGATCCCAAAATTACCTTCACATCTGCAGATTTTGTCCTGTTACGAACAACAGATCTATCTGCGACGAGATTTTTCATTAAAAAAAAAAATTCCATCTGAATAACTAGGGCAACGGCCTTGCCGCAGTGGATACACCGGTTCCCGTGAGATCACCGAAGCTAAGCGCTGTCGGGCGTGGTCGGCACTTGGATGGGTGACAATCCCGGCCGCCATGCGCTGTTGCCATTTTTCAGGGTGCACTCAGCCTCGTGATGGCATTGAGGAGCTACTCGACCGAATAGTAGCGGCTTCAGTCAAGAATACCATCGTAACGACCGGGAGAGCGGTGTGCTGACCCCCCATCCCTCCTATCCGCATCTTCCACTGGGGATGACACAGCGATCGAATGGTCCTGGTAGGCCACTTAAGGCCTGACGACGGAGTGTTTTTTATCCGAAAAACTACCAGTTAACACGGTAACACACAGAGCCCGGAGAGGTGGAGGGGGAGGGGTGGGGGGTGGGGATTACGAGAGTCGTTATTCGCCGTAGTTTCGCATAGCTGTAGCAGTCCGTGACTACTGGTGAAAGTTCGTGATAGCTCATCAAGGTAACATTAAAAACGCATAAGTTATCCCAGTTTCTTATGCACGAAACTTGCTAATTTGTTAATTACAAGAGTAAAGAAATTCGTTATTAATTGCTTAAATAATTTGCTTCAAGTTTATTTTATTATTTTTGCGTTTCGGTCTACACACAAAGAACGTTCTTTACAATTCTTGCTTCGTATTTCTCAAGTCATAATATGCAAAAAGGAAGGGCAAAACATCAAAAGTATCAGAGAAGTTGAAAGCGGGCAAGTTGCGACGGCACGCGAAGGTGACTGTTTGGTGTAGCTGCTCTTTTAAACAGCATCCGAGACGACCAAACCTGTTGCGTCTTTGCCTGCAATTACTCGTACTTCAGGTATGGTGGCTATGTACGGGCCTGCTTAAACAGAATAGCTCTGTGTAGTCATTCGGTCGAGCCGCGCGCTTCTGCTTTCATGCATAGCACCTAATTCTCTGCAAGTGATAACTTGTAGCTGTGATCCTACAGCCAAGTAGTCCATGCATTGGCTAGAAGTGCGAGTTAATAAAATATACACAAATATAAAACCAAAGAGAAACGAATAATTTAACAAAAAGTGTTCTACCGCCTGTAATTTATTTAGGCGACAGAGAATTATGTTGAATAATGTTTATTCAAGAAATGACATCTCAAATAAACGCAAAGTCACTCTATGATATTCAGTTAAAATGCGAACAGAAAATACGATCATCAGATACTGTAAAGTAATGTTGAGAGAATTACGAGAATGATAACAAAATCCCGAACTAAACAGTCAAAAATACGCGAAAATGGAGCCCATTTCGTGATCACAACATACGAATTATTCGTTACCTCAAAACAGTTCAATGTTCAACATGATGATTCACGAACTACGCTACTGGACATTAAAGTTGCTACACCAAGAAGAACTGCAGATGATAAACGGGTATTCATTGGACAAATATATTATACCAGAACTGACATGTGATTACATTTTCAAGGAATTCAGTCAAACAGAGCTTGGATGGCGTGTACAGGTACAGCTGCCCGTGCAGCTTCAACACGATACCACAGTTCATCAAGAGCAGTGACTGGCGTATTGCGACGAGCCAGTTGCTCGGCCACTATTGACCAGACATTTTCAATTGGTGAGAGATCTGGAGAATGTGCTGGCCAGGGCAGCAGTCGAACATTTTCTGTATCCAGAAAGGCCCGTACAGGACCTGCAACATGCGGTCGTGCATTATCCTGCTGAAATGTAGGGTTTCGCAGGGATCGAATGAAGGGTAGAGCCACGGGTCGTAACACATCTGAAATGTAACGTCCACTGTTCAAGGTGCCGTCAGTGATCGAGACGTGTAACCAATGGCATCCCATACAATCACGCCAGGTGATACGCCATTATGGCGATGACGAATACACGCTTCCAATGTGAGTTCACCGCGATGTCGCCAAACACGGATGCAACCATCATGATGCTGTACAAAGAACCTGGATTCATCCGAAAAAATGACGTTTTGCCATTCGTGCAACCAGGTTCGTCTTTGAGTAAACCATCACAGGCGCTCCTTTCTGTGATACAGCGTCAAGGATAACCGCAGCCACGGTCTCCGAGCTGATAGTCCATGCTGCTGCAAACGTCGTCGAACTGTTCGTGCAGATGATTGTTGTCTTGCAAACGTCCCCATCTGTTGACTCAGAGATCGAAACGTGGCTGCACGATCCGTTACAGCCATGCGGATAACATGCCTGTCATCCAGACCTAGTGATACGAGGCCGTTGGGATCCAGCACGGCGTTCCGTATTACCCTCCTGAACCCACCGATTCTATTCTCTGCTAACAGTCATTGGATCTCGACCAATGCGAGCAGCAATGTCGCGATACGATAAACCGCAGTCGCGATAGGCTACAGTCCGACCTTTATCAAAGTCGGAAACGTGACAGTACGCATTTCTCCTCCTTACACGAGGCATCACAAGAACGTTTCACCAAGCAACGCCGGTCAACTGCTGTTTGTGTATGAGAAATCGGTTGGAAACTTTCCTCATGTCAGCACGTTGTATGTGTCGCCACCGGCGCCAACCTTCTGTGAATGCTCTGAAAAGCTAATAATTTGCATATCACAGCATCTTCTTCATGTCGGTTAAATTTCGCGTCAGTAGCACGTCATCTTCGTGGTTTAGCAATTTTAATGGCCAGCAGTGTAGAACACGCGATACAAAGCGTTGTTGCTGTTGTGGTCTTCAGTCCTGAGACTGGTTTGATGCAGCTCTCCATGCTACTCTATCCTGTGCAAGCTTCTTCATCTCCCAGTATCTACTGCAACCTACATCCTTCTGAATCTGCTTAGTGTATTCATCTCTTGGTCTCCCTCTACGATTTTTACCCTCCACACTGCCCTCCAATGCTAAATTTGTGATCCCTTGATGCCTCAAAACATGTCCTACCAACCGATCCCTTCTTCTAGTCAAGTTGTGCCACAAACTCCTCTTCTCCCCAATCCTATTCAATACCTCCTCATTAGTTACGTGATCTACCCACCTTATCTTCAGCATTCTTCTGTAGCACCACATTTCGAAAGCTTCTATTCTCTTCTTGTCCAAACTAGTTATCGTCCATGTTTCACTTCCATACATGGCTACACTCCATACAAATACTTTCAGAAACGACTTCCTGACACTTAAATCTATACTCGATGTTAACAAATTCCTCTTCTTGAGAAACGCTTTCCTTGCCATTGCCAGTCTACATTTTATATCCTCTCTACTTCGACCATCATCGGTTATTTTACTCCCTAAATAGCAAAACTTCTTTACTACTTTAAGTGTCTCATTTCCTAATCCAAATCCCTCAGCATCACCTGACTTAATTTGACTACATTCCATTATCCTCGTTTTGCTTTTGTTGATGTTCATCTTATATCCTCCTTTCAAGACACTGTCCATTCCGTTCAACTGCTCTTCCAAGTCCTTTGCTGTCTCTGACAGAATTACAATGTCATCGGCGAACCTCAAAGTTTTTACTTCTTCTCCTTGAATTTTAATACGTACACCAAATTTTTTTTTGTTTCCTTTACTGCTTGCTCAATATACAGATTGAATAACATCGGGGAGAGGCTACAACCCTGTCTTACTCCTTTCCCAACCACTGCTTCCCTTTCATACCCCTCGACTCTTATAACTGCCATCTGGTTTCTGTACAAACTGTAAATAGCATTTCGCTCCCTGTATTTTACCCCTGCCACCTTCAGAATTTGAAAGAGGGTATTCCAGTCAACATTGTCAAAAGCTTTCTTTAAGTCTACAAATACTAGAAACGTAGGTTTGCCTTTTCTTAATCTTTCTTCTAAGATAAGTCGTAAGGTCAGTATTGCCTCACGTGTTCCAACATTTATACGGAATCCAAACTGATCTTCCCCGAGGTCGGCTTCTACCAGTTTTTCCATTCGTCTGTAAAGAATTCGCGTTAGTATTTTGCAGCTGTGACTTATTAAACTGATAGTTCGGTAATTTTCACATCTGTCAACACCTGCTTTCTTTGGGATTGGAATTATTATATTCTTCTTGAAGTCTGAGGGTATTTCGCCAGTCTCATACATCGTGCTCAGCAGATGGTAGAGTTTTGTCATGACTGGCTCTCCTGAGGCCATCAGTAGTTCAAATGGAATGTTGTCTACTCCCGGGGCCTTGTTTCGACTCAGGTCTTTCAGTGCTCTGTCAAACTCTTCACGCAGTATCTTATCTCCCATTTCGTCTTCATCTACATCCTCTTCCATTTCCATAATATTGTCCGCAAGTACATCGCCCTTGTATAAACCCTCTATATACTCCTTCCACCTTTCTGCCTTCCCTTCTTTGCTTAGAACTGGGTTGCCATCTGAGCTCTTGATATTCATACAAGTGGTTCTCTTCTCTCCAAAGGTCTCTTTAATTTTCCTGTAGGCAGTATCTATCTTACCCCTGGTGAGACAAGCCTTACATTTGTCCTCTAGCCATCCCTGCTTAGCCATTTTGCACTTCCTGTCGATGTCATTTTTGAGACGTTTGTATTCCTTTTTGCCTGCTTCATTTACTGCATTTTTATATTTTCTCCTTTCATCAATTAAATTCAATTCATACAGTAGAGCTGCATGTCCTCGGGAAAAATTACGGCTGTAGTTTCCCCTTGCTTTCAGCCGTTCGCAGTACCAGCACAGCAAGGCCGTTTTGGTTGATGTTACAAGGCCAGATCAGTCAATCATCCAGACTGTTGCCCCTGCAACTACTGAAAAGGCTGCTGCCCCTCTTCAGGAACCACATGTTTGTCTGGCCTGTCAACAGATACCCCTCCGTTGTGGTTGCACCTACGGTACGGCCATCTGTATCGCTGAGGCACGCAAGCCTCCCCACCAACGGCAAGGTCCATGGTTCATGGGCGTAGCACCTCATAAACTGTCTATCCACAGTTCCACGATACGAGCGGAAGATGGTGTCCTTCTTTGAAGGACATTCAAACCTCTCGGAATATAAAGTCCTTTCATAACGATGATAGCGGCCGTTCACCGCCCAGAATCAAACACCTCGACGATCGAATCAAGCGCGTCACCGCAGGCAGGTGTGCCTACTTCTCGAAGTCTACATGAAGTGTTCAGCATCGCACCGTTGAGCTCTTCCCTCGGAAAGTCCCAGTGTCCACTTGACTCCTTCAGTGTTCCGCCACCGTCCAACTCTCATTGGCCGTCCCCACCAAAAGCGCATCGTTTTCAGGCTCTAAAGACAAGGTATGACTCAACGTGACCATTTCCCGGACTAAACCAATATGGTACTGAAGAATGTCGTTTTCCCTGAAGTACAAAAATTGGCCAGTTAACGGCAGGAAACCTGATCTTTTGCAGAAAGACGGTGTTCGTATATCCAACAACGTGAAGTCTTTTCGCTACACTTCCAGTCAGATCACTGTATGTATAACTTAGGAAACTTGTATGGTCTGCAATCCCTACATTATTTAAGGTACCAAATAAGCTAACACAACTATAGCTGAAGAACAAAAAACACAGTGATAATAAAGCGTCAAAAGCCGTAAAACTGTTTCCAAAACAAAAGGAATGTATTCTGTTGCTTCCAGTGGAGTAAGCTGCAGTTAAACACATATTCTAAAGTATTTCTTTACGAATAATTGTAGCTTATGTCACTGATTTTGTGAGATTCGGCTGTTTTTACACTTATTTCACCATCAATCGCGTCTCTAGATAATTTACTGATAGAACACAAAAATATTATAACTATTTGAAGACTTCCCTAAAAGAAAGTTGTATATCACGGCTTTGGCTATATCGAGCTTCCACTGGAATAATGTGGTACATCACATGAGACACGCTAGCATAGCAACTAATGTCTTTCTTTCTTTTTACAAGTCGAGCTATTTGTAGCTGTAAAGTTGACCATCCTGGAAGAACCTTGCATATCTATGAAAACGGCGGATGTGGCTGATGAAATTTTCACTCCAAACACTATTGAACAGTTAAAATAACAGCATAGAAAGGAAAATAGAACCATAAACTGGAATCAGAAGGTGAATAAAAGTTGATGGCACAGTGAAAGTGCTGATATTTCTACACGTGGTAGAAGCGTGCCCTAAAAAATTACATGAACTGAGGTACGTACAAGAACGCTCATATCATTGTAATGTGAAAGTTGTACACTACAGTAATTTGTTTGGCCTTGCCGTTGGTTTGGGCGAAACAACAACGGGACAGTGACACTTTCGTACAAATACCCTTATTTGATAGGATATTTTACAACACCAGATCAAAAATGTATTGTTTTGGGACATAGCTTTCTGCGCTGGGATCATACTTCTGCATTAACCTGAAAAAAAGGGCAATGGATGTCAATATTATCTATGAATGGAAGTATAATACCTGAAACTTGTTTATGTACAGCCGGCCGGTGTGACCGAGTGGTTCTAGGCGCTACAGTCTGGAACCGCGCGACCGCTACGGTCGCAGGTTCGAATCCTGCCTCGGGCATGGATGTGTGTGATGTCCTTAGGTTAGTTAGGTTTAAGTAGTTCTAAGTTATAGGGGACTGTTGACCTCAGATGTTAAGTCCCATAGTACTCAGAGCCAGCCATTTGTTTATGTACAACTTTCATTACAAAGGAAGTGTGTCAGGATGACTTCGTGGCTTTGAATGTTCTTTGGAGAATTATGAAGTGTGACCCAAAGGTGAAAATTACTAGTTACACAGCTGAATATCCATGCGGATGATCCAAATGTAATGTATCTGCGTCTTAGTCATAATGCCATGCACCTCAGGTAATCACTATACCTGTTATGAGATTTTCTTTGTTGTGTACAGAACTTTTTCCTCTGCCGGCAGAGGAAGTGAAGGCCTTGATAAATATGTGTAGGTGCCTTGATGTACAATATAGGTAATTTTGTTTGAACTTACCCGCTGAGTCAACAGTTCAATTTATTTTCCTCTGTTTCATTTTTTTTTCTTTGCTGTTGTTTCTTGCCCTGTATAGAACTAGCTTTTTAACTTGGAAATTAATTAAATAAATACAATGTATTGTTTCAGTATGCCATATAATATATTTTGTTAACGCTTCCCATTATTTTGGCCTTCGTTAATCCACAATGCACTATTACAGGATACGCAACATTCTTACACGCAAAGCTACATAAGAATTAAGATAACTTTCTGAATACCGCGAAGTATGCTACAAACTTACTGCTGTTCTGTAATAGTGTCCGTGCAGAATAAGGTGGCCAGTAGAAGTAAAGTCGGCAGGGCACAGGGGGGAGAGTGTTAGCGGTGGGGGCTGTGGGCAGGCTCTGTTACTTTAATTATGTAGGAATATAATTAAAAACTATCACTCTTACGGCTCGCCACCAGATGCGTGAAGAAGTGTAACAACTGTCACAGCAGTGAACATTGCGACTGAATGTGTTATACAGTGCTTTGTATTACATTCTTTTTTTCTATATTACAAAGAAATGGTTGCATAAAAATGAGTAATGAAGTTTATTTTACTGATGTAACCTAGTGATCAGAAGCGGAGCGAGTGAGAGACCAGTATTGAGGGCCTAGAAATCGCGGCGGCGCTACTCTTCCGTTGGCTTTCCTTCATTCCTGCTGTAGTTCGCGAATATGACGAGACTGAGAACTGTGGCGCTGCGGGCGCTCCCCACCTCTAACAGAAGCATGCAGGAATGTAGCACTGTCACGGCAGTGTAACTCACGATCTTTGTAATACTTCTCGCTTTGCAGCCACCATATTCATCTACAAGAAGCTCTTTTTAGAACATTTGAGAAGGCAGCAGTGGGAAGATGGTGAAATGTGGTGTGAGGACCGATGAAAGATGATTCGTTCTTCGGTACGGGTATCGTGAAAAAGACCGCCTAAATTGTGGTTCTTCTCCGCGCCAAAATGATGAACTTATTATTTATTATTATTTAACCAGGTCTAACAGTTTCTGTTAAGAGACTCATACACAGAGTAGAAGGACTCACCTATCAAAAAGTCTTTCAAACGCTCTTTAAGGGGCTCCGGAACGCCCTATACTTGCAATGTTAAAATAACGCTTATAAATTACATCTTTCCTCACAAAGTATTTGAGGTAGGAAGTTGAACTTTTTACAGATTATTTATTGGAATATGGGCTACAACTTAACACAGGGATTTTACAAAATGTTAGTTCAGTTATTAAAGATGATTTTTTTCAATTGTAATGAAAACTCACAACATTTTTTTGCAATTTTTTATTTATATATTCAAAAATATACAGTTTTTTGGAAAAAGGCTGTGTTAAATTGTGCAGAAGGTACTGTGTAACATTTACTGAAAGTTTGAAACAAATACGTTTGGAAGATCCTTAGAAAACATGTAATTAGTATGAGAAAATAAAAGTTTTGGGAATCGAGCGACAAAGATTGGATTAACTTTTTAGTGCATTCCAGGTCCATAGGATGGATTATCTTCATCCTCTGCAAACTCCTCCTCCAGCTTCCTCTTGTTCCTCCTCCTGTTTACTCTTGCTTGTATTTCTAGACTCTTTACAGCCCTGTCTGCAGCCCGAAGGCGTTCCTTGTCTAATGCAAGCATCGCTCGTACCATGTTAGAACCTATCTTCATTCCCATATTTCTAAATACCTTGCACCTTACAATGTTGCCATCATTGAAAGTCGCAACAGCATCATACACACCAAAGTGAAGTGTTTCTATTCCAACAAATACAGTCTTGGGGATTCTCGACCATATAACACTATTTACACTTTCATTGGGGTTTTCAGTTTTTCCGTGAATACACTTTTTCAACAGTTCAGGTGCTGTTAAGTCTCTGAAAATAGGTTAGCCACAACACATACTTTATCTCACATCACTAAAATGTACCTGATGAACACGGACGTTAATAATAACACCATTTGACAGCAGTTTAACAGCGCCACAGTGGGTCACGCCCATGTAGAACACATTTCAAAAAAAAATTAAAAATTGTTGTAGTCTTCGGAACTGAATAAATTATATATCTATTAAAAGGTAATAGTCTGCAGATTCAGAAAACGCAAAAAAGTAAAAATTGAACTTTTCATGATTTTGAGCCTTTCCGGAGCCCCTTAAACTGTGCTTTGTCTGAAACCAAGTTTTTAGTTGTTGTTGGCAATTTATTGAAAATGTGTATTCCTGAATATTGGATCCCTTTTTGGATCAAGGTCTTTATGTAGCTTGTTTTTATTCCTAATATTGATACTATTCACTGACTTATTGGTTGGAAACAGAAACGTATTACATGCAACAAATTCATTAAGGAATAAATGTACTTAGAAGCAGTGGTTAGAATACAAAGTTCCTTGAACATGTTTTTGTACATGATGTTGTTGAATTTACACCACAAATGAGTCTTATTACAAGCTTTTGTACGCTAAACACTTTTGTTCGGTTTGACGAGTTTGCCCACAATATGAGCCAGTATGACATGGTAAATGAAGGTAAGCAAAGTATGCAAATTTTTTTTCGTATGTATATGTCCGGCATCTGACATCATTCTCACTGGAAATACAGTCTTGAATAGTCGTTTCAGCAGTTTTATCGTATGCCCTTGCAAACTGAATTCATTATCGAGTTGTAATACTAGAAATTTAACACTATCAGCCTCTTCAGATGGCATGTCTTCATATGTTATACACATGCTGTAATAAATCTCTTACAGGTTCTGCACTGCATGTAGTGGGTCTTTTCAAAGTTTAATGACAGTGAATTAGCTTTTAACCATTTATTAATGTCACTGAAAACTCGATTAGCAACCATGTCTAAATCTTTACTTTACTTGCTACTTATTGCTTTGTTTGTATCATCTGCAAGCAAAACAAATCTTGCACATGGCAATGTAACAGACGAGAAGTCATTAATGTGCACAAGAAAAAGTAACGGGCCCAAGAAGAAACCTTGAGAAACGCCCCTTTGTTTCCTGTTAGTTAGGTGAGATTCGAAACATTTCGTAGCACTGCCGGTGACACCATAGTATTCTAACTTGCTGAAGAGAATGCTGTGATTCATGCAGTCAAAGACTTTTGACAGGTCACAGAAAATGCCAGTAGCTTCTAATTTGTTATCTAACGAGTTACGGATATTCTCACTGCACCTGTAAATAGCCTTTTCTGTATTGCAACCCTTAAGGAACCCAAACTGTGACTTGGACAATATATTATTTACAGTCACATGCTTAAGGAGATGCTCGAACACAACCTTTTCAAATATTGTTGAAAAAGCCAGCAAAAGTGAAATTGGACGACAGTTTAACAGTACCTTTTTATCCCCTTTCTTGTAACTTTCTTGTAAAGAGGCTTAACTTCAGCGTATTTTAGCCAGTCTGGAAATGTTCCGCTGATAAGAAATTGATTAAACAATTAAATTAAGGTAGAACTCAGCTCGCATGAGCACTCTTTGATTAACTTCGTTGATATGTTATCACAACAAGCAGAATACTTTGAGTTTAAGGATTTTATGTTGGATGCTACTTCTCTGGGAGACGTAAGTGTCATTTCCATTTTACTGAAGTTATCGTAAAGACTAGTCTCAGAGGCTCTATTGCACTGTTTACTGAAGCTGATAACCCCAGAGGTTTGCAAAAATACGTGCATTTGTTACCAACATCTCATTTATTTTTAAGACTGTCTGTTCCTCTTCCTGTTTGGCCCCACCTGTCTTTGTCTATCCATATATCCCATATAGTTTTTATTTTGTTGCCAGTTGTAACCATCTTATTCTCATAATAAAGCTGCTTAGATTTGTGGATTACTTGCTTCAATATTTTGCAGCATTCTTTGGAAAGCAGTACAATGCTAAAATCAGAGCTTTTTCCAGATAGATACAGTATCCTTTTTGTCCCACATGGTATCTTTGTTCCTTGTGTAATACATTGTTTATTTTCAGACTTCTGTTTGATTTGAGTTAGCTTTAGGGAAAAACTATTTTCAAAAGAGTCGCTAACTGTATTAATGAATGCTTTGTATTTTCCACTTAAGTCAAAAGTAATGTAAACCTCTATCGACTTCATGACTTTGAACAATCTCCTAAAATTCTCAATTTTTGACTAATTTATTACTCTCATGTACTCAGATGTAATAGAATTTTTATGCTGACAAGTTTCAACATCTAACACAAGATGCTGCATATCATGATCAGATAGCCCATTTGCTATTGGTTTTGTGATATGACGTTATTCCCTAGATTTGTCTACAAAGGTATTATCAGTGGCAGTCTCGGAGCATTTAACTATCCTAGTTGCAATGTTCATAGCAGAAATTAAATTGAATGACAGTGCTACTGATTGCAATTATTGTTCCCTAACAGACCTTTTCAGGAAATCCACATTAAAATCACCAGCAATCATTATTGCCTTGTTTTCTAGTGTTTGATGGGACAACAGAGCTTCCAGATTTTTTTTATGAAGAGGTTAAAGTTTCCTGAAGATGCTTACTATTATAAAGGACATATGATGAAATACTACTTCTGTCGCACAAGCTCCTAAGTGCTGCTCTGTTCAAAATTTATAAATATCAATATTCTTGAAATTAAAACAGTTTGTGATAAATGTGACAATTCCTCCTTTCTCCATATTTTCTCTACAGAAGTCAGAAGCTAACTTGAGTCCTGTAACATTTAACATATCTATACCAGTGAACAGTTGATTTTGAGTGCGGCAGATTACATCAACCGATTTGTTCAACTCAGATTCTTCAACACGAATAAGCATCTCATTAAGGTTAACCCTTAGTCCTCGGATATTCTGATACAATAAGGATAACTGATTTAGTGATGCGTATTCAGCGAAATGTTAATCGGAGGAGGTTCGCTTGTCGGGTCTGCAAAAGTATGGAGACAGTCAGTTTTCATAGGATCTGCAGGTGAGTCTGAAGTGAGCACAGGGACCTCGTTTCTGTGTTGTAAACCAACATATATATGAGTGAAACTTAATGTAACAGAAGGGGAAAACGGAAGTATGTTTGGTCATTCCAAACTAATACTTGAGAGGTGGCATGAGCCCCCTCTCATATTTCTATCTTACGATTTTCCTCTCTAATTGCATGCAGTGAAAAGTCGCTATTCCTTCACACGTGGACTTGCCACGCAGCGTCTCTCGTCACCCGGGTGGTCCGGTGCCAGGCGGGCTCTGCTGATCTGGAAAGCGTTAAGCCAACTGGTGTGAGGAAGTCGAGTGAATGCTTTGCAGACGCCGACATTGTCAAAAGACATGCCCGGAGGGGTCTGAAGTAGCGGCTGGGCTAGAGGTTCCGTTACTTTGCAGAAACTTAGCGAAAACACTTTCTGGCGGGCTACCAGCGAGGCGTGGGAATGACTTGTGTACCCAGGCAGTTGTGGCGGGAAAATTCCCGCGCTTTCTGCAAAATAGTAACTGTGATTGGCTTGCTCAGGGCATAGCTCCGTGACGTAGCAAAATCAGCGCAGAAATTGGCGCCAAGAATCTCCATTGGTGGAATGGTAGTGCTCCGGCAATAGAGTGGAATTTTACGCCGGTTTTCGAGTTGCTGATTGGAACGTTTAACCACGGCCACTGTCGTGGGGGCGGGAATGTTGTGTGTTCGGCCTGTACGGGTGCTCGGGGTAGTCGGCTCTCGCCTTTCGGTCGAGGACGTCGAAGCAACCAGCCATCGCCTCCGGTACGCCAGATCGCTTTCTGGCAGTTAAGAAGACAGTTTGGTAATGTATGTCCGCAGCACCGGCAGATAGGGATTTTCCTAGGTGATAATCAGAGCTCAGCAGAGCGCGCCTGTTCGTCTTTTTCTAGCTTTGTTCTGTCTTGAGTAGCAGCAATTAATGTTGGGTTAGCTGTGTGTCTCTCTTAAGATTTGAGTGGCAAGGAATTGGCTCCACATACCACTTCGTCTTAAACCTCACAATCTAGTTTAGGGACAACTTCACCTTCATAGCGTTGTTTGAGTATCCAATTTGAGCCAATTTGATGTATTATAAATGTTTTATGTGTTTTTGTTTATTATTTTGTGTTTAGTCTTAATAAATCATATTGTTATTTTGGACAGAACTTTCATTCTGTTAATCGGTAGAGCAACCCCTAATTTCTCACTACGTTAATGAAACCTTCCTTTATTTAACTTATTTATCAAATTAAATTATTGCAGGTGCCAAACTCTTTTCTACTCCACTTGCAGGGTTGATTACAGTCAGTTCGCGTATATTTTTTAATCCATGTGCAACAGCAAAAGTCGGAGTTAGAATAGGGGGGGGGGGGGGGCTTAGAGCATCATTTACATATGGAGATTCTAGAAGAATTTAGTGTTAAATACACTGCTTGCCCCGGCACCTCGCATACTATGTCACACTTTCATGGTTTCAAGTATTTCTGGTAGTGTCACGTTTATGCTTTCATTAACAGTAAGTAAATCATCAACATTTGCATCGGATGGGTGGCTTTCTGTTGAAACATATTCCGCAAAGGTTGAATCTGTCTCCTAGTCTTCAACTTTGCTCATTTTTCAGACTAGCTAGAGGACATAGCTTAGTCTAATGCCAACATGTTCTTTTCCACAGTATGTACTTTTCCGCACATTATGTTCTATACACCACCTTGTGCGAAAAATTCCGTTATAGATTGACAGCGAAGTCATTTTTACTGTAAAAAAAAAAAAAAATTAAACGTGGTTGTGATACAGCTGCAACAATATAAGTACATGTAGCAACTGACGAACAAATTTAAGAGGAGTAACGCTCTTGTCACATAAAAATGTTAAAACCACATAAAATTAACGTCACTGAAAGTTTCATAGTGCTGGTAACTGCCGGTAAAACCATAGCTACATGGCGTAAGCAAGATACACGCCGATAATGCCTACCAGAGGTGTCAACAGCCACTGGAACAGGCATTAGACATGTACTCTTAAGGGGGGTAGCACGTGAAACGGGCCGACTTGGAGCAGGAGAGGCACCACAGGACATTTTATTTTCTGCTGTCTATACTTTTACAAATAAATTCATAAAACTTTGTCAGCATGACCAGGAAGGATTCGGGATTCACGCTCATAGCAGTGGAAGTTCAAAAACATAACAAAATAAATTTTTTTACATGTGAAATTTCATCATTTTTTCGCTTACTATTGGCTGCATTTGTTGCTATAGGTACATTTTTCTTCAGAAGTAAGAGAGATTCTTTGATGAATTTTGTACAGCATACAAACCATACTTACAGGTGTATAAAACTCTAGACTTTTCCAAATCTGTTAAAAACTGTGGTAAAAACTGGGATAATTAACTACAAAATTTGATTTTTTTGTAAACATAAAGCTTAAAACGTAACAGCTCATTCATTTTTTTCATAAATTAAATAGATTCTAGAGTTTCAGACACCTGTAAGTGTGGTTTGTATGCTGTGCAAAATTCATTGAACAGTCTCTCTTACTTAAGAAGAAAAGTGTACCTATTGCAACAAATGCAGCCAATAGTAAGTGAAAAAATGATGAAATTTCACATGTAAAAAAACTTATTTTGTTGTGTTTTTGAATTTGCGCTGCTACGAGTGTAAATCCTGAATCCTTCCTGGTCATGCTGACAAAGTTTTATGAATTTACTTGTAAAAGTATAGACAGTGGAAATTAAAAAGTCCTGTGGTACCACACCGGCTCCAAGTCGGCCTGTTTTTTCATTCCTACCCCCCTTAAGGTAGTACTTTTACGTGACGAGACCACTGTTGTTGTTGTGGTCTTTAGTCCAGAGGATGGTTTTATGCAGCTCTTCATGCTACTCTATGCTGTGCAACCTGCATCATCTCCGAGAAAACTATTGCAACCTACATCCTTCTAAATCTGGACGAGAGCATTATTAGCATTGTTCGTCAGTTGTTACATGTAGCTGTGGCTTTTCTGGTGAAGACACCCATAGTCTGTGTCGGAACGTGGTAAAAGTAAAATTTTGTCGGAAGCGGTTGGCTGTTTTATACTTAACCATGTTACTGTAAACGAGACGACGATGGCGTAAAAAGATGAAAACCGGTTCACCATTAAATAAGTGATATTTGCAGAACGACAGAAAAATGTTTCCTTTTAGTCATTAAATAGTTTTAGCTCTTAAGCTATGAGCATTTTCAGAAAGTGCTAATCGTTTAGCAGAAATCATCACATATCGCCGATTCATTGAAGAATCGAACTCCGTTTAAAGAAAAACAAATTTTTCACTCATCTCTTAAAGTCATATCTGCTGAGCTGTCTGTCGTAATTCTGCAGCTACGTTAAGTGGTGCACGCAAAGTGTTTTACAAACAGAGTTTGCAGTAAAGGAGTAATAAATTAAAACGTCATTCCTGACGCTGTAGTTTTACTACGTCAACGACGAAAATTTACTACGGAATGAACGTTTTTTTCCTTTTATTTTGTGGAAGGGTGTGTAGGAGAACAAAATTCGTACGCGTTTGAAATCATGTGTGATGTTTGTTCGAAGTTGGTACGTGTTCTCATTCTCATATACTGGAGTATTTTGCGCGCCATGATTTACGCTACGTCTCGACACAGACAGGGTTGAATTACTGTGTCAGAACGTAATGTATACCACTTAATGAACAGATTATGATGATAATTTGTTTTTTTAAATTCGGTCAGTAATTGAATGATATACCGAAACTAAATTTTTCTGCCCCTGGAAGCTGTTAGATGGTCAGTTGGGATTGGGTTATCGTTTTAGTCGTCTGGTATTATAGATTTTACAGTCAATAAAATAAATTAATAAGCTAGCGGGGCACGTTATGCAGTTATGCACAGAAACGTGTAATTGAAGGAGAAATAAATGTACAGTGTCTTCCATACAGCGGTACTTGTTTACGAGCGGAAAAACACGCGTAAGAGAGAGAGAGGGACGGCCAGATATCGGACACCAGATCCCTCTGTGGCAACACGAGGTAATGAGTATGGAGATACAGCGCCGCTCGTTAGCGTCTGATTGCCGCGCAAACTGCCGGATGCCGGTGGAGGGAGGGAGGGAGTAAATGAAGCGAGCCAGCGGTCCGTGTGGCAGTCCGTCGCTTTCTTTCATTCGGCGCGCTCGTGGCCGGGAAAAAACAAGCCGTAAATTCCCCGCTGCCAGAGCAACGCCAAGGCCCGGCGCAGTCGTTAAAGGAGGCTGCGGAGAGGGGATGGGTGAGGCGGGGAGAGGAGGGGGGGGGTCCGGGCGGGGAAGGGAGACGGAACAACTGCGCGCTGCGTGAAAGAGGCGAGAGATAAACGCCGGCCACAGCACCTAGGCACAGAGACAAACGCTGTAGCAGCAGCCGCACCAGGAACTGCTTCCTCCTGCAGCGACTCGAAAGCTGTCGTTTAGACGTGCAGGAAAACTGTAGTTACGGGCAACAGATTCTTTTTTATTTATTTAATTTTGCTCTGGGGCAGCAAAGAACATACAGATAATAAATAGTGCAGTGGTTTCCAACCTGGAGGTAATTACCTGCTGAGAGGTAAAATGGAATTTTCAAAGAAAAAAAGAAAAAAACTAAACGATTCGATTCTGTTTCAGTCACGTATCTAAATTATTTTCAAAAGATCATTACTATTATAACAATTTTTAAGACTCTAATGTTGATTATATAATTTATCAATAATTACTTTTCTCAGTTAGTGGCATTAATGCGGTGCATGTCTCAGGTTCGTCATATAGTCCACGCACTACACATATATGTTGTGATTTGTCCCGTACATCGTTGATGATAAAGGTGAGACATATAGGTATCAAATGCTAAATATCTAAAGAAAATATCTTCTCCCCGTTGTAGATAGTATCTGCAGTAGTCCACAAATTGTTTCATTACTTCTTCGAAACAGATAAACGAAATAATTGACAGCAGGAGATAGCAGTAACTGCACTACTGGCCATTAAAATTGCTACACCAAGAAGAAATGCAGATGATAAACGGGTATTCATTGGACACATATATTATACTAGATCTGACATGTCATTACATTTTCACCCAATTTGGGTGCATAGATCCTGAGAAATCACTACCCAGAACAACCACCTCTGGCCGTAATAACGGCCTTCATACGCCTGGGCATTGAGTCAATCAGAGCTTGGATGGCGTGTACAGGTACAGCTGCCCATGCAGCTTCAACTCGATACCACAGTTCATCAAGAGTAGTGACTGGCGTATTGTGATGAGCCAGTTGCTCGGCCACCATTGACCAGACGTTTTCGATTGGTAAGAGATCTGGAGAATGTGCTGGCCAGGGAAGCAGTCGAACATTTTCTGTATCCAGAAAGGCCCGTACAGGACCTGCAACATGCGGTCGTGCATTATCCTGCTGAAATGTAGGGTTTGGCAGAGATCGAATGAAGTGTAGAGCCACGGGTAGTAACACATCTGAAATGTAACGTCCACTGTTCAAAGTGCCGACAATGTGAATAAGAGGTGACCGAGACGTGTAACCAATGGCACCCCATACCATGACACCCGGTGATACATCAGTATGGCAATGACGAATGCACGCTTCCAATGTGAGTTCACCGCCGGCCGGAGTGGCCGAGCGGTTCTAGGCGCTACAGTCTGGAACCGCGCGATCGCTAATGTCGCAGGTTCGAATCCTGCCTCGGGCATGGATGTGTGCGATGTCCTTAGGTTAGTTAGGTTTAAGTAGTTCTAAGTTCCACGGGACTGATGACCTCAGAAGTTGAGTCCCATAGTGCTCAGATCCATTTGAACCAATTTTTGCGTTCACCGCGATGCCGCCAAATACGGATGCGACCATCATGATGCTGTAAACAGAACCTGGATTCATCCGAAAAAATGACGTTTTGCCATTCGTGAACCCAGGTTCGTCGTTGAGTAAACCATCGCAGGCGCTCCTGTTTGTGATGCAGCGTCAAGGGTAACCGCAGCCGTGGTCTCCGAGCTGATAGTCCATGCTCCTGCAAACGCCGTCGAATTGTGCTTGCAGATGGCTGTTGTCTTGCAAACGTCCCCATCTGTTGACTCAGGGATCGAGACGTGGTTGCACGATCCGTTACGGCCATGCCTGTCATCTCGACTGCTAGTGATACGAGGCCGTTGGGATCCATCACCGCTTTCCGAATTACCCTCCTGAACCCACCGATTCCATACTCTGCTAACAGTCATTCTTTCTCAACCAACGCGAGCAGCAATGTCGCGAAACGATAAACCGCAACCGCGATAGGCTACAATCTGACCTTTATCAAAGTCTGAAACGTGACGGTACGTATTTCTCCTCCTTATACGAGGCATCACAACAACGTTTCACCAGGCAACGCCGGTCAACTGCTGTTTGTGTATCAGAAATCAGTTGGAAACTTTGTTCGTGTCAGCACGTTGTAGATGTCGCCACCGGCGCCAACCTTGTGTAAATGCTCTGAAAAGCTAATCATTTGCGTATCACATCATCTTCTTCCTGTCGGTTAAATTTCGTGTCTGTAGCACGTGAACTTCGTGGTGTAGCAATTTTAATGGCCAGTAGTGTACGTAAGGGCTACTATAGTTCTGCAAACAGCTTTGTTATTGTTATTATTATTAGCGAATATGCCCATTAGGGAACGATAAACAGGTGATTCTCAATCTTTCTTAGGGGATCTCCTTATTTTCCCAATATTTCTTCGTTTTCTCCCCACCGGCCTTCTTTCTTCCTTCGGTCGTATGGTTTTGGTTCCATCTCTTGAATAAACTTCCAGGTATTAATTTTGCTTCTGAATGTATCCCCCCTCTGATGTGTTTGTTGCGTCAATTTTTGCTTGTGTCAAATCCTTCTTAGCTTCCGTTACTCAAGGTATTGATGCTTTGAGGGACGTCGCATAGTCCAATAGACGTTTAATTAGTATGTTTCTGGGCAATCAGTCTAAGTGTCCATACAACTTCGTCCGTCTCTTTCTGATGTCAATTTCGATGTCATACTTTTCCTGTTGCCTCTATGGTTTGCAGTCTGTATTCACGTTGTGTGTATCGTGGTCCCAGAATTTTTCTAATAATCTTTCTCTCTACTTTCTTAATTGCTGTAAACCTAGTTTTCGATTCAGTGAGAGTGTTTCACTTCCATATGTGAGTGGCTGTTTCATTACTGTGTTGTAGTGTCTGATTTTAGTGCCTTTTGAAAGGCATTTTATGTTATGCAAATCTGATACAAGTCCGGACGCTATCTTGATTTTCCGCAGTCTGTTTTCTTGAGCCAGTTTTTCAAGTCATGTTGTTTCAATAATTTCACTGGGGTACTTAAAATGTTTGACTGTTGATTTCACCATAATTTATTTTAAGTTTCGGAATATCTAACGTGAAACACATGAATTCAGCCTTCTCAAAGGAGATTTGCAGGCCAACGTTCTCTGCACATTCTTTGAGGCTCTCGATATGTTTTACTGCTGTTTAGTCGGCAGCTCGTGGTCGTGCGGTAGCATTCCCGCTTCCCACGCCCGGGTTCCCGGGTTCGATTCCCGGCGGGGTCATGGATTTTCTCTGCCTCGTGATGACTGGGTGTTGTGTGCTGTCCTTAGGTTAGTTAGGTTTAAGTAGTTCTAAGTTCTAGGGGACTGATGACCATAGATGTTAAGTCCCATAGTGCTCAGAGCCATTTGAACCATTTACTGCTGTTTCTTCACTGCCGGTTAGAATCGCCAAGTCATCCGCAAACCCTGAGTATGGAACGTTCAGTTTTCCTTATTATTATTATTATTACTATTATTATTCGACGGTTAGGCTCAAAGCATTAACAGCCTGGAGGCTTCTAATTTCTGTCAGATCAGAAGTAAGGAGTGCAGCAATGAAATTATTTGATTTTTCATCGAGTTGCAGTGTGCAGATCAAGCAAGTCTTGCAATGGGGAGGAGTAATACAGGAGACGTATGTTCCATGACAAGTGTCTACCCTCATTATGGATAGTTAGCTGTCTTATTTGAGAAGGGGTTGTGGGTAGCACTTGAGATGCGCCACGAATTCTTTCGTCATTCATTCTCATACACACACACACACACACTCACACACACACACACACACACACACACACACACACACATACACATACACACACTCACACAAACACAGTAATCAAATATCAGCCATCTTTCATCACTCTGAAAATAAAAGTATTCCAAGAAAATTCTTTCATTCGACAGTTAAGTGCTGAAGTTGGTGATAATTTCGAGGAAGGGGCGCCGCAGATGTCATGGGGGAGGGAAAGTGCGAGTTGTTTCCAGAATGAGATTTTCACTCTGCAGCGGAGTGTGCGCTGATATGAAACTTCCTGGCAGATTAAAACTATGTGTCAGACCGAGACTCGAACTCGGGACCTTTGCCTTTCGCGGGCAAGTGCTCTACCAGCTGAGCTACCCAAGCACGACTCACGTCACGTCCTCACAGTTTTACTTCCGCCAGTACCTCGTCTCCTGCTTTCCTGAAGTTTGGAAAGTAGGAGACGAGGTACTGGCGAAAGTGGGGATGTTAGCTAATGTCTGATTGCACTCAGGGGTAATGGTCTAAGACAGGCTGGCAGCCTCTGCAATAGTAGCTACCACACTGCCATATTATTTCCGCAGTAGAACAGTAAAAAGAATTCATTGTGCAAATATAAGTTCTTAATGTAAAATAAAAACACTAAAAGGCGGACACCAGTTTTTTGTAGTTTCAACAGTGCCAAGTGAATATTAGTGCAATTTTCACAATGAAAAAATGATAAGAGTGTGAAGTTAAAGTGAAAAAGACAAAATTACAATGCAAGGTTCGAGCCGGGCGAGTTTCGCAGGGGAATGACATCCGCAGCACTGTACAGCTGAAAGGTGGACAACAGCGTCGTTTGCAAAGATAAGTTCTTAATGCAAAGTAATACACAAACAGGCGTTGCGAACGGGGCTGGTTCCAAGGGAGCACAACATCCACGCAACTTATCAGTAAAAGCTGGATGCCGATGTCTTTTAAACATTTCGCCAGCAGATAATACCAATACATATTAAACCGGTGAGGTAAAGCAGTTACATTTGTAAGGAGGTGGTAGCCCCTCGCAACCATTTTCTTTTACAAGATAAATGGTGCTGCCGAGTACTTGGCATATGCCAATATGGGGTTGTTCAGATCCGACACAGCCATTGCGCCCTGGTCACAGTGTCCAGAAGCGATGATTTTCAACCGAAATAGCTTTGCGGGGTAACACCCGTGTCCCCATTCTTACGCGAATGAGACAGGTCACATGACGTCAGCTGACCATCACAGAGGTGAACCGTGGTTGACAAGAAACGTCCGGTTTTATGGCCGCTAGGTGGCTGCCCTTATACAGGGTGTTACAAAGGTACGGCCAAACTTTCAGGAAACATTCCTCACACACAAAGAAAGAAAATATGTTATGTGGATATGTGTCCGGAAACGCTTACTTTCCATGTTAGAGCTCATTTTATTACTTCTCTTCAAATCACATTAATCATGGAATGGAAACACACAGCAACAGAACGTACCAGTGTGACTTCAAACTCTTTGTTACAGGAAATGTTCAAAATGTCCTCCGTTAGCGAGGATACATGCATCCACCCTCCGTCGCATGCAATCCTTGATGCGCTGATGCAGCCCTGGAGAATGGCGTATTGTATCACAGCCGTCCACAATACGAGCACGAAGAGTCTCTACATTTGGTACCGGGGTTGCGTAGACAAGAGCTTTCAAATGCCCCCATAAATGAAAGTCAAGAGGGTTGAGGTCAGGAGAGCGTGGAGGCCATGGAATTGGTCCGCCTCTACCAATCCATCGGTCACCGAATCTGTTGTTGAAAAGCGTACGAACACTTCGACTGAAATGTGCAGGAGCTCCATCGTGCATGAACCACATGTCGTGTCGTACTTGTAAAGGCACATGTTCTAGCAGCACAGGTAGAGTATCCCGTATGAAATCATGATAACGTGCTCCATTGAGCGTAGGTGGACAAAACTAAAATGAGCTCTAACATGGAAATTAAGCGTTTCAGGACACATGTCCACATAACGTCTTTTCTTTCTTTGTGTGTGAGGAAAGTTTCCTGAAAGTTTGGCCGTACCTTTTTGTAACACCCTGTAGTGCTTGCATGTGTGCCGTTCACAGTTACAGTAGCGATGAGCAGCTGTCTCGATCGTCGAGTTGAAATCCGTTGAAGGGATCGGTGTCGAGCGGTCAACAGTTTCATTGTGGAGAATGCCTCGATGCCCTTTCGTACATTGTTAAGTGGACGTCTGTTGCAGCCGCCGAGACATATCTGTTAGACTGTTTATCAGACGCTCAATGCTGTAGTTTCTGCAACACACTTTGGAAGTCCATGAGGATCAATACAAGCCGGAAAATGCGTGCCACAATAAACAGCCTGCCTCATGGCCAGCAACTCCGCCATGTCTTCTTGCGTCAAGGCGTGCTAGCGACCACGTCCCAGTTTCAATTTTTAGTCCTTCGATGTGCTTTCCTTTTCTTCCACGATTCCTTCAGTGTTTCTCAGTGCCTCGTCAGACCACTTTGTGCCAGTTTTCTTCTTCTAGCCTTGGAATCCTTCCTTCCAGTTTTTTTTAAAATATCCCTAAAAATCTCTCTTTCCAGTATTTCTTTCTCTCTTATGTTATTCCTGACCAAGTCTTTCCTGCCCTCTTCAATCTAGGTGGTTCTTAATTTCATTACACTAAGATATTTGAAGAACATATTTGTGAATCTGTTCTCTTCCATTCTGTAAATAAGCCAAATAACAGTCACCTTCTCTTCCTCACTGTTTCTGTAACGTTTCCGTTCTTCTGATAAATATCACCGCGACTTCCCAGATTCTAAAATGTTGCGTTCTTTTGAGGACTTCTTATTTTCCATTTAATTCCTCTTTTTAATGTTTCTAATTTTCTCAAGCTTATAATTCAGTACTAGACATTCGCTGGTCTCACTGCTGTGTTGTAGTACTTCATCTTAAGTTTTCAGATCAGTACTTTCTGTTGTGTGTGTTCTTAGACACACCATGCGGTTATTCCACCTTTTATGTCATTTCTTCCAAAACAGATTTTTCTAAACCGTATTTTCAATACTGTTACCCAAATATTTGAATTTTCTTACCTTTTCTGTTCGCACACTATTAAATGTCTTGCAGCACTTTTACTTTTGTCACGCATTTTGTTTTCTCTGCAGACACTCTCAAGTCTCTCGTGTTGGCTGCCTTTTCCAAAAGATTGATTCCCACTGTTGCATTTGTCACACTTTCAAAAATTATGACAACAGCTTTTTTTCGTTCTGCCCATCATTAGTAGCGCTGTTTTGCACTTCAATTTCGTACAATTTTTTCCATGACACAGCTGAAAAGAAATGGGACATGTGTACTTATTTTCAATGGTTCAAATATCCCACTCGTAAATTTTACTTTCGAGATAATCCGCCCATTAATTTATTTAATTTCGTTTTCTGTATAAAATCTTAAGATAAAAGGTGAAATGGAAAAAGATGTGAGAAACAGTGTTGTGCGTAACTAGAAGTCAAAAGAGGCTTTGGTCAACACCAACGAAAGTAAAAAAAGTGGTGGACTGTACACTGGAGGTATGAATTAAAAAATGCCTTGAGTCACAACTTTTCGTGTTTGATTAAGTACACAACGCATTTCGGACCCTGTGGGTACATCATCAGGTGTAATTTGTCTTAATACATGCTTTATTTTTTCCCTGGGGTGAAATGCATATTCCTGTCACGAAAAGGTTTGATCTTAGGTTATGAATTTCTTAATGTAAAGTTATGTGCGAAATAGTGGGAAAATGAACAGTGTAAGCTTACCACATAATCCAAGAAAAATGTAATCAAAATATCCACTGGTGTACTGCCGGTCTACAGTGTCCAACCGGCACAATATTTCGGCGATCATACATGTCGCCATCATCAGGTGAACTGACAGACTGAGCTCTTGTGAACGTGCCGGCACGGGGATCCGTACGCTATTGCTGCTCAGAGGGAACTGGGTTCGGTCGCCTGCCTGCTGCTCCTTTTGTGACTTCCTCACTGTGAGGAGGTTCGTGTGGAAGTTTGTGGCCTGTTGGCCTTTACTCCCCTGGGAATCTTGTAGAGTCTTCTGTCTGTACTGTTGGTTGGATCTATTCTGGCAAGGAGTGCCGATGTCCTATTTCTTGACTTTGTCGATATGACGATTTTTCTTCTTCTTCTTACTTGGTGCTGAGGGCTCTCCCTCGGTTGGGATAGTGGATATAGTGTATCCTGCTTTCTCATACTCTCCGTGGACCAGAGCGAAGATGACGTAGCGCATTTGCCACTCTGTGAAGATAGGGAAGGAATTGATCAGATCGTAATCCTCCCTAGAAAGACCAACAAGGCCTTCTGGATACTCAACTGGTTGGTGTGGGGATGAAGGTTTAGAAAGATTAGGTGGAACGAAAGGATAAGGGTTGTAGTGGTGGGGGTATGTACCATCGCGAAGCGAGTCAGCGATCTTCTTCGTCACAGCGCTTGCGCTGTACATGTCTGGAAGCGGCAGGAATGGGACTTCTTCCCACTCCTCTTCTTGCGCTGCTGCTTCGGTGTCCTCCTTGTGCTGTGTCGCCTTCCCTTCGGCAGGCTCGTCTGTCTGCGTGGCCACCGTCGCGAACTCCTTCTCACGCGGAGGAGTCGTCTGGGTGGCGGTGTCCTCTGTTGTGGCGGAGACTTCTTTGACTGAGCGAAGCTCCTGCGTCAGCACAGCAATCTGACGCCGAGTCTCGCCCAGTTCCGCCAGCATGGCCGCCCTCTCTTCCGCCATGGCGGATTTGAAGGCGGGCATGGCTTCTTGTAAGGCGTCGTTAAGGCGCCTGGTGACGACGTCTTCTGTGCAAGTGACCACCTCTTCGTGTGTGGTGGTCACTTGCTTCTGCGTCTTCTTCTCCGGTCCGCGCCAATTTCTTCTGTAGGCGCAGGAACGGGCGTTGGGCGCGTGTGCGCCACCGCAGTTGGCGCAGGTGCAGGGGACGTCCTTCTGCTTCTTGCAGTCACGTGTGTCGTGTGCTTGCGCACACTTCAGGCACGCAACTGCTCCGCTGCAGTGTTTGGCGACGTGGCCAAGCTTTTGGCAGCGAAAGCACTGCGCTGCAGTCTTCCTCTTCTTCTTGTCGGAAGTCCCTGCTATCGTGAGCAGCAACTCCGCCAAGGCAGCAGCTCTGTGTCCCCTTCCGCGTCCAGGCATCTCTAGTAGCAACAGCGACAGTCAGCTATGCGTACCTCACCGCGGCGTGAGCAGGAATGGGTTCAGTCGCGGCGGCGGCCGAATTAAATACCCTCCGCCCGCGGCATGCTCCCTCCGCTGTCCGCGCTCCGCGCCACGGTCGCGCGGTGGAACAGATTGCGACGCCGTCTGAGATGACTTCGGTGTGATGGCTCTGTCCGCCGTGGTCGTCAAAACTATACGTTTGCTTTATTTGATTAACCCAATCGCTGGCTCCCAAGCCTTGCTAAGATTATAGCCACAGTCACGGTTTATGAGGTCGTCATTGGTGCGAATTTCGATGGCCTCTCTAACAACGCTGTCCCAGTATCTCGACGTCTGTACCAGAATCCTCGTGCGTTCATACTCCATAGCGTGATTTTCCGACAAACAATCTTCAGCGACCGCCGACTTGCTCGGATACATTAGTCGAGTGTGCCTCTGGTGTTCACGACATCGATCCTCGACGGTACGCATCGTCTGACCAATATACGACTTGCCACATTGACACGGAATCTGACGATGCGTACCGTCGAGAATCGATGTCGTGAACACCAGAGGCACACTCGACTGATGTATCCGAGCAAGTCGGCGGTCGCTGAACATTGTTTGTCGGAAAATCACGCTATGGAGTATGAACGCACGAGGATTCTGGTACAGACGTCGAGATACTGGGACAGCGTTGTTAGAGAGGCCATCGAAATTCGCACCAATGACGACCTCATAAACCGTGACTGTGGCTATAATCTTAGCAAGGCTTGGGAACCAGCGATTGGGTTAATCAAGAGTAAATCGAGCAAACGTATAGTTGTGACGACCACGGCGGACAGAGCCATCACTCGCACGTCATCTCAGACGCCATCGCAATCTGTTCCACCGCGCGACCGTGGCGCGGGGCGCGGACAGCGGAGGGAGCGCGCCGCGGGCGGAGGGTATTGAAATCGGCCGCCGCCGCGACCGAACCCAGTTCCCTCTGAGCAGCCATAGCGTACGGATCTCCGTGCCGGCACGTTCACAGGAGCTCAGTCCGTCAGTTCACCTGATGATGGCGACATGTATGATCGTCGAAATATTATGCCGGTTGAACACTGTAGACCGGCAGTACACTCGTGGATATTTTGATTATCAAAAACGCCGGGAAAAACTCAAGATTCACAAGAAATGCGTTTTTAGCGCCAGAATACATTCTTTTCTCCTGCGTGATATGTACGAAAACGAAGGAGAAAAGAATATATGCTGGCGGCAACCTCCATTAAAGGATTGCACCTATACGCAAAAAAAGAAAAACTTCCTGTGAGATGCTCCATTAACTGGCTTAAATTTGAGGCGAATAGTTGTACGGTTTTGTTTTTATGAGTTTTTTTTGAAGGGGAAAACTACTGTGTGCTCACCCTCTATTTATAAACTTCCTAGGGACCGATGACCATAGCAGTCTGGTCCCTTCAATCCCACAAACCATCTACCATCTATAAACTTCCTGCAGAAAATGCCCACGGAAACTAATTGTATAATTTCGGTTACTGGCGGCTTGGAACACCGAGTATAGCCTTTACTATATGACTGTAGCGGAAAAACAGTGTTGTCAGTATACTGAATTTGTGGGGCTGAGAGTGCAAGTGGTAGAAGTGCTTGCTGAATCAAACCGAATAGATGACTGTCAAAGCTAAATGAATATTTATGAATTATATTAGTTGCTAGCGAAACAACTGCTATTTTTTCCTCGTAGTCAGTTAGTCTGTGTACGTTTGTACGTGTGGTTAATTGTAGTCACTGAGCCGTGGGCGACTCGCAATCGATTTCGCGTGCCTTCATTTCGGGGTTATTCCCTGGCGCTACTAGTGGCAGCGCGAATCGATTGTAGCTAGCCTCTGTTTCTGGCAGAGCGAATCCTAAAGTAGGCGCTCAGCAGCGTTAGTGGGGCGGTAAGAGCGAGGCAGTGAGTGACAGCGCACTATAGCGCCCCACGGGCAGAGTTCCGGACACGGTGGTCAGTCGGCCGTTAGCTCTGTTTATGTGGAGACTCGGTGTGGCTGGAGAAGTCCGAGTTATGACATTGAGCTGAGTACAGCGTCCTTCCGTCCGGGCAGGCTGGTTTGTCCGGCTTTGATATTCCATGTTGTGCGGGACAGGGCGCTGGGAGCCGTAGTCTACTGGATATTTCCAGGATAGTCAAATATTTCCCACATCGTGTATTTATGGACAGTATTTCTCACACTGCCACACGCCCATCTCTACTGGCTACGCTTGGTGGCTTACTGAAATACAGGGTGTTTATAAATGAATATCAGGGTTTTAACGCTTTATAATACACTACTGGCCGTCCATTAAAATTGCTACACCAAGAAGAAATGCACATGATAAACGGGTATTCATTGGACAAATATATTATACTAGAACTGACATGTGATTACATTTTCACGCAATTTGGGTGCATAGATCCTGAGAAATCAGTACCCAGAACAACCACCTCTGGCTGTAATAACGGCCTTGATACGCCTGGGCATTGAGTCAAACAGAGCTTGGATGGCGTGTACAGGTACAGCTGCCCATGCAGCTTCAACACGATACCACAGTTCATCAAGAGTGGTGACTGGCGTATTGTGACGAGCCAGTTGCTCGGCCACTATTGACCAGACGTTTTCAATTGGTGAGAGATATGAAGAATGTGCTGGCCAGGGCAGCAGTCGAACATTTTCTGTATCCAGAAAGGCCCGTACAGGACCTGCAACATGCGGTCGTGCATTGTCCTCCTGAAATGTAGGGTTTAGCAGAGATCGAATGAAGGGTAGAGCCACGGGTCGTAACACATCCACTGTTCAAAGAGCTGTCAATGCGAACAAGAGGTGGCTGAGAAGTGTAGCGAATGACACCCCATACAATCACGCCGGGTGATACGCCAGTATGGCGATGATGAATGCACGTTTCCAATGTGCATTCATCGCGATGTCGCCAAACACGGGTGCGACCACCATGATGCTGTAAACAGAACCTGGATTCATCCGAAAAAATGACATTTTGCCATTCGTGCACCCAGGTTCGCCGTTGAGTACACCATCGCAGGCGCTCCTCTCTGTGCTGCAGCGTCAAGGGTAACAGCAGCCATGGTCTCCGAGCTGACAGTCAATGCTGCTGCAAACGTTGTCGAACTGTTCGTGCAGATGGTTGTTCTGGATACAGAAAATGTTCTACTGCCGGCCGAAGTGGCCGCGCGGTTCTGGCGCTGCAGTCTGGAACCGCGAGACCGCTACGGTCGCAGGTTCGAATCCTGCCTCGGGCATGGATGTGTGTGATGTCCTTAGGTTAGTTAGGTTTAACTAGTTCTTAGTTCTACGGGACTAATGACCTCAGCAGTTGAGTCCCATAGTGCTCAGAGCCATTTGAACCAAAATGTTCTACTGCTGCCCTGGCCAGCACATTCTGCAGATCTCCACCAATTGAGAACGTCTGGTCAATGGCGGCCGAGCAACTGGCTCGTCACAATACGCCAGTCACTACTCTTGATGAACTGTGGTATCGTGCT
The DNA here is from genome assembly GCF_023864275.1 of Schistocerca cancellata. Lineage (NCBI taxonomy): Eukaryota > Metazoa > Arthropoda > Insecta > Orthoptera > Acrididae > Schistocerca > Schistocerca cancellata. Next base: position 177,632,567 of record NC_064631.1, read on the forward strand.
GAAGCTGCATGGGCAGCTGTACCTGTACACGCCATCCAAGCTCTGTTTGACTCAATGCCCAGGTGTATCAAGGCCGTTATTACGGCCAGAAGTGGTTGTTCTGGGTACTGATTTCTCAGAATCTATGCACCCAAATTGCGTGAAAACGTAATCACATGTCAGTCTGGTGTAATATATGTGTCCAATGAATACCCGTTTATCATCTGCATTCCTTCTTGGTGTAGCAATTTTAATGGCCAGTAGTGTAGCTTGCTTATATGTTTGTATGTTGGCAGTGCTTTAGACTGCATTGATATCACTGACAGCGCTGTGCGTCCTCTGGAAGAGACTCTGTGGCTGGTCGGACTCGCAGTTAGAAGTTAATAGTTAGCAGTGGTGGAGGTTAGAAGCAGTGTTAGCGCGAGCGGACGGCCTGAACGTGTGTCCGTCATGGAGATTTAATATTGGTTGGTCACGGATTGTAGAATGTGGGTAATGGAATTATTGACGATTATATAATTTTTGGAATTGGATGTCACGGACGAATATACAGTTTTTCGAACTGGAGGTCATATGACTAAGGTAAAATCTGCTAAATACATTGTTTGCTCTGCAACAAAATCTTTCCTTTGCTAACCACATGCCTATTAGTAGTTAGAGCCTACTGTAGTTAGAATACTTTTATTTAGCTGGCTGTATACTTGCTGTTTTTTTTTATAGTTCGTGTCATGAAGATTTTCTGTGAGGTAAGTGACTTATTAAATGTATGGGTTATCGCTAGGATTCGTTCTAATTCAGGGCCACTCCTTTGTGTTAATTAATAGTCAGATTGCATTATCTTTGTATATTGCGGATCATTGATGAATAGAATAAGATTGAGTTGTATTTGTCAGGGAAAATTCTGTATGTCAGTGTTCAAACGGTGAAGACAAGCAAAATGACAGTACGTCAGTTTCACTCAGCAGTTTTAGAAGGTTCAGTTGCATTAAGCAATTTAAGTACAAACGTAGAAGTTTCACTTCTCAGTTATTTCAGTTCAAGTAAAAAGTAATATTTAGAAGTTTCAAGTGTAGTGACAGTTGTCATGGCTAATGTTCCACATCGTCGTCTGTCTCACCCTGTGTCGGAGGGCCAACTGCGCGGTACTGACGCGGTAGGCGCCTTCCACAGTGTTAATCACATTTTCCGGGCCGGCCGGAGTGGCCGAGCGGTTCTAGGCGCTACAGTCTGGAACCGCGCTGGTGCTACGGTCGCAGGTTCGAATCCTGCTTCGGGCATGCATGTGTGTGATGTCCTTAGGTTAGTTACGTTTAAGTAGTTCTAAGTTCTAGGGGACTGATGACCTCAGAAGTTAAGTCCCATAGTGCTCAGAGCCATTTGAACCACATTTTCCGGAATATTTCGGGGACGTCCTTCATGATTTTCTGCTTCCTGAAACGACCCTGTCTCAGAAAAACGACGAAACACTGAACGTAGTGGTTGTTGGCAGAGATACGTCTCTTGGTACATCCTTGCTGCCCGCAGCCAGTTGCCATTTGTCTTTCGTAAGTAAACACCCCTCCCCCCATGAATCATGGACCTTGCCGTTGGTGGGGAGGCTTGCGTGCCTCAACAATACAGATAGCCGTACCGTAGGTGCAACCACAACGGAGGGGTATCTGTTGAGAGGCCAGACAAACGTGTGGTTCCTGAAGAGGGGCAGCAGCCTTTTCAGTAGTTGCAGGGGCAACAGTCTGGATGATTGACTGATCTGGCCTTGTAACACTAACCAAAAAGGCCTTGCTGTTGTGGTACTGCGAACGGCTGAAAGCAAGGGGAAACTACAGCCGTAATTTTTCCCGAGGGCATGCAGCTTTACTGTATGGTTAAATGGTGATGGCGTCCTCTTGGGTAAAATATTCCGGAGGTAAAATAGTCCCCCATTCGGATCTCCGGGCGGGAACTACTCAGGAGGACGTCGTTATCAGGAGAAAGAAAACTGGCATTCTACGGATCGGAGCGTGGAATGTCAGATCCCTTAATCGGGCAGGTAGGTTAGAAAATTTAAAAAGGGAAATGGATAGGTTAAAGTTAGATATAGTGGGAATTAGTGAAGTTTGGTGGCAGGAGGAACGAGACTTCTGGTCAGGTGAATACAGGGTTATAAACACAAAATCAAACAGGGGTTATGCAGGAGTAGGTTTAATAATGAATAAAAAAATAGGAGTGCGGGTAAGCTACTACAAACAGCATAATGAACGTATTATAGTGGCCAAGATAGACACGAAGCCCATGCCTACTACAGTAGTACAAGTTTATATGCCAACTATCTCTGCAGATGACGAAGAAATTGAAGAAATGTATGATGAGATAATAAAAATTATTCAGGTAGTGAAGGGAGACGAAGATTTAATAGTCATGGGTGACTGGAATTCGACACTAGGAAAAGGGAGAGAAGGAAACATAGTAGGAGAATATGGATTGGGGCTAAGAAATGAAAGAGGAAGCCGTCTGGTAGAATTTTGCACAGAGCATAACTTAATCATAGCTAACACTTGGTTCAAGAATCATAAAAGAAGGTTGTATACATGGAAGAGTCCTGGAGATACTAAAAGGTATCAGATAGATTATATAATGGTAAGACAAAGATTTAGGAACCAGGTTTTAAATTGTAGGACATTTCCAGGGGCAGATGTGGACTCTTACCACAATCTATTGGTTATGAACTGTAGATCAAAACTGAAGAAGTTGCAAAAAGGTGGGAATTTAAGGAGATGGGACCTGGATAAACTGACTAAACCAGAGGTTGTACCAACTGGTGAGCAACATGTACGAGACAGGCGAAATACCCTCAGACTTCAAGAAGAATATAATAATTCGAATCCCAAAGAAAGCAGCTGTTGACAGATGTGAAAATTACCGAACTATCAGTTTAATAAGCCACAGCTGCAAAATACTAACGCGAATTATGTACAGACGAATGGAAAAACTGGTAGAAGCCGACCTCGGGGCAGATCAGTTTGGATTCCGTAGAAATGTTGGAACACGTGAGGCAATACTGACCTTACGACTTATCGTAGAAGAAAGATTAAGGAAAGGCAAACCTACGTTTCTAGCATTTGTAGACTTAGAGAAAGCTTTTGACAATGTTGACTGGAATACTGTCTTTCAAATTCTAAAGGTGGCAGGGGTAAAATACAGGGAGCGAAAGACTATTTACAATTTGTACAGAAACCAGATGGCAGTTATAAGAGTCGAGGGGCATGAAATGGAAGCAGTGGTTGGGAAGGGAGTGAGACAGGGTTGTAGCCTCTCTCCGATGTTATTCAATCTGTATATTGAGCAAGCAGTAAAGGAAACAAAAGAAAAATTTGGAGTAGGTATTAAAATCCATGGAGAAGAAATAAAAACTTTGAGGTTCGCCGATGACATTGTAATTCTGTCAGAGACAGCAAAGGACTTGGAAAAGCAGTTGAACGGAATGGACAGTGTCTTGAAAGGAGGATATAAGATGAACATCAACAAAAGTAAATAGAGGATAACGTAATGTAGTCGAATTAAGTCGGGTGATGCTGAGGGAATTAGAGTAGGAAATGAGACACTTAAAGTAGTGAAGGAGTTTTGCTATTTGGGGAGCAAAATAACTGATGATGGTCGAAGTAGAGAAGATATAAAATGTAGACTGGCAATGGCAAGGAAAGCGTTTCTGAAGAAGAGAAATTTGTTAACATCGAGTATAGATTTAAGTGTCAGGAAGTCGTTTCTGAGAGTATTTGTATGGAGTGTAGGCATGTATGGAAGTGAAACGTGTACAATAAATAGCTTAGACAAAAAGAGAACAGAAGCTTTCGAAATGTGGTGCTATAGAAGAATGCTGAAGATTAGATGGGTAGATCACATAAGTAATGAGGAGTAATAGAATTGGGGGGAAGAGGAGTTTGTGGCACAACTGGACTAGAAGAAGAGATCGGTTGGTAGGACATATTCTGAGGCATCAAGGGATCACCAGTTTAGTATTGGAGGGCAGCGTGGAGGGTAAAAATCGTAGAGGGAGATCAAGAGATGAATACACTAAGCAGATTCAGAAGGACGTAGGTTGCAGTAGGTACTGGGAGATGAAGAGGTTCGTACAGGATAGAGTAGCATGTAGAGCTGCATCAAACCAGTCTTCGGACTGAAGTCCATAACAACAACATTCCGTCACGCACAGTCGTGGCACGGGTCAGATTGGTTTGGCAGACCAGCAAACGGGTCCACCTGCACACTGGAATCCACCGGGGCTTCAGAGGCTCGTAGGGAAGTACCTGCGTTCCGAATTATCCAAACGCGAGACCGTGTACTTGCATTTTTTTCGGACACGCGCCATTAACAACAAATTGCTCCCTCCATGTCTCCAGTCGCTGCGCGCTACGAGGTGTACCGTTATGACCATCAGGAGCGTAAAGTATTCGCTGCTATGGCGTAGGGCTCCAATATGTGGTTCTCAGCACCCTGTTCTGTAAATCATATTTTTCTTTATAGGATAGTATAGATGCTTGACTGTTGCGCAATTTTTGGGCCATACCACAGATTCACATGTATGAAGTCAGGTGAGGCGATTAGTGTTCTGGTTAGTGTCGTGTGTTGATCCCCAGCTGATCACTTTGTTCACCATAGACCGCATATCATTGAAAGCGTTTGTCCAATTAAAAGAAATGTTTGTGTGGCGTTTCTTCAGCTATTTTTTTGTCTTGTGGTGTTAAGAACGAATAAATCTATTGTTATTTAGACCACAACTCTTCCCAGTGTTCTGATTAACATTACCTTTGCCATTTTTTTACAGTCTTGATTACAACTGAAAGTTGGAAGCTATCAAATTTCCGGATTTTGACAAGGCGTTCGACCGAGTCTGCCATGGCTTCCTGTTGCAGCTACTGAAAGACATTGTGTTCACAATAGGCGCGCGCTGGATCGTGCATAAATTGATTACGGGTGTCCATGCTTTGGAAGGACGACGGTTCAATCCCGCGTCCAGCCGTCCTGATTTAGGTTTTCCGTGATTTCCCTAAATCATTCCAGGTAAATGCCGGGATGGATTCTTTGAAAGGGCACAGCCGACTTCCTTCCCTAATCCGATGAGACCGATGACCTCGCTGTCTGGTCTCCTTCCCCAAACAACCCAACAACCCAACCCCATGCTTCGGTGGCTGTCAATGACCAGTTGACACCCCCTATTACCATCCGTACGGGTTTTCCTCGGGGAAGTCCGCTTTCAGTGCCATCATTTGTTCTATCATTCAGTTTGCTTCTTCGAAGAATTGTCGCTCAGTTACAAGGGTGGACACTCTTGGGCGAGACGACCTCGATGCATGCATACGCGGATGATGTGATATTCTTACTCCGCTCTCTCGCTGAGATTCCGTTGTTCATGGTTACGTTGGATGTCTGTTGCCTAGTATATGGTGCCCGTGTCGACGAAGGCTCATGTCGTTTCATGAAATTATGCGGTTTTGATAACGCTGTCATTTCGCTGGCGACACGATCGATAGACTTAAATCCTTGGGAGTAATAGTAGGCCGTTCTTCTCTCCAAATGGCTACAGTTAACTGGAGGTTGGTTACGTAGAAGATACAAGGAGCAATCCTGGAGCATGAGCGGCGTTCCTGCTTCAGAACGTTCGCGTGTTGGGTACCTACGTCTTGTGCAAAGCATATTACGTCGCTCATATCTTACTCCTTCCCGCGATGGTGGCTTGGAAACTAAAACAGCCCTCTAGACGTTTTTTTTTTATCGAAGTATCACATTTTTCGATTACGATATTGGGTGGTTGCGCTTGCGCGTTCTCTCAGGGGTTTGGAACTTTCCGTTATTTAAAGGAAAGCGTCCGTGATATTCGTTCAGTGCAACGTGCTGACTATTTGTCACACAGTCCACACATTCGCACTTCGGTTATTTTACCGTCTGGGGCAAGGCTGTCTTGGTCCGACTGTCGATGTTGGTCGATTGAGTTTCCAGTTAAAACATGGCCGTGAATTTTACATTGCTGTCGGTTATTTGGGTGCCGATATTCTACAGAGCCAGCATCTGAGTACCACAGTTTACTTAATGCGTGGTAGAGGGATTCGCTGCACGGTGCCAGTTGAGCGGGCATCACCACAAACTTCTTTTGGAAGGTGGTGTGGTTGCATCTTAGCCTTCCTGTTCTGTCAATGGCAGTGGCATCTTAGTGGCATTACGTGGTGTAGTCGATGTCCTGCCATAGACACACTGTTGTTGTTGTGGTCTTCAGTCCAGAGACAGGTTTGATGAAGCCCTCCATGCTACTCTATCCTTCGCAAGTTTCTTCATCTCCCAGTACCTACTGCAACCTACATCCTTCTGAATCTGTTTAGTGTATTCATCTCTTGGTCTCCCTTTACGATTTTTACCCTCCACGCTGCCCTCCAACACTAAACTGGTGATCCCTTGACGCCTCAGAATATGCCCTACCAACCGATCCCTTCTTCTAGTCAAGTTGTGCCACAAATTTCTCTTCTCTCCAGTTCTGTTAAATACCTCCTCATTAGTTATGTGATCTACCCATCTAATCTTCAGCATTCTTCTATAGCACCACATTTCGAAAGCTTCTATTCTCTTCCTGTCTAAGCTATTTATCGTCCACGTTACAAAACGACACGCTACACACTACGAAACAGATTTACCTGACATGGTCACGAAACGAAACTGGCACTGGGTTAAAAAAGAAGATATCGTATTACTTCAAGACTCCTACTTTCCGAGAGCAAAGTCAAACACCATTGCATTGTTATTAGGCCACTATGTTCATTACATTCTAGATGGAGCGGGCGATATGGATCCACTCGCCTTCCTCCAGTATATGGCCACTGCATATTGGAAGTTCTGGCCGAATGTGAAGTATGCTAGGGCCAGTCAGTGCTACCTCTGCGCGGTAGCAAGAGAAATAATATCAACGACAGTGCTGCCAAAGCAGAATTACTTAACACAGCCTTCCGAAATTCCTTCACCAAAGAAGAAAAAGTAAATATTCCAGAATTCGAATCAAGAACAGTTACCAACATGTGTAACGTAGAAGTACATATTCTCTAAGTAGTGAATCAACTTAAATCACGCAACAATAGCGAATCTTCCGGTCCAGACTGTATACCAGTTACGTTCCTTTCAGAGTATGCTGATGCAATAGCTCCATACTCATCAATCACATAGAACCGTTCGCTGACGGAAGATCCATACCCAAACACTGGAAAGTGTACAAGGTCACATCAAGAAAGGTAGTAGGAGTAATCCACTAAATTACAAGCCCATATCATTAACGTCGATATATTGGAACATATACTGTGATCGAACATTATAAATTACCTAGAAGAGGACGGCCTATTGACATATAGTAAACACGGATTTAGAAAACATCGTTCTCGTGAAACACAACTAGCTCTTTACTCACACGAAGTGCTGAGTGATATTGACAAGGGTCTAAAATTGATTCCGTATTTCTAGATTTCCAGAAGGCTTTTGACATTGTACCACACAAACTGCTTGTAGTGAAATTGCTTGCTTACGGAATATCGTCTCAGTTATGTGACTGGATTCGTAATTTCCTGTCAGAGAGGTCACAGTTTGTAGTAACTGACTGAAGATCATCGAGTAAAATAGAAGTGATTTCTGGTATTCCCCAAGGTAGTGTTATAGGATCCTTGCTGTTTCGTATCTGTATAAACGATTTAGGAGACAATCTGAGTAGCCGTCTTAGGTTGTTTGCAGATGATACTATCGTTTATCGACTAGTAAAGACATCAGAAGATCAAAACAAATTACAAAACAATTTAGAAAATATATTTGTATGGTGTAAAAATTGGCAATGGACCCTAAATAACGAAAAGTGTCTGGTCATCCACATGAGTGCTAAAAGGAATCCGTTAAAGTTCCGTTACACAATAAATCAGTCGAATCTAAAGGCCGTAAATTCTGATAAATAACCAGGAATTACAATTACGAACAACTTAAATTGGAAGGAACACATAGAAAATCTTGTGGGGAAGGCTAACCAAAGGCTGCGTTTTATTAACAGAATACTTACTGTAGAAAATGTAGCAGATATACTGCTTGTCCGTCCTCTTCTAGAATATTGCTGCGCGATGTGGAATTCTTACCAGATAACATTGACGGAGTACATCGAGAAAGTTCAAAGAAGGGCAGCACGTTTTGTATTATCGCGAAATAGGGGAGAGCGTGTCACTGAAATGACACGTAGTTTGGGGTGGACATCATTAAAGCAAAGGCGTTTTTTGCTGCCGCGGAATCTTCTCACGAAATTTCAATCACCAACTTTCTCCTCCGAATAAAAAAATATTTTGTTGACGCCGTACTAAGTAGGGAGAAATGACCATCATAATAAAATAAGGGAAATCAGAGCTCGTACGGAAAGATATAGGTGTCCGTTTTTTCCGCGCGCTGTTCCGAGATTGGAATAATAGAGAATTATTGTGAAGGTGGCTCGATGAACCCTCTGCCAAGCATTTAAATGTATAGATGTGTTTGCACCTGCCACAGTATGGTTACTAATTCGTCAATGTCTTTAACCTTGCATTTCATTGTCAAGGTATCCGGCGAGTTAACTGGTCCTTACCGTATTCTCGTCATGGTTCCTTTTCAGGAGAACTGCTACGCAATTTATTTCATATTTGATGCCCTGTTTCCTGTTTGCCTTGTCTTTCTTTTTTTAATAGATAAAAAGAAAACGAACAAAAACTGTTGCAAGCGACGACTGGAGATGAATTTTATTTCCTTTTTCAGTTGTGGAATCCATGTAGGATTAACTCTGATTCTTTTTCATTTCTTCTTGTGTAGCAACTTGTATGGATTCAAAAAATATTAAAAAATTAAAAAAGAAGCTAGTACCATGTGAGGGATCAGCACAGTGACAGCTGCCCACCTTGTCTCCACCAAGTCTGAATCTGCCTCCGTTCTTTCCTGCCGGTACGACCGTTTTCTATATCATGTATTTAAAAAAAAAAAAAAAAAGCGGTTAAGTGCGTGCCTGCAAACTGGAAGGTTGTGGGATCGAGTCCTGGCAAAATCATTTTTTTCCTCTTTACCTTTTAACCAAGCCTGAAAAAAGAAGTGATCAACGCGACAAACAGTTATGCTGAACAAATATGGTAGAATGGTAGCCTACCTTCTGGATGGCCTGGGTTCGGCACCCGACTGATAGGAAGTTTCAAACAAAGGTCCATGTTGTACGAGCATTTTCGTAAAGCACAAAATATATAAAGATGGAAAAAGTATCGATACCGCTGGAGACTGGTAATCGCTGCACCTCTAGTTAGACTCTCGGTTCGGTCACTATTTTCTCCCTTTTTTCCGTTAAGTCTGATGCCTACGACATTTAAATATAAAATTTATCAAATATTTCTAATTACATGTCGCGCACAAAAATCCTGCTTTAATTGCATACATATATTCTTAAATACCGATCTTCGTAAAAGATTATGAACAGAGATGGTTTAAATATTTAAAAAATGAAAAATATTTTTTTTCTTCATATGAATGTATTTACACTTCAAAGGAAAGCTCGTAGAACATGCACCTTTTGCTTAAAAATATACCACTACCGGGAATCAAATCTGGGCCGCTCATTCGTCGGGCGAGCTTTTTTCCACAGAAACACGCAGCACGCTGCCTGACACTGAAACGACCTGTTTTAAGGTTCTTAAAGACGCTCGCCAGACTCCATAGTCGGTTTTTCGAGAATTTTTGAGAATTGTATCTAAATGCTTGTTGAGATCTGAGCTTTACGTACTTTAAAATAAAAAATATATAAAAATTCAATTCCTATATGGTGTCTTTATTAGAAGAGATCCAAACTGCTTTTCAAAGGTACATTTTGATTGTTTTCTTGTGAATTGTCACTTGTACCACTTCTTCTGACGGCCCCTCAGTCATCATGGTCATTACTCGACTTTCAGTCTACGTGCTAACAGTTTTGGTTTACAGCTTTTTGTCGTCCGTCTTCTTGTACTCTAGTTTACCACGTATTTTGTAGGTCGCTTCCTTGTGTACGAGTCTGTCGGCTACACATTTTGCGACGGATTTTAAATTACGTTCGTGATGAACTGGAAACATGAAATTTTAAAACTGTCTCAAAACTGGAAGAGAATGAACTATTAACTCGCTTTCCTGTCTGGTGTGTGGCGGAGGGCCCTTTGTGTTCCACTGTCATTTCCCTCTGTTCGTGTTGCAGTCGCAAATGGTTCGGTTGCTCATAACCCTATGTGTGAACTCGAATCTCAGTAATTTTTGCCTTCACGGTCTTTTCGCGAGGGGAGGAAGCAATACCTTAGGTGAGCCAGGTGGAGAAGAACTAAAATAAACCTGAAGTTTACCACATGTCTCTCCGCAATCTCATACAAAATGGTTGAAATCAACTGACAAATTTCACACACCTGAGAATAAAAAGGAGAAAACAAGTATTTGAATAACTAAATTTTTAGCATACTATGTTTTTAGATCGAACTAAAAAGTATAAAATAGTATCTCCTTGACCCATACAGCCAGGCGTGGTGGCTGAGCGGTTCTAGGCGCTACAGTCTGGAACCGCGCGACAGCTACGGTTGAAAGTTCGAATCCTACCTCGGGCATGGATGTGTGTGCTGTCCTTAGGTTAGTTAGGTTTAAGTAGTTCTAAGTTCTAGGGGACTGCTGACCTCAGAAGTTAAGTCCCATAGTACTCAGAGCCATTTGAACCATTTGACCCATACAGATTCATAAACCCATAAAGATAGCTCAGAAAATCTGTAATTGTGAATTTTCGATAGCTATAAAATAGCTGTAAGATTTAAAAGAAAAACGTGGGGTGCATGCAGTACGTAACTGATGCACGAACAGGACACCCCCTTACTATCATCTTCGTTTGAAATATATCTCCATAGCTGTTAAATTTCAGAGTAACAAATTTTCAGAGTTAATTGTATGGGGCTAGGTATCTGTATGGGGTTAGTAGAAATTATTTTCTTCATTTTAGTCTGCTTAAAAAGACGATACATTAAATAAATTTTTATTAAAAAAACTAGCTGATAAACAAGGTGTTTCTTAGGTATTTATTTAAAGCTGTGCCCGAGATTTAGCATGTTTGGACTTTTATGTTTTAGTTATAAAGCTTTCTTTGTATACATCGTTTGAAGTAGTGTAACTGGAGACCTGAAACTGGAGCTTGTTTGCGTCAATAACATGGGACAGAGCCAGGTCAAAAGCAGCTGACACTAAGGTGCACGCCCACAACACCCTACGCCTGGTCTTGTCCTTGGTTTATGGTTATGGCGTCAGACCAACAGGTACAATATGTTCTGAACGTCTTGGTGGCCACAATACACAATGACCTTGGGCATTGTCGTTCAGTTATTCTGGATTAAAGGATAGCATGGCTGTCTTCATAATGAAACTGTTGATCGCCTTGCCCAGGGGTTTTTACAGAAGGCCAGTTTAAGGCCAACGCCGATCCCTGATACGGACCTCACATCGACGGTACGGGAGGCTGCTGATCACGCTTGGAACTGCGAATGACATCTCAATCAGCACTCTTAAGGACGACCGCCTAGCGGCCATACAGCCGAACATCTCGACCATGGTTCGCCTCACTGCAGCTAGGGTGACGTCATGTGAATTCTGTCATCCGTATGAGGCTCGGACACAGGTGTTACCTCGCGCATCTATATCGGTTGTAGATTATCATGTCTGGACACTGCGATAAGAACACAACGGCAGCAGCGGATCTTAACCGTATCATATTGGCACGTTCCAAGTACACGACTGCACAATCAGACTTGTATACAAAATTGGTGGCGAGAGATTACCCCCCTCCCTACCAGTGTTCCTGTTTTACTCCACCGCTTTGATAAACATAACTTGCTCACACACTATTTGAAAGCCGCCGGCATCCAAATTTAGTTTATGAGTCGCCGAGGTCTTCGTTTTCAAATTGCATCAGCCCGGTTCGTAATCGGGGTGCGCAATTTTGTGTTTTAATTTGAGTACGGACCTCTCTTTGTACATTACATTTTCATTATTGCTCTCTTGTGGATTTTATGTCACTATTCTACTTGCTCTATTGTACTTACCATTGGTTGTATTATGTTTGCCATTTTGGAGCTTTCTTTTGTTTTAAGTACGTCTGTCTGTATGCTACAATTCTCACATTGTTATATGATGTTATGCAGATGTTGTATGATGTCCATATTGTATGATGTACGGTGGCTGCCCCTTTAATATTTTGTCTTTTCTATAAGAGGGCACTGCCGTGGGCTTTCTAATTTTTGTCTAATTGCGCTTTTGTTTTACTTTAAGAGTGTTTTTACATGCTAACTTCGTAATTTTGTGCTATTCTGCTTTTTAACGATTATGTTTCTTTGGTACTTTTGTAATACCCCACCCGTCACTTATCTGGTTTTGGTGTGTGTTCACCCCAGGTAATTGACTAACAGATGAACAGAGAGTGCAAAACTGCCGCAATATCGGATAACGCAAAGAAAGTAATAAGGCCCTGTGACTCCTGATTGAACTGTGGTGGCGGTGTTGACATTAATTGATCCCTTTTAATTAAAAAGGGGTGCACATTGATGTTATATTCAGCTATTGAACCCCAGATGCAAATGTTGAACATAAAATTAATCAAGAAAGTGACTTGGGATTTCAACTACTTGATTGAAAACAGATGCAATCGATTAGCACAGATTTATTTTAACTCACGACCTTCAATCATCACATTACATGACTCTCCTAACAGGCAGTGGTAATAAATTGCGTTTGCATGGAGTAAAGCACGATACATCAAAAGTAATTCCAATCGACTGACCCAGGCGTAATGCAAAGTGCGAGAAGAATTCTACAATACACGGTCCATGAAACCCTCGTGGAAACTTTGCCGATGTGATCCAACAAATTAATCAGTGGCCGGAGCGGGCGCAATATCACCGAATACAGCGTGGGGGAGCGGCGTTGCTGTGTGGACGTCGGCCGACCTCGTGGTGCTGCAAGGCTGCGCTCGTCTATTCACTTCTAGCTATCTTGCTCAGTACATAGCTGAACCAAAACTTCCTGTCTCCATGCTCAATCGTTCCCTTTGCTAAGTCCTAAACTGCAGAGATGCTCACTCTTTCTCAGGCAAGCTGAGTCAAGAACGCCACATCCCCACTCTACGCTAGCTGGGAACGGAAGACCTCTACTGACCCTTCTGCCAGTCCGCTCTTCGCCTCGGTTTCCCCTCCAGCAAAATCACTTACGCCAATTGCAGCGCAAGTCGCGTTAATTACGCGTTGCTTCCCAGCGCCGACCAATGCCTGCTCTTGGAAGTGAACAAATTTCCACAAAATTTCCTTTCCTCTCAACTACTTCTATTTAGCTCCCCCCAGGCCACCCATCAAGGTTAGCGTCTGCCCAAACACCAAGTCTTCTGGAATTCTGACTCCCAGGAGAGTACTTCAAATTCCTTGGTCCTACGTTCCCATCGGAGGCCGGCGTATTTTACGCTGTCGCTCTTCACCTGATTTACTTCAGGCTCTGCAGACCGTGAATTCAGCGTGAAGTTGCTATAGTCACGAACACACATATTTTGGCCTGTGTTGACCGCTCCACCGTAGCTTTGCGCGGCTTTGTTGCATGTTTCACAGAAAATGGGATGACAGACATTTATCAACAGGCACACAAGTTCTCCATCTGTTTCCCAGTGCACCAGCATGGAGTCGGGGTCAAGCACCCACTCACTGTCACTCATCTTAAGGTGGCTGGAGGCCACACCGCGCTACCGCTTTCTCAGAGCTTGAGCCGCCCTAAGCTGCCTATTGTCGCTTCCCTTCACCGTTCCCCAGCCGACCACGGTCGACTCTAAATGTTTCCCTGGGGTAAACTAGCGTCCAGTAAATCGACTCGTTTCCACACAGTGTGAATTACTTTAAAACCGTCACCCAACATTAATTATTCCAATACATCCATACTATAACCTTCTACAAGAAACATTGTGCCTTGTCAGTCATTTTTTGTTCAGCCCTACTGTTCACTCAACGTGAGTTAGGTGATCTTTAATGACTTCATGTAAGAGGCATAGTTCTTGCCATATTACACTTTATAATCGTTGTTGACTGTTTGGTCATTGTAACCTAAAGACGAAATAAAGAAATTTAAAAAAATAGTCATGGCGTAACACAAGGTCACCGATAATTGTACACGACTGAACTGCTGAATTGTTAGGAATAAGTGGCATGAGACGAATAAAAACTCCATCACTGGTGCCATTTCCCGTCAAAATTTCCATTTTGGTGATGTTCCTTTCGGAGAGAAGAAAGTGGAAGCCTGTCTGAGTGAAGGGTTCCCTGGAGAGAGATAGTGCAACACGCTCTCATCTGAGTTACGTCACGCCTCATTAACGGATGGGGTTTGTAAAGAGCGAGTCAAAGCATAATGTTCTCGAGCCGGAGCAAGACTCGCCTCACAGTCTTCATTGGATTTTGAGACCGCATGAACTTCAGATTTTTAGCCATTCCATTCTGGTGCATTCAAAACGACGGGACCATAAACAGAACGAAATGACACTGTAGTGAGTAGATGCACAAATCACAAAGAAATCTTCATAAACTCGTTTTTGCTAGCAAAGAATATAAATAAAACCTACCGATAGAATCAAAGCAGTGTCTTTAAATTTTTAATACACAAAGAGAAATCAGAAATCTGTTTATCCTAGCCATGTAAATCCGCTGTCAGTTTATATTCATAAATATAAGATGGCGGCGCTTAATTCTGTCACTGAGATAAACCTCTGAGAACACATCTATCACTGAAAAGGGGACCGCGCTTACTCGTCACCACCGATTTCATTCAGATTGATGGTATTTGCTTCCGACTGCTTAGCTGGGTGGTAACGTGTTCGCCTTCCATGCAAGCGGGCCCGGGTTCGATTCCCGACCAGGTTGGATATTTTCTCCGTTTGGGGACTGGGTGTTGTGTTGTCCTCATTATCATTTCATCCTTTTTTTATGGTACACGCTGGCCTGGTCAGAAATGAAAGTGACAGAACTTTAGATCGCCAAGAGAGGGAAAAAAAAAGCTTTGGAGCAGGCCAGCTCAAACATGAGTCATTTATGTCAGAGCACTTTCAGTGGAGCGTTTGGCGCAGTGAAAAGAGTAGAGAATGGTAATGGTAATGCGTCCTGGGATCGACTCCGTATGAAGAAAATTTGTGTTTTTTACTTTACTCACAAGGTAAAATAAATGAAAATAGTGCTCAATATATTGTATTTATTAATATGTTCACAAAAAGTGCGATTGGGAAAGGGACAACAAAATTCAGGATAGCTAATAATTTCCGAGAAATTATTGTACTAATAGCATCCACGAAGACGCAAATAAGTTTCCAAGAAAGGACTGTAGTTAAAAGCGTAACGACGTACGTTGGTCTCATTTTCACCGTCGAGCAGCCGTCAGCAGCTGCACGCGAACAAGTTCCTCTGTTTTTGGGTGTAAATCGTCAGCTCCAGATACTTAAAGAATCCAATTTTATACGCGAAGTTCTCGTTTACGCATTACAGTCCCTTCCTGGAAGTGTATTTGCAGTCCCAAATATTCCTATGCACGTCCTTTCCGCGTATTTTATGAAAATATTAACAAATACAGTATACTGACCATTGTCTCGATTTATTAGCCATGCAAGTAACTTAAAAACCGAAAATAAAGAAAGGTTCTCCCCTAAGGATTCGAAACCACGACCCTCATCTTACTGTTCTGTACTGCACTTTCCCCACTGCGCCAAACGCTGCAGTGATCTGTGTTCACATAAATACTACGTGTCTCATCCAACCTGCGCCAAAATTACTTTTCTCTTAACGCTTGACCACTTGGAACTGCCACTCATCTCTGTCACTTTCATTTCTGGCCAAGCCCTGCATATACCACAAATTTGAACGAAATCTGCGATGACGAGTAGGCACAGTCACCTTATGAGTTAAAAAAGAAAGAAAAAAACCAGGAGCACCGTCTATTGACTGTTTGGTGTATTACGCCGTGATGATTAAACACCCGAACAACTATGCTTGTAAGTAGGCTGTTTAGGTTTTTATATTGGTAACGCCGCCGCCACGTAGCGCTTTGTATGAAAATCACTGGCTGTGCTGTGTGCAGTATGTGGCTAGTTTGCATTGTTGTCTGCCATTGTAGTGTTGGGCAGCGGCAGCCGGATGTGAACAGCGCGTAGCGTTGCGCAGTTAGAGGTGAGCCGCCAGCAGTGGTGGATGTGTGGAAGGAAATGGCGGAGTTTTGAAATTACATATATTATGACTTTTGATGATATTAAGGTAAATACAGTGTTTGTTCTCTATTAAAATCTTTCATTTGCTAACTATCCCTATCAGTAGTTAGTGCCTTCAGTAGTTTGAATCTTTTATTTAGCTGGCAGTAGTGGCGCTCGCTGTATTGCAGTAGTTCTAGTAACGAAGATTTTTGTGAGGTAAGTGATTTGTGAAAGGTATAGGTTAATGTTACTCAGGGCCATTCGTTTGCAGGGATCTTTGATAGTCAGATTGCGTTGCGCTAAAAATATTGTTGTCACTTTAGTGAATGTTTGAGTACGTTCAGTTTTGCTCAGCTGTTTGAAAAGCAAATAGTGTAAGAGGTTTATCAGCACAGTCGTGTATAATTGTTCTAAGGGGACGTTTCATGCTGAGCATACGCTTGTAGCTGAAACCTTAAATTACGATAGTTATTTTTTTAGTGATCCGATTTTGATGAAATAAAGCCTGTACGTCAGGCGGAAAGCAGAGATCTCTTCCCCGAAATATTTGATTTCTAATTATTAATATTTTCAAATGAAACGTTAAATTCTGTTTAGTTTGGTACAACAGTTTTAATTTTAATTTTTTGTTTAAGTTTCAGAGATATAGAGTCCATTAAGAGATATATGAGAAAAAAGTACCACTACAGCTGCATCTTCAAAATGTCCTCATTCTGTCACACGACAAGTTTCGGCGGCATATTACCGCCATCCTCAGGACCTACCAACGCCAAAAGAGTAATGGATTTTCTTGGCGCATTTACTGTGGGATCCTACAACACATTGGTGACAGTGCGGTGTCGAGTGTAGTCCACGTGCGCCGGTAACAAGGATCCCACAGTAAGTACGTCAAGGAAATCAGATACTCTTTTACACCTGTGATAATACCTTTTCTATGAAATAAGACGGACATCCGCAAAATCATTAAAAGAGAATGGTCATTTTGAGGAAAATGAGTTCGAAAGTTCAAAGTAACACGGAACTTTTACATTTAAGTTATCAATTTAATACTAAAAAGCAGCTTTAAATGTCCTCTTTTAAGTATAAGAATGTGTTTCACAACTTTTCAGTTTTTCAGTTTGATGCCTGAAACCGAGTGTTTTCGACGCTTCCAGTAAGTGCTTGTGGATCACCAGATTCGGGATCGGCAGCTGAATTGCCATTGGTTGCAGCAACAGGTTCGAGTTCTAGTTGAGGACATAGAAAGTCATTGAACTCGTATTCACAGTACGGTCTGATGTTTTTGAAGAGATGTTCTTGACGTTTCCTTGACATTTCTTTTGGAGACACTTCCCTAAGGAAAAGCGTGAGGCCCATCTCCCAATGGGAATACCTGGTTTCACGAACACATTCCCTGCAACCCTATCTTATTTAATATATAATGAACTTTATCTTCACTCATTTCTAGTAGACACATATCGATCAGTCATTGGTAGACAAGTAAGAGTTTAGAATCACTTTTAATTTTAACTAGACACTCAACAAACAAGGGAGAAACAAACGCAATCAGATGTGTTGCTCCGTTAATCGATTTGCAGTTGTTTGCATGGTTACCAATACTTGTTTAAAACAGCTAAATACAGTACCGTGAATATTTCAAAAAAGAACCATTCGTAATAACTAACGCTCAAAAAGAAATTCCCACAGCTAGAGTTTGAGTATCAGTAATAGTATGGCTTGTAAACCTACGAAGGAAAACAGACTTGTGGTCGGGGCAGACATTGTTATCAAGAAACTTTCTTCTGTTGAGGAAAACCAGTAAAAGTTGCCTCAATTGCCGCTATCATTCTGGAGAGACTAGTTTTCAAAGTGGTACGTGTCAGCCAAGGGCATTAATAAAAAGGGACCTCTTGTTGGTCCTTGTTATTTCTCCATAAGTGACAAGAGGTATCTTTTGCTAGGCTGGACATTCACTATTTTAACGAGACGGATTTGGGTGTTTTCTCTATTCGAAATTCTTTTATTATCGATTGTAGCTTGTAGAGGACAAAGTAAAGTCTATTAAATTACAAACAAACCAAAATCGACAATCTTGAGACAAGCCACTTTCTTCGATGACACTTAACAATTTACTTTGCCAACAACAGGTCACATGTGTTGCCGCAAGCTACGTGCAGGTTACCTATGAAAAAAACGTGAAAATTGACCTAGCAAATTTGCACACTAACGTGTTCAGATTGAAAGACACGACAATTTCAGAAAAAAAATATACGTTGCCTCAAGCAACGCTAAGGTTTCGTGTGAAAGGCCCACGAAAGTACGTGTAGTAGTTTTGGAGTTTAGCGAGTTCAGACAGACAGACACTGAGGTTTGACAATTTTATTTAAAAACATATACATGGATACTCTGCAAATAACACTTAAGTGCCTGACAGAGGGTTCATCTAATCACCATTACAATAATTCGTCCACCCCGATAGCTGAGTGGTTCAGCGCGGCGGCCTGTCACGCCAAGGGGCCCGGGTTCGATTCCCGACTGGGTCGGAGATTTTCTCCGCTCAGGGACTGGGTGTTGTGTTGTCCTCATTATTCCTCATTATCATTTCATCATCATCAGTGGAAGGCAACGGGAAGCCACCCCTGGAATCATTTCTCCAGACGCTGATGCGGTGGACCCCTCTGACGAGGCTTCCCCCACGACAAGACGTGCCGTAAGGCAGAACACAAAGTTAGTTAGTTACAATAATTCTCTATTAGTCCACACCCGATCAGTGCGCGGAAAAAACGAACACCTATATCTTTTCGTGCGAGCTCTGATTTCCCTTATTTTATTATGATGATCGTTCCTCTCCGTGTAGGTCAATGTCAATAAAATAATTTCGCTTTCTGAGGAGAAAGCTGGTGATTGAAATTTCGTTACAAGTCTCCTGCGCAACGATAAACGCCTTTGTTTAGTGGTGTCCATCTCGTATCCTGTATCATGCCCGTACGCTCTCTCCCCTATTTCGTGAGAATCCAAAACGTGCTGCTCTCGTTTGAACTTTCACATTGTACTCCGTCAGTCCTATCTGGTAGGGATCCCAGATCGCTTAGCAGTACTCCAAAAGAGGACGGACAAGCGTAGTGTAAGCAGTCTCGTTAGTAGGTCTGTTGCATTTTCTAAGTATTCTTCCAGTAAAACGCAGTCTTTGGTTCATCTTCTGCACAACATGTACTATATGTTCTTTCCGGTGTAAGTTGGTCTTAATTGTAATTCCTAGGTATTTAGTTGAATTTACGGCCTTCAGATTTAACTGACTTATTATGTAACCAAAGTTTAACTGGTTCCTTTTAACACTCATGTTGAAGACCTCACACTTTTCATTATTTAGGGTCAATTGCCAATTTTCGCACCATTTAGATATCTTCTCTAAATCGTTTTGCAATTTGGTTTGATCTTCCTATAAATGACAGCATCATCTGCAAACAACCTAAGACGGCTGCTCAGATTGTCTAATAAATCATGTAGATAAGGAACAACAGAGGGCCTATAAACAACCTTGGGGAACTCCTGAAATCAGTTCTGTTTTACTCGATCACTTTCCGTCAATTACTACGAACTTTGACCTCACTGACAAAAACTCACGAATCCAGTCACATAAGTGAGACGATATTCCATACGCACGCAATTTCACAACAAGTCGTTTGCGCGGTATGGTCTCAAAAGCCTGCATGGGGGCTTAATTAAAAAGAAAAGACTAATTTTAATGAATAAATGCAATTATTTTTCTAACTGTGTGACCAGTTACGATTGATTAATTAAGTTCCGTGCAACTATAAAAGCTACGAAACAACAAAGCACAAGTGTAACTGTTCTGTGTGTGGTAGTGTGACTCAACGTACATGTATCTGGCTCGGTTCTTTCTCAATACGACAAAATATTTTAAACACCATGAACTAATTGAAAAATCAGAAATACTATAATTGCACATAGAAACCAGAATTACAAGTCTAATAAATGAACACGAGCCAGATGCTTTGTTGACTGTACCAGTGAGCAAGAGGGATTGTTATTAAAGAAAACTGTAATTCCTTTTTACCTCATTATATATTGACGAAAATATTCCATTACACCAGCAAAGTAAATCAAAAGATCATCTCCTTTCACACAATTGCATCTTTTTCCATCTATACATTACATCAACCGAACAGTACAACATTTCAGTCAACACTCAGATCGTCTACTCTCTCGCCCAACAGAACAACGACTGCTCTCGACATACTCTGAACTACTACTGCGTCCAGTGGAGGCGGCGGAATAATAAGCTTTGGCGCAATCTCTGGCGCTGTGACTCAGTGTAGCCACCTTTCAAGTCTTCTGGAAATGTAGAAATACAGAATCAACTCGAAAACCATTGTCAATACTACGGGGTGCATTCAAGTTCTAAGGCCTCTGATTTTTTTTCTCCGGACTGGAAAGAGATAGAAACATGCGCATTAATTTGAAAAGAGGCCGCGTTCATTGTCAATACATCCCAGAGATGGCAGCACCTTACAGCAGATGGAATTTTACCGCCAGCGGCGAGAATGAGAACTGTTTTAAATACTTAAAATGGCGACGTTTTCCTTACTTGAACAGCGTGCAATCATTCGTTTTCTGAATTTGCGTGGTGTGAAACAAATTGAAATTCATCGACAGTTGAAGGAGACATGTGGTGATGGGGTTATGGATGTGTCGAAAGTGCGTTCGTGGGTGCGACAGAACATCGTGTGACAACAAACCGAAACAACCTCGGGCTCACACAAGCTGGTCTGACGAAATGATCGAGAAAGTGGAGAGAATTGTTTTGGGGGATCGCCGAATGACTGTTGAACAGATCGCCTCCAGAGTTGGCATTTCTGTGGGTTCTGTGCACACAATCCTGCATTACGACCTGAAAATGCGAAAAGTGTCATCCACGTGGGTGTCACGAATGCTGACGGACTACCACATGGCTGCCCGTGTGGCATGTTGCCAAGCAATGTTGACGCGCAACGACAGCATGAATGGGACTTTCTTTTCGTCGCTTGTCACAATGGATGAGACGTGGATGCCATTTTTCAATCCAGAAACAAAGCGCCAGTCAGCTCAATGGATGCACACACATTCACCGCCACCAAAAAAATTTCGGGTAACCGCCAGTGCTGAAAAAATGATGGTGTCCATGTTCTGGGACAGCGAGGGCGTAATCCTTACCCATTGCGTTCCAAAGGGCACTACGGTAACAGGTGCATCCTACGAAAATGTTTTGAAGAACAAATTCCTTCCTGCACTGCAACAAAAACGTCCGGGAA
This sequence comes from Schistocerca cancellata, assembly GCF_023864275.1. Classification (NCBI taxonomy): domain Eukaryota; kingdom Metazoa; phylum Arthropoda; class Insecta; order Orthoptera; family Acrididae; genus Schistocerca; species Schistocerca cancellata. Next base: position 177,654,083 of record NC_064631.1, read on the forward strand.
GGGCTGCGCGTGTGCTGTTTCACCAAGACAACGCACCCGCACATCGAGCTAACGTTACGCAATAGTTTCTTCGTGATAACAACTTTGAAGTGATTCCTCATGCCCCCTACTCACCTGACCTGGGCTCCTAGTGACTTTTGGCTTTTTCCAACAATGAAAGACACTCTCCGTGGCCGCACATTCACCAGCCGTGCTGCTATTGCCTCAGCGATTTTCCAGTGGTCAAAACAGACTCCTAAAGAAGCCTTCGCCGCTGCCATGGAATCATGGCGTCAGCGTTGTGAAAAATGTGTACGTCTGCAGGGCGATTACGCCGAGAAGTAACGCCAGTTTCATAGTTTTCGGGTGAGTAGTTAATTAGAAAAAAAAAAAATCGGAGACCTTAGAACTTGAATGCACCTCGTACTCAATACTTTGTGTGAGTAAATAGCTAGTTGTGTTTCTAAATCCGAGTTGACTGCTTGGCAACAGAGCGTTCTCTTCGAAGTAATTCATATTGTTCGAATACAATTTATGTTCTAAAATCGTACAGCATATCGACGTTAACGATGTGGGCCTGTAATTTAGTGGATTACTCCTGCTACCTTTCTTGAATATTGGTGTGACCTGTTCAACTTTCCAGTGTTTGGGAACGTATGTAGACGATTTTCATCCGCGACTAGGGTGCATACAGCACCCAGACAGGAGGCGTCAGCTGTAAACGGCAGCGGCTGCCTCGGTGAGGCGTGAGTGAGTTTACGAGAGCAGAGTCGTCGCTCCCCCCCCCCCTCCCCCTCCGCCCACCCCCCTCAGCACCATAACGCGTTAATAACGCGGCGCGGTCCGTTTAATTATGGCAAAGTGCCGCCAGCCAGTTATGCACGCAGATTGCAGGCGTTCGCCGACCCGGCCTGGGGTGTTTCTAGCGGGGCGGGAGGGTGGCTGGCATTATTCCGGCACGCCGACTGCAGCTCTGGCTGGGGAGCGCGGTGCGCGTAGCAGATAATCTCGCAGCGCCCGTCCCGTCGGGAAACAATAACACCGCCCAGCAGCGCTCTGCCAACCCCACGCTGCGCAGGCCTCGCTCACTCTATGGGTCTCTCTCTCTCCCTCTCTTTGAATTTCACAGGCACGCAGCTTACACCTCCATAGTTCCAGAAACGTCTGCAGTACGGATTACAACTGTGTGTCGAGCCAGAAATCGAACCCAGACCCTGCCCACCGCGGGAGTGTGCTACTTCTCCATCTATTCCTGTAATCTGCAAAGTACCTTCGGGTGTATGGGTAGAGGGTACCTCTGTCAGGCCACTCTCGCCCCTCCCCCACCCCGCCGCCTCTCTCTTGTTCCAGTCACGAATGGTCTGCAGGAACAACGATTGCTGGTAAGCTTCTGTGAGTACTCGAATATCACTCTAATTTTATTTTTGTAGTCTTTTCGCGATATATGCGCAGGAGGAAGCAATATTACGGTTGAAAACTGAAAGAAAACAGCCCTCGGTCACTAATTTTTAACGAATTAACCATGTTTAAACACTGCTAGGAGTGTCTTCCTCAGAATTTAAATCAAAGAATGGTCTATAACATGGTCACAGAATCTATATAGACAAGAATTATATATAACATAATATGTATAACATTATTTATAACATGCTCACAGAATATACACTCCTGGAAATGGAAAAAAGAACACATTGACACCGGTGTGTCAGACCCACCATACTTGCTCCGGACACTGCGAGAGGGTTGTACAAGCAATGATCACACGCACGGCACAGCGGACACACCAGGAACCGCGGTGTTGGCCGTCGAATGGCGCTAGCTGCGCAGCATTTGTGCACCGCCGCCGTCAGTGTCAGCCAGTTTGCCGTGGCATACGGAGCTCCATCGCAGTCCTTAACACTGGTAGCATGCCGCGACAGCGTGGACGTGAACCGTATGTGCAGTTGACGGACTTTGAGCGAGGGCGTATAGTGGGCATGCGGGAGGCCGGGTGGACGTACCGCCGAATTGCTCAACACGTGGGGCGTGAGGTCTCCACAGTACATCGATGTTGTCGCCAGTGGTCGGCGGAAGGTGCACGTGCCCGTCGACCTGGGACCGGACCGCAGCGACGCACGGATGCACGCCAAGACCGTAGGATCCTACGCAGTGCCGTAGGGGACCGCACCGCCACTTCCCAGCAAATTAGGGACACTGTTGCTCCTGCAGTATCGGCGAGGACCATTCGCAACTGTCTCCATGAAGCTGGGCTACGGTCCCGCACACCGTTAGGCCGTCTTCCGCTCACGCCCCAACATCGTGCAGCCCGCCTCCAGTGGTGTCGCGACAGGCGTGAATGGAGGGACGAATGGAGACGTGTCGTCTTCAGCGATGAGAGTCGCTTCTGCCTTGGTGCCAATGATGGTCGTATGCGTGTTTGGCGCCGTGCAGGTGAGCGCCACAATCAGGACTGCATACGACCGAGGCACACAGGGCCAACATGGTGTGGGGAGCGATCTCCTACACTGGCCGTACACCACTGGTGATCGTCGAGGGGACACTGAATAGTGCACGGTACATCCAAACCGTCATCGAACCCATCGTTCTACCATTCCTAGACTGGCAAGGGCACTTGCTGTTCCAACAGGACAATGCACGTCCGCATGTATCCCGTGCCACCCAACGTGCTCTAGAAGGTGTAAGTCAACTACCCTGGCCAGCAAGATATCCGGATCTGTCCCCCATTGAGCATGTTTGGGACTGGATGAAGCGTCGTCTCACGCGGTCTGCACTTCCAGCACGAACGCTGGTCCAACTGAGGCGCCAGGTGGAAATGGCATGGCAAGCCGTTCCACAGGACTACATCCAGCATCTCTGCGATCGTCTCCATGGGAGAATAGCAGCCTGCATTGCTGCGAAAGGTGGATATACACTGTACTAGTGCCGACATTGTGCATGCTCTGTTGCCTGTGTCTATGTGCCTGTGGTTCTGTCAGTGTGATCATGTGATGTATCTGACCCCAGGAATGTGTCAATAAAGTTTCCCCTTCCTGGGACAATGAATTCACGGTGTTCTTATTTCAATTTCCAGGAGTGTATGTAGACCAGAATTATGTTATAGACCATTCTTTGATTTAAATTCCGAGGAAGACACCCCTAGCAGTGTTGAAACGCGGTTAATTCGTTAAAAATTAGTGACCGAGGGCTGTTTTCTTTCAATTGTAAGTATTTACGGTCTCTGAACATGCAGCCAAGTACAAAATTTTACGGTTGACACTTCCAGGAACGTACAACTCTCGGAATTTTAACAGTAAACCACACCGTGATGGAGAAAGCCTCTCTTGTATCGCTGTAGCGGCACCACAGTTTAAGACAGGTAAGTTAGATTTGGTGCAATATTTCTGAGTGCACAAGTTACAGGCAGGTGCGGGCCTGTTGACAGAAAGTTATGCTGACCAGCGGCTGTGAAACAGAACGGAGGCCACAGGGCCGTTAAACCACTGAGAAGGGTAAACACAGATGTTTGCATGGCGCAAGGTACAGGCAGAAGGGGCCCACTGGCGCAACCTAGGTGTTGTGAGTACATGACCTGTAGCGGCGCGCCGGCCAGAGTGGCCGAGCGGTTCTAGGCGCTACAGTCTGGAGCCGCGCGACCACTATGGTCGTAGGTTCGAATCCTGCCTCCTGCATGGTGTAATGTTGTTGCTTAATTTGAGGTGTAAGCGGTGCTGATATTCAAGATAATAAAAGCGGGTTAAAAGCTGTGAGCTGTCTGGGGAAGTTAACCTTGCATTACTGAGCAACTGTTTCACCAGGTATCCAGTCTAGCTTACCAAATTCCCAACCAGACTGATATTAATTATAATCTTTTAATAGTCATACGACCACCGGTGATATATATATATATATATATATATATATATATATATATATATATATATATAAGAGAATTTAAGTAAAAAGAAATAAATCAGTTTATATTTGGATATTTATTTTAACATTGATCATTGAAATTTCAGCATATTAAACTTGAGTCGTAACTAAGCTGCTGCCTTATTTAGGATTGTGGAAAATGTGAGTTTGTAATCTTACGGAACACATCAAATATGGAGCCAAGATTGGGATACTGCATACAACACTGCATTCATGAAATAACACACGAAGAACGTTGAAACATAAGCAAGAGGAAATTAACCACAACCAACCGATTCAATTTTCACCCAAAGAAGTTACGTTCGTAGCACAATCCTGTCCGTCATGTAATTACCACACACTGGTATACTAAATTCATACTAACTCTCTGTGAAATCTTCCCGAAAAGAATAGCTGAGGGCTACTTTGATGATTACACCACATGCTTCACGTGGTCAACTTGGTTTACACAAAGAGTGTAACTCCACAATAATTTTGATAATTAAAATAAATTAGATCGAAAAGCAATTTACAAAAGAAAAACCTCGAACTGGTTACTATCGTCTTCCTATTAACCTGATGGGTCAAACAATTGTATAAGAACGTGGTACTGGTCTCACAAAGTACACCCCAGATGGGTTGAACATAAAGAAAAGTTGCTGTATTCAAAAATATTGTCAAGACGAGATGTTATAATCTCACGCACATTGGCATTGAAGATTGATGATGCTAGTTAGAGTTACTGATCAACACGTGGTTCCACTTTACTCATAAAGTAGTGACAAAGCAACTACCGGAATATATTCTGAACTTCACACTCGAATTACACTGCGTTGCAATTTAAGATAACATTAGATATTTTAGAGCTAAACCTGAAATAAAGGTGATTATATTTTCAGTTAGGCTGAACTTAAGAAATCCATCGTCCTATGGACTTAGCAGACACGCGCTTAGCCGGAGATCTTACCACTTCAGGTGCTCACCACAGACAGACTGCCTTGGTCCCTTCCTGAGGGTGGCTCCCAAATACAAACAGAAGTGGCCAGAGGGGCAGCTCCCTATACCAACATGACAAGCGACGGACAGGACCATACTAAGGATAGAAACCTCTCTGCTTTTAGAAAGCGTAGCTATCTGTTCCGACGTTGGTCCTACTGTTCTCTAGCAGACAGGCTTGTCTGCTACCCTCAAGCATGCAACTAGAAATACATTTGCTCATTCATCCTCTCACACAGAAGGGAAGGGGGATGACAGTATCTTATCATATACGGTATATAAAAGAAAGCGGATGTAGGTTCCGTATGAGACTGTGTGACATGAATTACATATAAACTGTGTTAAGTGTAGTAGTGTGACAGATCGTTCTTGTTTATGTGTAAAAGTAACACGTTTCACTGCTCAGTCTCCTCCCAGATAGTCGGAAACACCACAGTAAATTTAGAAGAGGAATTTATGCCGTAAATGACAACAGATTTCAGAAATTAACATGAAAGGAATCCAACAGAGACCTTTCAATGGATGTGTGTGATGTCCTTAGGTTAGTCAGGTTTAAGTAGTTCTAAGTTCTAGGGGACTGATGACCTCAGCTGTTAAGTCCCATAGTGCTCAGAGCCATTTGAACCATTTTGTAGCGGCGCGTTAGCAAAACATGGGCGCACAGCCGAGTATAAATAGGTGTCGTTTTCTAACGAGAGTGATTCAAGTGTGGTAGATCTCCTGGATGGTGGGGCATGTCACACCACTAGCTACAGGCAGCAGCAGATGGGGCGCCAGCGTTCCAGTCTGTGGGTGGGTCACTGGTTCCACCCTCTGAGGCTGACGCAGGGTGGCCAGCCAGCAACGGGCCACTCCACGACTTGCTACGGCAGGCAGTCATCTTGGCTTCCAACACACGCTGGAGGCATCCCAAGGTGAGGGCTGCAGATTCCGATGCTGGATTGCAGGCACTTGTGGTCACCACGATCTCAGCTACGCCAGTGAGGTAGGACGCAGCGGGCCGCTCGGCAGCTCCCAGCGGAGCGGTGCTGAGTCAGCGGGGAAGAAGACTGCTGAATCAGCTGCCGGTGCAGCCCTGATGACGTGGCCCTACAAGGCCGACACACAGCAGTGCGTTGCACTGGGTTGCTGCAGCAGTGGCCTCTGCATTGCCGGACCCTGTGATGCAGACCGAGGTGTACGAGGGCACTGTGGTTGGAAACAATAAATCACTTCGATAGCTAGGAAGAGTTTTAGTATGGTGCCTTCTGCCTCTTCCCACTACATTTGCTCATCCTGATACATTCAGTGGCAGAAGTTACCACTGCAGTGTCTACTGTTCCCTGACCATCTCCGTGACACTTTCACGCTTGCTGTAGGTGTAGTCACGGACGATGGCAGTTGAGGCTAGGGGCTTGTTCTGTGCATCTGTGTCTCGCATTTCCGACAGCCAATGAGCGTTCAGAAGTGTTCTGAGTACTCTGCTATGAATACCGTGGCTAATGCGAGCATTAAACGTGATCGTAGCGAGTTGTTTAGTGGATTTCGATTCCATTTGTTGCGAGTTGTCATCGCTGATGGTGGTGGTAAGTGATAAATTTTGCATCAGCAAGCGAGGACATAATGCGGAGTGTGCGCTGATATGAAACTTCCTGGCAGATTTAAACTGTGTGCCGGACCGAGACTCGAACTCGGGACCTTTGCCTTTCGTGTGCAAGTGCTCTACCAACTGAGCTACCCAAGCTTGTCGTGCTTGTGTAGCTCAGTTGGTAGAGCACTTTCCCGCGAAAGGCGAAGGTCCCGAGTTCGAGTCTCGGTCCGGCACACAGTTTTAATCTGCCAGGAAGTTTCAAGTGAGGACATAATTACATGATATACGCTTTCTTTGAGCGAAAAGCACGCAGCTGTCGCTTGGAATCGCTAACAGTTCAATCCCCGTCCGTGCCTCGCTGTGCGCGAACCGGCACCGTCCGTGCACCGGACTGTAACTGAGCCCGTAACGGAACGTGTTGTTCTCCTCTGAATCTTCTCTGTTTCCTGTACCACTCCTATCTGGTAAGCATCGGGGACTGACAACCAACATTCACGTATTGGTTGAACGACAATTTGGCAAGCTACCATCTTCATAGCTGACAACGTTTCCTGCGGACTTTTCCTGTGAATGTGTCTGGCAGCTGAGTTACCTGAGTTTAGTTTTACGTGGTCGTTCCAACATTAATTTGCTCCGTATGCATACTCCTAGGTATTTCAATGATGTGACCGCTTCCAGTGATTGTCCTGTAGTCCTACAGCGATGTGGTCTTTCTGGCTTTTGACCCGTAGTGCGTTACATTTGTGTGTATTGAGGGTCAATTGCTACTCCCTGCACCAAGCATAGATAGTCTATAGGTCTTCCTGCACATCGCTTCGATTCTTCCCTGTACACAACAGCACGAATCTTCCCACCCTGTCCACTAGCTCCATATACTGTGAAAAGTAATGGTTCTACAACACTCCTTAGTTGTAGGCCCGAAGTTAGTTTCCCGTCTGAATATTTATATCCGCTACGAAGTGAGATGCTCTGTTCTGTTTGCTAGAAATTACGTCATCCGCGTAGTATGTGACTGCCAAAGTGCTCGAAATTTGCATATAACAGAATGACCAAATTTTAGGGGAACTATACTTGAGGGAACTGTCATATCGTGTAGCAAATAACTGATTCAAAGTTGTTAAGGCTTTCGTGGCCACTTGTTGACAAACTGCCTATTGGCTTCTGTCTCGGGTTCTGCGGCCGACGTTCATCTAATGATTTTGAAGCTTCGCCCTCCATCGCCGTTGGTGAACTCGAGCCGAGCTCGTGGCCGCAGACTATATGTACCTGGCGAGCCAACGTCCGAGGGCTTCTCCGCGTCCCGGACCTTCACCGGGAATACCGACTTGAGACTCTCACGGAGGTAATCCACAAACTCACCACAAGACTATACAGAAACTCCAGACATTCGCAGAACCCGTTTATTCTGAATCTGGGGAACTACGACCACAACCATAGATGGAAACATAAAAGACCAAAAGACATACTTGCAAGGACATAACATCTATGGCCAAGCATATGCAAACATAACGGCACAGGCGAGCCCCTGTTAATCAGACGCATTTACTGGATATCCAGCTGAAATACACTGCCGAATAACTGGCACCACACAGGGAAGCCGTACCGTACACTGCATGCAAACAAGCTCCACACATCCCCCACACAGTGAGATCATCTATGGCCGATCTCCCACTACTGTATAACGATCTTGATTGTTCCAGGAAAGTAGCAGCTGCAGCAACTAGGACACATCGCAATCGCTTGTCACGGTAATGATGCATGATACCTATACTAAAAAATCCAGCCTTGCATGAGCTATCGCAGCTAGTAAGCCACTACTGCTCTTACTACCCATCCCACTGTCGCAGTGGTTTTTTTCCCACCGCACGAGCCATGGCACTTTTTTCCCTCTGCTCTTCAAATCGCTACCCTCACGCGCGTTTCGTCCACTATCTATCACCTGATGGACCGTGTTATTGCGTAGCCTTACCCAGACGCACGGACAACGTCGCAGCCCAGCATCCTGTGATCCACTTACTGGATAACTAACATGTTTACGGAGGTGACAGTAGAACTTTTGGTTTGGTCACCACGTTGGTGCGTGCGTGGAGGGGCCCCATCTCTTCCGGTGCGGTTCTCCTCTTGCTACCTGCGACGGTCGTTCACTGCAGTACGGGTGGCCAGCATCCGTTTACCTTAAGGCTTTCCTCTTTCTTGTTGAAACTGTTCTCTGAACAAGCGCGTCTGATAGTGCTTCTCTGCAGCCAGAACTTCCGCATCAGCGAATTTTACTACGTGCTCGGTGTCACTGAGTGCGTGCTCTGCGACGGCCCATTTCTCCACCTGCCCCAACCTGGAATGTCACTTATGTTCTTTGATCCTGGTGTTGATTGATCGTCCAGTCATTCCGAGGTAAACTTTTGCGCATGTGCATGGTATACGGTATATTCCCGACATTGCAAGTGGGTCCTTTTTCTCCTTTGCCGATCTAAGACACTCTTTGATCTTTCTTGTCGGTCTGAAAATCGTCTTTACGCCGTGTTTGCACAATATACGGACGATTCTGTCCGTCACTCTGGGAATGTATGGCAGAAAGGCCGTACCCGACATTTCTTTTTCTGATTCCTTACTTCGCCGAGTGTTTGGCTCCCTTACACTTCGAATATAATTTGTGGAGTACCCATTGCTCCTCAGACACATTCCAGGTGTTGCATTTCGCGTCTGAGGTGCTTTGGCTCACATATTCGTCCTGCTCGTGTTACGAGGGTATGAATCATGCCTCTTTTCTGGCTCGGGTGATGGTTTGATAGTTTGTGCAGGTATCGGTCCGTGTGTGTCGGTTTTCGATACACGTTGTGTCCCAGGTTTTCGCCATCCATTGTGGCCAGCACATCTAGAAATGGCAGTTTTTTGTCGTTTTCTACTTCCATGGTAAATTTTATGTTGGCATGGAGGCTCTTCAAGTGTCTAAAGCAGTCACCGAGCTGTTCTTCACCATGGCTCCACACAACGAAAGTATCATCGACGTATCTGTACCACACCTTAGGTTTGCAAGTCGCCAAGTCAAGTGCCTGTGCTTCGAATTGTTCCATGAAGAAGTTGACCACCACTGGTCTAAGAGGACTACCAATGGCGACGCCTTCCAGCTGTTCGTAGAAATCGCCATTCCACGTAAAATAGCTCGTTGTGAGACATGCATGGAAGAGCTTTGTGATGTCTTGCGGGAAAATGGAACCGATGTGCCCACTAGATGAACGTCGGCCGAAGAACCCGAGACAGAAGCCAATAGGCAGTTTGTCAAATAACTGATTAATCAATAAACGATAAATAGTACTTTTATAAGTGCAAACGCCTATTTCTCGCTGCAGTCTTATATTTATTTACATTACAGAGGCGTCTCGCCTTTTGTATTGAAGCATTTTCAGCGTCAGCCATGGCGGCTCATTTTACCTATTTCACCTTCCTACTATCGATAGCTTCTAGCTGGCATCTCACCAGGTAGCACGTATTATTCCCTTGTGCTGTTCTCGCTGCCCCGGCTAGATTTCAAAAGCGTTCGCTAGAGCGGTGTCGAGAGGGTCCTTCAAACAGCGCAGTGCTGGCGGTTTACGTGCAGCCTTCGCACAGTGTGCAGCTGGGGCCGGCGCCAATGCTTGGAGCAACGGGCACGAGGTGCGGATCGCCACGACTTTTCCGGCTCGTCGCTCTGTCTTTTCCGCCAGTACCGGGTAGAAGGCAAAAGGTCTGCTTCTTCTATGCTGTGCTTACCTGGTTGTTCTGCTCCGTGCACCGATTTCCCGCTCTGCAAGCTGTTTGAGCAGATATTCGTGTTTATGTTCATTGAGTCGTCATGCATGCCTTTGTTATTTGACTGCACGCGAGCCTAGGACAAATTTACTGCCGTGTCTGCTCTGTGTGGTTTTTGAAGTGATTTGCATTAATCTGCTAGTCAGCCTTCTCTCTAAAAAGTTGCCAACGTCAATGTTGTTGTGGCGATTTGTGTTACTATGTAATGTGCCCAGCTTTCACTCATTATTATTTCAGGAGACTATGAATTGTCTACTTTTAAAATTTTTCATTTGTTTTAAAATTGTTTTATACAAAAGAACAAACTATTTCTGAATTTTAATATTTATTTTCACTATGTTTTAGAAGTTGGCTCTACGGTTCAAATGGCTCTGAGCACTATGGGACTTAACATCGGTGGTCATCAGTCCCCTAGAACTTAGAACTACTTAAACCTAACTAACCTAAGGAGATGACAAACATCTATGCCCGAGGCAGGATTCGAACCTGCGACCGTAGCGGTCACGCGGTTCCAGACTGAAGCGCCTAGAACCGCACGGCCACACCGGCCGGCTTTTAAAAGTCGGTGTACTCTCTGGTATTACTATTATCCAGTCGTTTTTGTCTTATGACCTCCAGCTAAGGATAAGGTCTTAGCGAGTTGTTTTTTATATTCCTTCCTGGAAGAATTTACAGCTCCGTTCGAGTAGTTCTCCTTTACACCTTACAGTTTTAGCGAGCCTTATTCCATAGAGCGTATGACACTGAAAAGCTTCTGTAAGTGCAGTCGTGGTTAAACAATAACTTTTAGTTGTAGTGTAACTCAGTGAGACATTTATGTTCGATGTTTGTTGACTGCACCAACTAAATTGGCGGGAGAATGTTCCGTGTCGGCTTCTTGTCGCGTGGTGCTGGCCCTTTTTGCGACCGTGTGGACGGCTCTCGAGCACTTCCTCTATTTGTTTGGAGTGGCGAGTTCTTACTGTCTGTGCACAACTTGAGTACCTCATGTTATCTGACTTACACTGCAAATGAAATTTTGCTGTCGGTTAAGACGCCTTTATCTGATTACTAGCTCCGTGTGGGGAATTTTCTCTTTAATTTATTGTTCTGTTTAATACGTATTGTAATCTTGTTCTAATTTTTTTTTAAATTCTTTGATTTAAACCCGTTGGGTAAACCGTAAAGGCAAACTGTTATGTCTTGTTAACTAGCTAATATTTATCTTTTGGGGGTCTGCCTAATGTCTTGCTTTTCAGCTCGCTTGCAGAAATTTATCTACAACTGAGCTTTAATTGTTTGCTGGTTTATTTAAATCTTTTTAAATTTAATTTTTTAAAGGTCAATCTTTTTAAATTTAATTTTTTAAAGGTCAATACTATTAAAGTCTTATCTTCTTGCATTAAAACGATGACTGTGTTATTCGCCATTTTGAACGCTTTCCAAATGTGTAAATTTAACATAGCAAATTAACTTGGAATTTTCCTACCTGTTTCTCTTAAAGGGGACCAGTAATTACTTAGAAAAATAAACGTTTGTTGTGAAAAGGTTAAATGATGTTAGTTAAAAGGGTCTAGTCGTTTCATGTCGTTTCCCCGATCGTGGTCATTCCCGATCATACAATGGACGTAATCTGGAATAATACTGTTTTGTTTAATCGACACATGTGATACTTACACATTCGAAACAGTTCACACTGTTATTTCTTTCATAAATAAAGTATTACTTAACAGTTATTCGTCTTACCTGCGAATATCTACGTTTCCCCTCATCTTGTCACGGGTAATGATCGCGCTGTCACACATTTAAGTCAACAATTTTATCGTCTTGTAGTTTTCGTATAACATTTTGTATATGCATAACAACTGCACTGCACAGCTATTATACCTTATATCGATTTGAACCTATTTACTACATTCAAGACTTGATTTGCCTTTACAGTTTTTGTCACTCTCCACCCCCCCCCTCTCTCCCCACACACACACATTTACATCCACTTCTCCACTCAATTCACAAAAAAAAAACGTATTCCCGAAAAGACGTAGACGTGAGTGTGTATGGAATACAATCTTTGGTACTCTTCCCGTGGCAAGGATAAAATACAGGGAGCTAGACGTTATGTGCAACTTGCACAGAAACGAGGTTGCAGTAATAAGAATTGAAGGGCATGGAAAAGAGGCGGTGTTTCAGCAGTTAAATTCGTCGTTAGTTAATTCCTTGGGTAATGGTTGTCGTGTTCTTTTTACCGATGAAAGCTTCAAGTCTTGACTGACACTATGCTTGTATCTTCGACAGTTAGTGGCCTCTAGAAGGTGCCTTCGGACGAAATTTAAGCTTCTGAAATCGATGAACGTTAGCTAGTAAATTTTCAAAGAACAGAGCTGTACGGGTAAACGAATTGAATAATCAGTACGATTGAACGAGGGGGATACAAGGTGAGGTAAGGAAGGTGATAGGACGGGCTACATATCAAATTAATTTCGCGCTCAATGACGGAATGGTTCTGAGGTTTCACCAGCCACCGGGTCCGGATATAATCCGAGTTCTGTTTTGCAGAGAGTACCCTTCAGAATTGCCCCTTACTTAGCTTGCATTCATATCGAGTCTCTCGCACAGCGCTAAGTAAAAAGCGGGTGGAAACAAGTGCAGGTGACTCCCGTATATAAGAAGGATAAAAGAACGGAGCCACAAATTTATAGACCAGTATTTAGAAAGCATTGCCCGTGTGAAAGTCAGCTTGCACGCAGCAAGTACATTTGACATAAAAGTTCATTCTTCTTGCTGCATTGTCCCTGTCTTCCATTAAAAATTTTTGTTGGTTATTCTACTTTCTGTTTCGTAAGCCAAGTGATCGGAGAAGACAAAGAACGGAATCATTGAGCCAGAATAATTAATTTTATTAAGGAAATAACCCTTTATTTTTGTAGGCGTGGCATACTCCCTCTGTCGTAATATCGAATTACAGTTTTACGACGGTCGTTAGAATCGTCAAATTCCGTAGATTTCCGTTTTCGTGTATATACCTTCCTTGGAGAATCAAAGCACATGTTCACGTCTAGAGACTCTGTCAGTGTTACTGCACGGTTAATACGGAATACAGTCAGTTCGGAAATACCACGAGGTTTCGTTGTCATTTTATGAGCTTGCGCAAAATTTATATTATTCCTGGCTTCTTCACTGTTGGTCAGATCAGAAAAAGATCTTCAGTACGTTCCACACGACAGTTAGATTGTTTACGGATGTATTTTCGCCCTTTGCACACGCCGATCGGAGTAACAATATGCGGAGCTTGTTGCTCCTGCATTTCTCTCACAAGGAAACCCTTGAATGTAGGTTGCGAAAGGTCAAAGATGTTTACGGTATTCGATGCCCCACATATTGCCTACCATGGAACCACAACATTGGCTGCCAATTTCAATGGGTGGAAGGGGGAGGGGGAGAGAGAGGGGGGGGGGGGGGGTGGACAGGGATAGAGGTATCTGATGGTGAGCGCAGCGTGAAGCTACGGAGCGTAGTTGAACTGCTTGGACGAAGAGTAGCTCATAACAGTGTTACATTGCTAGTGGTGTTGATACGAAGTAGAGCAGTGGAAACGTTGAACAAATCAAACTTGCATTATATCTACAACAACAGTTGCCACAGTCGACATTTTGTCAAATAGGAACCCAAGGGATTTCTCAGAGTAAGAAAGAGGCGACAGATCAAATATTAGCGTTTCTGCAAGATGAGTCAGTGGAAAATGTGGTGTCATATGCTCTGTAAGAGGTATGCAATGTATGCGCTGCCTGCAACAGGCAAGACTTAGGAGAGTCTCTGACCAGAGAGCAGTATGTAGTTAGTTGTCGCTGGTCGACAGTAGTCTGCGTGAGTAGGCAGTAGTCGACAGTAGTCTGCGTGAGTTGGCAGTAGAGTTGGGCAACACGATTCTTTTTCCCGATTCGATTCCTACGATTCAATCTCACATTGCGAATCGATTCCTACGATTCGTTCACGATTCATTCTAGTCTGCGATGGCACGATTCTTACGGAATGCAAAAAGTTCTTCATCTTACTCACAGATGGCAGGACATGTCTGAAATTGTCAATGGGGTTAGAATCGAACTGTGTCATGATAATATATGCCATAAATAGTTTATGAGTAATCATGCAAATGACGTTACAAGTGTGATTCTCGATTTATACGTCACGTTCGATTTGATTGCATCTATTGTTTTATTTCAGTATGCCAGGAAAGAGGAGTCGATTTGTGCGAAAGGTGGTGCAAAATTACGTGGTATGCCAGTTTGGTTGTGTGGCTTGAATGTATCTAACTATGGACGTCTGTTTTATAGTAACAAAATCTAGCAGTGAGGCAGACGTGATTTGGCTCATATCATCCTATGTTTTTCTGTGCTAAGATGTCTTTCCAAGTCCACATCACTCTTGCAATTCATAACGCAGCTGACAGCCCTTCCACAAGGCAAATTTAGCTTAACTTTCATTTCCTCTAAATATGAAGCATAGGTATTTTGCTTTTAATTTGTCTGAGAACTTGCCACTGGCACAACTATTTACATGAGAAGACGACACTGCCAACTGTCAGCTTGGCTTTCACGCGTAATATTACGGCCCAGGAACTTCGTTTGTTCGTTTCGAGCTTCCTTTGTTGACACGCGTCCTCCACTTGACTGCCATCTGGCGGCCGTAATCATTCGGCACGACTCGGCATGATTCGGAAGTTGCCTTCGAAGCATAGCGTACTAAGAATCGATGAATCGTTGGAACTTGGAATCGTCACGACTCGGAAACACACAATCGTTCTTACGATTCTTTTGAACGACGATTCGTCAGTATCACGATTCGATTCTTACGATTCTTTATTTAGAGTCGTTCAAATGAACGACTCATTCACGAATCGCCACAACTCTAGTTGGCAGTAGTTGGCAGTAGCCTGCGCGTGTCGGCGCGTGTCGGCAGTCTGCTCTGGTCGGGACTCTGGAGGATGGGTATTGTTGTAGAAGGTAAAGAAGCAGCGTTGCGCATATCTAGTAATGTATGTTAACTGTCATCCAATTTCTTTCAAAAAATGCCCCAATAATAATTTTTATAATATAAAGTAATTTAAAAAAAAGGCATTCATTTCAATTTAAAGATTTTATTCAGTGGATTATCTTTCCTTTCATGAATCACAAAGCATAGGCCAGTATTGCACGGAGCTGAGCAGAAAATTTTTTAGGTAAGAGCAGATATATTCGCAGTTTTTATTGACGTAAGAATTTTTGCTTTTTTATTCAGAGTACAGGGCCGTGGCGCAGCGCTGCTGTCGTCATAAAATTTACCAGGTTACTGATTTTTTTTTAATTATTTACGGGTTTAGGAATTGAATTTTGTGGTTACATTAAATGTGAATGCATTTCTGCACGGAGACTATAAATGGGAACCAATTTTGTTCAGAGGTTACAATATTTAAAACTCATTTAATTAATATTTACGTGGGGAGGTTACAACTCTCGACTGTGCGGACAATGTAAATGAGGAGTACAATGATAACATGTGCTAAACAGGTGAAAGTGATAGTGAAACGGATGTCGAGCCACGTGTTTCATGACCGTTGTCGGACAGGGAGGCACAAATCCCGTCTCCAGTAGTAACGACAAGCGCCGGCACGAAGATGAGGAATGCAAGAGCAGAGAACGCTGTGAGACGACGTCAGCCAATAGTTCGCTGACCACGACAGGAACGGCCTCTAGCCGAAGGGAACATAAGAGCCGCTCCTGCCAGCCTTGGCTGGCAACCGACTCTTCCCAGAATTGACCACAACAAGAAACGCGGCAACCAAGAGGCAAGTTAACAGGCTACAGCGAGAAATCAAGGCCGCAGTAGAAACGCACAGAATACAAACCTGGTCCACCAGAATATCCGCACTTAGAATCGAAGATGGGACTGCCTGAAACATCACTAGGAATCTCCTACGCCACTACCAAAGAATACCCCCACTCCTAGTGGCAAACAACACAGTATGCGAGCCCAGTGGCAAAGCGGACGCGCTTGCGGACGTATTTACACAGAACTTTACACCAATAGAAGACCCCAGCGACCCGGAACACATCACAGTGGTGAACAACCGCCTCCCCCAGTTCCTGAACGCACAAGAAGAGGAAGACCAGATACAAGAAATCACCACCGAAGAAGTCAAGATACAGCTGAAACACCTAAACCCACGAAAAGCGGGTGGAACAGAACTGTTCACAAACAAGATGTTAAAGCCTCAATCATCGTGAAGTCCTTCAATACCATACTGAAGACGAAGATATTCCCTCGAACCTGGAAACACGCCGTAGTCGTCCCTGTCCCCAAACCGGGAAAGGATCCCACCCAACCGACAAGTTATAGGCCTACAAACCTGCTCCCCGAGATCTCAAAAGTCTTTGAACGCCTCTACCTAGCAAGACTACTACAACACGTGAACGCGGAACAGCTACTACTCAACGCACAATTCGGCTTCCGAGCTGGGCACTCAACAACACAACAGCTTCTAAGAGTCACGTAGGAGGCTATGGAAGCCATGGAACGAAAAGAATTCTTTGGTGCAATGTTTCTGGAAGTGTCCAGAGCATTTGATTCAGAATGGCACGAGGGCCTACTACTCAAAGTACTGGACACTACTGAAGTCACACCTTGAAGACAGAACATTCCACGTGAAGGTGTAGAACGGAGAATCCTCAATCAGAAACATCCTGGCTAGGCTATCACAAGGCAGCGTACTAGGCCAGGTGTTGTGCACACTATACACCAGTGACATCCCAACGTCACACAACGTCCACACAGCCATGTACGCGGATGATACAGCGCTCTATGCACACAGCAGTAGCGCCAGAATCCTCAGACACAGACTACAAGGAGCGACGAATGAACTCTGCGACTGGGCGAAGAAATGGTGCCTAGTGTTCAACGGAACGAAGAGGCAAGCAATCGCCATTTGCGGAAGAAAGTTCCCGATGGACCTACCACCAATAGAACTACGCGGCACCGCAGTCCCCTGGAGCAGGACTGCACTCTACCTAGGAGTCACCCTCGACAGACGTCTTACGTGGAAGTACCACGTGATCAACATCAAAAACAAGGCAATGGGCAGACTCAGGATGCTCTACCCAGACTCCGCACTCCCGCAGGAGCTGGGCATACCTCGCACTGGTGCGGCCACTCGTAGAGTACGCCGTAGTGGTGTAGGGTAATGCAGCAGAACAACACATAGGCAGCCTGCAGCGAATCCAGAACAGGGCGCTGAAAAGGGCCCTGCACCTACCGTGGGACTTCCCAACAGAAGACCTGCACGAGCTGGCCGGGGTCCCCCTCCTCCGCGAGAGATAACGACAAGCAGCGCAGATCTTCTACGAGAGGACGGTAGCAGCAGACTACCCCCTCATCGCCGCCCTCGGTCACCCAGAGCACCACAACGAGAATACGAGATGGTCGGACCTGGTGCGGAGATAGCCGAAGAAACAAGACAACACCCCTCCCTCAATCCAACTAACTCCAAAACCGAATGTAAATATTTCAAATAATATTCCCCCAACCAATTGTACATAAACACAATTCCAGAAGAATGTCACCACTAACAGTGGCGAGCCTGTGTATGAATGGACGAGTGAATGCGTACCGAGATCACCTTTATTCAGGGCTTCACAACATACGTGCTCGCGGAGCAAGCTGTGAGCAGCAAGGCGCGAGCACGGAGCAGCGCGAGCACGCTACCCCCACTACCGGACCAGAGCGGAGAGTGGGGAGAGTCACGTGGGGCACACAACAGCTGCCGTCAGTCAATGTAAATCCGCGGCCACCTGCAGGGATATCACTCACGAATTATACTGCGACAAATGAAACAAATAAAGGAGAATGTACACGTGCCAGATAATTTTATTAGCTTAGTGTATGCCTCTACATTCGTATTAATTTGTGAACCGTTACACAATAAAAGGTGTCACTGAAGTGTGGGATTCTCGGTTATCTTGTACTTTTTGCCCTTTACAATTGCGTTTATGTTCGGAGTAATTGTTCTTGTGCATTTTAGGCGCAGCGAGCAGTTTAAATTTCGATCAGAAAAT
Source organism: Schistocerca cancellata (assembly GCF_023864275.1). Taxonomy (NCBI): domain Eukaryota; kingdom Metazoa; phylum Arthropoda; class Insecta; order Orthoptera; family Acrididae; genus Schistocerca; species Schistocerca cancellata. Next base: position 177,672,368 of record NC_064631.1, read on the forward strand.
GCGTTTCTCAGGCGCGTCTTGTTACGTTTCATTGCAGAGAACAGTTGTTCACAAACATACGTGGAACCGAACATTGATATTATTGTAGCCGCCAGTTTGTCCAAACGAGGAAATCTATGCTGCGGGAAGTGTCTGTAGAATTCCAAAATGTTTTTCTTGTTCTGAAATTTGTCTCCGTATTCTCTGTCACACTGCAGGTCAATAATTTCTAGTTGCAGCTCAGGACGAATCTCTTCAATATTCGCTGAATATGGAGAGGAGAAAAGATCAAAATCACCGTCTAGTCCTGTCAGATCTTGAAAGCGTTGATCAAATTCTTCCTTAAGGGCAACTAAACTATGTGAATAACGTTCACAGTTTTTGTGAACATCTTGCATGGATGGTAATTTAGGAAAATGAGCTAGATTTCCTGTTTCCAGCTGACTCACCCAAAGTGTCAACTTCATTTTCAAAGCTCGTATTCGATCTATGAAATGAGTAATTAGCAGATCTTTACCTTGTAGTGAAATGTTCAAAGCATTCAGATGGCTAGTTAAATCTGCTAAGAACGCGAGATCACATTTCCATGAAGGCTCTTTCAATTCAGGAACACACATGTTATTTATTTCCATGAACATATTTATCTCATCTAACAGTAAAAAAAATTGATTTAATAATTCGCCACGACTAAGCCAGTGGACCTCGCTGTAATAAGGCAGGCTACCATACTGGCTTTCTACATCCTCAAGAAAGCTTTTAAATTGTCTGTGTTGTAGCCCATGCTTCCTGATATAATTGGTTGTACGAACAACAACACTCATCACATTTTTTAGAGTGATTCTCTTTGCACATAAGTTTTCCTGGTGGATCACACAGTGAACGCCGCTTATTTCATTCGGCACGGTCATTTTTTGCATTTTTTCCTTCAACAGCGCAACGAAACCTGATTTTTTCCCTGTCATCGCTGGTGCACCGTTTGTAGACACAGAAACTAAAGAATTCCACGACAGTCCTATATTTCCAACATTTTCTTCAACACTACTTAAAATATCACCTCCAGTTGTAGTGTTCTTCATGACTACTAGATCGAGGAGCTCCTTCCTCACCTGAAGATCTCTATTAACACCTCTAATAAATATGGAAAGCTGCGCTGTTCCAGTGATATCAACACTTTCGTCCAGAGCTAGAGAATACGCCATAAAATCTTTACAGATATTTGCAAGCTGGCTCTGGACGTCGTCTACCATGTCCTGTATGCGACGCATGATGGTCATGTTAGATAATGGCACAATCAGAAACTGTTCAACTTGGGATGGACACAAATGTTCCGTTGCAGCTACCAAACATTCTTTTATTAAATCGCCATCAGTGAAGGGGCGCAGGGATTTTGCTAAAACAAAGCAATTTTGTAGCTCACTCTGAGAGCTGCCTCAGTTGATTTTTCTTCGTCGTCCAGATCTTCTTCGGATAGCTTCCTTTTAAGTTTAATAACTTCCTGTGCACGATCTGGTCCATCACATTTTCCACTTCCGTAGTCTTTCGCGTGGTACGACATATAATGTCGCTGCAAATTAAATTTCCTAAAAGAATTCAGCGTTTTGTGGCATACTAAACATTTTGCAACTCCATCTTTTTCTGTAAACGGATACAATTCCTCCCAATGGGGGTTGAACTGCGAAAGCGTGTTTGGGGTTACACAACGGCGACTTGACATGATTCTTAATCAGCGAAGTGACTGTTAGAGCTGATCGTAGTACTTTAAACGTTACACAGTCGGTGCGAATTCAATAGGCATGCTGCGGCCCTATTCAAACGTGCGCGCGCATTTCCCCTCCCTCCCCTCCTACCCTACTCCACGACCTTGCACCTGCTCACGAGCACGTGCCTGAGCATACGCGAGTACTCGCGCTCAAAACCCGCCAGTTGTTAAGTCCTGTCTTTAATGGTGAGGGTGAATGGACGAGTGAATTTAAAAAAACCGCTACCCAGCAGCGAAGAGTCAACCATGGCACCAATAAATGTTTGTCAAAGAAGCCAATCCTAAATGTATGTATACCCTAAACTTAATCCTTAAGCTTTGTCCACAGGAATAGCTTCACGCTCATACTGTACGACACCGAGGAAGACAGAAGAGCCTTCCTCATTAGAAGAAAGGTGCATGCCGCCTCGGCTGGACATTAGTAGAGCGGACAGCACCCGAAGAGCTGTTACTTGTGATCCAATCCATTATTTGCATACACATTCTATACATCGAAAGACATTGATTATTTATATGTCGCCAACAGCTTGCAACACAACATTGTAAACCAAAGTTAAGTATTGTCAACCTGCTTTACTGTAATAAAAACCATTAATGTCATTTGCTTGAACTGTTGTATACTTATCCGAGGAAACAGTATCCTTTAGGCACCCTATAAGAGACGAGTGGGCACGACCCCACACTTAGTAAAGGGCAATGGTTGTCCAAGGAGCGGATACTAAACATAATTACGTACATGGAAGATCATCCGCACGAAGTAAAGAAACAGTTATGAAAAGATTTCGAATACATCCGCAGCAGTATGACCTTGTATCACATAAGAGAAACTACAGATATTCAAGGGAGCACAAGATGCACTTGTTACAAAAACTGGTGTTTGCTTGTTTCAAGGTGACTCGATACAATTTACAGGATTTGGTGACGTACTACGTTATGCATAGCAAACCGCGCGCGACATAGATGACAGTGATTTCAAGGGAAGCAGAGGATGGTTGCATAACGTCAAACAATGCTACAAAATTTCAAGACCTAAGATAACTAAATTTCAAACAAAGCTTCAATTGACGATGCACAGCAAACTGCAGGATCGACTCGAAAATTTGTATATGAGATAAACGAAATGAAAAATAAAGTGTGTGAAATCTTATGGGACTTAACTGCCAAGGTCATCAGTCCCTAAGCTTACACACTACTTAACCTAAATTATCCTAAGGACAAACACACACACCCAAGCCCGAGAGAGGACTCGAACCTCCGGCGAGATCAGCCGCGCAGTCCATGACTGCAGCGCCTTAGGCCGCTCGGCTAACCCCGCGCGGCTAAACGAACTGATCCCATCATCTTAGATGCCTTGTCACGGTTCGCGTGGCTCCCTCCGTCGGAGGTTCGAGTCCTACCTCGGGCATGGGTGCGTGTGTTGTCCTTAGGGACTGATGACCTTAGCAGTTAAGTCCCTTAAGGTTTCACAGTCATTTGAACTTTTTTTTTTTGAAATAACATCAAAGGCTTAAGGCATTCGTATGCAATTAGGCAGACTTTTAATCTGGATGATAAACTGGCTGGAAAGTTGTTTATTGTGCTGCGAAAAGCTGGAGGTGCTCACCCCCCCCCCCCCCCCCCCGCGATTCTTTCTCGTGTAAGTGATCTTTCAAGGACAGTAGGGAATTTCTAGATCATAGCAAGTAGGAGCGGCAAAATGGGCACAAGTGAACCACAATTATGGTATGAACACTGATTTTGGCCAGTAGCAGGTCAAAATAACTTGCTGGTCTGAGTCTTTCCTTTAGAGCAAACTATCCCTCTTGAGAAGTGTGTAACATTCCACTTCGTACTTCGTACCCCCTGGGACCACTGGACAAATTCAGCCTCTGGATGTTTGTTTTTTCTTTCTGTGCCTATAAAACATATAATGAAACTATCTGCAGCTACTCCTTAAAGGCTAGCCAGTTTCACAAAAAGCTCCACGACAGACTGTTCCACATTTGGTTGCATGTCGTCACATTCCATCAGTTCTCATCACTCCGATACGCCAGTATGATTCTATAAGCATTCCTTAAGAGTGAGTACCTTGCTGAACATCCTGCACGGTTTATAACTGCCAAGGAGTTCACCTTAGATCTTGATGGCGCGAACCTTAACTGTGGCGCGCCAGTTTACATTGGGTATTCATGGTTTGTTTTGAACGTTTCTTGAATGGCGACGATGTCCATTTTGCGAAGTGTACATTCCAGAGAAGATTGATTTGTGCACCTTCCGAACATTCATTTTCGGTCGCCCTCCTGATGTAGCATCTAAAATTTTTCGTGGGGGAATTGTTTAATCAGCAGTTGCAAACGCGTGTTACTAAAGACTGAACTTGCGACCTCGCACTCAAGGTGTTTCTTGCCAGTATCGAATACACATCGATGCACCGTTCCACGGAATAATGAAACAACACGTGGATACACGATGTCGCACGGAAACACAGAATATTCAGTTGGCGGAACACCAGACTGCAGGGAGCAGGTATGACTTTGAGGTGTGTAATTTCGAGAAGGACATTCCAGTCATTGTCCGTCACAGTTTCCGGCTTTCTTCAAACGGATACAGAATTAACACGTCTGTCTGCGTAACGTTGCAACACGGATGTTGGATTTGCGATTATTTTCTTTCTATGGGGTGGGGGTGGGAAGGGTGGGTTGGGGCGGTGGGGGGGGGGGGGAGAGGGGCGGAGTGTCAGCAACTACTCTCCCCCCCCCACCCCTTCTTCAGCAAGTCTTTGCGGCTAAGATACTGTCATTTATGTCTAGCTATGAAATCTGCAATGAGGCGCTCAACGTGTGTCTGTGTCTTGCTTGTTAGTATTCCTCATGAACATGTGAGTCTCGTCTTGAGAGATTTCGGTCATAAAACTTATTCTTGCAGAGGGCACTTGAAAACCACAACTTCGGTGGTCCAAAAGCTGTAACGGTCGCACACTCCTGGTGCTCTTTTTTTTCTACTGTAAGACGTGTATATTTCTATTGTCTATTGTCAAAACACAATTTATGAAAGATGCTTATATTTTATTCATAGGATTAAGTAGGAATAATTAATATTTGTCATGTTGGAAATAATTGTGGTAGCGGGGAATGTCTGCACCAAAGTATTGTTGGCAGAAGAGACCGCAAATTGATATAATTTTAAAAAGGGCGGGAGGCACCGCGTATGGATACATCTTAAAAAAACAGCGGGAAAGACCGCGCACTGATACATTTTGTAATGGTAGCAGGGATTGTCTGCACCAGAAAGCATTGTTGGAAGGAGAGACCGCACTTAAGCGTTCGTGGGAAGTCAGTAGTAAGCGAGAGGTGAAGCGAGTCGGTAGCAGGTCTGAAGCGAGAGATTGAGAGGAGCAGTGTGCCTGCCAGCCACTAGCTATGATTTCCAAGAGATTATAAACGGATGTACAGAGACACCAGCTACTATTATAATAAGAGGAACTAATATTATTGAATCAATTTTTTTGAGAAACTCAAGACTACTGAAGGTATGTTTCCGCATTGCTAATTGTAAGATCATTGTAAAAAGTAAGTCCCATTTGAACTTTTGTAAAATCATTTCATTCAGAATACAATTAACTTTTGCCAGCAATATTGCATATTTAATTATAATCCATCCCAAAAACCATCAACGTAAAACTTCGCAAAATTTTATTGTTGTCAAGAAAAAGTTTAACTACGAATTAGGTAACTTCAGTCAAATTAATTAAAGAATAACGTCAGCTTTGCTATTAAAGAATAACGTCAGCTTTGGTAATAAATACAGCCACTTATTATGAAAGCCCACCAGCAGCTAATAGAGTACAGTAAAACAGAGTAAGTATATTCATGTCGCAGTTCGATGTGGCAGTCAGATGGCGATCCAGTAACAAAAACGTGGTTCAAATGGCTCTGAGCACTATGGGACTTAACATCTTAGGTCATCAGTCCCCTAGAACTTAGAACTACTTAAATCTAACTAACCTAAGGACATCACACACATCCATGCCCGAGACAGGATTCGAACCTGCGACCGTAGCAGTCCTGCGGTTCCGGACTGCAGCGCCTAGAACCGCAAGACCACCGCGGCCGGCGATCCAGTAACACCAAAAAAAGGTAAGGACCAGTTTTGGGTTATTACAGATAACGACTGAGGGCCACACGACGACGACACATTCTATGTTTCGTCGTAATAATCCGAAAATTACTTTTAAAAAGCAGCAATTAAATTTGTATGCGAAGATTGAGAAAGAGAATAAATATCAAAGGGAAGATTTCATTTGTTATTATTAAGCAAGAGATAGAAATCCCAAGGAAAGGTTTCATAGTTTAATGTAAAAGGGAAGGTTATCATTAACAAAAGAGGTATAGAGGAGACGGGAAGGTTTCACTACTTTGTGTAAATATTTGGTGGTGAGGGATGTAGAGGTAGAGATCCTGCCACAGGATGGTACCTCTGCTGCAGTTAAAGGGCTTTCATGACGTTAAATTGAAGTCGTTAAGGAAACACACCCTATAAATGGCACGCATTCCGCTCGCTAGAATCGTACACCAATTACGTCGGCGACGCGATTCAGCGAGCGATACGTGCGCCGACCCCTGTGCCGTGTCTTGTGTATTAGCGGGCAGCAGCTGTAATCGCACGGGTCGATACGATGCGATACTGCGCGGGCTGCGCTGCGCCGCGCATGAATTTGTGATGAGCCGGGATAACAGCGGGGGTTCCCCGTCCCTGCTCCACCGCCCTAATGAGTCGCCGCGAGCGGTCATTAGCCGACCTGCCGGGGCCAGGCCACCGCCGCACTGCGCTCGCGCTCGCACATCGACCGCCGCGAGGTAAACACAGAGCACGCTCCACAACAGTCGCACCTGTTACCTCTCTCACTGGCGCTCCACTACTGCTCTGTTCTGTTCTGTTCGTGTGCCCAGCAGAGCCTACTTTCACTTCTTCAAAGTCGCTGTTATATTTTTAATTTTAGGGTTCCATAGCTCAGTCGGTAAATACGGAACCCTTATTGGATCACTTTGTTGCCGTCTGTCTGTCTGTCTCTTCAAATCCCTTTTTTTCAGGAACGGGTAGACGTATCAAACTGAAATTTTTGTCACATATTAAAGTCTGCGGTCCCTTGGCGAAGTAAAAAAGTGAAGCTTCTAAGTCAATGAAATCAACAGATACGGCCATTCATCTAACATATTTTGACACTTACGCGTGAAAACCTACAGTGTGCTTCCTGTTGACTAAGAATCATGAAATTAGTCGGGAAGCAAGGTTTCACAGTACAACTAAAGAAAAAATCGGAAGTTTTCTAATTTGTAATTATATCACAAGAAAAAAATGGTCATTTGTTAACAGATTTTTTTGCCCATCTGTGTGTTAAGACTCATTTTTGTCAGGAAAGATGTTGAAATTTATCTCACATACTGAGGTGTATAGTCCGTCGGTGCTCTAAAAATGGTAAGCTACTAAGTGAATGCAATCAAAGATACGGCCATTTATGTTACATATGTAGGAAAGCAGAAAGGTGGAAGGGGTATGAAGAGGGTCTATGCGAGGGATATGTATTTCAGGACAATATTATGGAAAGGGAAGAGGACGTAGAGGAAGATGAGAAGGAAGATATGATACTGTGTGAAGAATTTGAGAAAGCACTGAAAGACATAAGGTTGAAACAAGGCTCCGGGAGTAGACAACATCCTTTTGGAACTACTGATAGCTTTGGGAGAGCCAGCCGTGACAAAACTTTTTCATCTGGTGAGTAAGATGTATCAGACAGATGAAATACGCTCAGACTTCAAGAAAAATATAATAATACCAATTCTAAAGAAAGGAGGTCCTGATAGGTGTGAAAATTACCGAACTATCAGTTTAATAAGTCACGGCTGCAAAATGCTAACACAATTCTTTACAGACGAATGCAAAAACTGGTAGAAGCCGACCTCAGGGAAGATCAGTTTGGATTCCGGAGAAATGTAGTAACACGGGAGGCAATACTGACCTTACGACTTCTCACAGAGGCTAGGTTAAGGAAAGGCAAACCTACGTTTACAGCATTTGTAGACTTAGTGAAAGCTTTTGACAACGTAGACTAGAATACTCTAATTCAAATCTTCCAAACTCTAAAGGTGGCACGGGTAAAATACTGGGAACGAAAGGCTATTAACAATTTGTATAGAAACTGGGTGGAATAAGAGTCGGGGGTGTGTGGAAGGGAAGCAGTGGTTGAGAAGGAAGTGAGGCATGTAACGTTGTTGCTTTATTTTGCGGTGTAAGCGGTATTGCTAGCCAATAAAAGCCGGGTTAAAAGCTGTGAGCTGTCTGGGGAAGTTAACCTTGCATTACTGAGCAACTGTTTCACCAGGTATCCTGTCAAGCTTACCAAATTCCCAACCAGACGAACATTAATTATAATCTTTTAATAGTCATACGACAACCGGTGATATATATATATACATATATAAAAGAGAATTTAAATAAAAATAAATAAATCAGTTTATATTTGGAAATTTATTTTAACATTGATCATTGAAATTTCAGCATGTTAAACGTGAGTCATAACTAAGCTGGTGCCTTATTTAGGACTGTGAAAATGTGAGTTTGTAATCTTACGGAACACATCAAATATGGAGCCAAGATTGGGAGACTGCATACAACACTGCATTCATAAAACAACACACAAAGAACGTTGAAACATATGCAAGAGAAAATTAACCACTACCAACCGATTCAATTTTCACCCAAAGAAGTTACGTTCGTAGCACAATCCTGTCCGTCATGTAATTACCACACACTGGTATACTAAATTCATATTAACTCTTTGTGAAATCTTCCCGAAAAGAATAGCTGAGGGCTACTTTGATGATTACACCACATGCTTCACGTGGTCAACTTGGTTTACACAAAGAGTGTAACTCCACAATAATTTTGATAATTAAAATAAATTAGATCGAAAAGCAATTTACAAAAGAAAAACCTCGAACTGGTTACTATCGTCTTACTATTAACCTGATGGGTCAAACAATTGTATAAGCATGTGGTACTGGTTTCACAAAGTACACCCCACGTGGGTTGAACATAAAGAAAAATTGCTATATTGAAAAATGTTGTCAAGACGAGACGTTATAATCTCACGCATATTCGCATTTTAGATTGATGAACTTAGTTAGAGTTACTGATCAACACGTGGTTCCACTTTACTCACAAAGTAGTGACAAAGCAACTACCAGAATATATTCTGAACTTCACACGAGAATTACACTGCGCTGCAATTTAAGATAACATTAGATATTTTAGAGCTAAAACTGAAATAAAGGTGATTAAATTTTCAGTTAGGCTGAACTTAAGAAATCCATTGTCCTACGGACTTAGCAGACATGCGCTTAGCCGGAGATCTTACCACTTCAGACGCTCGCCACGGACAGACTGACCTGGTCCCTTCCTGAGGGTGGCTCACAAATACAAACGGAAGTGGCCGGAGGGGCAGCTTCCTACACCAACATGACAAGGGACGGACAGGACCATACTAAGGATAGAAACCTCTCTGCTTTTAGAAAGCGTAGCTACCTGTTCCGACGTTGGTCCTACTGTTCTCTAGCAGACAGGCTTGTCTGCTACCCTCAAGCATGCAACTAGAAACACACTTGCTCATTCATCCTCTCACACAGAAGGGAAGGGGGATGACAGTATCTTATCATATACGGTATATAAAAGAAAGCGGATGTAGGTTCCGTTTGAGACTGTGTGACATGAATTACATATAAACTGTGTTTTAAAGTGTAGTAGTGTGAGAGATCGTTCTTGTTTATGTGTAAAAGTAACCCGTTTCACTGTTCAGTCTCCTCCCAGATAGTCAGAAACACCACAGTAAATTTAGAAGAGGAATTTATGCCGTAAATGACAACAGATTTCAGAAATTAACATGAAAGGAATCCAACAGAGACCTTTCAGGCAGAGTTGTAGGCTGTCCGCGGTGTTATTCAATCTGTACATTGAACGAGCAGTAAAGGAAACAAAAGAAGAATTTGGAGTAGTAATTAAAGTCCAGAGAAGAAACAGAAACTTTGAAGTTTGCCGATGACATTGTAATTCTGCCAGAGACAGCAAAGGACCAGAAGAGCAGTTAAACGAAATTGACTGTATCTTGAAAGGAGATGAACATCAACAAATGTAAAACGAGGATCACAGATTGTAATCGAATTAAATCAGATGAGGGTGAGAAAATTGGATTAGGAAAGGAGACACTTAAAGCAGTCAATGAGTTTTGCTATTTGGGGAGCAAAATAACTGATGACGGTCGAAGTAGGGTGGATATAAAATTGTTACAGGCAATGGCAAGAAAAGCGCTTCTGAGGAACAGAAATTTGTTAACTTCGAGTATAGATTTAACTGTCAGGAAGCGCTTTCTGAAAGTATTTGTATGTAGTTTAGCAATGTATGGAAGTGAAACATGGACGATAAACAGTTTAGACAAGAAGAGAACAGAAGCTTTTGAAATGGATACATTCCGAGGCATCATAGAATCACTGGAGGGAAGCGTGGAGGGTAAAAATCGTAGAGGGAGACCAAGGGACGAATACAGGAGGATGTAGGTTGTAGTAGGTACTGGGAGATGAAAAGGCTTGCACAGGATAGAGTAGCAAGGAGAGCTGCATCAAACCAGTCTTTGGACATAACAACAACATTTTGATACTCGGAAACTCATTCATTTAAAGTTTTAAGCTACTTCCACTTAGCGTACAATTACGAAATTTGGCAAGAAGAATGGTTTCGCAGTAAAAGGAGAGGAAAATAATCAAAACTTGTTAATTTTTGATTCTATCACATGAAAAAAATTTTTGTCATTTGTCATTCGACTTCAAGCATGTCGAAGGGCTTGATATCCGTCGGACCGATATCTTACCAGTGTCAATGTCGATAACGTGCAAAACTCGCCAAGATCTTCGAGTAACGGAGTGGATGAACTGTCTACATTCATACTAAAGTTTGTACTGCATCCTGAGTGCGCTATTCCCTCTGATTTTCTGACTCGGCTCACTATGAATTCCTTTCCTAAGCCAATCCCAGCACTCCTACCGACGTCCTCAATTATTTGTTTGATGTAATCCGATCTGTGTTTTCCCCTACAATTTTCACCCTCTACAGTTCACTCGACTACCATGGAAGTTATTGCCTGATGATTTAAAACATACCCTATCATCCTCTCCTTTTTCTCATTGTTTTCCATGTATTCTTCTTCTCGACCAGTCTGCGAAGAACTACCTCATTTGTTAGCTCATCAGTCCAACCACTTTTCATCGTCATATAGCAGGTCGTCTCAAACGCTCGGATCCTCTTCTGTTCCGATTTTCCCACACTCCATGATTCACTACCACACAACGCTGTGTTCCACCTGTACATTCTCAGAAATTTCTTCCTCGTATGAATATCGATGTTTGATAGCAGTACACTTATTTTGGCCAGTAAAATCTTCTTTTCTTGTGCTACGCTTGTTTTTTTGCCCTCCTTGCTTCGTCGGTCATGTGCTTTCTACGTGCAACGTAGCAAAATTACTTCACTTCGCCTTCACTGTGGTTCTCAGTTTCGATGCTAAGTTTACAGCTTACCTCAGTTCGGCTACTCCTCGTCACATTCGTCTCTCTTGGCCTTACTCCCAGTCTATCTTCTGCACTCATTAGACTGTATGTTCCGTTCAAAAGGCTCAGAAATTGTTTCAAACTCTTGCTGACGATAGTAATGTCATACGCGCAGATTTTCTAACTCCTCTGCCACATTCAGACTTCTGACATTCAGCACTCGGGCACGTTCAATGATTTTCTATCGTTTGTTATTCAGTCTTTCCCTCATGATGCCCTCCTCCTTTGCAGTCCACTCCAGGTGATGCGAATGTGGGACTAGTGAGCAACGTTCTGCTTTCTGAATTACAGATCACAAATCCTGTGTCTTTAATGAAGTGGTTTCGTTTCAGTATTGTCAGGCCGTTGATCACTAATCATTATTTTGCCTTTTGGTAATAACTTCCGACTCCAAATAACACGAGGCTGTGCTGAAGCGTTGTCCACTCCCTTGTCCACTTCGACAAGGCCGTTGGCACAACTAAGGTGACTTCTTACAGTGGAAGTCTTCGGCCGCTATTACTGATGATTTTTATTCAGAATTTAAGCAATGGTTGCGATCGAACCTGGGTGACAGGACGTTTTGGTTACTTGTCAACGGCGCTAGCCCTAGACGACACGGTTACAACGTTTTAAAGCGACTTTTCTACAGAAGAAAGAGGTGAGTGGTAGACGCTGACTGGCGGAAGATTAATTTGGGTTCCAGAGAAATGTCGGAACATGCGATGCAGTGCTGACGTTACGTCTAATCCTAGAAGATAGTTTGAAGGAAGGCAAACTTACACGTATAGCATTTACAGATACAGGAAAAGCTTTTGACAATGTAGATTGGAATGTATGCCCCTTTGATTCCCTGAGATGATCATAAAAGGAAAAGGAAGTCGTATGACATTGTTGGCTCGGAGGATCCGAAGGGCAGGTTCTGCCCCGTGACTGGAAAGGTTCCCCTGTCCTTTACGCACAATGGCACCTTTCCTTTGTGAAGTGTGAGAGGTGCGTGTTTTAAGCGGGGTCAGTTTAAGGAATTTCGCTGCCCCCTGCGAAGTCTGAGTTTGGAGCCTCCCAAAATTACACTTTTCTGGAATATAGTTTTGTTTAGGCTTTGTATGATTTTCGTGATTATATATGATCGTCTTGGATATCTGACTGTGTGTGTTTGTTTGCAGCTCAAGCAGTTTCGATGAAATTCGCGGACTGAGGAACGTACAACCATGCGAACTCGCGGCTAAGCTAATACTGGTTGCTAAACACGCATTCAGTTTTTGATTTTTACTTTTTTAAATGTAAACAGACGGTGCTGCTGCCACGGCTAAGTCACCATTTGGCTTTGCTTTGTTAAATGTAAGAACTTATGCATTAAGATGTGCTCAAAAATACCTGAAATATACCGTAAAACAAGGAAAATATGCACCAAAATATACTAATATGTACTTCAAAAGGAACGAACCTGCACCTGAAACAAACACCAAATAGAAGTGGAACAACAGGAACCTAAATATTTATTAGCCGTTTCTGACATCGCAGTGATACTGAACCAATTCGGAACTGATTTTTCTTGTGTCTGTTATAGTAAAGAGTCTGTTATAGTAAATTTCTAAATATTATTTCAAAACTTTCAGGAAGGCCACCCTTACATCTGTCAAAACAGTTTTCACATTCGGAAAAATGCCCTCTGCATCACATTATGGTACGAAGTAGAACTTCATTGTTGGAGTCCGCCTGCTTAGCTGGGTGTTAACGTGCTCGCCTCCCATGGAAGCGGGCCCGGGTTGGAGATTTTCTCCGCTCGCCGACTGTGTGTTGTGTTGTTCTCATCATCATTTCATCCTCATCACCGGCGTGCAAGTCGCCCAGTGTAGCGTCGACTGAAATAAGACTTGCACCTGGCGGCCGAACTTCCCCTAATAGGGGCCTACCAGCCAATGATGCCGTACGCTCACTTCATTTCATTTTTCATTGTTGCTATGTCGCTTGCAAAATAATCTTCGAAAACTACGTAAAAAATCATAGTACCTTATACAACGTTTTTCTTTAACTAAAAAATTTAGCACATATTACAGCGACTGTAGCGACTGAGCGTTTCGTTGTAACCTTCACTTTTTAAGAATCAATGGCGGATGGTTCAACGCTGGGTTTCCAGATAGCGCGAAACGTTTCGTGCAAGACAAGCAGCCGGTGAGAGCAGTCACAGAAATAAAGAATATTTGTACCCATTCTTAAATTTTGTTTTCGAGATCCTTTATCACTGATGACCACACCTTAGTAACAGTTCACAGTAGTTGCAAGCGAAGCCTGGCAGACTTGGCAGTAGTAACTTTTACATCAACCGCTATAAGCACGCAAAATTAGGGATATAATTTAACAGATTCTGTCTAACGATAAATAAAATGGTGGAAAGCCTACCAAATAGTAAGAACATTATTTTACGAATTTCTCAACTAAATCTTCAATTTTCTTCCTTTTTGTGTAACGAAGACCTTCACCAGTTTCTCCATGCCGAGCAAACGTGCAATCTGTCTTTCCAGTGCTATTATGGCAAGACCTCTTAGCCGCTCCTTGCTGAGTGAAGACCGGAGACAGTTTTAACTTAGAAAAGCTACGTTCTGCAGAAGATACAGACACTGGGATACACAAAAATATTCTTACGCCTTTGTTACATATCTTGCAAAGTCCGCTACGAAGATATACTTCTAAAAATGTGTTGGCGGTTTGTGGAAGCATAGGGGATAACAGTTCAAATTCATTTACAAGATCCTGCGAATTTATGTCTGCTATGTGATCAAAAGCATCCGGACACCTGGCTGAAAGTGACTTAAAAGTTCGTGGCGCCCTCCATCGGTAATGCTGGAATTCAGTAAGGTGTTGGCCCACCCTTAGCCTTGATGACAGCTTCCACTCTTGCAGGCATACGTTCAATCAGGTGCTGGAAGGTTTCTTGGGAAACAGTAGCCCATTCTTCATTGAGTGCTGCACTGAGGAGAGGTATCGATGTCGATCGGTGAGGCCTGACATGAAGTCGGCGCACCAAAACATGCCAAAGGTGTCCTGTAGGGTTCAGGTCAGGACTCTGTGCAGGCCAGTTCATTACAGGGATGTGTTGTCGTGTAACCACTCCACCACAGGCCGTGCATTATGAACAGGTGCTCGATCGTATTTAAAGATGCTTGTTCTCCGTCTCTAATGATCTCAGTGTCGACGGGACGTTAAACCCAATCTTCCTTCCTTCTATATAAAGAAAACTTAAATTTTGAATTTTCTTTCAAAAAAGTGGGTACTTCACTGAAACACAGTGGAACATTTTTGGATTTGCTCTTTAACTTTGTTAATGCAAGTCCTACGTTACTAAGCTCAGATCTCTCAACCCCAACACCTTCAATCCTAGCCTCCCACCTTGTATCACGCAGTGTCTTCAGAGCCAGGTTTACGTGACTCTTATGCGCTCCACAGAAAAAATCTTTGAACTACACAAAAAAATGTAGCTCAAATGTAGATGATTTAACTGCATCACTAATAACTAAGTTCAAGTTATGAGCACTGTAAGTCGTATAATGGAGCTACTGGATTTTCTTCGATAATACTAGCTTGTGTTCCACTCTTCTTAACCTTCACATTACTCCCGTTGTCGTATCACTGTCCTCTACAATCTACAAGTGGTATGTCACGGTTATGTAGTGCCTGAAGTAACAGTTCTGTAAGACCTTTCCAAGTAGTGTCACTCGTTAAAAAAAAAAGAAAAATAAAAAAAAAATCTTTCAACTGCAACTGGTTTCGAAAACACATCCCCCTATCCTCCTCTCTTAAAACCACACCTAATTATGATACAATCTCATCAGAAATCATGATAATGATTTCATTTTGTAAATTTTGATTTAAGTAGGTAACCAGCCTTCCAGGTTTAACCACACAATCATTTAATACAGGGTCGAGCTTGGCCATTAATTTTCCTTGCCCTAAAAAGTTTCCGTTACCTGGATGTCGAACATTTCACGATCGCCTCTTAATGAAAAATTTCTTTCGACAAGGAAATATGCTATGGGAAATAACCTTAATAAATCATTCTCCATCTCTTTCCTTCCTGATCAGTTTGATCTTGACTTGCCTAACCAATTAATTTTGAGTTTTTTAATTTTCTGCGAAAGCTCTTTCCACTTGCACATTCCAGTAATATGAATGCGGCACGGTTCATGGTTAGAGATAACTCTGGATTGACTTTGTCAGTCTGTTAAACCCTTTCTTGAGATAGCGCCAGCACTCTAACTGAACAACTTGCAGCAAAAGCGACACACGGCATCTTTTGTTCTAGAACAAAAGCCACTGTGTAATTTAAGGTAGGAGGCTAGGACTGAACTTCTTCATCATTAGGGTGAGGGAAGCAATGAAAAACGGTAAAACACGTTCTTCCCTCGCTGTCCACAGGAAATGTGACATTTTTTTTCACTAGCATGTAGCGGTCCTTCTTTAATTGCTCCAATCTTAAAATTATCATTTGTAATTTCCGGCCAGGTTCCCAGATCACTAAGATCATCGACAATTTGAAAACTGTTACTTTCCTTAGATGGTTTTCTTTCGTCACCGAGATCTTGGGCGGATCCGATTTCTTCCACGGTAAGATCATTGTTAGCTATTTCCGCTAGCGGGGTAGTTTCATCAGCCACTAGTTCTTGCTTGCATGAAACGTACGATTTTTCAGCATTATCAACTGATGAAAGTTTAGCAAACCTACAGTCTTTCACACAGCACTGTACATTCACTGAAACACTGTCATTTCGCTGCTCCCTTAGGGTGTCCCACATGCGTTTTTTTTTCGGTACCCGACAATTATTTACGGTCTATTCTATAACACAAATCACAGGCTCCGACGGCACCAGACACGGAACACAGACTACCTTCGTACTTCAGACCTGGCTGAGCTGCGAAACCAAGATATCGGAAACGTCAGGACGCCCCCCCCCCCCCCCCCCCCCCTGGATTTGCAGTGGAAATTCCAAACTGCGTGCTGGCCTAAATGGCACACTTTGTCTGGCAGGAAAGGTGTAGCGTGCCGATTAGCGACAACAGACGTTTCTGGTATTTCCCGACAGGCGGCGACCGACTGGGACACAAATGGAACTCCTTCGTGTTTCCGTCGCTTCAGAACCAGAGCGACTGCCGCGGTATTCGTGAAAACTGTCCGGTGTAACAAAAAGTACACTCCTGGAAATTGAAATAAGAACACCGTGAATTCATTGTCCCAGGAAGGGGAAACTTTATTGACACATTCCTGGGGTCAGATACATCACATGATCACACTGACAGAACCACAGGCACATAGACACAGGCAACAGAGCATGCACAATGTCGGCACTAGTACAGTGTATATCCACCTTTCGCAGCAATGCAGGCTGCTATTCTCCCATGGAGACGATCGTAGAGATGCTGGATGTAGTCCTGTGGAACGGCTTGCCATGCCATTTCCACCTGGCGCCTCAGTTGGACCAGCGTTCGTGCTGGACGTGCAGACCGCGTGAGACGACGCTTCATCCAGTCCCAAACATGCTCAATGGGGGACAGATCCGGAGATCTTGCTGGCCAGGGTAGTTGACTTACACCTTCTAGAGCACGTTGGGTGGCACGGGATACATGCGGACGTGCATTGTCCTGTTGGAACAGCAAGTTCCCTTGCCGGTCTAGGAATGGTAGAACGATGGGTTCGATGACGGTTTGGATGTACCGTGCACTACTCAGTGTCCCCTCGACGATCACCAGTGGTGTACGGCCAGTGTAAGAGATCGCTCCCCACACCATGATGCCGGGTGTTGGCCCTGTGTGCCTCGGTCGTATGCAGTCCTGATTGTGGCGCTCACCTGCACGGCGCCAAACACGCATACGACCATCATTGGCACCAAGGCAGAAGCGACGTCTCCATTCGTCCCTCCATTCACGCCTGTCGCGACACCACTGGAGGCGGGCTGCACGATGTTGGGGCGTGAGCGGAAGACGGGCTAACGGTGTGCGGGACCGTAGCCCAGCTTCATGGAGACGGTTGCGAATGGTCCTCGCCGATACCCCAGGAGCAACAGTGTCCCTAATTTGCTGGGAAGTGGCGGTGCGGTCCCCTACGGCACTGCGTAGGGTCCTACGGTCTTGGCGTGCATCCGTGCGTCGCTGCGGTCCGGTCCCAGGTCGACGGGCACGTGCACCTTCCGCCGACCACTGGCGACAACATCGATGTACTGTGGAGACCTCACGCCCCACGTGTTGAGCAATTCGGCGGTACGTCCACCCGGCCTCCCGCATGCCCACTATACGCCCTCGCTCAAAGTCCGTCAACTGCACATACGGTTCACGTCCACTCTGTCGCGGCATGCTACCAGTGTTAAAGACTGCGATGGAGCTCCGTATGCCACGGCAAACTGGCTGACACTGACGGCGGCGGTGCACAAATGCTGCGCAGCTAGCGCCATTCGACGGCCAACACCGCGGTTCCTGGTGTGTCCGCTGTGCCGTGCGTGTGATCATTGCTTGTACAGCCCTCAGGCAGTGTCCGGAGCAGGTATGGTGGGTCTGACACACCGGTGTCAATGTGTTCTTTTTTCCATTTCCAGGAGTGTAGAATCAACAATGAGGGTGCTCTCGACAGCGGGACACGTGTGAATGGAGTCTATTAACATTCTAAATTTGGAGATTTTTTGTATAAAATATTCTCGGTATTCTTGCCGCGTCAGTTCTAGATAAAATCTCGAGCTTTCGACGATTACCTCCATCGTCATCGTCAGGAGCTGACTGTCTCCACTGCTGCTATGGTAGCCTCTACATAGCTCGAAGACGGCTTCTGATTGGTCGGCTTCTGATTGGTCGGCGATTACATGCTGCTGTCTCAGACGGTGTCACTGTGTGCGCCGGTGGCGCCACCGCTTCCGTTTGAACGGAAACCTAGGAAGGAACGTCTCTGCTGCTTCTCTGCATCAAGCGCTCGTTTCCACGCACAGCTCAGATGGTATCCGCTATCGCGGTTAAAGTTCTTTTGGCTCATTCTTATTTCAACAGCCTCCTTAATAACAAATCCCAGTACGTGGAGGCATGGGACAGAATTTTAGTTTCATCGAACAATATTTTGTGTTTGTTCGTGAGGCTGTGCTCCGCAATTGCCGATTTCTCCAGCTCTCTATTTTTTATATGGCGTTGGTGTTCTGCACAGCGGTCGTAAACGGTACGAATAGTCTGACCTATATGATTGCTTCCACACTCACAGGGTATATTATAAACTTCAGGGACCCTGAGGCCGAGATTATCCTTAACAGGGCGCATCATCTCCTTAATTTTCTTAGGAGGACGAAAAATTGGTCTTATACCACGTCTACGCAGGACTCTTCCTATTTTGCTGGAAATTGTGCCACAAAAAGGAAGAACCGCAATCGGTGTTTCATCCTGTGAGGTTGCAGCATTATCACGTTTCCTTCTTTTGGAGAACGCTGCCTTTATATCGCGTGCACCATAGCCGTTCTTTCGGAACACGTTCTTCGTCAGAAACAGTTTTGGCTCTATATACCAACGTGTTCAAAACGGCTCTCTTCTGAGCAGGGTGATGGAAACTCTGTGCGTTCAGGTATAAATCGGTATGCGTCGGCTTACGGTATACAGAGTGGCCAAGACGCCCGTCCGTCTGTCGTTGTACTAAAACGTCTAAGAAAGGCAGTCTCCCTTCCTTCTCCATCTCGACAGTGAACTGGATGTTCGAATGGATGCTGTTCATGTGTTCAATGAATTCTTTGAGAGCTTCTTCGCCGTGTGGCCAGATCATAAATGTATCGTCAACGTAACGATAAAATAAGGATGGACGGAGGGGAGCCGAATTTAGTGCACGTTCTTCAAAATTCTCCATAAAAAAGTTAGCCAGTGATGGAGACAACGGAGAGCCCGTTGCCATACCGTCTGTCATTTCATAAAATTTATTACCATACAAGAAGTAGGTGGTCGTCATCACGTGCCGGAACAATTTTATAGTTGCAGGAGGAAAAAGATCCGCCAGCATTATCAATGTGTCCTCCACAGGAACTTTTGTGAACAGCGACACCACATCCAGGCTGACTAAAATGTCATTTGGACCAACTCTAATATCTTTGATTTTCTCAGTGAACATCTGGGAGTTTTTGATGTGATGTTCACACCGGCCAACTCTAGGAGTCATCAACTTTGTTAGGTATTTGGCCAGCTTATAAGTAGGAGAACCAATTGCACTGACAATAGGTCTCATGGGAACATTATCCTTATGGAGCTTCGGTAGTCCATACAACCTCGGCGGTCTAGGAGCTCGGACTCTGAGATTTTTTGTAATATCGTCTGGAAGCCCGGAATTCTTCAGTAACTTCATGGTTTTTCTGCTGTACGTCAAAGTTGGGTCCCGTTTAAGACACTTATACGTACTGTCCTCCAACAGTGAAGTCATTTTTCTATGATATTCGGTAGTATTAAGGACCACCGTGGCATTTCCTTTGTCAGCTGGTAATAAGATCTTCATCCTTCTGAAGTAAACGGAGCCCCTCCCTCTCCTCTCTACTGATGTTAGACCTGGGAGACTTAACTGAGGCGAAAAAGCGACTGGTAACAAGTCTCACTTCGTCGGCGTCGTCCTGTGCAAGATGCCGCACAGCCTGTTCTACTCCACTGATAAGATCCACGATGGGTATAGTACGTGGTGTAGGAGCAAAGTTCAAACCTTTATTAAGGGCCGAGATGGCCCCTTTGTCCAGGTTCTTGCCCGACAGGTTGACGACAGTGCGTGCTGTTTCATGCGCTGACTCTGATCTTTGCACAGCTACAAGACGCTCAAATAACTTTACTTGTCTAGCAGTCAGCTCCTGACGATGACGATGGAGGTAATCGTCGAAAGCTCGAGATTTTATCTAGAACTGACGCGGAAAGAATACCGAGAATATTTTATACATAAGTGCCGCCGCGAAAAACTTCGTTCTCATATTACTTTCCTCTACGGGGAGGACATCGCACGCCAGGTTCGTCAACTGGAGAAGCTGCGCGTCAAATATGCACAGTTGCGGAGTAATTTGGCATTTCTGCAACGCTGTCGCGATAAGGAGATTGTGCCTAAGTTTGCTGTGGTTAAACACCATATCAAGTCGCTTGGAATGAAGAATATATTACAGAAGACAAGTCGGGCGATCGTCAGAGAAAGATTACGACACACAAGGTACGAAGTGGATCTTAATGCACGAAGCTTATACAGTTGCCATCTTTTGTTATCTACAGTTCTCTCGCCGTTTGACTGGGAGTGGGTCGATATGACGACGGCTGCTCATCAAAGAGCTCATCTTAGCAATACATCTCTCGTAGTTTCCATCCAAGAAAATGGGAGGCATTACTTTCGGAACGATCCTCGTTTATCTGATAAACATAGATGACTATAATGGACGTATGTCGTGTGTCGGCCTTTTTCTGTTGGATGATAATGCGGGGCAGGCTGAAACCTGTTGCCGGGACGTAGCCTACTCTTCTCAAGGAGCATCAGTTGCGCGTCAGGCTTCACGTTGAAAGGTCTCTGTTGGATTCCTTTCATGTTAATTTCTTAAATGTGTTGTCATTTAGACATAAATTCCTCTTCTAAATTTACTGTGGTGTTTCTGACTATCTGGAAGGAGACTGAGCAGTGGAACGTGTTACTTTTACACATAAACAAGAACGATCTCTCACACTACTACACTTTAAAACACAGTTTATATGTAATTCATGTCACACAGTCTCATACGGAACGTACATCCGCTTTCTTTTATATACTGTATATGATAAGATACTGTCATCCCCCTTCCCTTCTGTGTGAGAGGATGAATGAGCAAATGTATTTCTAGTTGAATGCTTGAGGGTAGCAGACAAGTTTGTCTGCTAGAGAACAGTAGGACAAACGTCGGAACAGGTAGCTACGCTTTCTAAAGGCAGAGAGGTTTCTATTCTTAGTATACTCGTGTCTGTCCCTTGTCATGTTGGTATAGGAAGCTGCCTCTGTGGTCACTTCCGTTTGTGTCTGTTAAGCACGCTCGGTAGGAGCCCAGGTCAGTCTGTCCGCGGCGAGTGTCTGAAGCGGTAAGATCTCCGGCTAAGCGCGTGTCTGCTAAGTCCGTAGGACAATGGATTTCTTAAGTTCAGCCTAACTGAAAATTTAATCACCTTTATTTCAGGTTTAGCTCTAAAATATCTAATGTTATCTTAAATTGCAACGCAATGTAATTCGAGTGTGAAGTTCAGAATATATTCCGGTAGTTGCTTTGTCACTACTTTATGAGTAAAGTGGAACCACGTGTTGATCAGTAACTCTAACTAAGATCATCAATCTTAAATGCGAATGTTCGTGAGATTATAACGTCTCGTCTTGACAATATTTTTCAATATTGCAATTATTTCTTTATGTTCAACCCAAGTGGGGTGTACTTTATGAGACCAGTACCACGTGCTTATACAATTGTTTGACCCATCAGGTTAATAGTAAGACGATAGTAACCAGTTCGAGGTTTTTCTTTTGTAAATTGCTTTTCGATGTAATTTTTTTTAATTATCAAAATTATTGTGTAGTTACATTCTTTGTGTAAACCAAGTTGACCACGTGAAGCATGTGGTGTAAGCATCAAAGTAGCCCTCAGCTATTCTTTTTGGGTAGATTTCACAGAGAGTTAGTATGAATTTAGTATACCAGTGTGTGGTAAATACATGACGGACAGGATTGTGCTACGAACGTAACTTCTTTGGGTGAAAATTGAATCGGTTGGTTGTGGTTAATTTCCTCTTGCTTATGTTTCAACGTTCTTCGTGTGTTATTTTATGAATGCGGTGTTGTATGCAGTCTCCCAATCTTGGCTCCATATTTGATGTGTTCCGTAAGATTACAAACTCACATTTTCCACAATCCTAAATAAGGCACCAGTTTAGTTATGAATCAAGTTTAATATGCTGAAATTTCAATGATCAATGTTAAAATAAATTTCCAAATATAAACTGATTTATTTCTTTTTTTTTAAATTCTCTTTATATATATCACCGGTTGTCGTATGACTATTAAAAGATTACAATTAATGTTAGTCTGGTTGATAATTTGGTAAGCTAGACTGGATACCTGGTGAAACAGTTGCTCAGTAATGCAAGGTTAACTTCCAGAGACAGTTCACAGCCTTTAACCCACTTTTATGGTCTTGAATGTCAGCACCGCTATCAGAACAAATTAATGCAACAACATTACAACGTTACCATCAGAAGGGCAGATCACCGTCAACAGCGTCACATGTCTTCACTTCACGGGACACAGCGGAGATATTTTGAACTTAATCGAGTACACTGGCACAAAGTCTTCACTTCTCTGTCAAATACCGGCAGTAAAAATTTTTCGCTCTGAGGAGTCGAACCGGCGTACCTCCGAGTCGAGCGCCACCACACAGGAGTGCGTGAGCGACTTCTTTTTGCGTTTTCTTTGTTATTGATCGTTGTGTTTGGTCGTTGCGGACGTCACATGACATCCGTTAAAGTTCGTTTGTTGATCGTTCTATTTAGTTTTTTATTACAGAGGCCAGCCAGCTCTCTGACCGAACATGCTGAGCTACCGTGGCGGCTGAGCGACCTCGGCCACGGAGACGGACGCGATGTGGAGGAAGACTATGCAATAAATCTGTGCCCAACACGATTTCTACACCGAGGGATTAATTGAACAATACAAAATACACCCTACCTTATTCCAGTTCCCAGGTAACGCTGAACTAAATGTTTCAGCTGTTAGTTACGGTGGAAAGCAGTATGTACTGCACTGAGAAGAGTTTACACTTTCAGAAGACATGTCTTGGATCTGAGTAAAGAGAATGTGGCAGAGATTTATGTGGTACCCTTAACGTAATGGGCAGATACGGGGTGGCGCACGAAATGTGTTACCATTTTGTTTTTGAATATAAACTTTATTGTCAATACAATCTGAAAGCAACATATACTACAATGAAGAGCCGTCCATGGAGATTTGTTCTAACACAGCACATGCTCAATATGTCCATCATTTAGTTTCCTAACTTCCTTCAAACGAACAATGAAGTTAGTGATTACCCTACGGCACAGGTCTTCCGTAATTTCACTGCAAGTTTGAAGAATAAGTCATCTGAGTTCCATTAAATCACGCGGACGTTTCGGGAAAATTTTTTGCTTTAGGTACCCCCAAAGAACAAAGTCACATGGATTGAGGTCTGGACTATTGGGGGGCCAATTTTGTCCGTCATTGAAGCGACCTGGAAACCTGAGTGAAATGATCCGCATGTCGAAATGCTCCTGTAAAAACTCCACCACAGTGTTTGCAGTATGTGGCCTTGCTCCATCTTGCATGAACCACTGCGTGTTGAAGGTCAAGGCAGTAACAAGAAGCTGTGGAATGAAGCTATTGCGAAGCATGCTCAAATAACGCTCGCTGTTCACAGTTTCTTCAAAGAAAAAGGGTCCAGTAAGTACGTGACTGGAAATTACTGCCCATGCTGTAATCCTCGAAGCATAATGTTGTCGTTCATCAAGCACTTGTGGGTTTTCAGTGGTCCAAAAGCGTACATTTTGTTAACCACCTCGTCTGAAAAGCAAACGTTGTTGAGAGTTTCTTCCCTATCCTCCGCCCACTGAGCAAACAGTAGTCTCTGCTGCTTGTGTTCTTCAGTGAGCTTCTGTACACAGGTCATCTTGTATGGGTACATATGGAGGTCACTTTTAACAATGCGTTGAACGGATATTCTCAGTTGCACTGCTGACTTTCTACACGATTTCCTGGGACTTCTCTGTACAGCAACTCGTACCGCTTCAATATTCTTCGGCGAACAAACAGGCTTAGGCCGAGGTCGCTTCGCGTCCAATACTGTTCCTTCCTGTACAAATTTATCGTACAACCTGTGGATGGTCTTCTTGCAAAGGATCCATCGTGTGTTAAACTGTTGTCGAAAACGCCTCTGAGCTTTTCGTTTCGTGAAAGAGTAACACAATTGCCGATCGTTGCTGTGTCGTCAGTCTTCCATTGTCAGCCATTGCTGCTTACTAGTCTCCTAGCGGCAGTATCGTTAATTACACGTCATTTCGTAACTCATTTGTTTTTCCATGCTCTGCTGATACTCCTGTAGAGATCCCAGCGGGATATCTAACGTGCGTCGTAAATTGTGAAAGAAACAATTGGTAACACATTTCGTGCGCCACCCTGTAGTATAACAAGTACTTACAGAGCGCACGGAACAATATGGAAACACCACAAACAGACTACACGGTGTTTGAAAAAGAACTCCCTAGTTTTAAGTATAAATTTGATGGGGAAATAAATGAAAAATTACGTCAGTGAGTACAAATCGTGAAGGAGAATCCCTTCAAGTTCTGTTTAATGTTAGTAGACTTCAACGTGGAGACGATATTTCACTTCTCGTCCCGTATTCGCCAACGCTTCAGGTGTGACTGTCCCAACCGACGCGACGATTCTTTCCTGTAAATGATTGATGTTTCTGATCTTTTCACTGCACATGACATTTTTCATGTGGCCCCAAAAGAAAAAGTCCAATGGGATTAAGTCTGGACTACGTGGCGACCAAGGTATTGGGCCAGCCCTGCCTATTCACGTTCCTGGAAAGTGAGTATCAAGAGCCGCACGGACGTGGTTACTGTAATGAGATGAAAAGCACAAGCCCCTTTTCCGCCTCAATATCGTCCATTTGGGGAAAGACGTACTCTGTCAACATGTCACAGCAAACGTCCCCATTTATTGTTTTTTCCACAAAAATGAAAGGATCAATCACACTATCTTCCATCAAATCGCACCAGACATTAACTTTGGGACAGTCACATTCATGCTCTGCCCCCCCCCCCCCCCACACACATTCTGCAGTTATGACGAGTAACTGTTACACTGACATGAAAGTAGCCTCATCAGAAAAGAGAATCTTTTCTAAAAAACTGACATAATCACCACTTCTGTGTAGCAAGTCAACAGTAAACTAATGCCTCTCGGTTTTATCAGTAGGTTTTATTTCATGAATCAGTTGCAATTTGTAGGTACGAAACTTAAGTCTTTCACGCACAACATCTTACACAGTACCTTTAGTCACTCCTAATTGTAAAGTACGTCTGGCCAGTGAGTTCTTCGGGCTCCGAACACACGAAACACTGTTCAACAATATCTTCAGAAGTTCTCGGTCTACCTGGTGATTTTGCTTTTAAAATATTAGCGGATAGTTTTTGCTGTAGGTGGTTCACCACCATACTGACGTCTAAAATTACGTTGCACTGTTATAACTGACTCAGCTTCCACAAGCCAAATAGCACACTGCGCTTTCTGTTACGGAGTACACATTGTTGCTGAGTTGCTCTGCACTATGCCGCACGCACTCCTGGACTGAACTGACGGAACAGAGGAAAAAAGTACCACTGATGCCGTCTCAAAGTCAAGCAGTCCTGCCAACTGCAGGAGAGCCAAACTTGGAGAGCTGATGAATCAAACGCCACAAACTAGAATAGTGCATGTCACTTTGTACAGATTCTGGGACACAATAAAACTAGGAAGTTCTTTTTCGAATGCACTGTATATTACCATGCGTAATACGGTGGAGGGAAACCGTTGGCATTCAAAACAGCCTCCAGTCCTCTCGGAATGGACAAATTCAAAACATGTATGGTTTCCAAGGGAATCTTATATCATTATTTTTTCAAAATAGGGGCGGTGGATGGTGTATACAGATGCTTTCCAAAGTAGGCCACAGAGGTTCAATATTGTTGTGATATGATGGCTGTGGTGGCCAGGGGAGACGCGAAAATTTATCCTCGTGCTCTCAAAAACAGTCCTGGACATGTTTCGAGAAGAGGAGTCCTGTCTTGTTGTTCAGAGTTGGGTAACAAATACTGTATCACGGGATGGACCTGATCAGCCAAAATGATCACATAACCGTTGGCAGCAATGTGACCTCACGGAGTAACCGTGGAGCCCATGGAATATACAGATACGGCTGCCCAAATCAGCGAGCTCACGCCATGTTTCACTCGTAGGACGTTAACTGGGCCACAAGTTGGAAACAGTTTGATACTAGACCAATCCGACCTTATTACTTTCTTCCATTGTAGTGCAGCAAATGCTTCGGCACCACATTTTAATGTTACGTGCATTTGCATCACTTGTGTGTTGTTTATATGTACAAGAGCCAAGAGGGAAGGATAACAGTGGACGAACAAGATCGGAATGCTCGGATTAAAACCGGTGTACGACAGGGATGTAGTCTTTCACCCCTACCGTCCAGTCTGTACATCGAAGAAGCAATTATGGAAATAAAAGAAAGGTTCAGGAACGGAATTAAAATTCAGTGTGAAAGGATGTCAATGATATGGTTCGCTGATGACATTGCTATCGTGAGTGAAAGTGAAGAAGTATTATATAATCTGATGAATGGATTGAACTGTCTAATGGGTACAGAATGGGGTTGAGAGTAAATTGAAGAAAGACGAAAGTAACGAGGAGAAACGAGAACAGCGAGAAACTTAACATTAGGATGGTCACGAAATGGATAAAGTTAAATAAGCATTGAGGACGGAGCAAGGAGGACATCAGAAACAGACTAGCACTGGCAAAAAGGGCATTTCTGACAAAGAGAAGTCTACTAATATCAAACACATACTTAATTTGCAGAAGAAATTTCTGAAAATCTACCTATGGAGCACAGCATTATGTGGTAGTCAAACATGGGCTGTGTGAAATCCGGAACAGAACAGATTCGAAGCATTTGGGATGCGGTACTACTGACGAATGTCGAAAATTACGTGGTCTAATAAGGTAAGGAATGAGGAGGTTCTGCGCAGAATCGGAGAGGAAAGGAATATATGGAAACAACTGACAAGGAGAAGGGACAGGATGATAGAACAACCGTTAAGACATGAGGGATAACTTCCACGGTACTAGAGGGAGCTGTAGAGGGCAAAAACTGTAGAGGATGACAGAGATTGGAATATATGCAGCAAGTAATTGAGGACATTAGTTGCAAGCCGGCCGGGGTGGCCGAGAGGTTCTAGGTGCTACAGTCGCAGGCTCGAATCCTGCCTCGGGCATGGATGTGTGTGATGTCCTTAGGTTAGTTAGGTTTAAGTTCTAGGGGACTGATGACCTTAGAAGTTAATCAAAATATCCACGGGTATGCTGCCGGTCTATAGTGTCCAACGGGCACAATATTTCGGCGATCAAACATGTCGCCATCATCAGGTGAACTGACGGACTGAGCTCCTGTGAACGTGCCGGCACGGGGATCCGTACGCTATGGCTGCTCAGAGGGAACTGGGTTCGGTCGCGGCGGCGGCCGATTTAAATACCCTCCGCCCGCGGCGCGCTCCCTCTGCCGTCAGCGCCCAGCGCCACGGTCGCGCGGTGGAACAGATTGCGACGGCGTCTGAGATGACGGTGGAGTGATGGCTCTGTCCGCCGTGGTCGTCACAACTATACGTCTGCTCGATTTACTCTTGATTAACCCGATCGCTGGTTCCCAAGCCTTGCTAAGATTATAGCCACAGTCCCGGTTTATGAGGTCGTCATTGGTGCGAATTTCGATGGCCTCTCTAACAACGCTGTCCCAGTATCTCGACGTCTGTACCAGAATCCTCA
This sequence comes from Schistocerca cancellata, assembly GCF_023864275.1. Classification (NCBI taxonomy): domain Eukaryota; kingdom Metazoa; phylum Arthropoda; class Insecta; order Orthoptera; family Acrididae; genus Schistocerca; species Schistocerca cancellata. The sequence continues at coordinate 177,700,323 of NC_064631.1, forward strand.
TGCGGTCATACTCCATGGCGTGATTTTCCGACAAACAATGTTCAGCGACCGCCGACTTGCTCGGATACATCAGTCGAGTGTGCCTCTGGTGTTCACGGCATCGATCCTCGACGGTACGCATCGTCTGACCAATATACGACTTGCCACATTGACACGAAATCTGGTGCACGCCGGCCTTCCTCAAACCGAGGTCATCTTTGGCGCTCCCCACCAGTGCACGAGTTTTATTTGGAGGACAAAACACAGTTCCGACCCGGTGTTTCTTCAGAATGCGGGCGATTTTCCCCGAGAGTGCGCCTGTGTATGGAATAAATGCAGTGCCTACCTCCTCCCTCGTGACTTCATCCATCTCAACAGGTTGTGCTGCAGTGGTTGGGCGGAGAGCACGTTGAATCTGCCACTCTGAGTACCCATTTTTTCGAAATACAGTTCTCAGATGTTCCAATTCCTGGGGTAGACTCTCTGCGTCAGAGATAGTGCGCGCCCTATGTACTAGAGTTTTAAGTACCCCATTCCTCTGTGAAGGGTGGTGGCAGCTGTCTGCATGCAAATACAGATCAGTGTGCGTAGCCTTCCGATACACCCCATGACCTAGGGTGCCGTCAGCCCTTCTCTTGACCAAGACGTCAAGGAAAGGTAATTTACCCTCCGTTTCAGTCTCCATAGTGAATTTGATGTTGGGGTGTATGGAGTTTAGATGTGTAAGGAAGTCAAGGAGTTTATCCATACCATGTGGCCAGATGACGAACGTGTCGTCCACGTAACGGAAAAAGCAAGTAGGTTTCCATACGGATGACGACAGGGCTTCCTCCTCGAAGTTCTCCATGTACAAATTCGCTACCACCGGTGAGAGTGGGCTACCCATGGCGACTCCCTCCGTTTGTTCGTAGTATTCTCCATTAAAAAGAAAATACGTGGAAGTCAAGACATGCCTAAAAAGTTCAGTGGTCTTCTCATCAAACTTCTGACTAATCAATTCTAGTGACTCTCGCAGGGGTACCCTCGTAAACAAGGAAACGCCCCATTGTCAGCAACATCAGGGCACCTACATATTTGTTGGCCAAATACCTGACGTGAATATTAAGTCCTTATGTGGGTAAATGCCCTCATCACATCCGTAATTCCGTGGATTTTGTTAAACGCCTTGATAGCTTCAGGTTGGATGAGTCAGATATCATGGTGAGTTTTGATGTCGTTTCCTTGTTATTGGTCAGACGATGCGTACCGTCGAGGATCGATGCCGTGAACACCAGAGGCACACTCGACTGATGTATCCGAGCAAGTCGGCGGTCGCTGAACATTGTTTGTCGGAAAATCACGCCATGGAGTATGACCGCACGAGGATTCTGGTACAGACGTCGAGATACTGGGACAGCGTTGTTAGAGAGGCCATCGAAATTCGCACCAATGACGACCTCATAAACCGGGACTGTGGCTATAATCTTAGCAAGGCTTGGGAACCAGCGATCGGGTTAATCAAGAGTAAATCGAGCAGACGTATAGTTGTGACGACCACGGCGGACAGAGCCATCACTCCGCCGTCATCTCAGACGCAGTCGCAATGTGTTCCACCGCGCGACCGTGGCGCTGGGCGCGGACGGCAGAGGGAGCGCGCCGCGGGCGGAGGGTATTTAAATCGGCCGCCGCCGCGACCGAACCCAGTTCCCTCTGAGCAGCCATAGCGTACGGATCCCCGTGCCGGCACGTTCACAGGAGCTCAGTCCGTCAGTTCACCTGATGATGGCGACATGTTTGATCGCCGAAATATTGTGCCCGTTGGACACTATAGACCGGCAGCATACCCGTGGATATTTTGATTATCCAATACGCCGGGAGAAACTCAAGAATCACCTTAGAAGTTAATTCCCATAGTGCTCAGAGCCATTTGAACCAATTTTGACATAAGTTGCAAGTGCTACTCTGAGATGAAGACTTGGGGACAAGAGAGGAATTCGTGGGGGGGGGGGGGGGGGGGCGGGCACACCAAAATACACTCATGTTAAGGATAATGATACATGGTGAAGCAACGCTCTGGTGGGCCGTTTGCGGGTTTAAATCACCTCAGGGTATGACCATGCGGTGCATTTGACCTGCGGTCGTCGCACGGTGGCGCTGGCAGCAGTCCACATACAAAGAGGTGTGTTGGTTCATGTGAGAGTTCGGTGCAGTGAGTAAGTGTGCAGACGTTTTCAGATGTGCTAATGGTGACTGTGTGTTGAAAATGGCTCAAAGAACACATATTGATGACGTTGTGAGGGGTAGAATACTAGGGCGATTGGAGGCTGGTGAAACACAATAGATCGTTGCATGGGCCCTCCGTGTGCCACAAAGTGTGATCTCAAGATTATGGCAACGATTCCAATACACATGAAACGTGTCCAGGCGCTACAGTACGGGACGTCCACAGTGTACAACACCACAAGAAGACCTATATCTCACCATCAGTGCCCGCAGACGGTCATGGAGTACTGCAGGTAGCCTTGCTCGGAACCTTACCGCAGCCATTGGAACAATTGTCTCCAGACATTCAGTCTACAAACGACTGAACAGACATGGTTTATTGCTTGGAGACCTGCAAGGTGTATTCCACTGACCCCTGGTCACAGGAGACCCCGTAAAGCCTGGTGTCAGGAACACAGTACATGGTCGTTGGAACAGTGGTCCCAGTTTATGTTCACGGATAGTTCACGGGTATAGTCTGGACAGTGATTCTCTCCAGGTTTTTCTATATGCCTCCGTATGAAACCTCCGTGGTCCTGAGGCGCAAGGTATGTTGGCGGCAGCAGAATCGTTCGGCAATCAGCTTCAAATTCCGGTTCTCTAAACTTTCTCGACAGTGCTTCTCGAAAAAAACGTCGCCTTCCCTCCAGGGATTCCCAATTGCGTTCCTGAAGCATCCCCGTAACACTTATGTGTTGTTCGAACCTACCGGTCACAAATATAGCCGACCGTCTCTGAATTGCTTCGCTGCCTTTCTTCAATCGGGCCTGATACGGATCCCCAATACTCGAGCAGTACTCAAGAAAAGGTCGCAAGAGCGTCGTATATGCTGTCTGCTTTACAGGTGAACGACGCTTCTCTAAAATTCTCCCAATGAAGCGAAGTCGACCATTCGCCTACCCTCCCACAGTTCTCACGTGGTCGTTCCACCTCATATCACTTTGCAACGTTAAACTCAGATATTTAAACGACTTCACTGTGCCAAGCAGGACACTACTAATACTGTATACGAACATTCTTCCTACTCATCCCCATTAACTTACATTTTTGCACATTTAGGGCTGGCTGCCATTCATGACACCAACTGGAAATTTTGTCTACGTCGTCTTCTATCTTCCTACAGTCACTCAACTGCGACATCTTACCGTACACCGCGGCATCATCAGCAAACAACCGTAGATTGTTGCTGATCCAGTCCGCCAAATCATTTATGTTCATAGAGAATAGCAGCGGTCCTGTCATACTTCCCTGGCACACTCCTGATGAACGCTCGCCGTCGAGGACAACATACTGGATTCTATTATTTAAGATGTCTTCGAGCCACTCACATATCTCTGAACTTATTCCATATGCTCGTACCTCCGCCAACAATCTGCCGCAGGAGACCGTGTAAATGATTTCCGGAAATCTAGAAATATGGAATCTTGCTGTTGCGTTTCATCCATAATTCGCAGTATACCATGTGAGAAATAGGCAAGCTGAGTTTCGCACGAGCCTTCTAAAACCATGCTGATTCGTGGTCATAACCTTCTCAGTATCAATACAGTTTATTGTATTTGAACTGAGAATATGTTCAAGGATTCTGCAGCAAACAGAAGTTACGTATATTGATCTGTAATTTACCGGGTACGATATTTTAGCTTTATTATATACGGGAGTCCCCTGCGCCTTTTTCCAGTCGCTTGGGACTTCGTGCTGGGCGAGGGATTCGCGGTAAATGCAAGCTAGGTAAGGGGCCAATGCCGCACGGTACTCTTTGTAAAATCGAACTGGGATTCCATCCGGACCTGGCAAATTATTTGCTGTCCAATCTTCCAGTTGTTTCTCTACGCCAGGGATGCTTTTTTACTATGTCTTCCACACGAAAGTCTGCCCCATAGTCAAACGACGGTATATTTGTACGATTCTCCTGTGTGATCGATTTCTAGAACGTGAAATTTAAAACTTCGGCTCTCCTTTTGCCATCTTCAACTGTCACATCAGACTTGTCGACAAGGGACTGAATGGAAGCCTTAGACCCGCTTAGTGATTTTACATAAGACCAGAATTTCCTTAGGTTCTGTGCGAGATCTTTTGCTAAAGTTGTTTGGGTTTTCTTATTGGTAACGCCACGTAGCGCTCTGTATGAAAATCACTGGCTGTGCTGTGTGCAGTCTGTGGCTAGTTTGCATTGTTGTCTGCCATTGTAGTATTGGGCAGCTGGAGGTGAACAGCGCGTAGCGTTGCGCAGTTGGAGGTGAGCCGCCAGCAGTGGTGGATGTGGGGAGAGAAATGGCAGAGTTTTGAAATTTGTATGACTGGATGTCATGAACTGCTGTATGTATTATGACTTTTGATGACTATTAAGGTCTCTATCAAAATCTTTCATTTGCTAACTATGCCTATCAGCAGTTAGTGCCTTCCGTAGTTTGAATCTTTTATTTAGCTGGCAGTAGTGGCGCTCGCTGTATTGCAGTAGTTCGAGTAACCAAGATTTTTGTGAGGTAAGTGATTTGTGAAACGTATAGGCTATTCTTTTGTAGGGGTTTTTGAAAGTCAGATTGCGTTGCGCTAAAAATATTGTGTGTCACTTTAGTGAATGTTTGAGTACGTTCAGTTTTGCTCAGCTGTTTGAAAAGCAAATAATGTAAGAGGTTTATCAGCACTGTAATTCTAAAATTGTTCTAAGGGGACGTTTCAAAGTGTGATGGTGGTAATTGTTGCTTCGCACATAGGTCTTTTCACAGACGCACGAATATCTACTAACCTTCGCTTGTCGTCATCTGTGCGTTCTTTTTTGAACGGAGAGTGCAACAGCCTCTACTTCCTCAGCATCCTCCGAATTTCGTTGTTAAACTGGGCATTCGTTGCGGTAGTGCGTTCTTTGTACATTTCTGTTCTTTTTTTCCCCACAGCACTGGCCCTTCCTCTACCAACTTCCTATCACTGTGTGTATAAGATCCATATTCGCGCAAAAGCAGCGCGCACACAGCAAAGAACGCTAAGGAGCATAAGGAGCAGCGCAGTGAGTTGCTGGCAAGTGATCGCCGCGATGCTCGAACCCCGCCACCGCCTCGCACAGTACTGTGTGCTTCTTACAGCCAAATAAGGCAGTTCTGCCACTAACTGGCCACACACTGTGGTGGCGAGGGTGAGGTACGTTCATGTACAATACGGTCCCCAAACGGCAGCAGCTACGTTCCGGCCACTTGTAGTGTGTGGAAACGCCCATTTAGCGCTGTGTACTGCCGGAACACCGTCGATTCGCCTTTTGGCTGAAACTGTAGCCTGTGGAACAGGTTCCACGTTCGTCCAAAATTGTGGAGGATGAACTCGAGAAATGTTCGAGAAAGAAAGACACAATGTTGGAAAATGATTGTTCCATTTTATGGGTACATGGAGACCATCTATAACGTGACATCCAATATAGCGCTTTGAGGCAGTGCTTTTAGCCCCATTTATTTTCGCATCGTGCTCATGATAAGAACGCATCACTGATACAACTTCGTGGAAATTCGGTGATATTCTGTTGGAGGAAGCTGAGTCTCGCGTGTCGATGTTTGTGTAATGGTAAATATACCGTATGTCTGGCGGTGTTTTCATTTGATTTTCACTTGACGAGTCTATGGCTGGACTCGTATCCCGCTCTGCGACAGTGTAACGTGACACATGATGTAAAGCGGCCGTGTTAGCGATATTGTAACGAGATAGGGGAAAAATCAGTTTTGCGACTGGTTGGGAGAGATGGAGTTTATAGTTGGGATCTCCCTACTAGTTGACATTTACAGAGTTCTCGGTTAAGGGGGAACAACAGGGTGACGGTCGAAAAAAATTCAAAAATTTTTATATTACGGTTGGGTTGGTTTGGGTTGTTTGGGGGAGGAGACCAGACAGCCAGGTCATCGGTCTCATCTGATCAGGGAAGGACGGGGGAGGAAGTCGGCCGTACCCTTTCAAAGCAGCCATCCCGCCATTTGCCTGGAGCGATTTAGGGAAATCACGGAAAACCTAAATCAGGATGGCCGGACGTTATATTACGGAATTCGAATGTATATAAACTGAAGAATTATTCCCCAAAATATTATAAGTGAGCTGCAAAAAGCAACGCTCCTGTGAGCGTTTGAAAATAAAGTAAACGGTGAGTTGGCAAGTTATTAACACATAACGCCATTCCCACAAGTCGTTATCGATGCCATCACTCCTGTTTATACCGAAAAAGTAAACCTGATTTGTTGCAGCATTGCTTTGGCGGTTTTATTCAAAATGTGACAGAATGTCAACAGTCTCATTTGAAGATGCGCTCCGATAGTAACATCCACCCGAGGTGAAATTGTCAACATCAAATTTGGCGGTGTGTCAATGCAATGTAGGCCATACCGCATTAACGCACGTGGCAAATGCCCTTCGAATCAAAATCGGCGAGTAAATGTGAAGATAGAGACGACAGCGGCGGTGTGCTCAGCGAGGAAAAGGGCTTTGAGCATAAAAATGTGGGCTTATCAAGTAAAAGCAGCAGAAAGCGGCCATCCAGTAGCCGGGTCGATGGTTATTATGGGACGGGCAACCATACATCCCATAATTTTTCAAGCTTTGTTCCCTTTTTTCAATATGATGAATTCTTATTAAACTTAAAACGCGTTTTTCTCAAAACCATTTTTTCGGAATGGTTGTCGTCGCCCATTCTACAATTTTTGTCCGATTTTAATGATTTTTGGTCTGCCTTGAAGCAAACCGAATTCTCTTCGGTTCATCGTAGCCGACTGTTTTATGGTGATATTTAGTATTTTTTTCGGCCAAAAAGAGGGGATAAAAATGGCAATTTTTTTCAAATATCTATAATTTCGCCATTTTTTTTCAAATCTCTACGACGAACTGAAGTTACATCTGCAAGGATCAGCCCAGAGGTTGAAAAGAGGTATTTTCAACCTCTGGTATAAAGCACAGTTGCGGATGTTCATCCAACAGCATTGTTTATAAGGATCAGCGTGAGACGTTAATTTCATGTTTCACATAACCACAACCGGAGTTACGTCGAGAACCGTCGATCTACCTCCTTTCAGAGCTGCCTCGGGAAAATCCCAGCTACATAGTCAAGATATTAATATTTTCCAATAAAGAATACCACTAAAAACTTCAATGTACGCTTTAGGACAAAGAAAAAAATCCTGAATTTGAGCAATATTTTCGACCGCCGCCTTGTCGTTCACTAAGCGGACGAACACGCCTCGCCTCAGACGCTACTACCATGTCCCAGACACAGAGTGCGGCGCCTTCTGAACGCTTCTGCCGATATGTTTACACTTTGCAGAAGACGAAAATCGAATTTCGGAAACCGACTTCCGCTTTCATGTTCATATTTCTCGTTTCTGTCGTGTCTGCTAGTCCGATCAAATATCGGTTTTTCGTACGTCACTCGTTCGACGCGAATGTGTCTGTAACTCAGTTGTTCCGATTACGTTAACTGTACAAGCATTCGTCGCAGTCATCCTCACGAACGGATACACAGCTGACGCTTCCTAACAGATCGGGGTAGGTAACGGCGAACCACGTCTACTAGGACCTTGCCTAGAATGGAGGTGAAGGGTTCCTGCAACTGCTAGCCTGCGCTCAAACCCTAAATGTAGGACTACTTTGACTTCGACTCTATATCCTACTTCTCTGTCACAAATGCGAACGTTAGTTCTTGTGATTCGCAACGGTAGTACGTGTGTTGCAACACCGTTTAGTATATGGTTATATTCTGATGTGAGGACAAATCGACCTTTGACTCAGATATCGATAGCGACACAGCACAATCAGTGACGTACACTGCGGAGCGTGCTAGGAGGCGCTCGTAACACCTCAGGTGATGACCTCAACCAAGGTGCACGTCCATGTTCGGCTGTGCAGCGGCCGTTGGACTCATTAAGCAGCTAGTGAGATCGCCTGAACTGTTCGCGGAAACCTGCTGTTGCCTGAGGACACGTACGAAAGGCGTTTGAAAAATCCGTGCGAAGTCCGAGAGATGGCACCAACGGCGCGTATCGAGGCCATGTTTAGTTAGTAGCATCTTTGGAAAGAATGCACACCAAGTTTCAGCCACATTGGCCTATTTCTTTGTGTTTGGCATTCGTGTGAATCAAGGAAGTCGAGTGATTGTCAAAAAATGGACAAAAAAGTATTTCGTTTGGTGATTAAACATTACTTTATGGAAGGTAAAACGCCTCAGGAGACTAAAGATAAGCTTGACAAACATTACAGTGACTCTGTACCTTCGATTGTAACAGTTTATAAGTGGTTTCAAAATTTTCGGAGTGGCCATATGGGCACAAGTGACGCTGAACGTTCTGGACGCCCTGTCGAGGTTACGACTCCAGAAATCATTGATAAAATCCATGATATGGTGATGGATGACAGAAGAGTTAAGGTGCGTGAGATTGCTAGTGCTGTGGCATCTCGAATAAACGGGTACATAATATTTTGCATAAACATTTGGACATGAGATAGCTATCCGCAAGATGGGTTCCGCGATTGCTCACGCTTGACCAAAAACGGAATCGTGTGAAGAGTTGCAAGGATCGTTTGCACCTGATCGGGAAGAATCCGCAGGACTTTAAGTATCGTTTCGTCACTGGATGAAACGTGGATACATTACTATACTCATGAGACCAAACAACAATCCAAACAATAGGTTACCAAGGGAGAATTTGCACCAAAAAAGGCGAAGACCATTCCTTTGGCCAGAAAGGTTATGGTGACTGTCTTTTGGGATTCGCAAGGCATAATCCTCATCGATTATCTGGAAAAGGGTATAAATATTACAGGTGCATATTATTCATCGTTGTTGGACCGTTTGGAAACCGAGCTGCAAGAAAAACGCCGGCGATTGGACCGAAAAAGTCCTTTTCCATCACGACAATGCACCAGCACACACCTCAGCAGTTGTCTTCACAAAGTTAATGGAAACAGGATTCCAAGTCGTTTCACATTCCTCCTATTTCCAGGCTTGGCTCCCTCGGACTACTATTTGTTCCCCAATTTGGCTGGTGGAACAAAGATTTTTATTCAAACGAGGAGGTGATCGCAGCAACTAATAGCTATTTTGCAGACTTGGACAGTTCCTATTATTCGGAAGGGATCAACAAATTAGAACAGCGTTGGACGAAGTGTATAAGTCTACAAGGAGATTGTATCGAAAAATAAAAAGGTTTACCCCAAACACGTAAGTAGATTTTATTTTTGCACGGACTTTTCTAACGCTCCTCGTATACAGTACATACTGGATTACTATGCTGGACAACTTTGCTATTGCGGACAACGATTTCCCTTTGGATGCTTGGACAAACTGGTTAAATTACCTTGTTCTATTTTGGGTTGTAGTGGTCTTCGACTCGACACTATGAAGTAGTTTACCTGTTGTACTGTGACAGTTTTGAGAGTGTTCAATAAATCTCAGAAGCCTGTTCGTCAATTTCAGTGTCGTATATTTCAGTTTTAGTAGTCATCACAATCATTAAAAACACTCGCGTTCCATTGAACATTGGATGTATTTACACACTGTTTAATTGCAGTGTTGAGTTGTTACTTTTTCTTTTACACGTAGATGCAAATAAAAGTATCCAGTGTTGTTACATCAGATGACCTTCCTCACGAACGAAGACACGTCACACTGTCTTCCACGCTGGAATTTACATTTTAAAACAGAGTGTACAGTAAGTTACACCCTATCGCACTTTCACAGTGCAGCATTTTGTGAATAAATTTTGCGTGGTTGACTGATGGTGAATTTCCCAAAGAGCATCGTAAACAATCATAGGGTTTAGATGCTCATTGCGAGGATACGTTGTTACCGCACCAGCTGTACAAACAATAATAATAACAGTAGTAATAATAATAATAATAATAATCAGGCATTTTTAACTTATACTTCTTTGAAATGCGAGTGATAAACGTTGAGAAATGGAAAGTCGAGGGAAATGAGGCACAGAATTTTGATGTTCTTCATATGAAAGTTAATGCTTTTATTAAGACACTAACTCCAGTGACCAGCTGGCATACTGTTATTTGCGTAAAAATGTTTTCACAGCAACGAAATCCATCAATTCATTGTCCAGCTGCCGGATCCTGCACGTAGCCAGAACGTTTGTAAAGTAGAGTAGTTCGCCGTACAGTGGAAATCGGAGCGTATGAAACAGGCCTAAGTAGTTAACGTGTGGTGGCCGGTGAAAGCCGCCAGCTCTTCGCGATATGCAGCGTGCAAGGCAAAGTACGTGACGCGGTGCGCCGCTGACTCTTGTCTCCTTGTGCCGCATCGGCGCAGGGTGGGCCTTGTTAACAACGGATGCGGCTTGGTTAGTTAAAGGGGTGGCCGGGCGCCCTCCCTACCGCCACCCCGTTACCCCCTGGGACGCACTTTGTGTGCCCCAACTCCCTGCGTGTAGTGTTATTGATGTGAAAGTGAGTGAAAGTTTTTCTAAATGGGGGCAGTTGGGGGTCGTCCCGGCATTCGGGTAGTGGGATGTGGGAAACAGCCTAAAAACCACATCCAGGCTGGCCGACACAACGACGGTGTCTGGTCGTTAATCAGCCGGGCGGTCTCGATCTGGAGCCGACGCATCTCCTCGTCCCGGAAGTGGCACTGTAACAAGCACAGTATCCGCGTGGGTCTATTGCAGACTTGGTTAAAGAAAGGAAATGTTTATCGGTGGACATGAGAATTCACAACGCTGCTGCACTTGTAAACAGCTTCAGCGCTTTGACGCTCGAGGAAAGATTAGAAAAATAGTCATTATGCCGATACCGGTGGCAAATGCCCAGTAGTCTAATTTCATTTAGGAGGCCGTCAAGGCCCGACCACTGGACCGCTAACGCTAACAGTCTGTTCGCCTCCTCCAGCTGATTACTGGCAACCTCGGCAGAAACTTCCACAAAGAGAAAACACGATCACAGATCAAATAATAAACAGCATTTTTTGTCAGGTATACAATTTTTACGTGCGTATAAAATATTTATCCTTAAACCACTGTTCAAGAACCAGCGCATCATCTGACACAGGATACTGTAACCTCCCCCTCACTTATCGACCTTAATGACAGTGAAAAATTAAACCGCGTGTACCTAATGGAAATTTGGGAAAAGCAGTCGTCACCGAAGTTAATTTGTCGGTAAAGAGGGAGGAAAGGGTTACATCTAAATGAAAGGAAAAATGCAAATGAAACTGGTGGAAATTAATTTTGAAAAGTGGTAAAGTTAATAAAGAAAGTAAATGTGCGGCCGTTACGTTAACAATTAACTAGCGGTAATTAGTTATTTGAGATTTGGGAGAAATTACGGTCGCCAGTCCTAAGGACAATTACTATAGTAACTGAAAAAGAAAGGTTATTACACATATAATTAGCACTAGAAGTGTGGCAACTGAAGGTTGACACGTGTAGTGTGAAAACTGAAAGTTTGTCAGAAGTAATAAATTTCGCTACACTCTGACTTAATTTAGCAAAAGAATTAATAAAACCGAAAAATCGAAAGTTAATTCAGTGACTGAAGTTAATAGTGAGCTTTCTTTCTGAAGCACATCGAAATTCAGTAAAATACGGTTAGTCTTGGACTACCTCAACAATCATTTCAAAAGCTACTTGAATCTACGCAATTTAGAAATAAGAGATTTAACTTTGAACTTGAATTAAATGATTCTGAACAATTAACAATAGTAAAATTTAGTACGTACCAAGCTGAGCTGCAGTCACAGGTAAGCTAAAATACGGTAACAAAACTCGCACTCTTAATTTGTGCTTGTGTAATCTAGATATTGTAGCCAGCTATGAATACTTTAACTGAACTTTGAAATTAAAGCAGCGAAATTGAATTATGTTACTTTAATGCTGGCGTTTGAATTTCAACGACACTCGGGTTCATTTCGGAAAAGGAAGGGACCCTCCTTGGCAATGCAATTGGGACAATGAGCAACAAAGGTTCATGCTAAGTTGCTGTAATTTTGTGATGCAACAATTTTAAAAGTTTGAAAAGCTGAGGTCTGCCATACAGTTCTAAAACTTTACGTGCTTCCAGTCTTCCTTGTTGGTTGATTGAAGGTTTGAAGCCGTCGATCGAGGAGGTGGCGACAGTCACTCATTGTCGGCCGTCGCTGTTGCAGAAGCTGGATGTTGGCGCGCCTTCTTCTCGACACGGTCACCAGGCGAAACGGGCTCTTGATGTGCGCCAGATAATGCTTCCCGTCCGCGACACCATGTCAGAAACTATCATCGCAAGTCGAGCGCAATTACATGCTGCCAAACCCCGAAAGCGCGGCAACTCGCGGGAGCTTCACACAACACACCTGCTCCACTCGCTACTCCAGCCAGACTCTCTCTCTCAGCCCGCGCTCCACGCGGCAGAGTTAACACTACCAAAGATCCTCAACACTTTGGTTCTCCACACGACCTATCGATGTATCCGTTCGATAGCATAGTTTTCCCTAGGCCAGACCCAGCGTATAAATACAAATAATGTTCACAAAACAAACAAACATAAATGCATAAATATATATATACAAACAGTAAAACAATTACAATATATAAAGAGACAGAAATGTCATATCTTGAGGTAACAAAGCAAGGAAAAAAATTATAGTACAATAGATGGAAATAGGAGGATATACATTTCCGGCGTTACAATACGATAGACAAAAATTAAACGATTATAAAAAGTAGACTTTTTTGTCTATCGTAGCGTCTGCCAGCATCCTGATGATGGGCTAGTTCCCGAACACTGATTAAAGGGTTACATATTACACGTAGACAAAATTGTTTGCTTAGGAAAAAGCAGATAGGTGTTGACCACTTCACAGCAAGAAACTGTAATAAAGACAGAGGGCGCACGCTTTTTCATCGAAGGAGCCGACATCAGTTTCATCTGCCTGACTGACGATCTTCCAAAAGGTAACAGAATTACTGGTGAATACTGCCACACGCTCTCAGCCAACTACATCAGCTGGATCACAAAAGAATAAAAGTCGCCTTTCATAAGGACATTGTACAAGCTCGCAAAGATGTTTTGACAATGGGAACTGGTTGGAGTATCCAGTTTAATTCAGTTCTACATGTTCCGTGGAGCCATGTTGGTCTAGGCTACTGGGTCAGTACATAATTCCCAAAAGAGTTACAATAGGAAAACTATAAAAAATAAACAAAAAATTGTCCAGAAGCGAGTAGGACTCGCTCACATAGTTAATTTTGTATGTAGACAGTTCACCTATTCGGGGAATCAAAGATCTCGACCACTTCTCCCTGTTATCACATTGATACTGGCAAGGGGTTCCAAGATTTTCCAGAAATGCAGGCAACCATTATTATAATCATCAGCAGTCCTGCATTCAGGCTGGCTGGCTCGCAAAGATAAAAGAAAAAAAAATCAGGCAAGGAGTGACGACTTTATTGCTCATATGACGCGTTTCGGAATTTGTCCGTCATCAGCCGGCCGGTGTGGTCGAGCGGTTCCAGGCGTTTCAGTCTGGAACCGCGCGACCGCTACGGTCGCAGGTTCGAATCCTGCCTCCGGCATGGATGTGTGTGATGTCCTTAGGTTAGTTAGGTTTAAGTAGTTCTAAGTTCTAGGGGACTGATGACCTCAGATGTTAAGTCCCATAGTGCTCAGAGCCATTTGAACCATTTGTCCGTCATCAGATATTCAGGAGCGATTACTGCACGTAGACACAGCGTTTCAAGCTGTATGCGAAATAAACATCTGCAGTAATCGCTCCTGCATATCTGATGATGGATAAATTCCGAAAGGCGCCATATGAGCAATAAAGCCATTCCTTGCTTCATGTTCGACTTTTACCATTGCGGTCCAGTGAGCCTGAATGCAGAACTACCGATTGTTTTAGCTCCAAGTTTGACGTCGGATAACAAACGACAAAAGCAATATATTTTTCGTGTGATACAATTACAAATTTGCAGTTTTCGTGGTTTTTCCTTGGGTTGTACTGTAAAACCTTTCTTTTTGCCAAATTTCACAAAAAAAAAAGGTTCAAATGGCTCCGAGCACTATGGGACTTAACATCTGTGGTCATCAGTCCCCTAGAACTTAGAACTACTTAAACCTAGCTAACCTAAGGACATCACACACATCCATCCCCGTACCTTTGACATTATACACCAAGGTACCTTTAAAGGACTCTTTATCTCTTATCGGCCAACATTTTGATAAGAACATTACGGACTATTTGAACATGTGCTTTTATCATCTTATTTTCTGTTTAATGGTCAACTTCATGACCAGATTGATGGCGTTGCTATGGGAAGCTCCCTCTCCCCTCTGGTAGCTAATTTATTCGTGGAAGACTTCGAGGACAAGGCATTGGACTCAGGAAGTTTTAAACCAACGGTCTTTTGGAGGTACGTGGACGACACGTTTGTGGTATGGCCGCACGGGATGAATTACATCGATTTCTTGAGCATTTGAATTGCATCCATGGTAGCATCAAATTTACTATGGAAACAGAAAAAGACGGCTGCCTCCCCTTTTTGAATGATGTCGTTCGCCGTAAAGTTGATGGCACATTAGGACATGCCGTATATCGGAAACCAACACACACAAATCTATATCGTCATGGCAATAGCTGCCATCACCCTTCACAGACCGTACGTATCCTTAAGACCTTAGTGCATAGGGCGCACTGTATATCCGATAAAGACAATTTGCAAGAAGAGCTCACATACCTCAAGAGCATTTTTAAATCGAATGGATTTTCTCCGCGTAGAGCATTGAATGCAAAACCTAGAATGTAGGTGTGTGATGGGGAAGAAGATGTAATTCCTTCAGATCTAGTGCGTTTTTGCCATATGTGGATGCTCTTTCCTCGAAGATAGGCCGTATTCTTGAGAAACACTGTGTTAATGTGATCTTCCGGCCCCCCGCGAAAGATTGCAGCCTTACTTGGCTCTGTGAAGGACGATTTACAGCTTCGTAAAGCGGGTGTGTATCAGATTCCTTGCGGAAATTGTGAGAAGTCGTACATAGGTCAAACAACACGCACTGTTGATGAGAGATGTGTGGAGCATCGAAGATACACACGTTTATTACAGCCAGACAAGTCAGCTGTGGCCGAACATTGTACTGATACAGGGCATTCGATGAATTACAGTGATGTGAAGATTTTAACATCCACCTCTTCCTTTTGGGAATCTGTCTTCACGGAAGCTATAGAGATTAGATTAGCTAATAATTTAATAAAGAAAGATAATGATTTTAATTTGGACAAAGCATGGAATCCGGCTCTTGGGGTAGTCGTCATGGTGTCATCGATAAGCGAATCGAATGTCTGCACGCCTTCACCACAGGCGGCGCACGTATAAGCGTATTTCTTTGCCGCCGACCAGCATCTGTGACCCGCATGCGCAGTACCGCCGGGGTGGAGCATCTTGTCGTCAGTCTTGTGACTCACTCTGAGGATGGCCGGATGATACGCGGTCGAAATACCAGTGAAGGGAAATTTTATTTGCGCGGCTACATGCCCGAAATTTAATGGAATGTTCTACCACAAAATGATTTAAATGGCTGTGAGCACTATGGGACTTAACTGCTATGGTCATCAGTCCCCTAGAACTTAGAACTACTTAAACCTAACTAACCTTAAGACACCACACACATCCATGCCCGAGGCAGGATTCGAACCTGCGACCGTAGCGGTCACGCGGTTCCAGACTGTAGCGCCTAGAACCGCACGGCCACTCCGGCCGGCTGTTCTACCACAATTTCTAAAGAACAACCGTAAATATTCACCGAAAATTGTGAAAAAGTGTAATATAAAATAAAAATATTGCACTTGATGTTACCATTCTGATATCGATATACCTCGGGATAAATATTGCCAATATCTGTCACTTCTTTACGGAAAAATATCGATATAGCGTTCTTTCTCAACAGAAGTAGCACCAGGTGCATCGTAACCCCTTCATGTCTGCCCCTGGCATCCAAGAGGAAGTAATGGACACTCTACATTATGCAGTGTCATCGCACACCACTGGTCAGAGACCAGCAGCAGTCGTAGGTGACGTTAGCGCAACACAAACGCCTGCATTTGGAGAGGTGCTGTGTGAATTTCCTTAAGACAGCATCAGCACGGCTTTAGAAAGCATCGCTCCTGCGAAACGCAACTCGCCCTTTCTTCACATGATATCTCGCGAACCATGGATAAAGGATATCAGACAGATGCCATATTCCTTGACGTCCGGAAAGCGTTTGACTCGGTGCCCCACTGCAGACTCCTAACTAAGGTACGAGCATATGGGATTGGTTCCCAAATATGTGAGTGGCTCGAAGACTTCTTAAGTAATAGAACCCAGTACGTTGTGCTCGATGGTGAGTGTTCAACGGAGGTGAGGGTATCATCTGGAGTGACGCAGGGAAGTGTGGTAGGTCCGCTGTTGTTTTCTATCTACATAAATGATCTTTTGGATAGGGTGGATAGCAATGTGCGGCTGTTTGCTGATGATGCTGTGGTGTACGGGAAGGTGTCATCGTTGAGTGACTGTAGGAGGATACAAGATGACTTGGACAGGATTTGTGATCGGTGTAAAGAATGGCAGCTAACTCTAAATATAGATAAATGTAAATTAATGCAGATGAATAGGAAAAAGAATCCCGTAATGTTTGAATACTCCATTAGTAGTGTAGCGCTTGACACAGTAACGTCGATTAAATATTTGGGCGTAACATTGCAGAGCGATATGAAGTGGGAAAAGCATGTAATGGCAGTTGTGGGGAAGGCGGATAGTCGTCTTCGGTTCATTGGTAGAATTTTGGAAAGATGTGGTTCATCTGTAAAGGAGACCGCTTATAAAACACTAATACGATCTATTCTTGAGTACTGCTCGAGCGTTTGGGATCCCTGTCAGGTCGGATTGAGGGAGGACATAGAAGCAATTCAGAGGCGGGCTGCTAGATTTATTACTGGTAGGTTTGATCATCACGCGAGTGTTACGGAAATGCTTCAGGAACTCGGGTGGGAGTCTCTAGAGGAAAGGAGGCGTTCTTTTCGTGAATCGCTACTGAGGAAATTTAGAGGCTGACTGCAGTACAATTTTACTGCCGCCAACTTAACGTTTCGCGGAAAGACCACAAAGATAAGATAGGAGAGATTAGGGTTCGTACAGAGGCACATAGGCAGTCATTTTTCTCTCGTTCTGTTTGGGAGTGGAACAGGGAGAGAAGATGCTAGTTGTGGTACGAGGTACCCTCCACCATGCACCGTATGGTGGATTGCGGAGTGTGTATGTAGATGTAGATGTAGACTTGGAAGCATGCACGTGTGGTGACTTGCGTCGTACTGCGTGGGCTGACGAGCCGCGGTTCTGCGCTGTCCCGGTGTTGCTTCTGGAGTCAGGGCGTGACGAGCCGTCAGGTATGACGTCAGCCCCCGGCTGGTGACAACTCTTGACGGCACACACACGTACGTCACGGACGTCCTGGGTCCTCATATGCTGCCTCTCACGTGACACTATCGTGCTGGCATATTTCAACAGGACAATACTTGCTGACACATGCCGCGTGTGTCTATCAACTGCCTGCTGTATGTTTTTTATTATCTGGCAGTGTATTAATTTTGCAGCATTGGTCGTTCGTTTGTAAACATGGATCTTGATGTCTTGCTGGAAGTTAGTACACTGGTGACGTAGACCAGTTGTCACTTGACGATGGGTTCTTTAGTCGAAACGCTGCGCTTGAATCACTTGCTAGTGGGACCGGCAGCTGGCGCGCTGGGCGAGGCGTGCCTGTGACCCCGTGACGTCACGTGCGTCTGCCGCGTGCGTGGGCCACGCCCTGCCAGCCCCACCCACGCACTTCCCTCATTTGAATACCAGTCTCTCCGTCTCTCTGTCTGCCTGGGAGCCAGTGAGGGCCGCCTCGGCTTCTTCACGGAACGTCACACATACAGTGTACCAGACCACTCTGTCCAAGCGACAGTCACATTTCAAAACAAACACGGGAAGGTTCGTTTCATCACGTTACGAGTAACGGAAAATTTCTGCCGAGCAAGTACTCGAACCGAGATTTCCTGCTTTTCGGCTAGAGTGGGATTATAACGTGACCTATCACCCCCAGGTGTGGTCCTATTCTGGTATGGAAAACAGTCTGTTCGTCCGGAAGTCGTAAGAGAGACATCCGGGTGGCAACGGAAGCTTTGTGTGTGTGTGTGTGTGTTGGGGCTTACAGGCGCTCAACGTCGGGGTCATCAGCGCCCTGACACACATAAAAAGAAAAGAATGTGGACAGACTTAGCAAAACCTAAGCAAACACGCAAAGAAATCAGGAAAAGAAGCAAAATGCTGTATAAGAAAATAAAACGTAAGGAAAACGAAAACGGAGCATCAAGAATGCCACAGGAAATTGTCATTGGCTGGCCACTTCCATAAGATACGGGCGAGCTTGTTACCCTGTGAACAAATTAAGACCCTCTCCCTAAAATCTTGGTAAAAACATTAGACAAGTCACAGAACTTTAAAACTTTAACCACATACGTTCGAGTGTTTCCTGAAAGAGATGGCAGATCAGCCGCGCCGTCAAGTCAGCCGCGGCCCGCTGGTCAGAAAATAAAACGCAATCGAATAAAACTTGGCGCACAGTGACGTGGACGCCACGGAAGCTCTGAGTTGAGATAGTTTAATGAGTAAGGTGACCGATGCCGGGCAACTGTTTTGAGTCTTGGCTGGCCTAGCACAAATTTTCATGAGTCACACAAAACTGATTTAATTGGAGATCAGTATTTCTGAGGGTCAAACCATTTCATTTCAAAATTGTTAAGGCTTTCAAGTCCTCTTGTTGACAAACTGCCTTTTGGCTTCCGTCTCGGGTTCTTCGGCCGACGTTCGTCTGATGATTTTACTGTTCCGGCATCACGAGTGGCGAGTCAGGTGCATGTAGTCTGCGGCCGCGTGCTCGGCTCCAGCAGTGGAGCGTGAAGCTTTGACAGTGCCAGCCACTCGCGCTGGCGAAACGTCAATAAAACCATCAGACGGACATCGGCCGGAGAACCCGTGACGAAAGTCAACAGGCAGTTTGTCATTTCATTTCGCTACATCTCCATTGATTTCAACAGCGTCACCTCGACCCATTTCCTGTGAATCAAATTAATTCAGTAAGCAGTGAAACCAGGAAAAGTTGACGACGTTAGCGATTAACCATTTTAGTTAATTCATTTTTGGAGATTAATTTGTTTGTCTGTGTTAACAGAATGGTGTTTTAATCTACTCTATCTACACTCATGCTCATAAATTAAGGATAATTGCAGAATGTGATGCCACACAACGTGGCACTACACAAAACTGGCGTTAATAGCATAGGCACATAGGGAACACACACGACACTGATATGTAAGTCCACGGTATTGGTGATAAGTTGAGAAAACCGGCCCGAAACAGAACGCCACTGTTTCCGCCGCATGTCCTCCGACATCAATATGGGATATGATCACCATGCACACGTACACAGGCCGCACACTCTGGATCAGGTGGTCGAGCAGCTGCTGCGGTATAGCCTCCTATTCTTGCACCAGTGCCTGTCGGAGCTCCTGAAAGGGGTTTGAAGACGTGCAGCGATGCGTCGACCGAAAGCATCCCAGACGTGCTCGATGGGGTTTAGGTCTGGAGAACAGGCAGATCATTCACCTGATATCTTCCGTTTCAAGGTACTCCTCCTCGATGGCAGCGTGGTGGGGTCGTGCGTCATCATCCATCAGGAGGAAGGTGGGACCCGCTGCACCCCTGAAAAGGCGGACATACTGGTGCAAAATGACGTCCCGATATACCTGACCTGTTCCTCTGTCAAAGACATGCAGGGGTGTACATGTACCAATCACAATCCCACCCCACACCATCAAACCACATATCCCTTTCAAGGACATTAATGGGTTGGTATCTGGTTCGCGGTTTAGATCAGATGAAAACCCGGCGAGAATCACTGTTCAGACTATACCTGGACTCGTCCGTGAACATAACCTGGGACCACTGTTCCAATGAGCACGTACTGTGTTCTTGACACCAGGCTTTACGGGCTCTACTGTGACCAGGTGTCAGTGGAATGCACCTTGCAAGTCTCCGAGCGAATAAACCATGACTGTTCAGTCGTCTGTAGACTGTGTGTCTGGAGACAACTGTTCCAGTGGCTGCTGTAAGGTCCCGAGCAAGGCTACCAGCAGTACTCCGTGGCCGTCTGCTGGCACTGATGAGATATCGGTCTTCTTGTGGTGTTGTACACTGTGGACGTCCCGTACTGTAGGGCCTGGACACGTTTCCTGTCTGCTGCGATCGTTGCCATAATCTTGAGATCACACTTTGTGGCACACAAAGGGCCCGTGCTACGACCTGCTGTGTTTGAACAGCCTCTAGTCGCCCTAGTATTCTACCCCTCATAACGTCATCAATACGTGTTCTTTGATCCATTTTCAACACACAGTCACCATTAGCAGGTCTGAAAACGTCTGCTCACTTACTCGCTGCACCGCACTCTGACATGCACCAACACACCTCTGCATATGTGGACTGCTCCCAGCGCCACCGTGCGACGACCACAGGTCAAATGCACCGCATGGTCGTACCACGAGGTGATTTAAACCCGCAAACCGCCCACCAGAGCGTTGTTTCACCACGTATCAGCATTATCCTTAATTTATGAACATGAGTGTGGAATGCGCAACAGAATTGAGGGATCACTTTTTCGAAACCTCGCATTGTCTCCTATTCCAATGCATATCTTTCAAATTTGACTCCACGGTGCCTCCACCCTTTCTCTGTAATGGTGCAGAACCGTGGTTGCCTGTGACGTCACACTCGACTCGGCGACGCGTCATACAACAAGCTGTCGACACACGAAGCCAGAGCTGAGAAGTTCGTGTGAGCTGTAAGGTGGGCTAGTGACGTCATCTTGGCACCAAATTTCTACAAAATTCTGCCCAACGCCACCGCGGACGTGTCACACAACGACAAGGTCGTCACAGCCTATCTTGCCCACTTTTCAGCCCTTCTTTGGACGTCTGTACGATGGAGGTCAGAATCGTGACACCCAACGTTGGAGTCACGCGGTTTACTTATGAATGGCCGAGAAAAACATTTTTACAGACCGCCGCTCAAACTCAACACGGAAAGGCCCCAGGGAGGCCATAATGACCGTCAATTGTAAGTAGGCTGTTGCAGGTTACTATGTTGGTGACGCCATGTAGCGCTCTGTATGAAAATCGCTGACTGCGCTGTGTGTAGTATGTGGCTAGTTGGACTCATTGTTGGATTATTCGCTATTGTAGTGTTGGGCAGTTGGATGTGAACAGCGAGTAGTGTCGGGCTGTTGGAGGTGGGCCGCCAGCAGTAGAGAATGTGAGGAGAGAGATGCCATAGTTTTGAGATGTTAATATCAGCGGACGATTTAGACGTGTGTCCGTCAGAAAAAGGAAATTTGTCAAAAGAGATGTCAAGAATTTATACACATATTTTGACTTTTGAACACTATTAAGGTAAATACACTCCTGGAAATTGAAATAAGAATACCGTGAATTCATTGTCCCAGGAAGGGGAAACTTTATTGACACATTCCTGGGGTCAGATACATCACATGATCACACTGACAGAACCACAGGCACATAGACACAGGCAACAGAGCATGTTGCACAATGTCGGCACTAGTACAGTGTATATCCACTTTTCGCAGCAATGCAGGCTGCTATTCTCCCATGGAGACGATCGTAGAGATGCTGGATGTAGTCCTGTGGAGCGGCTTGCCATGCCATTTCCACCTGGCGCCTCAGTTGGACCAGCGTTCGTGCTGGACGTGCAGACCGCGTGAGACGACGCTTCATCCAGTCCCAAACATGCTCAATGGGGGACAGATCCGGAGATATTGCTGGCCAGGGTAGTTGACTTACACCTTCTAGAGCACGTTGGGTGGCACGGGATACATGCGGACGTGCATTGTCCTGTTGGAACAGCAAGTTCCCTTGCCGGTCTAGGAATGGTAGAACGATGGGTTCGATGACGGTTTGGATGTACCGTGCACTATTCAGTGTCCCCTCGACGATCACCAGTGGTGTACGGCCAGTGTAGGAGATCGCTCCCCACACCATGATGCCGGGTGTTGGCCCTGTGTGCCTCGGTCGTATGCAGTCCTGATTGTGGCGCTCACCTGCACGGCGCCAAACACGAATACGACCATCATTGGCACCAAGGTAGAAGCGACTCTCATCGCTGAAGACGACACGTCTCCATTCGTCCCTCCATTCACGCCTGTCGTGACACCACTGGAGGCGAGCTGCACGATGTTGGGGCGTGAGCGGAAGACGGCCTAACGGTGTGCGGGACCGTAGCCCAGCTTCATGGAGACGGTTGCGAATGGTCCTCGCCGATACCCCAGGAGCAACAGTGTCCCTAATTTGCTGGGAAGTGGCGGTGCGGTCCCCTACGGCACTGCGTAGGATCCTACGGTCTTGGCGTGCATCCGTGCGTCGCTGCGGTCCGGTCCCAGGTCGACGGGCACGTGCACCTTCCGCTGACCACTGGCGACAACATCGATGTACTGTGGAGACCTCACGCCCCACGTGTTGAGCAATTCGGCGGTACGTCCACCCGGCCTCCCGCATGCCCACTATACGCCCTCGCTCAAAGTCCGTCAACTGCACATACGGTTCACGTCCACGCTGTCGCGGCATGCTACCAGTGTTAAAGACTGCGATGGAGCTCCGTATGCCACGGCAAACTGGCTGACACTGACGGCGGCGGTGCACAAATGCTGCGCAGCTAGCGCCATTCGACGGCCAACACCGCGGTTCCTGGTGTGTCCGCTGTGCCGTGCGTGTGATCATTGCTTGTACAGCCCTCTCGCAGTGTCCGGAGCAAGTATGGTGGGTCTGACACACCGGTGTCAATGTGTTCTTTTTTCCATTTCCAGGAGTGTACATTGTTTGTTCGCTATCAAAATCTTTCATTTTCTAACTATATGCCTATCGGTAGTTGTCACTGGTTAGAATCTTTTATTTAGATGGCAGTATTGGCGCTCGCTGTATTTCAGCAGTTCGAGTAACGAAGATTTTTGTGAGGTAAGTGATTCATGAAGGATAGGGATTATTAAAAGTCAGATTGCGTTGCGCTAAAATATTGTGTGTCAATTTAGAAAAGATCAGAATAAGTAAAGAGAAAACTGTTTGAGTACGTTCAGTTTTACTCAGCTGTTTTTGTATCAAATAACGTAGAAGTTTACCAGCATAGTCTTCCCTTACTTTCAAAGGGGAAGTTTCACAATGTAACCACCCTTTTCCCTGACGCATTGGTTCCCACACATTTCGCCTTCGAAACCGACAGTTCGCAGTTCTATGAACAATTCCAAGATGTTCCTGACAAGCTTTTACACTGCTGACACCATTGGACGCTTGAGCTCTTCTCTACGGACATTGTGGGGTTGTATCCCCATTGAATGTGATCGCACCGCTTTCGAACGCCGCGATACCGCATTTTTTGCTCTCGTGTACCGGTTTCAACTACTAGGCTCCGTTCAAAACTATTCAACTAAATCTGAAAGCTATCACAGGCAGGAAAGCGTACTTACGCTTTTTCAAACTTCCTTTGACCTCCTGTGGTATGACCACGCGGGAGCGCAACATTAACATGTGCGTGAGTGAAACGACAAAGAGTCCCTCTAACACCCTGCCACCCTAGTCCGCCCGCTACACCCCCCCCCCCCCCCCAAGAAGTTCGGAAACACCTTCGGTGACACCCACGAAAAAGTCATCCTTTAATTTTTTTGCGGAGTATACTTCTACAATTTTCATTGTAATATATTAACCACAATCATTTTTGCCACTTGTATAAATTAATGACTACGGGACAACGTGAGAATACTGATAAAATTTGAATAGAACGTTGTTCTTAGAAACTCTAAGACAGTACATTAACTGAAGAAACATTACTGTATATTTCTTATTAAAGAGCATACAGTTAAAGGAATACTGGCTATTTGCTTCTGTCTCGGGTTCTTCGGCCGAAGTTCGTCTGATTATTTTACTGACGTTTCACCAGCACGAGTGGCTGGCGTTGTCAAAGCTTCACCCACAATTCCTGGTGGTGAACTGGCAATGGAGGGTGAAGCTTTGACAATGCTAGCCGCTCGTGGTGGCGAAACGTCAGTAAAATCATCAGACGAACGTCACCCGAAGACCCGAGACAGAAGCAAATAGGCAGTTTGTCAACAAGTGGCCACGAAAGCCTTAACGATTTTGTACAGGAGTAGTGTGGTCAAAATTAATAGAAATCAGTAGCAATGTGTTTCATTACGAAAATCACACACAAACTTCCTTGCGAAGTTCGAGCAGTTGTCGTGTCTTACAGTGTGACATTTGCAACACTGTTCAGTCTTCTGGTGGAGGGTGAACGTAGTCTCATCACAAGCAAGAGGGCGCATTTTAATTTCCTCGGAGGTTTTCCTCTTTTGCTTTCAAAGATCGTGATCCATCTCGCGTGTTTCGTTATAAACGACCGTATTTTTCATAGCCGACCTCTTTAAAATGTTTGAACATTGCGTACCCTCAAAGTGTTTATTTCAACTCTCTGAACTTTAATCCCCTTTTCAAGTTTCTTCTTAGCTGTATTATTACTTACTCAGTGCGAAGATGGAATGACACCGGGGATTGGCAACAACACTATTTCATTCCCTTCCCAAAGACTACTTGACAACTCCAGCTTGATTTGTGTACAACTTACAAATAACTTTCTGCTCCCTACATTTATCCCTCCAGCCTTCACAGTTTCAAAGAGTCCATCATTGTCAACAGCCTTCTCTAAATCTACAAGCGATATAAACATAGATTTGCCTATCTTCAGGCTATTTTCTAAGTTTAGTCGTAGGACCAGTACCGCCTCATGCGTTACTGCGTTTCTTTGGAACCCAACCTGAACTGCCACGAGATCGACTCGTACTAGGTTTTACATTCTTGTGCAAATAATTCGTGGCAGTATTTTGCAACCATGACTTATTAAATCGATGGTTCGGTAACGTCCTCACCTGTCAACAGCCTGGCCTCTTTGAAATAGGAATTACTTCATCCTTCTTCAAGTGTATGGGTACTTGGTCTGTCTCATCTATCTTTCAGTCCGCCCCGATAGCTGAGTGGTCAGCGGGTTGCCGTCCTACGGGCTCAGGGTCGATTCCCGGCTAGGTCGGACATTTTCTCCGCTTAGGGACTCGGTGTTGTGTTGTCTTCATCATCATTTCATCCCCATCCGCCTCGTAGGTCGCCCAGTGTGGCGTCGATTGTAATGAGACCTGCACCAAGGCGGCCGGACCTGCACCGCAAAGGGGCCCCCCGGCCACTGACGCCAAACGCTCGTTTCCATTTTTCCGTTTATCTTTCAGATTAGGTGGAAAAGTTTTGTCGTGGGTGCCTCTTGTAAGGATCTCAGTAATACTAAGGGAATATCGTTTACTCCAGGAGCCTTGTTTCTACTTAGGTCTTTCAGCGCCCTGTCAGTTTCGTCTCGCAATGAAAGGCTACTAATCTGTATCTAGTATGTCTTCTCCTGTTACAGTACCATCTTCAAGTTTGTTCCGTTACATAGACTATACACTGAGGCGACAAAAGTCATCGTGTCGTGACTCGTTTTGCCCGGCGGGAAGCAGAAACTCGACGTGGCATCGTCTCAACAGTTCGATGGAAGTCCCCTGTAGAAATACTGGGCCGTGCTCTCTCTGTGGCCATCCATAATTGCGAAAGTGTAGCCGGTGCAGGATTTTGTGCACTAACTGTCCTCTTGATTATGTCACATAATGGAATTCATGTCGGGCGATCTGGGTGCCCAAATCATTCTAACGAATTGCCCAGAATGTTCTTCAACCCAACGCGGTTGTGACCCAGAGACATGGCGCAATGCCGTCTACAAAACTTGCATCGTTATTTGGGAACATAAAGTCCACGAAAGGCTGCATATGGTGCCCGAGTAGCGGAACATAACCATTTCCAATCAATGTAGGTTCAGTTGGACCAGAAGACCCTGTCCATTCCATAGGAACGCAGCCCACACCAACTTGTGCAGTACCGTGCTGACTACCTAGGTCCATGGCTTCGAGAGGTCTGCGCCACACTCTAACCCTACAACTGATATCAAGACTTATACGACCAGGCCACGGAACTGAGTCGTCTAGGGTCCAACCGATATGGTCACGAGCCCAGAAGAGGCGCTGCAGACGATGTGGTGCTGTTAGCAAAGGCACTCGTGTTGGGCATCTGCTGCCATAGCCGATTAACTCCACACAAACGCCACTGGTGTCAGTCGTTAAGTGAAGACCGTCAGCCACTGCGTTGTCCGTGGTGAGAGGTAATGCCTGAAATTTGTTATTCTCGGCACACTCTTGACACTATGGACCTCGGAGTGTTCAATTCCCTGACGACTTCTGAAAAGAAATATCCCATGCGTCTAGCTTCAATACAGTTCCGCATTCAAAGTCTGTTAATTCCCGTAGAGCGGCCACAATCACTTCGGAAATCTTTTCACGTGAATCACATATACCTTCCACCTTTCAGACTTCCCTTCTTTCGTTAGTACAGAGTTGGTATTTGAGCTCTTAATATTAATACAGGTGCTTCTCGTTCCTCCGAAGGCATCTTCAATTTTTTCGTTTTAATTTAATCACTCTATCTTTCCCATACTCGCATAGGTTTTTACAGTTTTGGATTTCTCGTCCAGCTATTTATGCTTTGTCATTTTGCAATTTGTATCTGTCTCAATTTTTAGATGTCTCTATTTCATTCTGAGTGTTTCATTTGTCACATTTTTATATTTTCTCCACTTGGAATCAGATTTCGAGATATCTCTGTTACAATTGGAATTATTAAAGCACTCCGACTTCAGGCCACAAGTGGTCCATCGGGACCATCCGACCGCCGCGTCATCCCCAACTGAGGATGCGGATAGGAGGGGCGTGTGGTCAGCACACCGCTCTCCCAGTCGTTATGATGGTTGTCTTTGACCGGAGCCGCTACTATTCGGTCGAGTAGCTCCTCAGTGGGCATCACGAGGCTGAGTGCACCCCGAAAAATGGCAACAGCGCATGGTGGCCCCGATGGTCACCCACCCAAGTACCCGCGACGCCCGACAGCACTTAACTTCGGTCATCTGACGGGAACCGGTGTATCCACTGCGGCAAGGCCGTTGCCTTTTGGGATTATTAAGGATAATGTATGTGGTGTCACCGCCAGACACCACACTTGCTAGGTGGTAGCCTATAAATCGGCCGCGGTCCGCTAGTACACGTCGGACCCGCGTGTCGCCACTGTCAGTGATTGCAGACCGAGCGCCGCCACACGGCAGGTCTAGAGACACTTCCTAGCACTCGGCCCAGTTGTACAGCCGACGTTCATAGCAATGGTTGACAGACAAATTACGCTCTCATTTGCCGAGACGATAGTTAGATTTGCTATTTATCTTGTGAAGCATGTACAGTCAAGGGAGATGTTCACCAACTGTGTATTAAAGTTAAGTATTCTACCAGTTACCTCCTGTTTTGCTAGTCTTATTTCTCTGACCTGTTCCAGACCTCACGCCAGACTGCGTGAGCTTAACGCGTGCATTTCGGCCTCCTTTAGCAATACGGTGTTGGCTCTTCTGCCAACACATCAATGTATATGTTGACAGTATAACAGAAAAGTTTTGTATATTAACTGTCATTTTAGGTTCACCTAGGAGCTGTAAATTTGGCCACGATATTTAATTATTAAATTAATGAAGCGATATCAATTTTTAAAGTTGATGCGTAAAACAACATCAGCTTCATTGGAGAACGAACTTGAACCACGAAAAAAATCGACTGCGGAAGCAATGAGCAATTTTAAATTCCGCTAGAGGCCTTTCCTAGCCTCTGTCCGAGTGGCCTCTGTATTAAAGACCGAGTGTGGTCCCGCAGTGTTCTTAAGCCAGGGGGCGACAATTCAGATGTACGTCAGGCTATCAAGATCAGATTTTCGGTGGTTTCCCTCGGTTGCTTACGGCAAGTGGTGGGCTGATTCCTTCGAATGGCACGGCCGGTTTCCTTGACATCTTTCTCCGACCAGAGCTTCCTCTCCGCCTCTAAATGACGCCGTCGTCGGCTGCACGTAAAACGCTAACCTCTCGCTCACTCCGGCGTCCGCACCCGTGAGCCTCCCTTGGAACGTTTCCAGGCAGTGCAGCAGGCTTAGAGGAGTCTTAGATGAAACGTGTGTGGGTCGCTGTGTGTTAAACGGGAGTGGGTGAGTAAAACGCTGCGTTATTTCGTCACAGTAAGTGAGGTCACTTATCTCGGGTGGCTGCGACGTTACAGTAATGTAATGCGAGTTAACTTTTGTTTCATTTCACTGATGGTCTTTGTAATGAATTTTTCATATGTCGTTTAAGTGAGTCTTATACAAATCCATCTCAGACTTCGATGGCTTGCCTAATCTTTTGTGTTCAGTCTGCATTGTGCATTGTGCAGTGTGCATTGGAATATACAGTGAAAAAGATGGGTTTCAGTGGTGTACTCCAGCTGCTGTCTGCGCTTGATAAGTTTCCACCATGTCGGATCTGTCACTTACCCGTTACAAATCTTCCACCGAGCGGGATGGCGCAGTTGTTAGCACACTGGACTCGCATTCGGGAGGACGACGGTACAAACTTGCGTCCGCCCATCCCGATTTAGGTTCTCTGTGATTTCCCTAAATCGCTTCAGGCAAATTCCGTGATGATTCCTTCGAAAAGGCACACCCGAGTTCCTTCCCCATTCTTCATTATCCGATGGGACCGATGACCTCGCTGTTTGGTCCCCTACTCCGAATCAACCAGCGAACCAAGTCTGGCTGATGAACGGTCGCCTTTAGAAATTGTTCTCGTGATCAAGATACTTCGTCCCGCCGCCGTTTACGAACTTCGTTTCCTTCTGGACTTCGATCCTCGCTGGGTATTACTGAACTGTTAGACCACAAGTACGAGCTACTAAATAAACTCCGAACTCTCATTTGCACTCCTCTGTATTTAAAGCTTTCAAGTCTCACAATGACAGATCCCAGTGATTGTAAATCGGAATAGTTTAACCAAACATTAACGCATTCTGAGACATAACGTCTGACCCTTAGGTCAAAGTTCTTTTCAACATGAAAGTCCTTCATTTGTTGCTGTTGCCACTGTCGGCGCCCTCTTACTTCGAGCCGTCCATGACAACGCCAACTCCTAGTGCCAGAGGGTACACATAAGAGCCAAAGAAACTGGTACACCTACCTAATGTTGTGTAAGGCCCCCGCGAGCTCGCAGAAGCGCCGCGACACGACGTGGCATGGACTCGACTAGTGTCTGAAGTAGTGCTGGAGGGAATTGACAACATGAATCCTGCGGGGCTGTCCATAAATCTGTAAGAGAACGAGCACCTGGAGATCTCTTCTGAACAGCACGTTGTAAGGCATCCCAGAAAAGCTCAGTAATGAGGAGTCTGGTTGGCGGCGGAAGTGTTTAAACTCAGAAGAGTGTTCCTGGAGCCACTCTGTACAATTCTAAAAGTGTGGGGTATCGCATTGTCCTGTTGGAAACGTCCTTATCACTTATGGGAAGCCGGCCGTTGTGCCCGAGCGGTCCTAGGCGTTTCAGTCGGGAACCACGCGCCTTCTACGGCCGCAGGTTCGAATCCTGCCTCGAGCATGGATGTGTGTAATGTCCTTAGGTTAGTTAGGCTTTAGTTCTGTCTAGGGGGCTGATGACCTCAGATGTTATGTCCTATAGTGCTTAGAGCCATTTGAACCATTTTTGAACACTTATGGGATATAAGCAAGGCTAAAGAAAAATCAAGACACTTTCATAGGATTTGTCGACCTGGAAAAAACGTTCGACAATATAAAATGGTGCAAGCTGTTCGAGATTATGAAAAAAGTAGGGGTAAGCTATAGGGAGAGACGGGTCATATACAATATGTACAGCCGGCCGCGGTGGTCTAGTGGTTCTAGGCGCGCAGCCCGGAACCGCGGGACTGCTACGGTCGCAGGTTCGAATCCTGCCTCGGGCATGGATGTGTGTGATGTCCTTAGGTTAGTTAGGTTTAAGTAGTTCTAAGTTCTAGGGGACTGATGACCACAGAAGTTAAGTCCCATAGTGCTCAGAGCCAGCCACAATATGTACAACAACCAAGAGGGAATAATAAGAGTGGACGATCAAGAACGAAGTGCTCGTATTAAGAAGGGTGTAAGACAAGGCTGTAGCCTTTCGCCCCTACTCTTCAATCTGTACATCGAGGAAGCAATGATGGAAATAAAACAAAGGTTCAGGAGTGGAATTAAAATATAAGGTGAAAGGATATCAATGATACGATTCGCTGATGACATTGCTATCCTGAGTCAAAGTGAAGAAGAATTAAATGATCTGCTGAACGGAATGAACAGTCTAATGAGTACACAATATGGTTTGAGAGTAAATCGGAGAAACACGAAGGTAACGAGAAGTAGTAGAAATGAGAACAGCGAGAAACTTAACATCAGGATTGATGGTCACGAAGTCAATGAAGTTAAGGAATTCTGCTACCTAGGCAGTAAAATAACCAATGATGGACGGAGCAAGGAGGACATCAAAAGCAGACTCGCTATGGCAAAAAAGGCATTTCTGGCCAAGAGAAGTGTACTAATATCAAATACCGGCCTTAATTTGAGGAAGAAATTTCTGAGGATGTACGTCTGGAGTACAGCATTGTATGGTAGTGAAACATGGACTGTGGGAAAACCGGAACAGAAGAGAATCGAAGCATTTGAGATGTGGTGCTATAGACGAATGTTGAAAATTAGGTGGGCTGATAAGGTAAGGAATGAGGAGGTTCTACGCAGAATCGGAGAGGAAAGGAATATGTGGAAAACACTGATAAGGAGAAGGGACAGGATGATAGGATATCTGCTAAGACATGAGGGAATGACTTCCACGGTACTAGAGGGAGCTGTAGAGGGCAAAAACTGTAGAGGAAGACAGAGATTGGAATACGTCAAGCAAATAATTGAGGACGTAGGTTGCAAGTGCTACTCTGAGATGAAGAGGTTAGCACAGGAATGGAATTCGTGGCGGGCCGCATCAAACCAGTCAGTAGACTGATGACAAATAAAAAAAAAAAAAACACTTTCGCAATTATGGACGGCTAGAGAAGCAGCTTGGCTCAGTATTTCTGCAGGGGACATCTGATGACTTGATGGGTCCATGCCACGTAGGACTGCTGCAGTACGCCGGGCAAAAGAAGGTCCAACGCGGCATCAGAAGGTATCCCATGAATTTTCTCACCTCACTGTATTATTGCTGCCATAGGCTCTGAGGTAGTCCGTATCAGTTGCAAACTATACTATCGTTGATTACTTGCAAAACGTCAGATTTCCTTGGACGATTCTTCATTAACTGAACGAATTTGGGGCATTATGAGCGTTTCATCTCTCTCCCATAAAGCCAAGTTCTTCTGAACCTTGTCTTCCTAGTCGTTTGGTGGTCGTTAAAACTTAGATAATTGTGGTACCGACGTTCGATAGCGCACTTGTTAGGGGTGGCAGCTATCGACTGCGGTCGGTACTAGTATCGCTGGACCCCCGAGTCGAGACTAGCGCCGCTCCGCGCCTTGCGTCAAGTCTCCAGCGTGCGCTCGGCCACTCTTGCTCGGGACGTCAAGTAGGAAAGTAGCATAGCCTTCAGCTGATAGGAAGAAACCTCTAACAAGGCGCTTAGTTAAAGCATGGCCTATGTGATGCCCCTATAGCTCTCTGTTTGTAATTATGTTCCTCCTGACTATGAAGACTCCTGTATCACCAGTTAAGTACAATATATTATTTTTTACCAACGACTACTAATTATTTTAGTGGTTCTAGACCCAGAACATGCTGCCAGC
The DNA here is from genome assembly GCF_023864275.1 of Schistocerca cancellata. Taxonomy (NCBI): domain Eukaryota; kingdom Metazoa; phylum Arthropoda; class Insecta; order Orthoptera; family Acrididae; genus Schistocerca; species Schistocerca cancellata. Next base: position 177,732,375 of record NC_064631.1, read on the forward strand.
CCCTTATCGACTTCACTGACAAACTTGTTGTATATGCAAAGAAGAGATTTGAATGTTTCTGTTTAGCATTGGCCACCAGTCATTCACATTGGCGACGATTCGTTCGTCGCCATCTTAACAATAATAGTTTATATTAGTAGAGGAATCTCGTATGGTATGATTGGCTGGGAGTCTCTCGAGAGGAAATTTTTGGAAATTTGTGGTAAGGTCTTATGGCACCAAACTGCTGAGGTCATCAGTCTTTAAGCTTACACACTACTTCACCTATCTTAAACTAGCTCACGCTAAGGACGACACACACACTCATTCCCCCTCCTCTTCCCATGTTCTTTCATTGAGACGCCATTTTTGCGACTTGAGCGCCTTTAAACTACGCCAGTAATGCTACTGCGGAATGGGAACCTTAGGTTTAACGTGTCATTTGTGGCATATCTTCACACCATTGAGAGGTGAAGGCTAGCATAGGGGCAGGTTGAAGAATACCGGTATCAGACCGATATTCGATCCCACTACCTTAGTGCCTCGAGGCGCACATTAGATATGGCAGCCAGTGATTTATTTGCACGGAGTCCGCGCGCTCGGGTCTTTCAATCGCAGAGCAGGGCTGACGAGGCCCCGTCACGCAGCTAGCTCTCCTCTCTGCGCTGCGTACAAGTAGGGGAGCCTTACCCCTGCAGTGCAATTAATGAATGATCTGGACTCTGAGTACCCACTTGCCTGTAATAGGACGCTGGCGCCATTCTCGCCCCAACGCCTCGTCCTTCCCTCCCCTCCGTCCACGCTTTACTTCATTGACCTAATAGGCGAGCCCTCTCGTTGCACTGTCGCTTAATTTTTTAATCGTGAGAAGTGCCACCTGCGTAACAGAGTGCTGGCTGGCCTGGTAGTTAGGCCTGTCAAAGTAGCTACTAAATTTTAAACCTAATTTATTCGGTGCTTTGGACCAGTCTGTCCCTTACATTCTATGTTCGAGTCTGTCCTTACTACCCAAATCTTTCCACAGACATATCGTTATTGCTGGGCTGTTATTGGCTGATGCAGAACAGACAGGAATACGACATGATTAATTCCGTAGTCCTTAAGGTAAAGTGCGTTAGCTGGTTATCTTGTTATTTGAATTTTATGCGGAGCAAAAAATAAAAAAAAGTATTTCTTTCTAATCACTGACGCATTACAGATCCGTCGAAATGCTATCGTTTTCATATAAAAGTTGATAAAGTAAAGTGTGTAACCGCCCTGTTAGATTGTTAAAAACTTAGTCAACCGGTGTCGAAATTTTTAAATGAAAGTATGAACGTCGGGTAATAAAGATTTCGTGTGAAGCTTCGTTGCGACAAAGGGAAAGGTCAGTTGTGGAAACTAAGCCACTGTATATTAAAAGTAACGATATTAAGGAATACACCCGACTGACTACACAAAATAAGAGGGCATGAACATTCGCGAGTGAATGGTTCAAAATAAAAATTAATACTGTAAGGAAAATGGGTCATAAGTATAGTTACGTCGGTAAGCACTCACTTGTATGCGGACGTACGATCGGGATAGAGGCACGTACGCTGTAAGTGCTATAATTCCCCGTGGCCTCGGTAGAAAGAATTGTGGTTAAAATGCATATATTCAACTGAGAAAGAAAAAAATCGGACTTCGAAATTAAATGAAAACAAGGATTACTGGTTCTGAATGTCGCGGCAAATATGACCTAAATATTGAAATTCACGTTGTCGGCCACGAAGGGAAAGAGATGAAGACATTCACGCATCTCTGTTGTTGAGCTGAATCCTCGTGAAGATCGTCAGCTCCATCTAAATTCTTTATGTTGTTGTTGTTGTTGTGGTCTTCAGTCCAGAGACTGGTTTGATGCAGCTCTCCATGCTAATCTATCCTGTGCAAGCTCCTTCATCTCCCAGTACCTACTGCAACCTACATCCTTCTGAATCTGTTTAGTGTATTCATCTCTTGGTCTCCCTCTACGATTTTTACCCTCCACGCTGCCTCCAATGCTAAATTTCTGATCCCTTGATGCCTCAGGACATGTCCTACCAACCGATCCCTTCTTCCAGTCAAGTTGTGCCACAAACTTCTCTTCTCCCCAATCCTATTCAACACCTCCTCATTAGTTACGTGATCTACCCACCTAATCTTCAACATTCTTCTGTAGCACCACATTTCGAAAGCTTCTATTCTCTTCTTGTCCAAACTATTTATTGTCCATGTTTCACTTCCATACATGGCTACACTCCATACAAATACTTTCAGAAACGACTTCCTGACAGTTAAATCTATACTCGATGTTAACAAATTCCTCTTCTTCAGAAACGCTTTCCTTGCTATTGCCAGTCTACATTTTATATCCTCTCTACTTCGACCATCATCAGTTATTTTGCTCCCCAAATAGCTAAACTCCTTTACTACTTTAAGTGTCTCATTTCCTAATCTAATTCCCGCAGCATCACCCGACTTAATACGACTACATTCCATTATCCTCGTTTCACTTTTGTTGATGTTCATTTTATATCCTCCTTTCAAGACACTGTCCATTCCGTTCAAGTGCTCTTTCAAGTCCTTTGCTGTCAAAGGACGAACCTCAAAGTTTTTATTTCTTCTCCCTGGATTTTAATACCTACTCCAAATTTTTCTTTTGTTTCCTTTACTGCTTGCTCAATATACAGATTGAATAACATCGGAGAGAGGCTACAACACTGTCTCACTCCCTTCCCAACCACTGCTTCCCTTTCATGCCCCTCGACTCTTATAACTGCCATCTGGTTTCTGTACAAATTGTAACTAGCCTTTCGCTCCCTGTATTTTACCCCTGCCACCTTTAGAATTTGAAAGAGAGTGTTCCAGTCAACATTGTCAAAAGCTTTCTCTAAGTCTACAAATGCTAGGAACGTAGGTTTGCCTTTCCTTAATCTTTCTTCTAAGATAAGTCGTAAGGTCAGTATTGCCTCACGTGTTCCAACATTTATACGGAATCCAAACTGATCTTACAAAATTAAAATAATAATAATAATAATAATCTTACAGAGTTACAGGAGCTGGGATCCATGGTATCGTAAATGAGAAAATCGTATTGTTTCAGAAGTCGCTTTCATTATTTAGCGCAATTTCACACGAAATTATAGAGCACTTAATTTATACGTCTTATCACCAGGATATGAGAACTACGAAAGGTAACTATTACTAAAATAATAAACGAAGAGTGTAAATCTTCTTTTGTCCGTCAGCGTTAAATACTTTTGAAATGAATCTTTGCTATGAGAGTCGAATAATCATATATAAATTTGTCAATAAGAAAAAATGATTAAGTTGCTTTACAAATTACGATATCTAGAACGCTCCGTTGTGGCTCTTTCCGTACTGCATCGGGAGTACATCTGAATCGCAAATGTAGTAGACTGCTGCTTTACTGCTTAGTGCTACGGTCGACAAATGAATACTGGACTACAGAACTAAACGTCTGGGGATAGTTCACTACTTTATTTCCTCATTCATTCAGCCGGCCCTGGTGGTCGAACGGTTCTAGGCGCTTCAGTCCGGAAACGCGTGACTGCTACGGTCGCAGGTTCGAACCTTGCCTCGGGCATGGATGTGTGTGATGTCCTTAGGTTAGTTAGGTTTAAGTAGTTTTAAGTTCTCGGGGACTGATGACCTCAGAAATTAAGTCCTTTAGTGCTCAGAGCCATTTGAACCTCATTATTCATTCATTCTCTCACCGAATTCAGTGAATCAAGTAATGAAGAACAGCTTTTAGGGAGGTGTACAGGGTGGGCGAGAAGTTCCGATGCCCCCTAATATCGAATGCTAACTGATGTGATTTGTTTTAGCACAGCTACATACATAGGTAGTCCAATGTATCGGTATGTTCCCCATCATGCTGTAAACACATCTACATACGCATCCGCGTTGTTCTTGATATGGTTTTGAGCATGTCCGGTGTTGCAGTGCAAATTGCATCCTCATCAGCAATGCGCAGTTACGCGTTTGTAGCATAATGACTTGCAGTTACGTGCACCTTAACGACTACCTGTAACGAGTTGTCCGGTGTGGTGACGTCAGTACTTCTCGGTGGCCATTTAATGGGAGCTGGTGTTGCTGATGAACCACGGCCTATCTGCCGTCCTGGAAAGCGTTTATTTAGGAACACGCGCACTGCAAGAGCGTAGCAAGGAGATGTTCCGTCTTGCTGCGACCATATGAGTTCTGTGAGTCCCTTTTCCTGAAGCTGAGCTATTGGACATGTTTGTAATACGTGTAAATAATGTGCGTCATTCACAGTCCCTACAAAAAAGTACGGCCCAAGCAGATGTTATGATGTCACTGCTGCCCAGATCACTATGTGAGGCGTGATCCTTTCTAATTCGAATGTGAAATGAACATTCTCTTTGCCAAAAACGACAATATTTCTAGCACGTTAGCTGGCACATTCGTCTGAAAACATAGTATTCGCACGGTTCACTGCAATTGGAAATGAGTTAACAAAGCTCGGCATGCCAAAACGCTCTCATTCCGCTCTGTATCCGATAACTCGTTTACGAACGTCGGTCAAAACGGTCTGACCTTCGGATCCTTTTTCATCTGAACTCGCGTTGTAGTCTCCAGTGCACCGAGCTGCGAATCAGGTTTACGTGTCAAGTTCATAGGAGAGTGTTCAATCGAAGCAGAGACTCCTGAATATGTTTCTTCTCGTGTCGTCTTCCTCCCACTCCGCGACCTGTCTTTAAGGGCAGACGTAGGAAAGAATGCATTCTTGTACTTAAACGTTTATGTGTCCAAAAATATTACAAATAAAATAGTAAAACTTGAGACTATCATATACAACATAATGCTTGATATTCTGTGCAATCTTTGTTTAGAGATGCGCATCAACATACATTTTATAAGGATTTGAATTTTAAATTACCATTGTTTCTATAATATACTTTTCTCGTAAACTAATCAAGCAATAAATCTGAAATTTCACAGTTTACATTTGCATAAGAGACTAATAAAACGTGTGGAACAGATTTTTCTGTAAGGCCATAGTTGCTTTGAAATTAATTTTTCAGTTTTGTGTTGCTCTACTTTTCTCAGGCTTTAAAGAAGAACTTTTCTCAGAGAAAAGATAAGGGAAAAGAGTCTCACAGGATCATTGAGTAAGTAATTCTTAAGAACTATGCCAAATTTCAGGAGGTTAGCTTTCATAGTTCCTGAAAAAAAAAAACCGAAAAACAGATTATGGTTCAGAAAAGTCAGTTTACGGCAAATCGCATTTAAAGTTTTTCTTTTAGTTTTTCACAATATTGCTATCCCTCTGGTGACTAATGCTATCTATATCCATAATCTTTATTCTCTTGGCCGCGCGGAGTGGTCGCGTGGTTAGAGGCGCCATGTCACGAATTGCGCGGCCCCTTCCGCCGAAGTTTCGAGTCCTCCCTCGGGCATGGGTGTGTGTATTGTCCTTTGCGTAAGTTAGTTTAAGTGGTGTGTAAGTCTAGGGACAGGTGACTTCACACACACTTTTTTTTATTCTCTTCCCCTGCCTCCTTTGCCTCGCCAGTTTTGCATTTTTTTCTTCTGCTGCCTTAGCTTTGTCCAGTCACGCTTCATCGATGCTTCTGAGTATCTTTCGTTTGAATGCACGTGAATGGAAGCCTAGTCTCTGCAGGTACTTAATCATACCTGCACTATTGAACACTAGACAGGCATCACGTGCAGCTATCATCACAACAGTCGTGGACACAAATATTGTTTTTGGACAACACATCTATATAAGGTGATTGTAGCTCTCATTTTCAGTTCAGGATTGGCTAGGTACTTGAAAGTTGGTTTTATAACACCTAAAACAGCAAGTGGCAAAACATGTTTGTGAGTGTATGGCTTTCCACTGGCTTCGATGAAGTCGGTGACTTTGTCGAAAATTGTTCTTCATACTTAGGAGCAGCATATAACTTACCGGCAGACGGTTTTTGGCCTCGTCAAGTAGCCTCTTCCAGACTATTGTGTCTTCAGCATCTTCTTTGCTTACTCCCAGTACCTGGAGATCCTTGGCAAACTGGTCTTTCCATCTCATTTTCGGTCTGCCTAGAGGTTTTCATCCTTCTGGTTTGTTCTCTCGGTAAAGATCTCTGCTGCCTTCTGTATACGTGGCCGGCCCGTGTTAGTCTTCTTGTCTTGGCTTCCGCAGCTACATTTGGTTCATTGTATAGCTCCCTGAGCTCCTTGTTCTTTCTTCTTCGCTCTCCTCCCTCATAGATTGCTCCAAATATCTTTCGCAGGGTTTTATTTTGAAAAACTTTTATCTTCCTCTCTGTGTATTTATCTGTTCTCAATATTTTTACCCCATATAGTAATACTGTTTCGATTATGATTTTATACATTCTTACTTTGGTTCCTCGTGAAAAAAATTTAGATGACAGCAGCTTTTTGAGTGTATATGATGCTCATGATGCAGCTTTCATCCTCGCCTCTATTTCTTGCTTCTCATCGTTTTTGTTAATTACTACTACCCCTAGGTATTTAAACTCATCTACTTCTTCAAACATATTGTTATCGATCTGCAGAGTTTCCCGTCTTCTAGTTCTGTAATTTCTTTCTACCCCCATGAATTTTGTTTTCTCATCGTTTACTTCTAATCCACTCCGTGGTTGAGTTTAGCATCATCGTTTCCTTCGTTACGAGCGCGAACAACCCAGAGTTACAGAAAATTGATGTCGATACAGTCGGGAGTGTAGAGAGCTTTCGTTCGCCAATGGATTTCAATTGGACGCACGTTTTCTTTGTAAGGACACGTAGAAGAGAAACAATGAATGAAAAATTGAAAGAAATACATTTTAGTTCCAACTTGAGAGGGTAACATTTGTTAATTGCGTACCATGTTTACATCCTACCTAACAAACGTTGCTCAGTCTGGCGACCATCTGGATCGACGATAGCCTGGAACCTCAATAGATATACCATTTCACGGTTGTTCGCAGCACTTTCCGAACGGTGAACCATGGAATGCTCAGCTGTCGTGACACAGCTCGTGTACTTCTTGGGGATTTAACTATTTGTGGAGCAATTGGCGTTTGGTCTCCACCAGAAGCAATTTGCCAGATCGCCAGTCAATGTGAACCTACGAATCCTGTTCAATGGTTCAAATGGCTCTGAGCACTGTGGGACTTAATATCTATGGTCATCAGTCCCCTAGAACTTAGAACTACTTAAACCTAACTAACCTAAGGACATCACACAACACCCAGTCATCACGAGGCAGGTAAAATCCCTGACCCCGCCGGGAATCGAACCCGGGAACCCGTGCGCGGGAAGCGAGAACGTTACCGCACGACCACGAGCTGCTGACACGAATCCTGTTCTTTGATCCCGGTGTGGAAAGAGGACCTCCTGTGTTCCTTTAATGCGTCGATACTCGCGAATAGCAGCAGCACTATAGTCGTTGTTTTGGTAGAACAGCTTTCCTTGTCCAGACCCACGTTAAATGCCTGCACCTATAATGCACAGTGATGCTTGCGTTTGAACCCTACTTCGTCGTACCAGTACCGGCGCCTAATGCCAAGTCATGGGACTAATACTTCTAACAACGCAAAGCCTTCAGCGCACAGTCTGAACATCATTCCTGTCAAGTTGGGTGCCTACACGGTGAATAGTTTTCCGCCTAAACTACCTCAAGTAGCGAAAGTTTAGTTATAGCCACCTTGTACTTACGTTACACGCCGCCATGTTGCCGTAGCCTCACAGGATTACAATTTGTGTCAGTAAAGCGGTAAAGTCGACCGAGTAACATGCATGACGTGTAACACCCCAACCGATATGAAGAGATATGAAGAGCAGAATAAAATGTTCGGAGGCATTGTTTTTCAGCACGCCCTCGTGTGTATGTTAAGAGAAAAACAGAGACTGTGGGAAAATTAGTTCTCCTCCTATATTATACTTGGCAGTCGTTATTATTTGAGACGTCAGACAAACCACAAAAATCGGGATATACCTATTTCCAATATTAAGAGTTACATTCTTGAAACAATGTATTTATATACATTGTAGAAGAAGTGGCTAATAATGTATTCGTACACTTTTTTGTGTTTAAATATTTGGGAATTTTCACTTTCCTACCTGATGTTAACTGGTAACGAGTTACACGTTTTTGCACTAGAATATAAAACTCCACCGTGAACCCTAGAGAGGGGCGCATAGTTTACTCGTACATGGGAATTATGTCTACCTCTAGTATTACGGTCGTAAATATCTAAGCCGATATTAAACAGAGACCACAGATATCATTAGCGAGTATATGTATTGGCGCGTAATAGTAAGGATCCCTAGGAGTTGATGATCATCTACCAGATATTCGGACATCACATTTACTCAATATTCTCACTGCGCGCTTTTGCAGAATAAACGGTGTGCGGACATTTGCCACACCGAACATTTACCACGGTTTTACCTGCTCCGAACGGTTGGGTCCCTTGTCTCCTCAGCCGGCCGAGGTGGCCGAGCGGTTCTAGGCGCTACAGTCTGGAACCGCGCGACCGCTACGGTCGCAGGTTCGAATCCTGCCTCGGGCATGGATATGTGTGATGTCCTTATGTTAGTTAGGTTTAAGTAGTTCTAAGTTCTAGGGGACTGATGACCTCAGCTGTTAAGTCCCATAGTGCTCAGAGCCATTTGAACCATTTGAACCTTGTCTCCTCCTCCTCCTCTTCATCGCTGTCGCACAGTAAAGGTACTTACTGAGCCTTTCCGCTGGTTTACTTAACATAGGACCAGAATCTCTTTGGATTTTCCGCCACATTTCTAGAGAGAAAATGGCTCTGAGCACTATGCGACTTAACTTTTGAGGTCATCAGTCGCCTAGAACTGAGAACTAATTAAACCTAACTAACCTAAGGACATCACACACATCCATGCCCGAGGCAGGATTCGAACCTGTGACCGTAGCGGTCACGCGGTTCCAGACTGAAGCGCCTTTAACCGCACGGCTTCTAGAGAGACTTTCGTTGTGGAAACTATTAAATGCATCTCGCATTGAAATCCGAAATTTCGAGCCTCAGTAAAACTTCGCCAATCTTGGAGATTTTGCGTTCGTCTAAGTTATACGTGCCTTTTTCGGTGCTCTTGCAGCAGCTTCCTGTCGTGTTTTGTGTACCATGGGGGATCGGTTCCGTCTCTTATTAATTTATTTGGTATGAATCTCTCGAGTGCTGTTGATACTATTTCTTTGAACTTAAGCTACATATGGTCTTCACTCACATAGTTTGGAAGCGATGGAGACTGTCTCTTAGAAAGACGTCAACCGAATTTTTAGCTGCTTTTGTAAGTAGATATATTTCGCGTTTAAGTTTAGTGAATTTCTTTGTTACAGAATTGAGCCTCGCTCGACTATGTGTTCACTAATCCCTGTATCCGTCGTGATGCTCAGGACTATTTGCAGCTAAGAGGTCAAGTGTGTTTTCGTAACCATTTACAATTTGAATGGCCTCGTGAACTAATTGTCCAAAATAATTTTAAAAAAGCATTTAGTACAATTACGGAAGTTGTTTTCTATCTACAATAGGGTCTGAAAATATATTTTTGTCAACATACGGAAGGTAGATTGAAGTCACTGCCAACTATACTTGTATGAATAGCGTACCTATTTGTGACGAGACTCAAGTTTTCTTTGAACTGTTCAGCAACTGTTTCATCTGAGACCGGGGGGTCGGTAAAAGGAGCCAGTTATTAATTTATTCCGGTTGTCGAATATAACCTCTGCCCGTACTAAGTCACAGGAACTATCTGCTTCAATGTCGCTTGTGAGCTGAAACACACATTCCATTATTTTTCCTTAAGTGCTTCTTGCTTCTGCTGTAGTGCAGATCATTACAATTACGGCTTTTCCCTCCAAAACCTAGAATGCTTTCTCTGTGAACCTGTAAATACCAGAGCTAAACAATGTAGAACAACAACGTACGTTACAAGCATAGCATTCTGTATTACTTCATCTCATTATTTCCAACATTTTAAAATTGTACTTCGACTTTAGATGACATGTGAATCGTAGATGTTCTTATCTCTATTTAGTGAACGTATTTTCAGCCATGTTTTGAACATTGTCCCGCTACACTTTATTAACTAATGTTTCGCCGCAAGGGATATCGTATTTTAGAGAGTAAATTAATATGGAGTATGTCGTTCTTCTTTTCAAACATTCACATTCCCATTTTTTCTTTCCTTATTGTCTTTTAAGCATGCAGTTGTAGTAATTAAAGTAGGCATTTCTTCTTTCCTTATTGTCTTTTAAGCATGCAGTTGTAGTAATTAAAGTAGGCACAATTGAAGTGATCAAAAAGAAATGATTAGCGTACATTCTCATTCTCTTTACATCGTTACTTTCTTGTTGCTCCCCTGCCGATCGACTGTTTCTATCGGAATCAGTAAGCGTGAAAGGAAGCTACCGTACAGACAAAGGGATCTATATTTATACTTGGTAGAACTAATTAATACTGACATAGTCATCGGTATTGCTTTCTTTTCCCAAAAGTTATAAATATTTCGATTTTGGAAAAGAAGTTCTGTATTTCGCCAAGATGTCGAAGAAGAAGGTCCCTTACGTACTGGTTGTGTCGAGTAAGATATGGAGACGGCGGTTTGAAAGCGGACAGAAGAAGTACGAGGAAGGGCGTCCCTTACCTGAGGGATCGCTACTCAAGCTACCTGACGAAGGGGCAAGTGTGGCAAATGTCGGGCGTGGCAAATGCCCGGCGTGACAAATGTCCGGCATTCGAATAAACGGCTTTTTTTTCGCCTCAGTTGCAATGCCCAAGAAGAATATCTCACAGGACAGGACTGAGTGAAAATGTGGTAACGTTCTTGTCTGCTGGTCCACACACTAACAGAGATTTCCGAGTGTACGGCAGGCAGGAGTGAGCGCTTTGGTTAACTTAACCGCGTCCTGTTGCCACTTCAAATTATTATCCATCATTACAGGAACTTCACAGACGGAGCCTCATCCAGAGCATATCCATTGGTTTCTACTTCTGTTAATTGTTAGCCATTCTTATTTCTTTCCTATTACATAATACGAGTTTTTGCGAGATTAACGGTTAAGATGTTGGCTGTGAACCATGTGTAAACCTTGGATTTTTATCCTTTCTAAGCTTTTTTACTGTCATCTGTTTATTTCAGCTTTTACAATGTTCAGAGGACATGTAGTATCCTTAAGAATTTAATACGTCAGCTTAACCATAAGTACTGGAACGGGCGGTAAAATATGTTGAACTGCACTATCAATTCGGCTGACTATCTTTCCAGTACCTTCCACTCACTGATGTTTGAAAGGTTATTGGTTTCGTTTTTCTTCAGAAGCAGAGATCCGCTTGTAAATCGTTACTGTTCCAGGATGCATCAGTAATACTACCAAATATAATGTCCATATCCGTTTCGTAAATATCTTTTATTTTCATCCACTGTATCTCCACTGTTTACATCTGCTGCGCCTACTCTTTGTTGAAACCTCTCACATGGTACAACCATATTACGATTACTATGTCAATACCGTTGCAGTTTACAGGGAGCAGGAAAGAAATGAGATTCTAGTTTCGAACGATTCTTCAGCTCGTCAAATCCACACATTAAAGTACGAAAGGCGTTCAGTAATGCAACACGTTTTTTTCTGAAAGCAAGCTGGTTTTATCCAAGATTCCAAACCACCGTGTAACCTCCCAACAGTTTATTTCCGTAACCTCGCAATAATAACATGGCCAACCTCCCAATAAAAGAAAGTGACTCATATATAACCTTTCAATAATTAACTGACTGTGAATCTAAACTGGTAAATTTGGACGTCAGCAGTGCTGCGTCATGGCCCTGAAAGATCATTATGAATAAATTGAAAATTCTTTCCGGATAACGCGTATATATCTGCTCCTATAAGAAATTTTTCTCGCACAGCCCAGTGCAATGCTGGCCGCTAGACTTGTCATGTATAAAAAGAAACAAAAGATTTTTCTTTACGATAATCCGGATGACCATGGATTGCAGAGATTAGTAAATTCTTTAAATTCAGATTGAAACATCCCCTTAGAAAAATTAATGAATTACTGTACTGGTTAACCCCTTACGTTATTTGATTTTCAAACAGCTGAGCAAAACTGAAGGTACTCAGACATTACTCTCTTTACTTGTTCTGATCAACACTAAACTGACACACAATATTTTTAGCGCAACGCAAACTGACTTTCAAAAATCCCTACAGAAGAATGGCCCTAAGTAACAATAACCTATATCTTTCATGAATCACTTACCTCACAAAAATCTTCGTTACTCTAACTACTGCAATACAGCGAGCGCCAATACTGCCAGCTAAATAAAAGATTCTAACTACTGAAGACACTATCTACTGATAGGCATAGTCAGCAAATGAAAGATTTTGATAGAGAACAAACAATGTATTTACCTTAATAATGTTCTAAAGTCTTAGTATATATATCAGTTCATGATATGCAGTATTACAAATTTGCTCTTTCTGGCGGACACACGTCCAGATCGTCCGCTCTTAAAATTCTGCCATCGCTTTCTCCCCACATCCACCACTGCTGGCGGCTCACCTCCAACTGTGCAACGCTACGCGCTTTTCACATCCAACTGACCAGCACTACACTAGCGAATATTCCAACAATGCAAACCAGCCACAGACTGCACACAGCACAGCCCGTGGTTTTCATACAGAGCGAGCGCTACGTGGCGTTACCAACATAAAAACTTAAACAGCCTACTTACAAGATGAATGACTGTCAAAAAGTTAATTTTATAAAAAAAAGATTATTATTAAAAGATTTTTTATAACATTTACATGGGACTTGATATAACAATAATAAAAATTTAGTGTAACAAATTACACTCCTGGAAATGGAAAAAAGAACACATTGACACCGGTGTGTCAGACCCACCATACTTGCTCCGGACACTGCGAGAGGGCTGTACAAGCAATGATCACACGCACGGCACAGCGGACACACCAGGAACCGCGGTGTTGGCCGTCGAATGGCGCTAGCTGCGCAGCATTTGTGCACCGTCGCCGTCAGTGTCAGCCAGTTTGCCGTGGCATACGGAGCTCCATCGCAGTCTTTAACACTGGTAGCATGCCGCGACAGCGTGGATGTGAACCGTATGTGCAGTTGACGGACTTTGAGCGAGGGCGTATAGTGAGCATGCGGGAGGCCGGGTGGACGTACCGCCGAATTGCTCAACACGTGGGGCGTGAGCTCTCCACAGTACATCGATGTTGTCGCCAGTGGTCGGCGGAAGGTGCACGTGCCCGTCGACCTGGCGCCGGACCGCAGCGACGCACGGATGCACGCCAAGACCGTAGGATCCTACGCAGTGCCGTAGGGGACCGCACCGCCACTTCCCAGCAAATTAGGGACACTGTTGCTCCTGGGGTATCGGCGAGGACCATTCGCAACCGTCTCCATGAAGCTGGGCTACGGTTCCGCACACCGTTAGGCCGTCTTCCGCTCACGCCCCAACATCGTGCAGCCCGCCTCCAGTGGTGTCGCGACAGGCGTGAATGGAGGGACGAATGGAGACGTGTCGTCTTCAGCGATGAGAGTCGCTTCTGCCTTGGTGCCAATGATGGTCGTATGCGTGTTTGGCGCCGTGCAGGTGAGCGCCACAATCAGGACTGCATACGCCCGAGGCACACAGGGCCAACACCCGGCATCATGGTGTGGGGAGCGATCTCCTACACTGGCCGTACACCACTGGTGATCGTCGAGGGGACACTGAATAGTGCACGGTACATCCAAACCGTCATCGAACCCATCGTTCTACCATTCCTAGACCGGCAAGGGAACTTGCTGTTCCAACAGGACAATGCACGTCCGCATGTATCCCGTGCCACCCAACGTGCTCTAGAAGGTGTAAGTCAACTACCCTGGCCAGCAAGATCTCCGGATCTGTCCCCCATTGAGCATGTTTGGGACTGGATGAAGCGTCGTCTCACGCGATCTGCACGTCCAGCACGAACGCTGGTCCAACTGAGGCGCCAGGTGGAAATGGCATGGCAAGCCGTTCCACAGGACTACATCTAGCATCTCTACGATCGTCTCCATGGGAGAATAGCAGCCTGCATTGCTGCGAAAGGTGGATATACACTGTACTAGTGCCGACATTGTGCATGCTCTGTTGCCTGTGTCTATGTGCCTGTGGTTCTGTCAGTGTGATCATGTGAAGTATCTGACCCCAGGAATGTGTCAATAAAGTTTCCCCTTCCTGGGACAATGAATTCACGGTGTTCTTATTTCAATTTCCAGGAGTGTAGATATGCGCGCGGCTGCTTTTACCTCATACTACATCGCTCAGGCACCACCGACCCAACCGCCCGACTGCGAGCTACCACCACTACTGCCGACACACTACTCCTACTGCAGCAGACACTGCTCTCTGGTCTGCGATTCTATTGTAGCTTACATATCGCAGGCAGCGCGTGAGCAATCCATCGAAACTACATCTGCCCAAGTGCGCTTACTCATGGACCTCTTACAACTGTATATTCGCAAGTCTTTTGGCTACAAAACGCTGTCTTTCAACATAATAGCCATTCAATGCGATGGCCTTACATCACCTTACAAGGAGGGCCGTTATGCCCGAATGGTACTATTCATATGGTCGCCGCCGGAGCCAACGTCTTGCTGGATCACTAACCTCCCCATCATCTACGCACTGCCTCCTTCATTGGGCCAAGCAAATGGAAGTCGGAACGTGCAAGATCCGGGCTGTAGGGTGGCTGAGGAAGAACAGTCCAGTGAGTGAAGTTTTGTGAGCTTCTCTCTCGTGGGCAAACTTGTGTGAGTCCTTGCGTTGTCATGGAGAAAGAGAAATAAGTTGACATTTTTGTGGCGGCGAACACGGCGCAGTTTGCTAAGGATAGCACAACACACTTCAGAGTTGATCGTTGAACCCGAAACCTTTCCGTCTCCTCTATATCTCTTTTGTTACGCAACCTTCCCTTCTACAATAACCTATGAAACCATCCCTTAGGATTTCTATCTCTTGCTTAATAATAACAAATGAAATCTTCCCTTTGAAATTAATTCTCTTTCTCAATCTTCGCATACAAATTTAAATGCTGCTTATTAAAAGTGATTTTCTCATTATTTCGACGAAACATAGAATGTGTCGTCGTCGTGGCTCTCAGTCGTTACCTGCAATAACACAAAACTGTTCCTTACCTTTTTTACTGTTACTGGCTCGGCATCTGACTGCTACTTCGAACTGCGACATGAATATACTTACTCTGGTTTACTGTACTCTATTAGCTGCTGGTGGGCTGTCATAATAATTGGCTGTATTTATTACCAAAGCTGACGTTATTCTTTAATAGCGAAGCTGACATTCTTTAATTAATTTGACTGAAGTTACGTAATTCATAGTTAAACTTATTCTTGACAACAATAAAATTTTGCAAAGTTTTACATTGATGGTTTTTGGGATGGATTATAATCAGTAATGCAATATTGCAGGCAAAAATTAATTATATTCTTAATGAAATGATTTTACAAACGTTCAAATGGGACTCACTTTTTACAATAATCTTACAACTAGCATTGCGCAAACATACCTTCAGTAGTCTTGAGTTAAAAAAAAAAAAAGATTCCGTAATACTAGTTCCTCTTATGATAATAGTTAGCTGGTGTCTCTGTACATCCGTTTACAATCTCTTGTAAGCCATAGTTGGTGGCTGGCAGGCACACCGCTCCTCTCAACCTCTCGCTACCTGCTACCGACTCGCCTCACTTCTCGCTTACTACTGACTTACTACGAACGCTAAAGTACGGTTTCTCCCGCCAACAATGCTTTCTGGTGCAGACAATCCCTGCTACCATTACAAAATGTATCAATCCGCGGTCCCTCCGCTCTTTTCTTAAAATGCATCCATACGCGGTCTCTCCCGCCCTTTTTAAAATTATATCAATGTGCGGTCTCTTCTGCCAACAATACTTTGGTGCAGACATTCCCTGCTACCACAATTATTTCCAACATGACAAACATTAATTATTCCTACTTAATCCTATTAATAAAATATAAACATCTTTCATAAATTGTGGCTTGACAATAGACAATAGAAATATACACGTCTTACAAACTTTGAGGGAGGACATGAAACAGAATGACTCCTTCAGAGTCCCCCAAGACCATCGCCACAACTTTACCTGATGAGGGCGAGGCTTCGAACTTTTTCTTCGGAGGAGAAGTGGTGTGACGCCACTCCGTGGATTGCGGTTTTGTTTACAGTTCGAAGTGATGAACACATGTTTCATCACCTGTCACGATGTTCCACAAACAATTGTCACAATCAGCCTCGTCACGTGCAAGCGGTTCCGCACACATGGTCCTTCGTTACTCTTTGTGGTCTTCTGTTACATGACGAGAAACCCAATAGGCAGACACCGTTGAGTCCCCCAACTGGTGGACTACTGGTACACTACCAACAGAGACGTCTAGTTGAGCAGCGAGGTAGTTTGATTGTGATCCGTTGATCACCTCGAATGGGAGTGTCCGCACTTTCCAACGCTGCTGGAGACACAGGTGTGTGCGTGTGTGTGTGTGTGTGTGTGTGTGTGTGTGTGGCCGGCACTTGGGAGATCGGCCAGGTATGCGCGACTTTGTTGCGATGACGACAGACGCCTCACCCAACGACTCAACGTGCTTTTGTTCACTAGTCTCCGTCGACACCGTGCAAGCGCCTATGAATACCTGCGATGCTTTGGCTTTATTTTTCTTTTCGAGTCATCAGCCTTCTGATGGGTTTCATGGGGCCTGCCATGAATTCCTCTCCTGTGTTAATGTCTCCATCTCAGAATAGCTCTTGCAACCTACGCCCTCAACTGTTTGCTGAATGTATTCCAATCTCTGTCTTCCTCTGCAGTTTTTGCCCCCATCAGCTCCCTCTAGTACCACGGAAGTCATTCCCTAATGTCTTCACAGATGTCTTACATCCTGACCCTTCTCCATGTCAGTGTTTTCCACATATTACTTTCCTCACCGATTCTGCGCAGAATCTCCTCATTCCTTACCTTATCAAACCACCTAATTTTCAACGTTCTTCTGTAGCAGCACATCTAAATTGCTTGCAGTCCCTTCTGTTGTAGTTTTTGCACAATCCGTGTTTCACTATCATACAGTGCTGTGCTCCAAACGTACATTCTCAGAAATTTCTTCCTCAAATTAAGGCCTCCCTTGTCCAGGAATGCCCTTTTTGCCAGTGCTAGTCTGCTTTTGATGTCCTCGTTGCTTCGTCCATCATAGGTTACTTTGCTGCCTAGGTAGACAAGTCCCTTAACTTCATCTACTTTGTCAATCCTGCTGGTAAGTTTCTCGCTCTTCTTATTTATGCTACTTCTCATTACTTTCGTCTTCCTTCGATTTACTTTCAATCCATATTCTGTGCTCATTAGATTGTTTATTTCATTCAGCAGCTCTTGTAATTCTTCTTCTCTTTCACTCAAAATAGCAATGTGAAACGTCCCCTTAGAAAAATTATGAATGATTGTGCTGGTAAACCTCTTACATTACTTGATTTTCAAACAGCTGAGCAAAACTGAACGTAGTCAGACATTTCTCTCTTTACTTATTCTGATCAACACTAAACTGACACACAATACTTTTTTTGCGCAACGCAATCTGATTTTCAATAATCACTACAAAAGAATGGCCCTGAATAACAATAACCTATACCTTTTATGAATCACTTACCTCACAATAATCTTCGTTACTCGAACTACTGCAATACAGCGAACGCCAATACTGCCAGCTAAATAAAAAATTCTAACTACTGAAGGCACTAATTACTGATAGGCATAGTTAGCAAATGAAAGATTTTGATTGAGAACAAACAATGTATTTACCTTAATAGTGTTCAAAAGTCATAATATATATATCAGTTCATGACATCCAGTCTTACAAATTTTCTTTTTCTGGTGGACACACGTCCAGGTCGTCTGCTTATGCAACCTCTCAAAACTCGGGCATCTCTCTCCCCACTTCCACCACTGCTGGCGGCTCACGTCCAACTGCGCAACGCTACGCGCTGTTCACATCCAACTGCCCAACACTACAATAGCGAATATTCCAACAATGCCAACCAGCCACAGACTGCACACAGCACAGTCAGTGATTTTCATACAGAGCGCTACGTGGCGTTACCGACATAAAAATCTAAACAGCCTACTTACAAATGTCAGCAGCGAATCTTTTCATTGACATCCGTTCACCATGAATTTTAGTTCCACTCCTGAACCTTCTTTTATTTCCATCATTGCTTCTTCGATGTACAGATTCAACAGTAAGGACGAAATACTACATCCCTGTCTTACACCCTTTTTAATCCGAGCACTTCGTTCTTCGTCGTCCACTCTTATTATTCCCTCTCTCTCTGTTGCACATATTGAGTATTACCTGTCTCTCCCTATAGCTTATACCTATTTTTCTCAGAATTTCGAAACATCTTGAAACATTCTACATTGTCGAACGCTTTTTCCAGGTCGACAAATCCTACGAACGTGTCTTTGTTTTTCTTTAGTTTTGCTTCCATTATGAACCACAACGTCAGAATTGCCTCTCTGGTGGTTTTACCTTTCCTACAGCCAAACTGATCGTCGTATAACACACCGTCCTGCGTTACAGACGCCATTTTGGAGGCCACGCAGAGCGCTACCGCCTATCGGAACTTCGTGAATTCGTAGGGAATTCTTCTTCTTCTTCTTCTTCTTCTTCTTCTTTTGCTATTGCCGTTATCTCGCATTGTGTGCAGGTTCGGCAGGGTCAAGTACGGAATTGGCATGGTTAATTTTAAGGGGTGGCCAGATGCCCTTCCTGCCGCCACCCCATACCCCCCAGGACGGAAATAGTGGACCCCAGGTGTCTGCGTCTAGTGTAGATCGTGAACTAGTGTGAATGTGTTTCAAATGCCTGCGAGACGTGTAACTGAGGCGGGACGTGGGGACCAGCCCAGTATTCACCTAGTAGGATGTGGAAAACCGCCTAAAAACCACATCCAGGCTGGCCGGCACACCGGCCGTCGGCGTTAAACCGTCGGGCGAATTTGCCTGGGGCCGGCGTCTCTACCCCGGCAGGTGTGAAATCGTAGGGACTGAAGCGGGAATACTAGACGATGCCTCACAACAAGTTCCGCATTTTTTCGGCCGAAAGTACCGAGGACAGATGTGTTGCATTGCTTATTGAATGCCCCTCATATGTTACGCCCCGTGTTTGGTGGCAATGCTCGCACAGCGAATAAAGAACCGCTTGAAGAGCTATCAAATGGGCTGCGTGTTCGTCACCCCATGTCGGTACCAATTCAGCCCAATCACGGCACTAACATCGCTCACCGTGTCATTACTCTTTACGTACTCGTTCCGATGAGGCGAACTGGTGTAATGCAAACGAAACGGGCACAGATTTGCGTGCTGTAAGAAGACATGTGAGCAACGAAACATTGCAGGGAATGGCGAAGCGGTGCACGCAGTCCCGTCAACACACGATTTGCAACGGACCTACTGGAGAGTACTGCAGCCGGCAGTTGGGAGCTGTTGCAGAGGGAAGGAAGCGCCTTCAGTGGTGGTGTTGCCTGTCAGTGCAGTGCCCCGGCGTGTCCGACTACAAGGCCGCGACCGGCGGACCGTGGGGACAGCTCAGGCGGAAAGCGAGCGGGCGGCTGCGGTTAACCGCACAGTGCCACTGTTGTAGGCCTGTCCACGCAGGCGGCGGTGGGGCGTGAGCGCCCACAACACACTGCACTACACTGCTCTGCAAGACTTAACACTTAGAAAGGAACATCCGTCTGACAGGCGCTATTCGTCCACGACACTCAGAGGGCCATAGACACGGGTTCCCAGGTAGATGCTGCGTTTCTTGACTTTCGCATGGCGTTCGATACAGTCCCCCCTAGTCGTTTAATGAACAAAGTAAGAGCATATGGACTATCAGACCAATTGTGTGATTAGATTGAAGAGTTCCTAGATAACAGAACGCAGCATGTCATTCTCAATGGAGAGAAGTCTTCCGAAGTAAGAGCGATTTCAGGTGTGCCGCAGGGGAGTGTCATAGGACCGTTGCTGTTCACAATATACATAAATGAGCTGGTGGATGACATCGGAAGTTCACTGAGGCTTTTTGCGGATGATGCTGTAGTGTATCGAGAGATTGTAGCAATGGGAAATTGTACTGAAATGCAGGAAGATCTGCAGCGAATTGACGCATGGTGCAGGGAATGGCAATTGAATCTCAATGTAGACAAGTGTAATGTGCTGCGAATACATAGAAAGAAAGATCGTTTATCATTTAGCTACAATACAGCAGGTCAGCAACTGGAAGCAGTTAATTCCATAAATTATCTGGGAGTAGGCATTAGGAGTGATTTAAAATGGAATGATCATATAAAGTTGATCGTCGGTAAAGCAGATGCCAGACTGAGATTCAATGGAAGAGTTCTAAGGAAATGCAATCTGAAAACAAAGGAAGTAGGTTACAGTACGCTTGTTCGCCCACTGTTTGAGTATTGCTCACCAGTGTGGGATGCGTACCAGACGGGGTTGATAGGAGAGATAGAGAAGATCCAACGGAGAGCAGCGCGCTTCGTTACAGGATCATTTAGTAATCGTGAAAGCGTTACGGAGATGATAGGTAAACTCCAGTGGAAGATTCTGAAAGAGAGACGCTCAGTAGCTCGGTACGGGCTTTTGTTGAAGTTTCGAGAACATACCTTCACCGAGGAGTCAAGCAGTATATTGCTCCCTCCTACGTATATCTCGCGAAGAGACCATGCGGATAAAATCAGAGAGATTAGAGCCCACACAGAGGCATACCGACAATCTTTCTTTCCACGAACAATACGAGACTGTAATGGAAGGGAGAACCGATAGAGGTACTCAAAGTACCCTCCGCTACACACCGTCAGGTGGCTTGCGGAGTATGGGTGTAGATGTAGGTGTAGATGTACATGTGGATAATCCATCTTATTGTTTAAGCTCTTTTATACGACTTTTTCAGTTACCTGACTAACCCACAGCTTAATTTAGGTTTTAGTAAGTTTGCTTAGAAGAATTTAGACTGAATAAGTTTGTTCATGAAATCACAACAATCTAATTACTTACTTTCAGTACCGGTACGGTTCCAATGGCTCTGAGCATTTTGGGACTTAACATCTAAGGTCATCAGTTCCCTAGACTTAGAACTACTTAAACCTAACTAATCTAAGGACATCACACACATCCATTCCCGAGGCAGGATTCGAACCTGCGACCGTAGCAGCAGCGCGGTTCCGGACTGAAGCTCCTAGAACCGCTCGGCCACAACGGATGGCTCAGTACCGGTACCGTTTTGGTTCATTTTAGTGTGTTGCTCTTTCTTTATGAAGTACAGTTTAACTCGTCTGAAATATTTATTGCACATAGGTAAGTACTTTCCATAGTATCTATTTTTATTTCTTTTATTGTGGCTCATTCATTTCACTGTGGTTTCCTGATTGCTAGTTCGTGAATACGGATAGCTACTCTTCTTTCAACTAGTTTCGTTAATTGCTTTAAAAAAGGAAGTCCTAGCATAGATTGGTGTCTCACTCATACTGCAGAGTTCAACGGCTGGAAAATTACCCGAAGAACTGTTTAACAGAAGCAGACGAATTATGCAGATGACGGTGGGGATGTTTCCTGAAGACCCTGACTTTGAATTCGCCTCTGGTGGTTCACATGATCTTAACGAAAACGATCTGTCAGTGGTAGAACACGACACAGACTCGGAAATATCCGAGAACGAACTGGATCAGGATATTTTGTATGAAGAGAATGAAACTACTACAGCTTGAGTCGAACAGCACCACCCAGCTGGAGAATTGAACACTCAATTCTGATGATAATATGCCAGCCGGCCGTGGTGGTCGAGCGGTTCTAGGTGCTACAGTCTGGAACCGCGCGACCGCAACGGTCGCAGGTTCGAATCCTGCCTCGGGCTTGGATGTGTGCGATGTCCTTAGGTCCACATTTGATAACGTGCCAGATACGATAAACACGGGATGTGACCCTCCGGATTCACCACGTGTTGCAAATTGCTGTGTTAGTTTGTGTCAGCACTACCGGAGCGACACTGCTCGGTATTACTATATACACTCCTGGAAATGGAAAAAAGAACACATTGACACCGGTGTGTCAGACCCACCATACTTGCTCCGGACACTGCGAGAGGGCTGTACAAGCAATGATCACACGCACGGCACAGCGGACACACCAGGAACCGCGGTGTTGGCCGTCGAATGGCGCTAGCTGCGCAGCATTTGTGCACCGCCGCCGTCAGTGTCAGGCAGTTTGCCGTGGCATACGGAGCTCCATCGCAGTCTTTAACACTGGTAGCATGCCGCGACAGCGTGGACGTGAACCGTATGTGCAGTTGACGGACTTTGAGCGAGGGCGTATAGTGGGCATGCGGTAGGCCGGGTGGACGTACCGCCGAATTGCTCAACACGTGGGGCGTGAGGTCTCCACAGTACATCGATGTTGTCGCCAGTGGTCGGCGGAAGGTGCACGTGCCCGTCGACCTGGGACCGGACCGCAGCGACGCACGGATGCACGCCAAGACCGTAGGATCCTACGCAGTGCCGTAGGGGACCGCACCGCCACTTCCCAGCAAATTAGGGACACTGTTGCTCCTGGGGTATCGGCGAGGACCATTCGCAACCGTCTCCATGAAGCTGGGCTACGGTCCCGCACACCGTTAGGCCGTCTTCCGCTCACGCCCCAACATCGTGCAGCCCGCCTCCAGTGGTGTCGCGACAGGCGTGAATGGAGGGACGAATGGAGACGTGTCGTCTTCAGCGATGAGAGTCGCTTCTGCCTTGGTGCCAATGATGGTCGTATGCGTGTTTGGCGCCGTGCAGGTGAGCGCCACAATCAGGACTGCATACGACCGAGGCACACAGGGCCAACACCCGGCATCATGGTGTGGGGAGCGATCTCCTACACTGGCCGTACACCACTGGTGATCGTCGAGGGGACACTGAATAGTGCACGGTACATCCAAACCGTCATCGAACCCATCGTTCTACCATTCCTAGACCGGCAAGGGAACTTGCTGTTCCAACAGAACAATGCACGTCCGCATGTATCCCGTGCCACCCAACGTGCTCTAGAAGGTGTAAGTCAACTACCCTGGCCAGCAAGATCTCCGGATCTGTCCCCCATTGAGCATGTTTGGGACTGGATGAAGCGTCGTCTCACGCGGTCTGCACGTCCAGCACGAACGCTGGTCCAACTGAGGCG
Organism: Schistocerca cancellata; assembly: GCF_023864275.1. Taxonomy (NCBI): domain Eukaryota; kingdom Metazoa; phylum Arthropoda; class Insecta; order Orthoptera; family Acrididae; genus Schistocerca; species Schistocerca cancellata. The sequence continues at coordinate 177,755,642 of NC_064631.1, forward strand.
CCAGGTGGAAATGGCATGGCAAGCCGTTCCACAGGACTACATCTAGCATCTCTACGATCGTCTCCATGGGAGAATAGCAGCCTGCATTGCTGCGAAAGGTGCATATACACTGTACTAGTGCCGACATTGTGCATGCTCTGTTGCCTGTGTCTATGTGCCTGTGGTTCTGTCAGTGTGATCATGTGATGTATCTGACCCCAGGAATGTGTCAATAAAGTTTCCCCTTCCTGGGACAATGAATTCACGGTGTTCTTATTTCAATTTCCAGGAGTGTAGTTAAAATATTGTACAAGATCGATAAAACTTCCTTTAGACTCACGGATTTTGTTTCTGAAAGGGAATAAAAAATTAAAATCTCTATCTTTCAACACTTCGTCGATTTTAAATTCTCAGACGAATCCCAGTATTCAACAGTGTCAGAAAAAAATGATATTCGCTCCACAGGCGGACGTTCCAACTCCCTATCCGCCTCGTATGCGGTTGTTCCTACGAAGGCACCGCAAAATGATGTTCCTATTGTAATGGTTATTTCTTTACGTGACCCTTACGGCACTCCAACCACAATTCTCGATGCCAATAATATCGTACTACTTTTCTGCGAAGTAACAGACATATTTTTGTGACAATATTCACATTTGGTTTTATTAATGTATAGGTACTCCGATGTATCGATATATTACAGTGATATGGTTCTTGTGTGTATTCATTTCTTTGAGACTGTCATACTCTTTGTCTTTCTTGTAACCGTTTTGGCACAAATGCGCACAGAGCAGTCTTTGTTTCACTTTTCAGAAGTTAAGTTGTTATTTCGCTTTCTAAAAGAACAGTCAAGTCTTGTGTTTGGTTAAAGTGGAAATTAAATATATGAAGATTGATACAAGACTGTTTTCGTGATGATGTGACAATTTAGAAGAAGTATATGTGAATTTACAAGAAGTTTAATATAAATGTGGATCGTGAACACCAAGTCAAAAATTATTTCTACCATACCATTGTTCTGGTCTGGGATTGTTTGATCATTAAGAATTTAGTGAAAAACGCATTTGTTAGGTCTTCAAATTTTGCTAAAATACAGATCTGGACCTTCTAGCAGTCAAAGTGGAATCATCCTGGAATCAACAAGATGAGCCATAACAACATCGACGAAATCTACGTGGGAATCCATTCAAGATAAGTGTCAAAATTAATGACTTTTATACAGTGACTTCATTATTTCCATTCTGACGATACCATCCACAGTCAATAACTTTGTTGTTGACCGGTAAAGCGAACATATGCTGCGTGAGCAACATTATTAATCTGATTTCTAACCTTCTTTGCAAGTGGTGGTATTGTTAGACTATCTAAGTTTTAAGGAGGAGGTACATAAAGTAACATACTGACTACTCGGTGTCAATGAATGAAAGTGCCGCAGCATGTTGTCTGAGGTCTCCCACACAGGAAGCTGGACATCACATTGCGAGACTACAGCGCCAAATGGAGCTGCCTAAAAACACGAGGCAGTTGAAAGAACGGGAAAAGACTCTCTCTCTCTCTGTCTCCCCCCCCCCCCCTCTTTCACTGTGTGTGTGTGTGTGTGTGTGTGTGTGTGTGTGTGTTTGTGCGTCGTCGTGTCCTCAGAGGCATAAAGAAGAACACTTAATATAACTGACAAAGGCTTATATCGGTCGATGCAATCCATGGTGGACTCTCGCGTGGGCAGCTCACAGAACTCCGATCTGCAGAGCACCCATAAGCTAGAAGTGTGTTCAAAAACACAGAACTCGATGTACGAGGTGCATTCAAGTTCTAAGGCCTCCGATTTATTTTCTAATTAACTACTCACCCGAAATCGATGAAACTGGCATTACTTCTCGACGTAATCGCCCTGCAGACGTACACATTTTTCACAACGCTGACGCCATGATTCCATGGCAGCGGCGAAGGCTTCTTTAGGAGTCTGTTTTGACCACTGGAAAATCGCTGAGGCAATAGCAGCACGGCTGGTGAATGTGCGACCACGGAGAGTGTCTTTCATTGTTGGAAAAAGCCAAAAGTCACTAGAAGCCAGGTCAGGTGAGTAGGGAGCATGAGGAATCACTTCAAAGTTGTTATCACGAAGAAACTGTTGCGTAACGTTAGCTCGATGTGCGGGTGCGTTGTCTTGGTGAAACAGCACACGCGCAGCCCTTCCCGGACGTTTTTGTTGCAGTGCAGGAAGGAATTTGTTCTTCAAAACATTTTTTCGAAGGATGCACCTGTTACCGTAGTACCCTTTGGAACGCAATGGGTAAGGATTGCGCCCTCGCTGTCCCAGAACATGGACACCATCATTTTTTCAGCACTGGCGGTTACCCGAAATTTTTTGGTGGCGGTGAATCTGTGTGCTTCCATTGAGTTGACTGGCGCTTTGTTTCTGGATTGAAAAATGGCATCCACGTCTCATCCATTGTCACAACCAACGAAAAGAAAGTCCCATTCATGCTGTCATTGCGCGTCAACATTGCTTGGCAACATGCCACACAGGTAGCCATGTGGTCGTCCGTCAGCATTCGTGGCATCCACCTGGATGACACTTTTCGCATTTTCAGGTCGTCATGCAGGATTGTGTGCACAGAACCCACAGAAATGCCAACAATGGAGGCGATCTGTTCAACAGTCATTCGGCGATCCCCCAAAACAATTCTCTCCACTTTCTCGATCATGTCGTCAGGCCGGCTTGTGCGAGCCCGAGGTTGTTTCGGTTTGTTGTCTCACGATGTTCTGCCTTCATTAAACTGTCGCACCCACGAACGCACTTTCGACACATCCATAACTCCATCACCACATGACTCCTTCAACTGTCGATGAATTTCAATTGGTTTCACACCACGCAAATTCAGAAAACGAATGATTGCACGCTGTTCAAGTAAGGATAACGTCGCAACTTTAAGTATTTAAAACAGTTCTCATTCTCGCCGCTGGCGGTAAAATTCCATCTGCCGTACGGTGCTCCATCTCTGAGACGTATTGACAATGAACGCGGCCTCATTTTAAAACAACGCGCTTGTTTCTATCTCTTTCCAGTACGTAGAAAAAAAATCGGAGGCCTTAGAACTTGAATGCACCTCGTTATTCTCAAGGAAGCTAAGGGTCAGTGAAACTTAAGTTTCAACGGAAATATGCTCCTGGTGCTACTGAATGTAATTATTCTAACTCAGTGAACGCTGTCACCGTCTTTGGCTTACAAATCACTAGTAGTCAGCTTGAAACGTGACTGATGGATCTGACATGTCTATTTTCTTTCAGTTTTGGCCATAATTGTGAATGAAGTTGTGAATTTGATAGATGTACTCAACGTCTGTAGTATCGATGTAACCATATTCTTTGCACGTCTGTTCTTGACATCACAGATGTTGGCCAGAGAGGTTACTTCTTTTAAACAGAGCAGCAAGTAGTGTGTTAGACACACTCTGGTAGTGTATTCGGTTCGAAAAGGATGGAATCTGGCCTGCCGTGCAGTTGAGGCAGCAGTATTTAGAAAGGATCTAGCAACGTTATAGTTTGATGAAAAATACTAAGTAGGATTGTGTTAATGGAGGAATTAAGTAAGCCAACGTGTATGGTAATCCAATTTTTTCATATTTGTAATCGTGTAGTTTCTTATTGTTAAAACATTGCGCATGACCAACGTCTGGTGCGGAAATTTTGTGATGCAATACATGATTATGTCTTATAATTGAAACATGTGTCTAGAAAAGCAGTTGTGCACGGGAAAATTATTAAGAAATATTTTGCTAACTTGTCTAGTTTGAGAACTTTATGAAAATGCGTATTGTTATTCTGGCATAATGAAGCATAGTGTAACTTGGAGTCTTGTTCTCATTTATCAGTCGTGATGTTTAGTCCCTTGTTTTTCATTCTTTACCTTTGTGGATGTGTTTTGTGTACTCGCATTGCACATCGCGAGTTGTGTGCTGCAAGCATATTTATGGAAAGTGATAAATACCGTCTTGCATTGTACATCGCAAGTACGGTAAATGAAATTTGATTTTGACAGTTTGATCATTATCTTAATAGTAACAGGTTGCAGAACAGACAAGCCATCAAAATTCATGTCCATTGTAGGACACAGCAATTGCCAGAGTGTTACTTGTGAATATAATATATTAGTTCATACCCTTATCACCAGCAGAAGGTCTCAGTAAACGGCTATCTTGTGAGTTTTCAACCAGTTTTATCAGAAAGTCAGATGAGTTAAATTTTATGCCCATTTGCTGCGTAATTAAATTAAGAGTTCTGGTACAGCCATTGTTTCCAAGACTAAAGTAGAGATCAACAATATTCAGGGCCAACACTTTAATCTGAGTCATTTGTTTTGCAGTCAAATAGGATATGCAAATTTCATTGAAAACGGACTGCTCTCTCGCAGGCGAATTGTTTGATGTACTGGCTAGCCTGGATTTCGCATCGTGTATTGTGCTCCCCACAAATTCCAATTCAAAATTTAATTTTAACACAGTTCTGTTGCCCTGCACTGAGATTTACGTATTTCGATATCAAAATAAGTTTTACCAATTTCTCACATAGCAACCAGACACAAACACTAGTTTAAGAGCGTTTACAATGTCCTTTCAAGCTGCCTTCGACTTCACGAACCCGAATCTACCTTCTCCGTATGACACTTTGCTGACGTTCTCCCATTATCCTAAATCTGCAACCTGGCGACGACCGACACTGGGGTAGCTCCCAGACTACAACCGCAGACTACTCCGCGCGGATCCACCCTTTATAACACTCAAAGCACTTAAGACGGCATACCCCTTCTGACGTACTTGGGTCATTAGCTCGAATCTTACCATACTTGGGGCATATCCCGAGGCGCATCTTCCGCTCTCACGCGGATCGTTAGCGTACCGGAGTCACCACCCTCCTCATGTGTGTACAGTCTGTAGTCGATTCGGCACCAGGTTGACGCTGTTTGAGTAAACCTTTACGCAGATGCATCCACTGTCTTCAAAGACAGGTCCTACCTACTGAGCCCGTGGGTTTCTGGCGCCAGGCGATATCGATTCTTACTTCCATTTCTGATCGTTGTCCCTGTGCCTTGTTCTCTTTGCGTTTTTGAGGCAGGCTATTTATGGTGGCGCGCATGCGCCAAGTCGAGGAGAGTTTGAGTCCGCGCATGAGCGGAGTCTGTCTGTGACGTGACGTGCTTTCGGTGTTGTCGTTGTGGGGAGTTGGCGACACCGTGCCACGTGGCACGGCCGTATGCCGTAAGGACCAGTTGAGTTGGAGCAACGAAGAAGCATGGGCCGCTGCCGGATAGTATTAAAATTGTATTGACACGGCTGACCAGTGGCGACCAGGATTTGCTAATACCTCGAGAGCTATGTGGATGGATGGCGTGTGAATTTCACATGAAGAAAAAAAAATTAATCGGCAAGCTTTCGCGGTGGTTTCCTCCTTCTATATATTGTGAATATTATTGTATACTTAAGGACTGTTGACTGTTGCAGCTGCTCGTTCTAGTGGTGGCGAGGCGAGTTATGTTCTGGAACGGCCACGAAATTATGTTACTAAAGTGGCCAGAAATAGCGCCTCGCATTTGTAAGTTTGGATTTGGTGCTTAGTGGCACGCTGAAGGTAGCTTGTTCACTTGAACGTCATTTCTTAATTTAGTTACAGATTTAGAATTTTCTAGTTTTTTTGAATTAGTGGTAGTTGTTGTTTCTTAATGATTTATTGTGTGTATGGAAGGCAAGTGGCCGTGGTAAATATAGGTCACATTGTGTTTTATGGTCGGATAGAGGCCTGGTGTATTTTGGTCTGTGGCCATAGGGGCCGTGCTTATTGCATTAGCGACCTATTGAAGTGACATTAGTTTTCTATTGCAATTTCAAATACCTATTTAAAGGTTTTAAATTGTAAGACATTTCCAGGGGCAGATGTGGACTCTGACCACAATCTATTGGTTATGACCTGTAGATTAAAACTGAAGAAACTGCAAAAAGGTCGGAATTTAAGGAGATGGGACCTGGATAAACTGAAAGAACCAGAGGTTGTACAGAGTTTCAGGGAGAGCATAAGGGAACAATTGAAAGGGATGGGGGAAAGAAATACAGTAGAAGAAGAATGGGTAGCTCTGAGGGATGAAGTAGTGAAGGCAGCAGAGGATCAAGTAGGTAAAAAGAAGAGGGTTAGTAGAAATCCTTGGGTAATAGAAGAAATATTGAATTTAATTGATGAAAGGAGAAAATATAAAAATGCAGTAAATGAAGCAGGCAAAAAGGAATACAAACGTCTCAAAAATGAGATCGACAGTAAGTGCAAAATGGCTAAGCAGGGGTGGCTAGAGGACAAATGTAAGGATGTAGAGGCTTGTCTCACTAGGGGTAAGATAGATACTGCCTACAGGAAAATTAGAGAGACCTTTGGAGATAAGAGAACCACATGTATGAACATCAAGAGCTCAGATGGAAACCAAGTCTAAGCAAAGAAGGGAAAGCAGAAAGGTGGAAGGAGTATATAGAGGGTCTATACAAGAGCGATGCACTTGAGGACAATATTATGGAAATGGAAGAGGATGTAGATGAAGATGAAATGGGAGATACGATACTGCGTGAAGAGTTTGACAGAGCACTGAAAGACCTGAGTCGAAACAAGGCCCCCGGAGTGGACAACATTCCATTGGAACTACTGACGGCCTTCGGAGAGCCAGTCCTGACAAAAATCTACCACCTGGTGAGCAAGATGTATGAAACAGGCGAAATACCCTCAGACTTAAAGAAGAATATAATAATTCCAATCCCAAAGAAAGCAGGTGTTGACAGATGTGAAAATTACCGAACAATCAGTTTAATAAGCCACAGCTGCAAAGTACTAACAAGAATTCTTTACAGACGAATGGAAAAACTAGTAGAAGCCGACCTCGGGGAAGATCAGTTTGGATTCCGTAGAAGTACTGGAACATGTGAGGCAATACTGACCTTACGACTAGAAGAAAGATTAAGGAAAGGCAAACCTACGTTTCTAGCATTTGTAGACTTAGAGAAAGCTTTTGATAATGTTGACTGGAATACTCTCTTTCAAATTCTAAAGGTGGCAGGGGTAAAATACAGGGAGCGAAAGGCTATTTACAACTTGTACAGAAACCAGATGGCAGTTATAAGAGTTGAGGGACATGAAAGGGAAGCAGCGGTTGGGAAGGGAGTGAGACAGGGTTGTAGCCTCTCCCCGATGTTATTCAATCTCTATATTGAGCAAGCAGTAAAGGAAACAAAAGAAAAATTTGGAGTAGGTATTAAAATCCATGGAGAAGAAATAAAAACTTTGAGGTTCGCCGATGACATTGTAATTCTGTCAGAGACAGCAAAGGACTTGGAAGAGCAGTTGAACGGAATGGATGGTGTCTTGAAGGAAGGATATAAGATGAACATCAACAAAAGCAAAACGAGGATAATGGAATGTAGTCGAATTAAGTCGGGTGGTGCTGAGGGTATTAGATTAGGAAATTAGACACTTAAAGTAGTAAAGGAGTTTTGCTATTTGGGGAGCAAAATAACTGATGATGGACGAAGTAGAGACGATATAAAATGTAGACTGGCAATGGCAAGGAAAGCGTTTCTGAAGAAGAGAAATTTGTTAACATCGAGTATAGATTTAAGTGTCAGGAAATCATTTCTGAAAGTATGGAGTGTAGCCATGTATGGAAGTGAAACATGGACGGTAAATAGTTTGGACAAGAAGAGAATAGAAGCTTTTGAAATGTGGTGCTACAGAAGAATGCTGAAGATTAGATGGGTAGATCACATAAGTAATGAGGAAGTACTGAATAGGATTGGGGAGAAGAGAAGTTTGTGGCACAACTTGACCAGAAGATGGGATCGGTTGGTAGGACATGTTCTGAGGTATCAAGGGATCACCAATTTAGTATTGGAGGGCAGCGTGGAGGGTAAAAATCATAGGGGGAGACCAAGAGATGAATACACTAAGCAGATTCAGAAGGATGTAGGTTGCAGTAAGTACTGGGAGATGAAGAAGCTTGCACAGGATAGAGTAGCATGGAGAGCTGCATCAAACCAGTCTCAGGACTGAAGACCACAACAACAACAACAACATCTAAAGGTTGATTGTCACGTTAGGTACTGCACTTTTGATTTATGTGCTGTCAGCCATTTAGCAAAGACAGATTATCTTGTAAGGTGGACCTTAAGTCATTGGGTGTGGACTGACACATCTTTTCAAGTAGTATCTAGATTTTTATTTTGGATCAAAGGAAACAAAGCTCCTTAATTCTGTTCATTGGTTAACTTGTAATATGTTTATATTAAGGTACTGCTTTTCTATATATATATTTGTGTAACTCGTGTGACGGAAATCTCAGGATTTGAACTCAGAGCCGTCCGGACCCCGTTAACGCGCGATTTCTCTATTCCATTCAACGAGAGGCTCGTTTCAGGCAGAAGATTTCCTACTGCCCAAAATTGAGTATAAGTTCACCCTTTGGATCGTGTGTTTGTGAAATCGTAATAGATCAACGTTTGCTCGCGTCCATCACATGTTCATCAAATTGACGTTTTGCCTTAAGCTTGCATAAAGTCTAGAATCTTCCGGACGTTGAGTGTATTAGAATGCTAAGTGTAAACAGAACAATTAATAGTACCCTTCAGGTCAGATAGCATCAAATTAATTTTACCTTTTCAGTAAGTGTAAAACTGAGGGAGAAAGGCGATAGCCGACATTGTAAACATTTGGTTATCTATTTCATCTATTATTTTGATTGTTGTTGCCGGCTCGTAAAGGGGTCGTTGTCACAAGTGTGACGGTTAATATTGTAAATACTAATTGTGGATAGGGCCTTGATATGCAAATGTTGTTAATTGATTGTTACTGCTGATGAATTCATGTGTATGTGTAATCAATAAAGAAGTGTTGCAGCTACAAACTGGTTGTGTTACTGGTATACGAGGGTTAGAGTGTGCAATAGCCACACCACTTACAACCTGAATGTAATGCCTGTCTCATCCCAGAATGTCCGATTTCGCGACAAAGAGAGGGAGAGAATGTCAAAAACGGGGCAGTTGCGATGCACTGTCGTGGTCTTCTTCTTCACATGTCGCAGAGAGAACATTAGATCACTCCTTATGGGGAACAGTCATCGGGAAAGTGGAAGAAGGACGCAGTGCGACGAGTGTAGACCAGGATATAGGTATTTCTCAATGCGATCGAGTGTGGCCCAGGATGTAGGTATTCCTCACAGCACAGTTTTACGTGCAGGGGGAGAATTCCGAACCACAGGCACTGCTGGCCAAAAGAGAGGAAGTGGACGACCACGGTCAGCTAAGGCAGTAGGTGACGTCTTCACTGAGCAACAGGTAAGAAGGGACCCAGCCAATCAGCGAGGGCAGTTGCAGCCACATTTTACAGGACTGCGAGGCACGCAATTTACGAGGGCAGTTCAATAAGTAATGCAACACATTTTTTTTCTCGGCCAATTTTGGTTGAAAAAACCGGAAATTTCTTGTGGAATATTTTCAAACATTCCCGCTTCGTCTCGTATAGTTTCATTGACTCCCGACAGGTGGCAGCGCTGTACGGAGCTGTTAAAATGGCGTCTGTAACGGATGTGCGTTGCAAACAACGGGCAGTGATCGAGTTTCTTTTGGCGGAAAACCAGGGCATCTCAGATATTCATAGGCGCTTGCAGAATGTCTACGGTGATCTGGCAGTGGACAAAAGCACGGTGAGTCGTTGGGCAAAGCGTGTGTCATCATCGCCGCAAGGTCAAGCAAGACTGTCTGATCTCCCGCGTGCGGGCCGGCCGTGCACAGCTGTGACTCCTGCAATGGCGGAGCGTGCGAACACACTCGTTCGAGATGATCGACGGATCACCATCAAACAACTCAGTGCTCAACTTATCTCTGTTGGTAGTGCTGTCACAATTGTTCACCAGTTGGGATATTCAAAGGTTTGTTCCCGCTGGGTCCCTCGTTGTCTAACCGAACACCATAAAGAGCAAAGGAGAACCATCTGTGCGGAATTGCTTGCTCGTCATGTGGCTGAGGGTGACAATTTCTTGTCACAGATTGTTACAGGCGATGAAACATGGGTTCATCACTTCAAGCCTGAAACAAAACGGCAATCAATGGAGTGGCGCCACACCCACTCCCCTACCAAGAAAAAGTTTAAAGCCATACCCTCAGCCGGTAAAGTCATGGTTACAGTCTTCTGGGACGCTGAAGGGGTTATTCTGTTCGATGTCCTTCCCCATGGTCAAACGATCAACTCTGAAGTGTATTGTGCTACTCTTCAGAAATTGAAGAAACGACTTCAACGTGTTCGTAGGCACAAAAATCTGAACGAACTTCTCCTTCTTCATGACAACGCAAGACCTCACACAAGACTTCGCACCCGAGAAGACCTCACAAAACTTCAGTGGACTGTTCTTCCTCAAGCACCCTACAGCCCCGATCTCGCACCGTCGGATTTCCATATGTTTGGCCCAATGAAGGACGCAATCCGTGGGAGGCACTACGCGGATGATGAAGAAGTTATTGATGCAGTACGACGTTGGCTCCGACATCGACCAGTGGAATGGTACCGTGCAGGCATACAGGCCCTCATTTCAAGGTGGCGTAAGGCCGTAGCATTGAATGGAGATTACGTTGAAAAATAGTGTTGTGTAGCTAAAAGATTGGGGAATAACCTGATGTATTTCAATGCTGAATAAAACAACCCCTGTTTCAGAAAAAAAATGTGTTGCATTACTTATTGAACTGCCCTCGTATTTCTGCATCTGTACTCCGCAAGCCAGCTTGTAGTGTGTGGCGGAGGGTACTTTGTGTACCAGTGTCACTACTCCCCTTTCCTGTTCCAGCCGCGAATGGTTCGCGGGAAGAACGACTGCTGGTAAGCGTCCGCGCGTACTCGAATCTCTCCGATTTTGTCTTCACGGTCTTTCCGCGAGATATACGTGGGAGAAAGGATTAGACCTGTTGACTCTTCTAGCAACGTACGCTCTCGCAACTTTAACAGTGAGCGACACCGAGGTGCAGAATGCCTCTCTTGCAGCGTCTGCCGCTGAAGTTGGCTGAGCATTTTCGTGACGCATCCGCTCTAACTAAATGAACCTGTAACAACACGCGCTGCCCTTTCTTGGATCTTCTCTACTTCCTCTATCAATCCTACCAGGTACGGATCCCATACCGATGATCAATATTCAAGTACTGGTGGAACGAGGGTTTTGTAAGATACCTGCTTTGTTGATGGACTACATTTCCTGCGGATCCTTCCAATGAATCTCTGACTGGCATCTGCCTTTCCTGCGATTAATGTTGTATCCTCATTCCACTTCAAATCACCCCGAACACATACTCCTAGATACTTTATGGAAGTAACTACTTCCAGTAATTGTTCTGAAATCGTGTAATCATACGGTAACGAGTCTCTCTGTCTAGTATTCGCAATACATTCATTTTTTTAAAAAATTTCTTTATTGCAATAATAATAATAATTATACAATCGTAAACCACTTCCTTAAATGATTACTGGGTCCTAATTTTATCCAAACATTAATTGCAGCTGGATACAGATTTGATTAATTTGTGAGCTACAACTTTAACTAGATAACAATGGGCAACTAAATTTTTTAATTATTAATATTAAATGTATATGACTTACGCTTAACTAAACTCTATTGCCTGCAGAGTCACAGTTGTGTCAGTAGTTTATAAACCTACTTTTTAGAGCCTTGACCATCGAGCTAATCCCGATGGGCGTGCCCCTGACACTGGGCAGGCCAAGGATGTAATTCGCTGCAGGTTCCTAAATAACTAATTTCCTAATCTAAGTCCTACTAACTAGTTCTAACCTAAGTCAAGTCCGGTGCTTTGTCCTATATCGGTAATGTTATACCCCACTCCCCCTAATCCTGTACGCGGCGGATTCCAGACTATGAGGAAAGTCGGCCTGTCCACGCACAGGCGGTATGGGAATAGGGCGCAAAATTCAGTATTTGGTGTGTCTCAAACTGTTAAGTTACTTTATGTCCCTCAGGTATTCCTTTAACACTTTTCGTGATACCTCATCTGCCAACTGGTTAAGAGTTTGAAAAGTGTCTTCCTGTGTCATGGTCAGGTAACTGGTCACGTAATGTGGATGCTACATCATTGAAAAGGGGCACTCGTTGACCACATGATCAAGAGTACCCTCTGACACACCACATTCACACGCCGGGGTGGCCCTTTTTCCGAACCGACATAAATATGTCGGGTATGGCCCATGACCAGTGAGAAAATGGATCATTCCTCGGGTAGGTTCAAAGTATCTCATGCTTAGTCGTTCCCTGGCGTTAGGGAGAAGTTCAAATGTTCTGCGACTTGTTTCTTCAGCTTCCCATAATTCTTGTCACAATTGCTCGCTTCTTTGCCTTATCTCACCCTTATCCCCAACCCCAATGCCTAATATCTCTACTGTCTTCGCGGTATTCCCTTTCTTAACCCAGAACCACGCAGCCTGTTCTCGAATTTTGATGTCCAGGGGGCAGAGCTCCTTTATGACTAACAGGGCTCCTCCCCGGTGATGTTCTGTAGGCCCCCACAGATCTCAGTATCATATTTCTCTGAACCCTTCTCACTGTCATGGCGGGCACAGCCCTCGTGAGCCTGTGTGCCCAAACTCCCGAGCCGTAACCCACAATTGATGTTAGAATACTATTGTGATATAGTTTTCTTTACGTTGAAGGTCAGTTGCCACTCCCTGCCCCACGATTTGAATCTCTGAAGGTCTTTCAGCATTTCACAACAATTTTCTAGCGTCGCTACTTCTCTGTGTACAACAGCATCATCCTCAAGAAACCTCAAGGAACTTCCGATGTTCCCTACTGCGTCATTTACATATATTGTGAGAAGTAATCGACCTCTAACACTTCCTTGTGCTACGTCGGAAGTCACTTTTACGTCCGAAGACTTCTCTCCTTTGAGAACGACACGCAGGGTTCTGTTTGCTAGAAACTTTTCTGTCCAGTCATGCAGTTGGTCTTATATTCCGTATGCTTGTATTTTGTTCAGTGGAACTGTACCGAATGCCTTCCGGAAGTTAAGGAACACGGCACCTCCTGTTCGCTGGTCTCTACCGCTTTCTGAGTCTCGCAGACGAACAAAGCGAGTTGGGTTTCGCACGAACCCACATTGATTACTTCTTATTTAGTGCATCGTCTTATAACATGTTTCAACTGGAGGCTCTCCATCGTGTCCTGTTCAAAGCATCTCCCTTCATCACCTCGTACGTTCGTCCTCTTCTAATGTCATCCAACATTCCAATTCTCTCCTTTCCTCTCCTCTCATTGCTTTCACTTTTCCCTGTATAATACTTTGCTGCAGACAATTCAAAAATGGTTCAAATGGCTCTGAGCACTATGGGACTTAACATCTATGGTCATCAGTCCCCTAGAACTTAGAACTACTTAAACCTAACTAACCTAAGGACAGCACACAACACCCAGCCTGCAGACAATTCCCGTGCAGTATATGTCCCAGCCATGATTTCTTGTTTTTTATGACCACTTTCAGTAATCTTCTTTCTTCCCCATTTTCTTCATGACTCCTTCATTCTTAAGTCTGTCAGTTCACTTCACCTTAAACATTCATCTCCGTAGCCGCATTTCAAAACTTTTTAAATACCTTTCTTCTTTCTTCTTAACTGTCTTTGATTCACTGCTGTATAACATTACAACCCAGACATAACATTTAGCAAACCGTTTCCCCATCTACACTTTAATGCTTCTGGATGTTAGTAACGGCTTCACCTCTTCAAATGCTCTCTTTCTCATATATACCCTCCTTATTTCTTCTGCTCAGCTTCCGTCCCACATTACGCTTCTTATATACAGAAATGATTTTACTTGTTCTGTTTCCATCTAGGAATATGTTAACAGGAGCTTCCTTCTTCCTTATTTCATCGCTTTGGTCTCTCCTGTATTTATCTTCATTCCATACTCCTTGCCCCTTCTTGCAATACTATTCAACATCTTCTGTAGCTCTTCCTCTGATTCCGCCAGCAGTACTTGTTCATCTGTGTAATTGAGAGTTTTTATCCTTTCTCCTCCAATTTCAATGCCTCTTGTATCAGCTTTGACCTTAGCTATCACTCCTTCTCCACATACGTTGAATAGGTTCGGTGACAGTGAGCATCCTTGCCTTACACCCATTCCACTGCTCATCTCTTCGTCTCTTCATCCCCTACTCTGTCATTTATTGGTTTGTATATATTTCCTCTATTAATCTTCTATCTTTCCAGCCTATACCCACATTTTTAAAAAAATTCTCAGCAGTATACTCTAGTTGACTCTATCGTAAGCATTTTCCCGGTTACTCCAACATTTTCCCGGTTACTCCAACATTTTCCCGGTTACTCCAACTGCAGTTCTGGCTAAAATACTTCTCATTACGAAAGATTCATTTTAGTATGAGAGTGATGTAGTGGAATACTTAGCATTGAACCGTAGAAACTCCTCCACCAAAATGTCCATTAAGGGATGTATATTGCAGATTTGCCTGGGTTTCGGCCCTGATTAAAACTTGGATGTTAAAACAATATTTTCCAACAGACTAATGAATCCTTTTAATAAAAGATATATTTTCCGTAAGCGTTTGCAAAAATGTTCACACATGACCTGTTTTCTTACCAAAATGACTGATAAAACAGCAACTGTTACAGTCTTTGCGTCATAATATTGGCCAAACTGTGACTGTCTTTAAGTGCTTTGCCCCACTCAATATATATTTAATTACAACATAAATATTTCTCCTAACATTTCTATGTGAATGTAATAATGCAATCACGAGAATGAAATTATAAATTTTGCTGAAATTTACGACAGTATGTTTATTCACATCAGGTTTTCTAACTAATTATAATTTTCTGTTAATTACAGTTAAATGATCTGAAATAATGTTAATGGTTTTGATTCGGCATATAAGTGAACAATACCCTTTAATTTGCTGATAGAAGTAAAGAAAAACCATACTTTCTAACTTTTGTCCATTACATATTGTGGATTGGGTAGTATTCAATCTCCTAAACTTTTAATAGTATCGAAGTATTCATTAACTACCCTATAACTTGTCCTATTACACAGTCGATGAAACAGATGTACACCTTGTCCATTTATATCAGTCTTCCTCCAGTAATCCTCAGACAACCTACAGTATCTTTTGTGTGGAACACAAACTGATCCATCTCAGTATTTTCCTCATATTTATTTTCAGTTCTCTTTACTATGCCTCTCGCTACAGCCTTTGTAACATGACTGATAAAACTAATTGTCCTACAGTCTTCGTATTCTTTTGCGCTGCACTTTTTAGGTAAAGGAACTATAATGGTCTTAAGTAGATCTTGAGATTAAATACCGGTGTCGTAAATTCTTTTTAGTACCTCAGTCAACCTGGCTATTGAATTTGAATCTAAGACTTTCATTGTCTCATATGATACGCTCTCAAAGCCCAATGTATTCTTTCCCCAGTTGAGCCTAAGAATTTCATTGCCTCAGATCGTATTCTGTCAAAGTCCAACGCATTCTTTCCCCATAGCTCCTGCATTGCTTTCTCGAATTCCCATTTCAGAATCTTAGGATCTCGATCTTCTTCATATTGCTTCCCATTCCTCTTCCAAAACCAATCTGATGTCATCAGCCTGTGTACCATATAACTCTTCCACATAATCCAGCCAAACTTCCTTCTCCTCTTCTATGCATACTGTCTACCTGTCATGTTTATTTAACATTCCTTGTTCGTTTATTTTTCTTACTTCTCTTTCCGTTAAGGATTTGACAGTTTTGTACATTTCTTCTAATTTTCCTTTCTTTTACAATTCTTCTGTTCCCTCAGATTGTTTCCTCATCCAGTCCTCTCCTGCGCAGTCAGTTAATTTTCTTAGTTCATTGTTCAGTTTTCTGTACTTTCTTCTGTCTTCTTCAGAGTTGTCATTTTTCCATTTGCTGCAATCGTCCACTTTATCCAACATACTTCCTGTTATCCACTATTTCCTAATTCTTGTTCTGTTTACTTTCTAGTTCTCTCCACTTTCCATCTTTAATCCTTCCAATATCGTATTTCTAATGCTATTCCACTCTTCTCTGACTTCTGCTCTTCTCCTTACGTGTTCCAAATTATTTTTGACATAATGACTGTACTCCTTCGTAAAGTTGTCAGTCTTCAATTTTTCAATATCGCGTTGTTTTGTCTGTAATACGTTTTAATCTTGTAATATCTGCTACGAGTAAATTATGGTCTGTGTCAGCACCTGCATCTGGAAAGGTTTCATCCATATTAATGATGTTTCTGAATCTCTGACTATAACAAAATCTATTTGATACCTGGAGCTTTCCATGTGCATAACCAGCATCAGTATTAGCAATTCAGAGGACTACCGTATTTCTCCCCTTTCATAAGTCTTAATAGTCCATGATCTCCAGCTACGTTGATTCTTATTCCCTTTCCCACTATGCTAATTCAGTCTCTCCCATCGTTAAAGTTCTTACTTGTCCTTTCCCACATTCTCCGTATACTTGCTCAGTCTCCTCATGTATTTTGTCTACTTCCTCCTCGTTTGCATCTGATGCTGGCACATAAACTTGAATAATCAATATATCTGTTACCACTGAAGCTGAAAAGCCGTTAACGTGTGCATTAACCAGCTGATCTGTAGATCAACTAATTTACTCCATTAATGTTCGGAACCAGGAGTTTTCCGAATTTTACCTAGGTAATATTCACATTAACCGCATTACTTTCAATGTGCACACCAGACTGGTAGTGGACAAAGCGATGAAACTCACGCACAAACTTACGAGGGTAAACACAACACACTACCGACTACCTCTGAAGACACTACGAACATATCACACAGTTCTCTTGGAAACCATAGTATGCTATTGCATGGGGGCTTAATTATAATAATGATATAAGAATGCAATGCAAATACTTTTTAATTTTCTGTCGCTGTATGTCCGATTACGCAAGTCTCGTAAACGGCTGGCCCTGACTAGTTTTAGTACGCAGTCTGACTGCATAGAACAACCACAAAGAATGAAATAAAATTTCAGTTAATACAATTAATTAATTAAGTCCCCAGCAACTATAAAACCTACGAAACAACAAACACAAATGTAGCTGTTCTGTATGTGGTAGTATGACTCAACGCACATCTGGCACGGTTCTTCTTCAACAAGACAAGAATTTTTAAATACCAATTATACTGACGTGATAAAAGAAAATTAGAAATACTATAATTGTGCAAGAAAACCAAAATTACACTCTAATACAAGAACACAAGCCAGATGCTTTGTTGACTGAACCTGTAATGATGCATTATTTAGGTCACTGAAATAATGAGAGAGAAAAATAAAAGTAGTTTGTTACCTTAATTTATATTGACGAAATGCACTCTGATCATTACAATGTCTCCATTAGAATAACATCTGCTATCTCTCCCATCAAATAGCTGCATAAAACATGGAACAAACACTCACTACTACCCCATCTCACTCCAACTTCAGCTACAAGCAGTGTCCACCACAACTTCTCGGCAAGAACTGCTTGCCGCTACGTCTCAATAATCACTGCCAGTGGAGGCGGCGGAACAATACTCTCTGGCGCGATTTCTGGCGCTGTGGCTCAGTGTAGCCACCTTTCATATGCCCTTCCTCCACGGGCTAGAATTTGATGGTATTTTTGCCAGCATTGGTGGTGAAAATACCACCAAATTCGTCAAAAAAAAATACAGACAAAAATAAAAGATAATATTAATACGTAAGTATCATATAACTAGATAAAATTTTGGCTTTGCACTGACCTTACAATAGCCTAATATATAAAATACAGTAAGGAATACAAATTCTTTCATACATATGACTTTACATAATAGTTTACACAAATATCATGTGGTTAAACAATTCAATCGATAGCGTCAGCAATGACGAATATGAGCAGGTAAGAGTCTTATAACTTTTCACAAACAGTAATATACAAAAAATCAGTTTATACAAATACTCACATAAAATGTTTTCATAACAAGTGGTTGACAGTTCCAGCAGTAGCACCCAGCAATGTTGAGTAGGTGCAGACACCATCAGGTGACATCATTTCAGTAGAAGCAGTCCATCAGTGGCACCCAGCATTGTGGAACAGGTGCAGACTCCAACAGGTGACATCATTTCAGTAGAAGCAGTCCATCAGTGGCACCCAGCATTGTGGAACAGGTGCAGACTCCAACAGGTGACATCATTTCAGTAGAAGCAGTCCATCAGTGGCACCCAGCAATGTTGAAGAGGTACAGACAGCAAGAAGTAACATCATTTCAGTAGAAGCAGTTCCATTTGTGGTACCCAGCAATGTTGAAGAGGTACACACAGCAACAAGTAACATCATTTCAGTAGAAGCAGTTCCATTTGTGGTACCCAGCAATGTTGA
This sequence comes from Schistocerca cancellata, assembly GCF_023864275.1. NCBI lineage: Eukaryota > Metazoa > Arthropoda > Insecta > Orthoptera > Acrididae > Schistocerca > Schistocerca cancellata. Next base: position 177,774,070 of record NC_064631.1, read on the forward strand.
AGAGGTACAGACAGCAAGAAGTAACATCATTTCAGTTGAAGCAGTTCCATTTGTGGTACCCAGCAATGTTGAAGAGGTACACACAGCAACAAGTCACATTTCTCAGTAGAAGCAGTTCATCAATGGCACCCAGCATTGTTGAGTAGGTGCAGACACCGACAAATGACATCATTTCCATAGAAGTAGCTCCATCTGTGGCACCCAGCATTGTGGAGTAGGTGCAGACTCCAACAGGTGACATCATTTCAGTAGAAGCAGTCCATCAGTGGCACCCAGCATTGTGGAACAGGTACAGACTCCAACAGGTCACATCATTTCAGTAGAAGCAGTCCATCAGTGGCACCCAGCAATGTTGAGTAGGTGCAGACAGCAGTCCATAATATTCACTATCACTGCTCACACAGTTCATCAGCAGAAATTAAACATGTCCTAGTGGCACCAATCATGTAGAAAAAGTACAAGTAACAGTCCATAATTTCACCATCACTAATCAGACAGTTCAAGCATGAACAATAGTTTGAATGCACATACAAATGCTTTTACAATGCTCTTACACTAAACATACAAATCATAACAAACACACAAATGATGTCAGATAATTGTCATATTACTATTACAAATACACAAACATCAGTAAACCTATAATATTTATGGGTGTCAGTGCAAGCCACTACAAACAAATAAAATAATATTTAGGAGATAGGTGGGTAGGATTAGGAAAGGAAAAAACACAAAACACACTCACTCATCTTTCATCCACATTAAGTACTACTGTGTAATTGAATAGTGTTAACTGTGTGAATCCACTTCTGTCAAAATTTCATGTTCATGATGTGTATCAAGTAGTAGTGACAGCAATGTATAACAGTCAATAATAGTTAAGTCAACGTCATAGTCATCATGTCAAGACCAATGTTTGCCAAGCCAGATCAAAATGTACGGTTGCTGAACAACTGTCAGTGTGCCAAGATATGCAACTTCCTCTCTCCAAAAAAAAAGTACATACTGCTTAGTGATTTAACAAAGTGTGTGTAGACAATCTTCCTTCCATTTTAGTGTTCTAGTCTGCTATCTTCATCCTCCTTGTTCCATATAGACCAAAAAAAAATATGCACCTCACTTATTTTACCTCTTATACACCATAACTCCAATCAACTTCATATAATCTCAATACCTCCATAATACCTCTTCAATACGTCGATACATATAAACCTTATTGCCAGTATCATTTCACTTCCATAACAACTCTTTCCTCTAGTCAGTCTCCTCGATCGAGTACAGATAAAATCCTAATGCAAACCTCCTCATCCCATACAATCCGAAGACACACTGTCAACACACAACCTCTGTGTAATCCATCTGACCAAAATCTTCTACTCATTATGAATTATAAACAAAGAATGCATACATGACCTCTAACAGACTTAGTTCGAATAACTCTCAGTAATTAAGTACGATTACGGAGTGTGAATGATCCTAATATTTCACAGTGTGTACACCACTTCAAGAATTATGGCAAACAGAAGCAAACATGTGGAGTATTTCTTGTGTCAAGTGTCACTTCCTATTTCAATTGCTCACGAAAAATGCAGTGTAATAACTGTGTTGGTATGTCATGTCGTTAGCTTCCTTCCTATTGGCATACATTTATACAGCTTTCATAAAACCTCCAGCTCATGTGACTTCTATGATGTTTCTTGTACTAAAGTCGCTCGTCGAATTACTGCAGTTCATTTTCTTATTTTAAAATATAAAGCACTGAGCGTAAGCAAAACAAGCAACAGCGAGTAAATATACCAGTAGTGAACAGAATGTCAACAAGTGGATGCAGCACAATTTCTATAACGAGGCTTCGCCAAGTGAACAATCCGTAACCCATACCACATCGTAACCCACACTCCATGTCCGTACACTGTACATCAGCATTTCTATATACCAAATTAAAGTATAGTTATGACAACAAGCAGAAATGTGTAAATGTGCAATCCATACGCATAGCAGTAAACATATATCTTACATACTAAACAGGTCATTAGCATCGTATCTTAATAAGTAAACATGAAGGCGCAAGCAGATAAATCACAAAGTATAACTAACATACCTAACCACATCAGCACAATTAATCAGGTGACAATTATAATTTAAATAAATAGGCACAGCAGGCACATAATTAAAAATATGACATCAGTGAAAAAGCAGTGCAGCCAAGCGATGCATAATATACACAAGTAACAATCCAGTTCATTAATAATCATTGTCAAAATCAGTTAACGTACGCAAGCACGTTGCTTCACAAGTAATTTCATTGAACATGTAATTAGCACAAAGTATGAATCACGTAATCGCGAGCAGCAAATTACGTCTAAAGTACGTACCTAAGTGGAAATATGTTACCTGAAAAATAAACTCAATTAATAATTACCTTTTTAGTTTATTACTTTCTTCTTCGAAATGACATTTTTCCTGAAATTTTCTCGATAGCAAGTCGTCTTAACGTCGGACACGCACAGAATTTACCTGAAGTTCTTAAATATTTTATAGAACCGTATCCTGAAAAATACTGAATGTTAATAACAGAATTCATCAAGTCACTATAGCTTTATACTAAATTTAGTCGGAGAAATTAGACTGTGTATTTATTTACGGCTGTCAGTGCATTCGCACTGAGCGCTCGATCAGCTGTAGGCGCGTGACGTAGGAAGTGATTGTTTGCGGTCAACGACTGCCTTGTGCGGCGCGCAGACTTGACTGTTGCTTTGAGTATATGCCGCCGCCAAAACACAGCGCGGTATCCTTGTACTCTCCGTGTGTTTACATACAACTGTTAGTTTCTCAAAAGTATGTCATTCTACAAAAATGTTTCAAAAGTATATCATTCCACAAAAATTTTAACGTTAGATATATGATGTATTCCCTTAGAGCGTCGTGATTTAAGAGTTTCTACTTCGACAGTGTTATCATGAATAATTTTGCGAATTCTATATGGACCGTTATAAAGCAGAAAAAATTTCCGACACAAGCCTTTTCCTTTGTGAGACAAACGATGAGCCTTAATTAACACCTTCTGACCAACTGACAAGATTTTTAAACGACCAGGACGCTTAGCTGATTTCTCTCTTCTAGCAGCCGCAGATGCAATATTTTGTAGAGCCAGGTTGACAACTTCAGGATGCTGCAGTTTCCGTGTAGGCGGAAAAGGAACGATTTCAGAAATGCGATTTGTCGGTGCTTTGTTTTTTTAATATCAGTATAGGCGGTAAAGAAGTTGAATCATTAGGGAGTTCATTCAGAATGTTTTGAAAAATATGAAGATACTGATCCCACGTTCTGTGATTCTGATGACAATAAAGACGACACAATTTATTGATTTCCTTCATCCATCTCTCTGAAGCGTTAGATTGGGGGTGAAAAAGTGAAATGAAAATTGGTTTAATTTTACGACGCTGTAGAGTACGAAGCCAAATTTTAGAACGAAACTGTGATCCATTATCTGATATAACCTTACCAACATGACCCACTTCTTTAAGAAAATGTTTGATGAAAGCGTTAGATACTGAACGAGCTGTTGCTTTGCGTAATGGTGTAAAACACACATATTTTGATGTCAACTCCACTGCTACGAAAATGTACGCAAAACCATTAGTAGATCGAACCACTGGACTGAACAAATCAACTGCAGCCATGTCCTTTAATTTTGCTGGAATGATAGGAAACAACGGTGCTCTGTGAGAAACTGTCGGCGGCTTAGCCTTTTGACATAATTTGCATTTGGCAAGAACAAATCGAATACGTTTTTCCATATTATTGAAGTAGCAATTTTCTCGTAATTTATGAAAGCATTTTCTGGGACCAAAGTGTGCATAATTGAAATGCGTATACCAAATCAGCTTATTAACCCACTCATCAGGAATACAAACTAACCAAACAGAGTTGTCGACCGATTTTCGTTTAAAAAGAATTTTCCAGATAGTTCGTAAAAACAAGGTGTGGCCAAATTGTCCAATTTAACAAAGCGTCTAAGAAAATTACAGACACCAAGGAAACTACGAACATCACGTTTTGTGGTAGGAACAGCATAGTTACGAATAGCGTCTAATTTCTCTGGATCAGGAAGAATACCTTCTATAGAAATAATGTGACCAACAAATTTCGCCTGTGAACGACCAAATTCAGATTTTTTCAAGTTCACTGTAATGCCAACTCTTGCAAAAATACGTAATAATGAATCCAAAATTTTGTTGTGCTCACTCCAAGAATTTTTAGCAATAAGAATGTCGTCAACATATGAAGTAATATTGTCACGAAGATGAACAGGTAAAATTTCGTTTAAACTACAAATGAATGCTGCAGAAGATACAGTCCAAACGGTAATTTACGAAATCACTTTTGGGTAAATTAGTCAAATCCGGTTATTGTTTACTTACTCACTAGATAGATTGATAGTTGAAGAGTTGTTTCGATAGATGCAAAGAATAGTGAAAGAGTAGGCAGCAGTGCAGAAAACTAAAAGAGAAATAGCACCACTACAGCTCGAGGCCCTATGCTCGCTACGGCACATATTCACTTAGAGTAGTGAATCCCCTGAGGACTTTAATAGCTGCACATAATTTTCAGTTTGTGACTTAGTGGCCAATTTGGTGGAAGTGCGTACGTAAATTGACCTAACTATGCACATGGATGTATGTCATTCTTAGAATTGCGGAAGATCTTAAATTTCCGAACAGTTAAAAAGTGTTTATAGTCAAAGTTTTCGCCTCGTGGCGACAAAGACCTACCGCGTCTGTCCCAGTCCCAATGTCGATTATTGTCAAGTTCGCGCGCCTGGCGATCTCTTGTTGCATCCCGTAAATGAAACAAATTATTTTCTTCAAACCCCTCTGGTATCTGTGATTCCAAATTTCTTTTGCTATGTTTTCCTACAATTTCGCCTTCGATTTGTTTGACTTGCTTTCTTAATGCCTCAAATTCCCTTTTAACGCGTTCATTAATTATTCCCTGATTTTCAACATGCTTATTTATGTTCTGGTACTCTTCGGTTTCTGCAAATGGCAATGGTGCTGTGTCATCTGAATCTCTGTCCCCATTTAAGCTAAGACTTGTCAATTTATCTGAAATCTCGTCAACTCTTTCCGATAAGTCACCTATTTGTTCTTTCTGTTTATTTACGTCTTCCGTAAGTGTCGCGACTCGGGTTTCGGTATGGTCACATTTAGTAGTTAACTGTTCACACTGTTGTGTTAGGTTATTTATTCTGTCATTTGGTACGGATTCCTCGATTCTTTCAAGTATTTCTTCCTTATCGTGTGCACATTGTAAATTTAATTCTGAAAATTTCTGTACTATTACGCGATCTCTTTCCTCCTGTTCTCTATCCTGTTCCTTTTGTCTAATCTCTACTGCAACTAATCTATTATTGTGAGCATTCAAAATCGGTTGTACTTCTTCTCTAATTTCTTTTTTTAATTCATCTTTCATGTTTTTGAAACATGTCCCTATTCGTGAGTCTAACCGTGTTTCCATTGTTTCCATATCAGTTTCTAATCGTGTTGCCAAAGTTCCCATCTGTGATCCCAGTGAGTCTAACCGTGTTTCCATTGTTTCCCTTTGTGAGTCTAACCGTGTTGCCATTGTTTCCCTATTTGTTTTTAATTCAGATCGTAAATTTAATATTGCACTCATCAACTGCTCCATGTTAACTTGTTCGAAATTATTTTCGCCCCTAACATTTCCCACAAAACCAGTTTCCCTCGTCATAGCTGTAAAGCTATCTGTGTTCGATACTGTTCCAGAATCTTCTATCGTTACTCTCGTATTCTGTGAATTTTCTGATTGAGAAAAACCTTGAACTGGTTCCGGACTATTTTCCCGACTTATTACATTGTTTTCCACTTCATTATCCATCATACTGTTGTCCTGTGTTGGCGAGTTCGCCATGTCAACAATTTCGTCATTCTCACTATTCATCATTTTTGCCTTTTTCATTGATCGCGTAATCATTTACAAAATATCCAAAACTCGTCACTATATGAAAATTACACACAATGACACTTTATCATCAACAATATCATTCACACGAAATGTTTCCCTCAAACACGATTAACGAACAATTGAAATAATTGCACTAAATTGTCAAACGCGTATACAAGACAACAAAGAAAGAATTATGAGAAAAAAAATACCATTAGAAGAATGACAATTACAAAATCTACACATGCAATCTAGACTACAATTACTAAACTACAAATTACTACTACAATACTACTGTCTACTATTTTTACAATCAGAAGAATTCCAAGGGACGATCCGAAGCAGCGGTCGCCACGTGCATGGGGGCTTATTTTATATAAATAATGCAAATATTTTTAGTAGCTGTGAGTCCGTTTACGCAAGTCTCGTAAACGGCTGGCCCTGACTAGTATTAGTACGCAATCTGACTGCATAGAACAACCACAAAGAATGAAATAAAATTTCAGTTAATACAATAATTAATTAAGTCCCCAGCAACTATAAAACCTACGAAACAACAAACACAAATGTAGCTGTTCTGTATGTGGTAGTATGACTCAACGCACATCTGGCACGGTTCTTCTTCAACAAGACAAGAATTTTTAAATACCAATTATACTGACGTGATAAAAGAAAATTAGAAATACTATAATTGTGCAAGAAAACCAAAATTACACTCTAATACAAGAACACAAGCCAGATGCTTTGTTGACTGAACCTGTAATGAAGCATTATTTAGGTCACTGAAATAATGAGAGAGAAAAATAAAAGTAGTTTGTTACCTTAATTTATATTGACGAAATGCACTCTGATCATTACAATGTCTGCATTAGAATAACATCTGCTATCTCTCCCATCAAATAGCTGCATAAAACATGGAACAAACACTCACTACTACCCCATCTCACTCCAACTTCAGCTACAAGCAGTGTCCACCACAACTTCTCGGCAAGAACTGCTTGCCGCTACGTCTCAATAATCACTGCCAGTGGAGGCGGCGGAACAATACTCTCTGGCGCGATTTCTGGCGCTGTGGCTCAGTGTAGCCACCTTTCACTATGCAGGAAGTGCATGAGCTCACCGTCTATGTCTAGCGATCCATAGAAACACAGTGTCGCGAGGACAGAGATGCATACTACTCAGAATGTCGGGTGCTTTCGGCAGCACATCCGTAAAAGACTTTTGTATGGTTCTGGGCACTTGCAGTGGCATTCTAGGTAAAGAGGGGCAGACACGACACGACACAGTTCGAGAAATAACAGGGGAAAACATGCTAGGCATGCTTCAGTTAAACTGCTGGCGCCTTGACACACGCTAACTGAATTGGAAAGACGAATAACAAAGGCGTTCCTCGTTTTTCCCCAATACAGGAAAATGGCTGACGCTGAAGCATGTGGATCCAAGCTGCGCCATGGTTCATTTTCTGACCGTCCAGGACATTTGAATCGTGTGGTTCTTAGTCGTACCGCTAGGTGTACATGCCGGGCTTGTGGTTCTCCTGAACACGTGGCATTACATTACTACACCTTTACATGTGTAAGACATGTAAAAGAATACAATGACGTCATAGAAAGGTTCCAAAACCCTGAAAAATGGTATGGTCTAGGCAACATCACTGATAAGCTTTCAAGAACACTGCAGGACAAGAAAATCCATAAGACAGATCTCGAACACATACACAACAAGCACGACGACAGGATCCTTGGGAGGACACAAAATCAGACACAGGCACTGGTGTAGGTGGAGAGAGAGAGAGGAAAAAAAGACACGAACACAACATCAGACACAGACTCATAACATACGGAATATAACTTCTAAAATAGTTAATAAGATAATTATAAGAAAAGCAGACACAGTACGTGTTTGGTGTGGTAACGATAGCTACGATGTCACGGCGTAGGTTTGCACCTTGACATCGACACCGACGACAGCACCCTCTAGCAGGCACTGTCCAGATCAACCAGCTCCGCTCCAGATTCTGCCCATTTGATCAAGAGCCGGCGGCCGGGACACTTCACTTCAGCTTCGCACCTACGTAAGTTATGCATGCCCTGTATATATTCATGCATCAGTAAACCACTTTTATTTTCTTGCAGTACCCGACGTGTATTACCTTTTCCTGCTCCTACTCACTTCCTTCATTCGGCCAACCCTACAGTTTACAGGAGCAGACCCGCTCGCCGCCTTCCAGGCGGGATAGAAAAATTGGTACTTGTATGTAAACTGCACTTTAAATGTGAGAACTAAATAATGTAAGGATGAATATTATAAGCAACGAGACAATCATTAACCTAAAGAACACGCCATATGGGGAGTCGAGGCTCGAAGTTCCAGAGTTCCCCTCCCGCCTATGGCACTGGTTGAAAGAAGCACTATCTTGCCCACAAATATACTGCGCAACACCACACACACAATATGCAAAACTACGTCTAGATGTAGCAACACAAACAGTGAAATGGATATGCACTACATAAGCACATAGAAGATGTAATAAGTACTACTGTTTTCTTAGACAGTAGAAACAAACACATGCAGAGGCACTCATGATGTGTTTCATTTAGTAACCTAAGAAGACATAATTTTGTACGCTACTTCAGGTGGGACAGGCCAAGGCCTTTGCACCTGGAATAACAACTGAACTCTAAGTTATATGCTATATTTTGTTTTAAAAGTAAAACAAAAATTGTAGGTTCCTGTCCCTTCCTTCTATTATCGTCTTCTAAATTGCTGACATTAATTATTTTAACACTCAGTGTCTTATAACTTAAACTAATTTTTATAGCACATTCTTATTATCCTAGATTTATTGCTCAAAACAAATTTTGCTAGTAATGTGGAACGATGTACAATTGCATGCAAAAACTTTATATTGTACGATTTATTTTTTATAATATTAGGCAGTAGGTTTTTAAATATGCAATAAATGAAAAGAAAAATGGAAGTGTTCATTTCCGAATATGTCACATTTTGGCTTCTTCCCCCTCTGTCCATCCCCTCCTCACCCATCCAATTCCATCTCTTCCTCTTGCTCCCTTTGTCCTCCCCGTGTCACTGTCCATCACCTCCACCCCTCCCTCTTTCTGTCCATTTTCACCAGCCCTCTCTGTCCACCTCCTCAACCCACATTTCCTGTCCACATTCCCACCCTTTCTTTGTACATCTCCTCCTCTCCCATTTCTCTGTATGTCTCTTCCTCTTCCTGTCTGTATCCATCGCCCCTTTTTCCTTTCTCTGTACATTTTCTTTGCACACGGCGATGGCACCTTATGGCAGTATGACTGTCTTTGTGACAAGGTCCGAATCGTGCTGTAGAGTTTTCAGGAACACGATAGTGAACTTACATTAATGTCTTGGCTACAAAATTCACCTGATATGAACCCAACAACACACATACGGGAGTCTGTCGGGCTTTATCTCCGCGATCAGAGTCAACCTGCCCGTAATGCATGGGAATTGCTTGACCTGTGCACAGACTTCTGGTGCCACGTTCTTCCACAACCAACTGAGGACTTGTCGAACCCATGCAAAATCCCTGCTGTGTTGCATTCCAAAGAGGGACTAACAAGTTATTTATGCTGGTGGTAACAATCCTATGCTAATAGGATATCAGTATGTATTCAGTGAAATAACTTACTATTTATGTACACTGCGAATAAAAATTACAATTTCTGGCACATGCAGCACTAACAAAAATCACTGCTTATGTTTCCGTATGCTCATGTTTCTACTCGAGCCAGAGATGATTGTACTGGAAAAATATAGACTTTCATTTCGAAGCCTATTCGCATAGGGTAACATAGGACCTACTAAAATCACAGGAAAATACACTACGTGATCGCCGGCGGCTGTGGCAGAGCGGTTCTAAGCATTTCAGTCCGGAACCGCGCTACCGTTAACGCTACCGCTACGGTCGCAGGTTCGAATCCCGCCTGGGGCATTAATGTGTGCGATGTCCTTAGGTTAGTTAGGTTTCAGTAGTTCTAAATTCTAGGGGACTGATGACCTCAGATGCTAAGTCCCATAGCGCTCAGAGCCATTTGAACTATGTGATCAAAAGTATCCGGATACCCCCAAAAAATTACGTTTTTCATATTAGGTGCATTGTGCTGCCACCTACTGCCAAGAATTCCATATCAGGGATCTCAGTAGTGATTACACATCGTCAGAGAGCAGAATGGGGCGCTCCGCTCACCTCGACGGACATCGAACATGGTCAGGTGATTGGGTGTCACTTGTGTCATTCGTCTGTACGCGAGATTTCCACACTCCTAAACATCCCTATGTCCACTGTTTCCGTTGTGAGAGTGAAGTGGAAACATGAAGAACACGTACAGGCTAACCTCGTCTGTTGACTGACAGAGACCGCCGACAGTTGAAGAGGATAGTAACGTCTAGTACACAGACGTCTATCCAGACCCTCACACTGGAATTCCAAACTGCATCAGGGTCCACTGCAAGTACTCTGATAGGCGGAAGGTGAGAAAACTTGGATTTCATGGTCGAGCGGCTGCTCATAAGCCACACATCACGCTGGTGAATGCCAAACGACGCCTCGTTTGGTGTAAGGAGCCTAAACATTGGACGATTGAACAGTGGAAAAATATTGAGTGGAGTGACGAATCACGGTACACAACTGGCGATCCGAGGGCAGGATGTGGGTATTGCAAATGCCTGGTGAACGTCATCTGCCATCGTGTGTGGCGCCAACACTAAAATTCGGAGGTGGTGGTGTTATGGTGTGGTCGTGTGTTTTTTTTTTTTCTTTCATGGCACTATCACAGCATAGACCTACATTGGTTTCAAGCACCTTCTTGCTTCCTACTGCTGAAGAGCAACACGGTCGAGCACCTGTTCATACTGCACGGCCTGTGGCGGAGTGGTTACACGACAATAACATATCTGTAATGGACTGGCCTGCACAGAGTCCTGATCTGAATCCTATAGAACACCTTTGGGGTGTTTTGGAACGCCGACTTCGTGCCAGACCCCACCAACCGACATCGATCCCTCTCCTCAGTGCAGCGCTCCGTGACGAATGGACTGTCATTTCCCGAGAAACCTTCCAGCACCTGACTGAACGTATGCCTGCGAGAGTGGAAGCCGTCATCAAGGCTAAGGGTGGGCCAACAACATACTGAATTCCAGTCTCCGGATACTTTTGATTACATAGAGTACCTACACACATTTAATATTTGTAATGAAAGATTAAAAAATGCACATGTTTTTATGTTGTCAGTGAAATCATAATTCTACTGTACAAAGTTTTCTGAAAAAATCACAGTATTGCTCTGTTGCTTGTTGTTCTGCAACATATTAATGTATTTTGTGTGTAAACTGATTTTGCAACCAGTGTCCATTTTAGATGATGCCTGGGTATTTATTTATTCCAATCTTCTATTAGTTCGTCTCTTTCTCCCTGTCCTCTCTGTCCATCTCCTCTTTCATCCTCTCTCTATCCACCTTGTCCTCCTCTCTCTCTACTCACCCCGTCTCTCTTTATCCATCTTTCCTTCGTCCTTTCTCTATCCTGCCCCATTTCTCTATCCATCACCTCCACCCCTCCCACTCTCTGTCTATCTCCAACATCCCTCTCCCTGTCACCTCCTCAACACCCCTTCTGCTCCTCTCTCTGTACATGTCCTCCTCCTCCTCCTCCTCCTCCCTATCTCAGTCATTCTACTCCACCCCCTTCTAACCACCTGCTTCTCCCCCTCTGTCCATCCCCTCCTCACCCATCCAATTCCATCTCTTCCTCCTGCTCTGTCAGTCTCCTCCCCCCCCCCCATGTCCCTGTCCATCACCTCCACCCCTCCCTCTTTCTGTCCATCTTCACCACCCCTCTCTGTCCACCTCCTCAACCCACATTCCCTGTCCATCCTCCTACCCTTTCTTTGTACATTTACTTCTCTCCCATTTCTCTGTCTGTCTCTTCCTCATTCTGTCTGTGTCCATCCCCCATTTTTCCTTTCTCTGTCCATTTCCTCCTCCCCTCCTCTCTGTCAATCTGCTTGTCTCCCCCTTGTCCATCTGCCCCTTCCCCTTCTATCCATTTTCCACACCCTCTCTAATTCCATCTCCTCTGCTCCCATATCTCTGTCCATCTCCTCCACTTCCCTTTCACAGTCATTTCCTCCTAACCCTGTGTGTGTTAACCTCCTCCTCCATTTCTCTGCCTTTCTCTTCCTCCCCCCATCCCTGTCCATCTCCTCCTCTTTCATTTCTTTGTCCACCTCCTCCTCTACCCTCTCTCTGTCCATTTCCCCCTCACCCATCTCTATTCATCTCCTCTTCTTATCTGTGCCTATCTCTCCTTGCCCCTGACTCTCTGACGATCTCCTTGCCCTCCTTTCTCTCTCCACATTACCACACTCACTCCCATAAGAGGCTAGTGGTTCTCATCCCTACAGTATTTCTTTCCAGATTGTAAGTAATATGTGTAACAAGTTTGACTGAAATCGTTCCAGGGATTTAGGATGAGCTTTCCACCCATGGCTTTGCTTGCACACACACACACACACACACACACACACACACACACACACATACCAAATTTGTTTCATGTGGTGTCACCGCCAGACATCACACTTGCTAGGTGGTAGCTTTTAAATCGGCCGCGGTCCGCTAGTATACGACGGACCCGCGTGTCGCCACTGTCAGTAATTGCTGACCGAGCGCCGCCACACGGCAGGTCTAGAGAGACGTACTAGCGCTCGGCCCAGTTGTACAGCCGACTTTGCAAGAAACGGTTCACTGACAACTACGTTCTCATTTGCCGAGACGATAGTTAGCATAGCCTTCAGCTACATTTGCTACGACCTAGCAAGGTGCCGTATTCAATTAATATTGAGATTCTATTAATGTATCATCAAGAGCGATGTTCTACAAATATGGATTAGAGTTAAGTATTCCAGAAGCTACGTACTTTTTTTATATAGCATTCATTACGTATCCTATTTCAGACCTCACGCCAGCCTGCGTGAGTTTAAGCGCGTGCCTTTCGGCTTCCTGTCATTGTGTCTAGGCTGTCTCGTCTAGACACAACATTTCACATATATTTAACATATTTCACGCGAATTTCTACACATATTTCACCTGTATGTCTAGCGAATCTCGCCCTGCAGTTCCATTTTCACACTGCTTAATGTTTATTACACAGTATCTAATGATACTGTGTCAGGTAAATCCAGTGGCATATGTGGCTACTGTCTGCAAAATGTGAATGTAGTTAGTATTAAAGAAGTAATAAAGTAAAGCATCATGCATGATGCGGCAGATTCTCACGCATCTCAATGTTTGTGATGTATCTCCTGAAGCAAGTGTCGTACAAAGATATAGTTTTTCTGGTACATTCAGTGGTATATTTGAAGACTGTCTTCAAAATTTGTCACAAATACAGTTAGTAGTGAAGAAGTGATAAATTAAAACGTCATGTTTCATGTGACAGTTTTAGTGGGTGAACAGCGAAAACGTATTAACCGACAGACTTTGTGGCTTTCATCATTTTGTAGGGATCATCAGCGGGAAACACACAAAAGTTTGAAATTATGTGTCAAGTTAATTGTAACCCTCTAAGCTTCCTCATTCTCAAACACTGTATGAGTCTGTCGTGTCGTGGGCCACACTGTTTTCTCTCCCCCTTCCCACCATTCTGATTGGTTTTTGTAGACAATACTTGATATGTGCACCCATGTTGGTGGAATTGGGTCCAGTGGTTTTGGTGGAGATGTGGAAATACAGGGTGATTCACGAAGATATGCAAATATTTTAATATGTTTTCTACAAGTAAAACTAAAGAAAAAAGTTCATATAAACATAGGTCCGCATATGTTTTTTTTACGGAGTTACGGCTTATAAAAGATTTTGCCTGACATTTAGCAACTTCACTAATATGAAGCCATCGTAAAATCGTACGGGGTTCAAGTAAAGCACGATTTCCGTTTATTTTGTTGGTAGTGGTCTGGTGAATCTAATAAAACATGTCCCAGACGTGTATCTGCAGTAGTTTTCCAGAACATCCAGAGAAACAAAGAAGTAATTTCGTAAAATTTTTAATTTATTAACTACTTGACCCAGTTTGTTTTTTAAATTCCAGACAACTGCACAAAGTTTTCAACAGAAGTTGTAGAGAATTTAATGCTGGAAAAAATGATGGTAATAACGTTAACTGAAACTGTATGAATGTGTCAGACAATCTGCTTTTATTAATACCATAGCACACGTGAATTCATGTTAAACCGGAAAAAGCGAAGTTCAGAGTTAAGGAAGTTGCACAGTGTACATACAGTTTCACAATAAATATTCAAAAATGTCTCCACCGAGTTCAATGCATTTATCTGATGTGTATGAACAGATTTTGTTGCTCGTTTCAGTTTCACAGGGTTGTTCTTAATTTCGTCTTCTTTGCTTCTCTGGATGTTCGGGAAAACTACTCCAGATACACGTCCGGGACATGTTTTATTAGAATCACCGAACCAATACCAACAAAATAAATGGAATCGTGCTTTACTTTAACCTCGTACAGTTTTGCTTCATATTAGCGAAGCTGCTAAATATCAGGCGAAATATTTTATTAGACGTGACTTCGTAAATAAACATTTGCGGACCTACGTTTACAGGCATTTTTTCTTTAGTTTTACTTCTAGAATAACATGCATGTGGCTATCTCACTTCATTGTCAAGAAGAAATTCAAAACACTAAAGTGCTGAAAAGCCTTGATGTTGATTCAGACCACTATTTGACTACGATTAAATTCAGACCACTCCCATTTCGAAAAGAGAAGAAAACCTTTTACAAAATTCCAAAATATAACACAGAAACTTTAAAAAATGAAGAAATTAAACAACGGTTTCAAAGAGCATTGCACAAAGATAGCGATGGCATATCCACAATAAATAAGGAAGCGGGATGGGAGGAGATCAAAAACGAAATAGTTGAAATAGCAAAAGAAAATTGTCTCGTGAAAAGAGTAAGAAGACATCCATGGTGGGACAATGAATGTGATGAGAACCTGGAGAAGAGACAGAAATTGTGGCAGAAATGGAACTCCACAAAAGATCCTCAAGATCTTGACAAGTTTAAAATCCAGAGAAGAGAAACAGCTAAGCTTTTCCGTAATAAAAAAAGAAGACAATTTCAGGATAACCTAGAACAGATTGAGGAAGACTTTAAAAGAAATAATTCTAGAGATTTCTACAAAACTTTTAGAAAACAGGTAACCAAATACCAATCCCCAAATTTATGTTTTAAAGATGAAGAGAACAAGCTAGGTTTGACAAACAAGACTAATTGTGAAATACTAGCAAAATATTTCGAGAATCTACTAAATTGTGAACCACCCAAAGATAAAATGAGTTTTGAAAACCACCGAAATACTAATACCGAGTCAAAACCTCCAGACGCTGAAGAAATAAAACACATAATACACAGTCTAAAAAACAATAAAGCCCCAGGTGAAGACTCCATAGTACCAGAAATCCTAAAAATAATGGATAACAACCTCCCACAAGTTTTGGAACATATGTTTAAGAAGATCTGGGACGAAGAAAGAATTCCTGAAGACTGGCAGTGTGCCCTGATACACCCACTACACAAAAAGGGGGATAAGATGAATGTTAATAATTATAGAGGGATCTCGCTACTACCAGTAGGATACAAAATTTTGTCAAGGAAATTACTTCAAATCGTGGAGCCAGTTCTGGATAAAAAAATAGGTGAATATCAAGCAGGTTTTAGACAAGGTAGATCCTGTGTTGAACAAATATTTAACCTGAAAACACTAATTCGTTACAGAATCTCAAGAGGCCAGAGATTTGCAATAGTATTTGTAGATTTCAAAAAAGCATACGACTCGGTAGATAGAGAAACATTACTGAAAGTATTGGAAGAATTTGGGGTCGATAAGAAAACAATTCAAATTATCAAACAGACGCTAACAAACAGTAAGGCCAAAGTTAAATTTATGGGTGAAATTTCAAGGAAGTTCGAAATTAAAACAGGTGTTAGACAAGGTGATGGTTTATCCCCAATCCTCTTCAACTGCGTACTGGAAAAGATATTGAGAATATGGAAAGAAGAACTCAAAGGCACCAAGAATGACATCAGAATTGGAACAAAAAAAGAAAAAATAGAAGTGGACTGTTTAGCTTTTGCAGACGATCTGGCAATAATTACAGAAAACGAAGAAATAGCTCAGAACTACTTGGAGAAACTACAAGAAGTTTCGGCCAGAGCTGGACTGCAGATTTCATTTGAAAAAACCGTGTATATGTCTAATCATAGAAATAACAAGAAAAATCTTATTACTAAATACGGCAATATTAAGAGAGTAGAAAAATTTAAGTATTTAGGTGAAATAATTCAAGTGAATGGTTTAGACAAGAGTGCAAACCAGGCGAGAGCAAGGAAAATGGAATTTGCTTTTCAAAAAACCAAAGACATATATAACAAAAAAAACATTTCGATTCAAGCTAAATTAAGACATTATAAAACTGTCATTAGACCAGAATGCCTGTATGCATCGGAGTGCCTAACTCTTAACAAAAAGGGGGAAATAGAAAACATGGAAAAGAAAGAAAGGAAAATTTTGAGAAAAATATTAGGACCGAGAAAGATTGGGGAAGAGTACAAGCTAAAGAGTAATAAGGAAATATACAAAACTATTGAGAAAGTGAGTGAGGCAATGCGTAAACGCAGACTAACGTTTTATGGTCACCTGTCGAGGATGGATGGAAACAGACTAACAAGAAAAGTGTTTGAACATAGTAACAGGAACGAAGAAACCAACAATAAATGGATACAGATGGTGAAAAAGGATTTGGCCTATTTTAATGTCACCCGTGAGTCAATCAGGGACAGGGAAAAGTTTAGACAAATAGTGAACGAAATTAAGTGTTTTCCAGAAGAAACGAAACTAAAGAATAATAACAGGAAATGGTCGGAAGAGCGGAGGAGGAACCACTCGAAAATGATGAGGAAATATTGGGAAGAGAGAAAAAAAGATCAAAAAGCCGGGCAAGTGAATTGTTGAACGTGGTCCAAAGATGGCCGAAATCGAAAGAAGAAGAAGAATAACATGCTAAAATATTTGCATATCTTCTTGAATCACCCTGTATACATTCAGATACACACATAAATACACAAATACATACATTTTTATAATTTGTATGGATCTGAACACTATTTTTAATATCTTAGGGTGTGTGATTAATGTCGTTAATATGCTGACTTGGAGAAATTGTCAGAGTGGTATATTTGACGTTTTCAACGTAAAGTATATGAAAATCTCTCCTAGATTGATGAATATGAAGAGCTTACCTTGGTGCAAGCCTGATTGTGTGTATTTTGCAGTGCGTACACGATGGCTGAAGATACGGTTCCTCAGGTCACACACATATGCTAACTAATGATATACTAATAAAAGATGGTGGTGGGGATTACGGCATCTTCCAGAGATGACGGTGCCACACCAAAGTCGACAATGCGTGTCGATACCACAGACAATAGCGATATGTCGCTACAGTGGGCAACGACGTATGGGACACGCTCTCGAAGGTCGCGCCTCACCACTCAGCACGGCAGTGCTCTCGCACTGAGGTCAATATAGTGTCAAAGGTGCAGGAGCTACGGCCAGTCTGTGACCTCAGCTTCAGCAGTCAGCTTCATCGAGTAGGACAGTGTCTATGAAATTTCAGATGGACGTGTACTTTTTTCAAGGTTGAACATTGTACTTCAAGAGAACGGTTTGTCAGTTTACAGTTGTAAATTATCCAGTACTCCTCTGTCAGAGAAGTGTGCCAAAATTAAGTAAATCTTTTCTTCAGTTATGTGACAAATTGAAATAATATTTCATGTGTTCTAGTTTGATGAGCCTTCTCCCAGAGCAATCAAATAAGTCACAGCTGTTGCTGGGCATAGGTAGTTTCTCCTGGCCATACACTGGGGAGCCAAAGAAACTGGTACACCTGCCTAATATAGTGTAGGGGCGCCGCGAGCACGCAGAAGCGACGCAACACGACGTGGCATGGACTCGACTTAAGTCTGAAACAGTGCTGGAGGAAACTGACACCCTGAATCCTGCATGGCTGGCCATAAATCCGTAACAGTATAAGGGGGTGGAGACCTCTTCTGAACACCACATTGCAAGGCATCCCAGACATGCTCAATAATGTTCATGTATGGGGGTGGGGGGGGGGGGGGTTTGGTGGCCAGCGGAAGTGTTTAAACTCAGAAGAGTGTTCCTGGAGTCACTTTCTAGCAACTCTGGGCGTGTGGAGTGTCGCATTGTCCTGCTGGAATTTCCCAAGTGCGTCGGAATACACAATGGCTCTGAGCACTGTGGGACTTAACTTCTGAGGTCATCAGTCCCCTAGAACTTAAAACTACTTAAACCTAACTAACCTAAGGACATCACACACACCAATGCCGGAGGCAGGATTCGAACCTGCGACCGTAGCGGTCATGTGGTTCCAGACTGTAGCGCCTAGAACCCCTGGGAATGTACTATGAATATGAATGGATGCAGGTGGTGAGACAGGATGCTTACGTACGTGTCGTGTCAGTGTCGTATCTCGACGTATGAGGGGTCCCATATCACTCCAACAGGACACGCCCCACTCCATTACAGAGCCTCCAGCAGCTTGAAGAGATGAAGAGCCCAGGGGTTCATGAGATTCTCTCCATATCAGTACACGTCCATCTGCTCGATACAATTTCAAACGAGACTCGTCCGACCGGGCAACGTGTTTCCAGTCACCAACAGTGTCGGTGTTGACGGGCCCAGGCGAGGTGTAAAGCTTTGTGTGATCCAGTCATCAAGGGCATGCGAGTGGGCCATCGCTCTGTAAGCCCATATCGATGATGTTTCGTTGAATGGTTCGCACGCTGACACTTGTTGACGGCCCAGCATTGAAATCTGCAGCAATGTGCGGAAGGTTGCACTTCTGTCACTTTGAACGATTCTCTTCAGTCGTCGTTAGTCCCGCTCTTACAGAATCTCAGTGATGTCGGAGATTTGATGTTTTACCAGATTCCTGATATTCACAGTACACTAGTGAAATAGTCGAGCAGGAAAATCCGCAGTTCATCGCTACCTCGGAGATGCTGTGTCCCATTGCTCGTGCGCCGACAGTAATACCACGTACAGAGCTACAGACTCGCTTAAATCTCGATAACCTGCCATTGCAGCAGCTGTAACCAATCTAACAACTGCGTCAGACACTTGTCTTATGTGCTGGCGACCGCATCCTACCTGTTTACAGATCTGTGTATTTGAATACGTATGCCTATACCAGTTTCTTCGGCGTTTCAGTGTAAGACGGGGATTTCGTCGCTGTTGAAGGCAACTGAGCCGCCGAGTTGGCGCTTTCAGCCGCAGTGTGCGTGCAGTGTGTTGGAGCGACAGTGCGAGAAGTCAGGGAGTGGCGCGGCTGGCCTGCGAAATGTCAAGGAAAGCGACATAGAGTGAGAGAGGGGAAGGGAGGGAGAGAGAGAGGGAATGCAAGGGGGAGAGAGAGAGAGAGAGAGAGACAGGAGGGAGAGAGGGAAAGAGACAGAGGCAGTGAGGAGAGGTATGGAGAGGGGGGGCAGCATCCACCCCTCCACAGCTCGCCGCTTCCCCTTCCCCTCGCACCAAGGCTACCGTTTCCACAACTCAACGGAGTGTCTCCCGCGGCCGGAATTCAGACGGGCACAAAGCTCGCGCATAATAAACGCAGCCGTGCCTTCTTTTATTCTTGCCGCCGCTCGCCTGCTGATGAGTTGCGCTCTTGTTCCGCGCCGCCGCGCACCCACCAACTTACAAAAGAGGCCGGGCGTCGGCAGTGCGAAATGGGAGGACGTGGTGAGCCGCAAATAGACGCGACCTTCGCGCGCCGGCACACTGAATGAATCACGACGCCGCTGCGGCATTCACTGCCTCGGCCCGTTTCTCCCGCGCGCGGCACGTCGCTCTGCAAGTCGGCAACAGCGCGTCGTGAACTAACGGCAACGAACAATTCTCTTTTCATCCGATATTCAGGATGTTACAAAAAGGTACGGCCAAACTTTCAGGAAACATTCCTCACACACAAAGAAAGAAAATATGTTGTGAGGACATGTGTCCGGAAACGCTTACTTTCCATGTTAGAGCTCATTTTATTACTTCTCTTCAAATCACATTAATCATGGAATCGAAACACACAACAACAGAACGTACCAGCGTGACTTCACTTTGTTACAGGAAATGTTCAAAATGTCCTCCGTTAGCGAGGATACATGCATCCACCCTCCGTCGCATGGAATCCCAGATGCAGCCCTGAAGAATGGCGTATTGTATCACAGCCGTCCGCAATACGAGCACGAAGAGTCTCTACATTTGGTACCGGGGTTGCGTAGACAATAGCTTTCAAATGCCCCCATAAATGAAAGTCAAGAGGGTTGAGGTCAGGAGAGCGTGGAGGCAATGGAATTGGTCAGCCTCTACCAATCCATCGGACACCGAATCTGTTGTTGAGAAGCGTACGAACACTTCGACTGAAATGTGCAGGAGCTCCATCGTGCATGAACCACATGTTGTGTCGTACTTGTAAAGGCACATGTTGTAGCGGCACAGGTAGAGTATCCCGTATGAAATCATGGCGGTGAATCGAGGAAGTACAGTACATACTGACGAAACTAAAATGAGCTCTAACATTGAAATTAAGCGTTTTCGGACACATGTCCACATAACATCTTTTCTTTATTTGTTTGTGAGGAATGTTTCCTGAAAGTTTGGCCGTACCTTTTTGTAACACCCTGTAGATTCGCGTCGTCTACACCGACATTTTAGAGTGGGTGACCACTGTCATTAATGGGCTGATACTGAGTAATTTTCTTGAAGAAATGTGCAGAGAAGTGGAAGAAAACATGCAAAACGGAAGAACTGATTTAGTCTACAGAACATCAAATCAATTTTTTAACGAATGTAAAACAACACTCTCAGGCACAATAGAAAATAAAGATGGGAAAATGCTGTTTGGTGAAGACATGGTGAAGAGATGGAAAGAATACACAGAGGAGTTTTATGCCGGAACACCTCTTTCGGAGAATGTTGTGGTTGGCAGGAGAGCCAACACCGTGTTACTAGAGGAAGCCGAAAGGCACGCGTTTTAGCTCACGCAGGCTAGCGTGAGGTCTGGAACAGGACAAGGAAATTAGAATTTAGAAAAAACGGACGTAGCTGGTGGAATACTTAACTTTAATCCATTAATGATGAACGTCGCTCTTGACGGTACATTATTCACACTATCAATAGTAACTAGTAATGGCGCCTTGTTAGGTCGTAGCAAATGACGTAGCTGAAGGCTATGCTAACCATCGTCTCGGCAAATGAGAGAGTATTTTGTCAGTGAACCATCGCTAGCAAAGTCGGTTGTACAATTGGGGCGAGTGCTAGGAAGTCTCTCTAGACCTGCCGTGTGGCGGCGCTCAGTCTGCAATCACTGATAGTGGCGACACGCGGGTCCGACGTAAACTAACGGACCGCGGCCGATTTAAAGGCTACCACCTAGCAAGTGTGGTGTCTGGCGGTGACACCACAGAGAAAGTAACAGGAAGAGAAGAGCAAGTAGACGAAGATGACAAGGGAGATGACATTCTGCAAGAAGAATCTGACAGAGCTCTAAAAGAACTACGGGACAACAAAGCAACGGGTACTGATGACATCCCTGCAGAACTAATAAAGATTGCTGGTGACAGCATGAAACTGATGCTGCTTAAACTTATTAGGTCCATCTACAACACAGGAGAGATACCTACAGACTTCCAGAAATGTATCATTGTTCCTATACCAAAGAAGGCAGCAGCTACAAAATGCGAACAGTACCGAACTCTAAGCCTAATATCACATGCATAAAAAATTCTCATAAAAATAGTCCTGAAGAGAATTGAAGAGAAGGTGGAGGATATGCTGAGTGAAGATCAGTTTGGTTTCAGAAGGGGATTGGGAACAAGAGAGGCGATTCTGGCACTGAGACTCGTTATCGAAAAGCAATTACAGAAAAATAAACCAACTTATATGGCCTTTGTAGACATGGAAAAGACATTTGATAACGTTATCTGGTAAGAGACGTTCAGAGGGTGAGGGAAAGTGGAATAAAGCACAAAGACATCCGTGTGATACTCAGTTTCTATAAGAATGAGGTGGCAGTGATTAGGAACTGTCACCAGAAACAAGAAGCAAATATTAGAAAAGGGGTAAGGCAAGGATATGCTCTCTCTCCTCTTATATTCAATGCTTGCATCAAGGAAGCTATAGACAAAGTTCAGAGAAACTACTGAGGTGGGGATCAACATTAATGGGCAGAAGATAGACATGCTACGTTATGCAGATGATATTGCTATAGTCACGGAGACAAAAGAAGATCTAGAGCAAGTCCTCAGAACAATGGAAAAAATTCTATGCAATCAGTATTGAATGAGAATAAACAAGAAAAAACTAAAGTGATGGTATGCAGTACAGGAGCAGAATATGAACCTCTGAGAATGAGAATTGGAAGAGAGGAGCTGGAAGGGATAGAGGAATTTACTTACCTGGGAAGCAAAATCACAAGAGATGGTAGAAGCCGGAAAGAAATTGCGACCAGAATATAAAAGGCCAAAATTGCACCAACAACAGCATCAGTCTGAAAATAAGGAAACGTATCATGAAAGGTTTCGTTTGGAGTGTGGCCCTATACGGATGTGAAACTTGGACAATTGGAAGAGAAGAGAGAAGACGGCTAGAGGCCCTGGAGATGTGGTGCTATAGAAGGATGATGAAGATCAGATGTAGAGACAAAGTAACAGTTGAAGAAGTGCTTAGAAGAGTACAGGAAACCAGATCTCTATGGAGGCACATCCAAACAAGAAGAGACAAACTTGTAGGGCACATCCTGCGACACAACATAATTGGAACAATAGCAGAAGGAGCTATTGAGGGAAGGAATCGGCGGGGGCGACCAAGGATATCATACATGCAACAGATCATGAATGACGTTGGATGTAACACATACGTGGAAATGAAGAGGAAGGCAGACAGAAGAGAGGAATGGCGCTCTGCTGCAAACCAACCTCAGGGTTGAACACTAAAAGAAGAAGACTGAGTAATTGCTAGTGTGCTATGCATGTACAAAACTCAAGAGTTGTTCTTAGGACTTGTCGAAATGGAAAAGGTGTTCGACAGTGTAAGATGGTGCAATATGTTCAAAATTCTGAGAAAAATTGGGACGAAGCTTTAGCTATAGACGGGTAATATACAATATGTAAGAGAACCAAGAGGGAACAATCAGAATGGAAGATCGAGAACAAAATGTAAATGTTCGGATTAAAATAGAGAAGCAGTCTTTGGCCCCTAATTAGAAAAATTATAAATGACTGCTTAAACTGACACACAATATTTTAGCGCAACGCAATCTGACTTTCAATAATCCATACAAAAGAATGGCCCTAACTAACAATAACCTATACCTTTCATGAATCACTTACCTCACAAAAATCTTCGTAACTCGAACTACTGCAATACAGCGAGCGCCAATACTGCCAGCTAAATAAAAGATTCTAACTACTGAAGTCGCTAACTACTGATAGGCATAGTTAGCAAATGAAAGATTTTGATTGAGAACAAACAATGTATTTACCTTAATAGTGTTCAAAAGTCATAGTATATATCAGTTCATGACATCCAGTCTTACAAATTTACCGTCTCTGATGGACACACGTCCAGATCCTCCGCTCTCAAAACTCCGTCATCTCTCTCCCTATATCCACCACTGCTGGCAGCTCACTTCCAACTGCGCAACGCTACGCGCTGTTAACAGCCAACTGCCCAACACTACAATGGCGAGTATTACAACAATGCCAACCAGCTACAGACTGCACACAGCACAGCCAGTGATTTTCATACAGAGCGCTACGTGGCGTTGCCAATATAAAAACCCAAACAGCCTACTTACACAGTCTATACATCGAGATAGCAATGACGGAACAGTGGGATTAAAATTGAGGGGGACTGGATTTCAATGATAAGATTCACTGATGACATTGCTATCGTCAGTGAAAATGAAAAATAATTACAACACCAGTTGAATGGAACGAACGGTCTAATGAGTACAGAATATGAATGGAGAGTAAACCGAAGAAAGACAAATGTAATGAGGAGTACCCGAAAAGAGATTAGCCATATACACTTTCTATCGAAATTGGTGACTGTGAAGTAGACGAAGTAAAGGAATTCTGCTACCTTTAACACAAAACAGACGACCGAAGCTAGGAGGACATTAAAAAACTCATCAGCACGGGCCAACAGGACATCCCTGGCCAAAAGAAGATTGTTAGTATCAAAGAACGCCGAAGAAACGCGGCCACGGAATTACGCGAACACCACATATGACAAGTAGTTTGGGAGCCCATTCATTCCTAGAGCTGGCACTGTCTGCGGATCTCCGCCTTTATGCCGCTGTGTACGCTTCTTTCCCCACATGACCGGTACATAAAGGGCTTCCTGTCGATCAACATTATAGAGTCGGTCTTTCCGTATGTTGCAGCCGCCATCACACCATCAATAGTTACGTCAGTATAGAACGATTTAAGGAAGGCAAGATGTCAAAGAACGATTAAGCGTTTGTTGTTATATTATTAACTGTGACTGTCAAAAAGACAACAACGAAAAATGGTTAAAATGGCTCTAACCGCTATGGGACTTAACATCTGAGGTCATCAGTCCCCTAGACTTAGAACTACTTAAACCTAACTAACCTAAGTACCTCACACACATTCATGCCCGAGGCAGGATTCGAACCTGCGACCGTAGCAGCAGCGCGGTTTGACAACAACGAAAGAAAAAAATAATATGTAATGGTTTATAAAAGAACAGCTATATATTCCATGTGAAATTGCTCGCTGAAATACGATGTCTCTTGCGGCTTACATAAAATTATTACTTATGACATGGAACAGATCAGAGAGAGAGAGAGAGAAAAAAAACATCGTAATTGCAGAGGAATTTGGAGCTGAAAAAAGATTAGAAGCAACTGAAATTTATGCCAACAGGAAGTTATTTGTGTGAAGTTTAGGATTGTAATATATGTCTGCAATACGACTGTCATGAAAACCTGCAAAGCAATTGCACATTCCGTGTAATAATGTCTTCAGTTAATTAAAGGAAAGCAAAGAAACAATTCGGTTTTGTTTTGTTTTGTGATTATTATTTCGCATGGCATGGCGATCAATAGATACTATTTTAGAGCAATTTGTAAATACAGACAAATAGGGATAAAAGTACTTATAGATAAAAGTACTTATAGATTTACATTTTCATCAGTCCGTAACTAAATATTGCTAGAGTTGTATGTCCAGATTCCTTAATCATTTGTAAAACTAAACTGCACTTACAGACTACTAGTTAATGAACAGATCCTCGATATGGTAACAGTTTTCTCCAGTTCAATGTGGAATACGGCTGTAATTTAATTAAGCTAAAACTGTATGACTGTAGCTCCATCTTCTGGTGGAGTGTGGGCTACGGCTGTCCAATGTTCTATAAAAACAATACCAATCGCCGTTATATAGGCCTAGAAATAAACCTATATAACGGCGATTGGTATTATTTTTATTGAGCTAACATTTAAAATGAAAGCATTGCCCCAGAGAATCACTTGTAAACCGCATTTTGAAATCTCAGATATAATCATTATTGCACAAACTTACGCTACATGAGAATTTTGTATTAAATTACTGAACAACTAAGTACTTGTTTGTTTTAAATGTGTAGTACGAAGACATGCATGGATCGATGCATATAACTGCTACGTCAGGCATATCCTGATGCGAAACAATGCTTTCTGCTTGTTTATAGACTAGAAAACGTCGATTAGTATGTGAAAAATTTGCATTCTTCATGTTATCGCGCGCCCTTGTAAGTTAAGTTAACACAGGGATTTGCGTTTCCACCAGCGCGACATTTACGTAGCTGTTAAGGGGCGGTGACGGCGGCAAAGTACCGACTCAGAGGTAGTTGTCCGCACATCACCGCTATTCGTAAATCTCCGTGCGTGTGTCTCTCTGGACGCCATGTCGAAGACTGGTCATAATCTGAGGAAGAATATTCTGCGAGTACATATTAATACGTGGTGCTACAGAAGGACTCTGAAAATTACATGACTGATAATATAAGGAATGAGGAAGCCTTACAAAGAATCGGTGGAGAAAGGAACGTGTGGGAAACACTGACAAGAAGAAGGGACAGGATAATAGGACATGTGTTTTAGAGGTCAGGAAATGACTTCCCGCCGGCTGGTGTGGCCGTGCGGTTCTAAGCGCTTCAGTTTGGAACCGCGTGACCGCTACGGTCGCAGGTTCGAATCCTGCCTCGGGCATGGATGTGTGTGATGTCCTTAGGTTAGTTAGGTTTAAGTAGTTCTAAGTTCTAGGGGACTGATGACCTCAGTAGTTAAGTCCCATAGTGCTCAGAGCCATTTGAAATGACTTCCATGGTACTAGAGGGAGCTGTAGAGGGTAAAAACTATAGGGGTAGAAAGAGATTTAACATAAGAAATGAATTTGTGACTGGCCGCTTCACGCCAGTCGGAAGTATTCTGCTTTTATGACGTATGTTACTCCAGAACACGTAAACCTTCAACTGTAAAATGGTGAGAGAATCTACATAATTTTCTATTCGAAGTTATCGTTGATACCTTACAATCTCTTCCTGGAAATTGCTTTCTATCCGTCCGCCTGCTTAGCGGAGTGGTAACGTGCTTGTCTCCCATGCAGCGGGTTCGATTCCCTGCCGGGTTGGAGATGTTCTCCGTTGGTGGACTGGGTGTTGTGTTGTCCTATTCATCATTTCATTCTCATCACCGGCAAGCAAGTCGCCCATGGGGCGTTGACTGAAGTAAGACTTGCACTCGGCGGCCGAACTACCCTAGATGGAGCCTCGCCAACAATGTCATACGATAATTTCATTTCATTTCTTTGCAACGGCAAATTTTTCTTTGCCTTTCTTTATCACGCCTTTTGTGGAAATACTAACAAATGCAATATAGTGAGCATTATTTCGTTTTACTTGTGCACTTTCAGTGTAACTAATGTAAAAATCGAAAATAAATTTTTTTTCCGCATTTAGATTCGCCCCCACGATCCTCGTATTGCCGTTATGCACTCACATCGCTACGCGAACCATTACTCGGGAACTGTACTAATATAAATGGGTCGTATCTCACCCGACCCGCGCCACAAATGTTTTTTTTTTTTTGTTTTTTTTTTTTTGCCTGATGACCTCGAGATCCCACTTGTGTTACTTTCATTTCTTGTCAAGATTTGGACGAAATTTATGGTGATGATGAGTAGGCGCGGAAACTTTGAGAGTCTCTATCAGCCATGCTGTCGTTTCAACCTGCTGTTTACCTTGTTGCCGCGTTGTTCATGTATTTCCGCAGATCAGTATATTCGAGTCAGAATTTTTAAGCATTTGTTATTCAATAATCTTATACGAGAAGGCATGAAACAATGAAAACATCGCGTGCTGCATGAAAATAAATTTTCAGACACTGAGAAGAAAAGAAAAAATTGACCACTTCTCTGTGGTATATGTCACTTTGTAAGTATGTATCCTACGCTATCGTTAACAACAACAAAAAAGATGTATTTGTGCGAAGTACATCAAATTGCTTCATTCCGACGATGGTAAAATTATTTTGCAGTCCCTAAAGTCAGTTTACACTTGAAAAGCAATGCATAGCTTGTTCCAATGTAATGTTACAAACAGACCAAAAATGAATATTTTTGTCAGTTTTCGGGCTATCCAGCAGTTATCTACGACAACAATGAATGCTGTCAAAATAAATAAATAAATGGGTTTATGTTGCAACATAAAGAATTTTATTGGCAAAAGGAGCACTGTCCCCTTGATGAGGAGAAAGCCTCATGTATAACATTTTATTTTAATGGGGAAACAGTAGCCATTGTCATATAATTTGCAACAATCAGTGTCAAAATTCTAGAAACAACCCGTCTACACGATGTGCTCTGAAAAAAGTTTTGTGAATTTCCTCAACCGTGAAAACTTTAATAACGTATTTTCGAATACTAGGGTTATAGTGCGTCAAATAACAGAATCACATGTTAAGTGACCATGTAGGGATATCCATGTTCAGTGGAGACATTGCGAATGATGGAACAGCGTTCATCTTTTAAGCGGCATCGGCTGGGCGGAAAAGAAGTGGAACCCCTGAAACCGTGTCGCTTGTATCACCGAACAGCTCTACATTGAACCTGATCGAGGATCAAAGTTTGAAGGAGTCTGTATTCCCTCAAACATGTTCTCGATTTTCTGCGCAAATCGGAGATTAAACTTTCTAATTTCATCTTTCAACCATTTTCTTCGAAAAGATCTCATCTCTCTCATATTTATATTTTCCTGTTACGTTCCTGCTTTTTATGTATATGTGGAACTACCACAAGACAGGTTGATACTTTGTTTCGCTCTTGAGATATCGAATTTATGAAGACCTTAATTCTAATCCTTAAGGCAGTGTGATTTTATTCTCTACTGTCTAAAGACATAATTCTTTCCCTTTTCCGTAACTGAACCTGTTCCCTTTTATATTTAACGCTGCTTCTACAATTTCGCCATCTTCGGTACGATTCTTTTTTGTCCGCTAAAGTTCTGACACACCTTCACGCAATACCTTCATTCTGTTCGATTTTCTCTTTATTTAAAATTCAGACGAACTTATTGCTGTGCTGAAACGTACAATACCTGCTCTGAAAGAAAACGCAGAACTTTTTACGTTTAGCAGAACTCTGCTGACAACTGTAGCATGTTGAATGTTTTTAATACAATAAATAAACCTTCATTTGTGACTGCCAATAATCAAATAACTAGTTTACATTTACTTTTGTCTGCAGCTGTCTTCTAATATCCTCCTTTGATGAGTCTTGGAATTCCATAGGGGATATAGCCAGATATACTTGGATTCCTTAGATACATGTTTACAAATGATGAAACTGTAGACGTAAATAAAGGACATAAAAAGCACTCTAGACACAGTGTGTACAGTGATGACCAAATGATAGAAATCTTCGAAGGAAATATATCACTTTAAGAGTAGAGAATTGAGATTTGACGATATCAGGAACACACTTTACTCTCCAGTGGGGTTTGACATAAATATTTTTTTTTGTAACCAACAACAGTAACTACTGTTTTATTCTGTTTTCTAGAGTTATCTGCAGGACGATACGCAGTAGGGAAGTAGAATGAAGGTGGAAGTCGTCTGGGAGAATTTTACAAAGAGAACAATTTAATGACTGTTAACACTTGGTTTAACAATCATAAAAGAAGTGTGTATACGTGGCAGAGGCTTGGAGACACAGGAAAGTTTCGGATAGAGTATACAATGGTAAGAAAGGGATAAAGAAATCAGATTTTAAACCGCAAAACATTTCCCCCCGTTTATTGATCACGAACTGAAAATTGAAAGTGAATAAATTATACAAAGGCAGGATATTAAGGAGATGGGACCTGGAGCAATTGAAAGATCCTGACTGTGTTAAAAGATCTAAAGGAACCATTAGGCAACGGTTGGCTGAAACAAGGAAACCTAATATAATAAAAGACGACTGGTTAGCTTTTAGAGATGAAATAGTGAAGGCAGTAGTGGATTCCATATCAAAAAGAGAAGAGTCTTACTAAATCCTTACCTAACGCACAAGTATTTAACTGACAAAAGTAAAAAATGTAAAAAAGCATGAAATGAAGCAACGAAACAGAATACAGACGTCTCAAGAATGAGAATGTTCAAAATGGAAAAACAAGAATGGTTGCAGGGGAAATGCAAAGCTGTAGAAATCTGCATGACAGTCTGAAAGATAGATGTCTTCTAGACAAAAGTTAAAGAGAAGTTTGGAGGGATGAGAAGTACCTAATGAATGTTAACATCTCATATTGGAAGCTTGTGCTAAGCAAAGACGGCAAAGTTGAGATGGGACAAATGTGCAATGGAACGAGCTTAAGGAAAGCATCACACACAGTGAAGAGGAACTCTATGGTGATGAAACTGGAGGTGTGATTCTGCGAGAAGAATTTAACAAAGCAGTGAAAGACCTTAGTCTAGAAGCGTCCCGTGGATAAACAACACTCCCTCAGAATTATTGTCATCCTTGAGAGAGCCAGACATGACAAAAGTCAGAGTTTTAAACATGGCTGCTTGGTCAGTGACCATTTATAAATCAAAGTTGAACTAAATAAGTCCTCGGTCACAATTTATAGTCTTTTTGACCAGGTTTCAACGCTTCTATGAGTGCCTTCATCAGAAATTAAATATTAAAAGTGGCCTATAACGTAAGTACAAGTCTGATGTTACCTGTAGCTCGACATACGCGAGCAGCGCGTAGTGGCTTGCTTTCCACGTATTCTATTTTAAAATTGTGTCTAAAGCTTTTTCGCTTAATATTTATTTTATACGTGTAAGTACTGCTTCTTTTTGTACTGTTAATCAGTTTACTGTCTTCAAACTGTATTTCTATGGTTTTACATAAGGA
The DNA here is from genome assembly GCF_023864275.1 of Schistocerca cancellata. Taxonomy (NCBI): domain Eukaryota; kingdom Metazoa; phylum Arthropoda; class Insecta; order Orthoptera; family Acrididae; genus Schistocerca; species Schistocerca cancellata. Next base: position 177,804,611 of record NC_064631.1, read on the forward strand.
AAAGAGTTACCATGTCTGCTGCTGTCAAATAAAACTTTGCCTGTGAATTCGTGTACTAAACACTGTTCATTTTAACATTCAGCTGTCTATATTTTAAATGTTAAGTAGCCTACTTATATTTAAGGCTACTAGATGGCACTCTTTGTGTAATGGTCAACTGCCCGTACTTGTTACTGTGGTCGCCTCAGTTTGTTGCTGTCTGTGGCTTTATAGGTATGAGCAGCCCACAGTGGCTCGCATTTCATGTATTCTTTTTGAAATTTTGTGACCTAAGACTTTCTGACTTGTTATTTAATTTATACGTGGCATGTAAGTACTGTTTCTTTCTTGTACTGATAGTCAGTACTTACACTTTTATATAAAAATTTTCTGTTTCCCATAAATTTGTACTTATGTTATAGGCCACTTTATATATTTAATTTCTGATGAAGGGACTGAAAGAAGTGTTGAAACCTGGTCAAAAAGACTAAAAACTGTGACCGAGGCCTTATTTAGTACAACATGACAAAAGTGTTCCATCTGGAATGCAAGACGTATGAGGCACACGAAATACTCTGTGATTATAGAGGTCATTCGGAGAACCAGCCGTGACAAACTGTATGAAACAGATGAAATGCCCTCAGACTTCAAGAAGAGCGTAGTAATTCCAATTCCAAGGAACGATGGTACAGACAGGTGTGAATATTATCGAAACATCAATTTACTCAACCATGGTTGCGGAATAATGGAAATCTGATGGAAACCGTCCTCGAGTTCCAGGGAAATCTAGGAACACACGAGGCAATACTGACAATGGGACTTACCTAAAGACGATAGGCAAACGTACGTTTATAGCATTTGTAGATTTAAGCGAAATCTATTGATAATGTTTACTGGAATACATTCTATAAAATTTTGAATGATGCAGGGATGCAATCGAGAGAACGAACGACTACCTACTACTTGCAGAGGAAACAAATTCCGGTTGCAATTTTTGGAAGTGCATGAAAGGGAAGGAATAGTGGAGAAGGGAGTGAGACAGGGTTGTAAGGGCCTGTCTTCGATGTTAGTGAGTCTGTACATTGAATGACCTGTGAAGGGAATCAAGGAGAGATTTGTAAAGGAAATTAGTGTTCAGTGAGATGAAACTGGAACATCGAGGTGTGCCAATGACACCGTAATTTTGAGAGAGACTGTAAGTAGGCTGTTTATGTTTTCTTTATGTAAGTAGGCTGTTTATGTTTTCTTTATGTAAGTAGGCTGTTTATGTTTTCTTATTGGCAAAGTTACGTAGCGCTCTATATGAAAATCACTGGCTGTGCTGTGTGCAGTCTGTGGCTAGTTTGCATTGTTGTCTGCCATTGTAGTGTTGGGCAGAGGCAGCTGGATGTGAACAGCGCGTAGCATTGCGCAGTTGGAGGTGAGCCGCCAGCAGTGGTGGATGTGAGGAGAGAGATGGCGGAGTTTTGTAATTTGTCATGAACTGCTATATATATTATGACTATTAAGGTAAATACATTGTTTGTTCTCTATTAATATCTTTCATTTGCTAACTATCCCTATCAGTAGTTAGTGCCTTCTGTAGTTTGAATCTTTTATTTAGCTGGCAAAAGTGGCGCTCGCTGTATTGCAGTAGTTCGAGTAACGAAGATTTTTGTGAGGTAAGTGAGTTGTGAAAGGTATAGGTTAAAGTTACTCAGGGCCATTCTTTTGCAGGGATCTTTGATAGTCAGATTGCGTTGCGCTAAAAACATTGTGTGTCAGTTTAAGCACAGTCTTGTATAAATTGTTCTAAGGGGACGTTTCAAGAGGTTTGGAAGAACAGTGGAATGGAATGGATTGTGTCTTTAAAAGAGATTATAAGATGAATATTGTTCCCTTTGCGATACTGCAGAGAGACTTGGCATGAATATAGCCACTGCAATTTGTTACTGACAGTGGTACTCACAAGAAAGTACGTTCGCAGGAAGACCGAGTCACGTATCGTTACTGAGAGGGGAGAGCACCGTGTTCGGCGCATGGCTGTGGCGCGACGTACTGCATCTGCAGCAGCCATCTGAGCAACAGTTGGCACCACTGTGGCACAAAGAACTGTTACAAATCGGTTATTTCAAGGACAGCTCCGAGGCAGAACGTCCTGTAGTGTGCATTCTACTGATTCCAAAATCACCGCCGTTTGCGACTTCAGCGGTACCAAGCGAGAGCTCATTGGAGGTCAGGACTTAGGCTCGTTTCACACTGGGACACCTGTGACGATCACCGGTGACGGCCACTGATAGAGATACCTTCGTTTGAATTGGAGCATTCACACCGGGACACTGCACTGAGTCACCGAGTCACGGTGACCCAGTAGTGACTCACCCTCGCCACATGTGACGGACACCGATGCTGTGTTCGCTGCGGTCACCGCCGGACATGCATTAGCTCGTATTGGAGTGTTTACACTGGGACACCGATCACAGACACAGCAGTGCAGAGTTGCCAACAGACAGGCAGCCGTTGCTGAGCCCAGTGGTTCTCCACATAGTGCAGCCATGAGTTTAGAGTTCATCAACACAGAAGATTTTATAAGTGAAGTGGAAAGTCGCCCCGTTATTTGGCATATGAAAAGCGATGACTACAGTAACAAAGTCATGAAAATAAAAGCGTGGCAAGAAATTATTACGAAGTTTGTGCCTGATTTCGATGAAAAGAGCATAGATGAAAGAAACAAAATTGGTAAGTTCTACATCTACATCTACATCTATACTCCGCGAGCCACCTTACGGTGTGTGGCGGAGGGTACTTATTGTACCACTATCTGATCCCCCCTTCCCCGTTCCATTCACGAATTGTGCGTGGGAAGAACGACTGCTTGTAAGTCTCCGTATTTGCTCTAATTTCTCGGATCTTTTCGTTGTGATCATTACGCGAGATATATGTGGGCGGTAGTAATATGTTGCCCATCTCTTCCCGGAATGTGCTCTCTCGTAATTTCGATAATAAACCTCTCCGTATTGCGTAACGCCTTTCTTGAAGTGTCCGCCACTGGAGCTTGTTCAGCATCTCCGTAACGCTCTCGCGCTGACTAAATGTCCCCATGACGAATCGCGCTGCTTTTCGCTGGATCATGTCTATCTCTTCTATTAATCCAACCTGGTAAGGGTCCCATACTGATGAGCAATACTCAAGAATCGGACGAACAAGCGTTTTGTAAGCTACTTCTTTCGTCGATGAGTCACATTTTCTTAGAATTCTTCCTATGAATCTCAACCTGGCGCCTGCTTTTCCCACTATTTGTTTTATGTGATCATTCCACTTCAGATCGCTCCGGGTAGTAACTCCTAAGTATTTTACGGTCGTTACCGCTTCCAATGATTTACCACCTATGGCATAATCGTACTGGAATGGATTTCTGCCCCTATGTATGCGCATTATATTACATTTATCTACGTTTAGGGAAAGCTGCCAGCTGTCGCACCATGCATTAATCCTCTGCAGGTCTTCCTGGAGTACGTACGAGTCTTCTGATGTTGCTACTTTCTTGTAGACAACCGTGTCATCTGCAAATAGCCTCACGGAGCTACCGATGTTGTCAACTAAGTCATTTATGTATATTGTAAACAATAAAGGTCCTATCACGCTTCCTTGCGGTACTCCCGAAATTACCTCTACATCTGCAGATTTTGAACCGTTAAGAATGACATGTTGAGTTCTTTCTTCTAGGAAATCCTGAATGCAATCACAAACCTGGTCCGATATTCCGTAAGCTCGTATTTTTTTCATTAAACGTAAGTGCGGAACCGTATCAAATGCCTTCCTGAAGTCCAGGAATACGGCATCAATCTGCTCGCCAGTGTCTACGGCACTGTGAATTTCTTGGGCAAATAGGGCGAGCTGAGTTTCACATGATCTCTGTTTGCGGAATCCATGTTGGTTATGATGAAGGAGATTTGTATTATCTAAGAACGTCATAATACGAGAACACAAAACATGTTCCATTATTCTACAACAGATTGACGTAAGCGAAATAGGCCTATAATTATTCGCATCTGATTTATGACCCTTCTTTTTTCACTTTAATACCGTATTTTTCGGACCACAAGAACAGCGAAATATATTTTCTATCCCTGTACGAGGCTAGGAGGTTAATAACCTACAAGAAGAATACTAGTAGTTCATCAAATGAAGTTTTTGACATTCGAAAATACTGAAAAAACTTCTTCTCAGATTGTCTCAGATCGTCATAAAGGGTGTAATACAATCCGTTCTCCAGCCGATCACGTAGCAGTGGATGTATGTGTAATGAACATTTTGTCTTCATTCTCCTCCTCCTCCTCATTACAAGTACTAACAACAGTTCCTCCTCGCTCGAGTCCATTTCACCAACTAATCAGTTGGCAACAGCTGCAGTGTGGGACACCAGTGGCCCAGGAGTGTTCGCCACAGTCACCGGTCACCGTCACCGGTGACCGTCACAAGTGTCCCAGTGTGAAACGAGCCTTAGGCCTGTTGTGATTTCTAATGGAAGATGTTTCTGCCTCGGTGCCTTATGTTGATTAGAGTGAGGCCAGCTGAGAGCCCGTAACTAACCTGTCTGCCTGCCAGACACACTGCAGATACACCTGAAGTTATGGTCTGTGGTGTGATTTCGTACGACCATAGGTGCACTCTCGAGGTTATCCCACGCTCACTGACTGAAAATTTGTGCGTCAGTCCGGCGATTCAACCTGTCGTGCTGCCATTTATGAACAGCATTCTAGGGGTGTTTTACAACTGGGTAATGCTCGTCCCGTGCCGCTTTTGTAGCCCATCATGCTAAACAGAGCGTCGACATGTTGCCTTGGCTTGATCGATCACAAGATCTGTCTCCGATCGAGCACATACGAGGGGCGTTTGAAAAGTCCGTGCAAAGTCCGAGAGAGGGCGCCACCGGTCCGTATCGAGGTCAAGCCCCTACCACGCCGTAGCGGAGAAGCGAGGCGACTGTCCCCCAATTGAAGCAGCTGATCGCCGCCAGTTGCAGGGATGAATCCTTACTACTGGGGTTGAGATTTGAAGTACACTCCTGGAAATGGAAAAAAGAACACATTGACACCGGTGTGTCAGACCCACCATACTTGCTCCGGACACTGCGAGAGGGCTGTACAAGCAATGATCACACGCACGGCACAGCGGACACACCAGGAACCGCGGTGTTGGCCGTCGAATGGCGCTAGCTGCGCAGCATTTGTGCACCGCCGCCGTCAGTGTCAGCCAGTTTGCAGTGGCATACGGAGCTCCATCGCAGTCTTTAACACTGGTAGCATGCCGCGACAGCGTGGACGTGAACCGTATGTGCAGTTGACGGACTTTGAGCGAGGGCGTGTAGTGGGCATGCGGGAGGCCGGGTGGACGTACCGCCGAATTGCTCAACACGTGGGGCGTGAGGTCTCCACAGTACATCGATGTTGTCGCCAGTGGTCGGCGGAAGGTGCACGTGCCCGTCGACCTGGGACCGGACCGCAACGACGCACGGATGCACGCCAAGACCGTAGGATCCTACGCAGTGCTGTAGGGGATCGCACCGCCTCTTCCCAGCAAATTAGGGACACTGTTGCTCCTGGGGTATCGGCGAGGACCATTCGCAACCGTCTCCATGAAGCTGGGCTACGGTCCCGCACACCGTTAGGCCGTCTTCCGCTCACGCCCCAACATCGTGCAGCCCGCCTCCAGTGGTGTCGCGACAGGCGTGAATGGAGGGACGAATGGAGACGTGTCGTCTTCAGCGATGAGAGTCGCTTCTGCCTTGGTGCCAGTGATGGTCGTATGCGTGTTTGGCGCCGTGCAGGTGAGCGCCACAATCAGGACTGCATACGACCGAGGCACACAGGGCCAACACCCGGCATCATGGTGTGGGGAGCGATCTCCTACACTGGCCGTACACCACTGGTGATCGTCGAGGGGACACTGAATAGTGCACGGTACATCCAGACCGTCATCGAACCCATCGTTCTACCATTCCTAGACCGGCAAGGGAACTTGCTGTTCCAACAGGACAATGCACGTCCGCATGTATCCCGTGCCACCGAACGTGCTCTAGAAGGTGTAAGTCAACTACCCTGGCCAGCAAAATCTCCGGATCTGTCCCCCATTGAGCATGTTTGGGACTGGATGAAGCGTCGTCTCACGCGGTCTGCACGTCCAGCACGAACGCTGGTCCAACTGAGGCGCCAGGTGGAAATGGCATGTGCAAGCCGTTCCACAGGACTACATCCAGCATCTCTACGATCGTCTCCATGGGAGAATAGCAGCCTGCATTGCTGCGAAAGGTGGATATACACTGTACTAGTGCCGACATTGTGCATGCTCTGTTGCCTGTGTCTATGTGCCTGTGGTTCTGTCAGTGTGATCATGTGATGTATCTGACCCCAGGAATGTGTCATAAAGTTTCCCCTTCCTGGGACAATGAATTCACGGTGTTCTTATTTCAATTTCCAGGAGTGTATATCAGACGCAACAAGAGCAAATTGAAGCACAAATTAAACACATATTTGTTTAAAAAACTACTGAGTATTCGAGTCTATTTTAAAAGTATACTTAAATGAATGAAGTTTCCTAATTTCCGAAATACGTCTGCATAGAGACGCGAAATTTAAGAATCTTTCTTGACAAGGTGGAGCGAGTTTACATCGAGTTATTTGCATTTGATAAGTACATGAAACTTTTAAAGTAGCAGACAGTACGATTATTATTTAATTCACGTAATTTTCCTGTCAAGTCCTGTTTGCTTTTTGTCGATTACTGTGTACATTTTGCAAGCTTACTTTTGTTTAGCACAGTATTGTGTACACCCGAATTTTGGTATGATTAATTGTAATAACCCATATCACTTTAAATGCCGTAGGAATTTCATTCGCACATTAGTTTTTAACACTGATTGCACCTCTGAAAGTGGTTGAGTTTGCAACATTTGAACAAATATTTGACCATTTACAAAGTATAATCACCACCTGACAACACATGTTAAGTATCTGAACGCAATTATTTGACCTACCTCTGATTCATACTTAATATATATTTGATTGCCTTGGTAACCTGGAAAACGAACGTTCAAAATTATACACACCGACAGTATTTCCACACTATTTACCCTAGGCCTATATTGCACGATTTCCAGGACGCTATACCTTTTTCAAATGAGTTGGAAATCCAAATACTGTCGTATAGTATCGTCCTTCAGTTGACATCTATTTATTTAATTTTCCATGTAACAATTCTCTTCAAAATGAAGAGAGCACAGCAAATAACTTGCTGTCGGTTGGAAGTTCTCTCTCCGAGTAGCAACTATCCATTTCCGATTTAGAAAATCATTTGTAAGGGGAACCCTAAACAAAATCTAACGCTCATGATGTATTATTTCTCCTTGAAAATACTATATACAAGTAATAGAAAGTAACAAACAACCAGAAATGACTGACCTGTGAAATGTAACATTATTTCCGTCTTCGTCTTTGCTTCCATTATACTGTTACAATTAAAAGCAGCACACTAACGATCCATGTTTACGCACTGTTTCCCTGCAAATGGCGGCTTCTATCACGTTCAATGTGGGGACGCGACACTAGCGCCAATGCGCGGTCTAGTTTTTATTTAGTAAGTCTATGATCGATGTCATGTTTAGTTAGCAGCATCTTTGGAAAGAACACACACCAAGGTTCAGCGATATTGATCTACTTCTTTGTGTTTGGCATTCGTATGTATCAAGGAAGTCGAGCGATTGTCAAAAAATGGACAAAAAGAATTTCGTGTGGCGATTAAGCATTATTTTATGAAAGACAAAACGCCTCAGGAGACTAAAGAGAAGCTTGATAAACATTACGGTGACTCTGCACTTTCTATTAGAACTGTTTATAAGTGGTTTCAAAATTTTCGGAATGTCCATATGGGCACAATTGATGATGAACGTTCTTGACGCCCTGTGGAGGTTACGACTCCAGAAATCATTGATAAAATCCATGATATGGTGATGGATGACAAAAGAGTTAAGGTGCGTGAGATTGCTAGTGCTGTGGGTATCTAGAATGAACGGGTACATAATATTTTGGATAAACATTTGGACATGAGAAAGCTATCCGCAAGATGGGTCCGCGATTGCTCATGCTTGACCAAAAACCGAATCGTGTGAAGTGTTGCGATGATCGTTTGAGGCTGATCAAGAAGAATACGCAGGACTTTAAGCATCGTTTCGTCACTGTGGATAAAACATGGATATATTACTAAACTTCTGAGACCAAACAATAGTCTAAACAATGGGTTACGAAGGGAGAATCTGCACCAAAAAAGGAGAAGACCGTTCCTTCTGCCGGAAAGGTTATGGCTTCTGTCTTTTGGGATTCGCAAGGGATAACCCTCATCGACTATCTGGAAAAGGGTAAAACTATTACAGGTGCATATTATTCATCGTCATTGGACCGTTTTAAAACGGAGCTGCAAGAAGGACGCCGGCGATTGGACAGCAAAAAGGTCCTTTTCCATCGCGACAATGCACCACCATACACCTCAGCAGTTGTGGTGACAAAATTAGTGGAAATAGGATTCCAACTCGTTTCACATTCTCCCTTTTCTCCAGACTTGGCTCCCTCAGATTACAATTTGTTCCCCAATTTGAAGAAATGGCTGGAGGGACAAAGATTTTATTCAAACGAGGAGGTGATTGCAGCAACTAATAGCTATTTTGCAGACTTGGGCAATTCCTATTATTCGGAAGGGATCAACAAATTAGAACAGCGTTGGACGAAGTGTATAAGTCCCAAAGGAGACTATGTCAAAAAGTAAAAAAGTTTACCCTAAACACGTAAGCAGTTTTTATATTTGCACGGGCTTTCCAAAGGCCCCTCGTATGGGACATCATCGGACAACAACTCCAGCGTCATCCACAAACAGCATTAACAGTCCCTGTATTGCACGACCGAGTGCAACAGGCATGGAACTCCATCCCAAAAACTTACATTCGGCACCTGTATAACAAAACGCATTCACGATTGCATTCTTGCATTCAACATTCTGTTGGCTAAACCAGTTATTAACGTACCACCATTTCACATTTGCAGTGGCTTATCTCGCGGTTATCGCAATAATTACATTACATTAAACTGGAATGTTAATCAAGAAATGAGCAAATGTTTTGTCAAATGATTTGTTTAAAAATTAGAGAAACATCTGAGGCGCATGTGAATGATTCTCGAAATCACGTACAGCAAGTGAGGCGCCGACGAAGAATTTAAAGTTCAGTGTTTAGTCTACTAATAAATATCCTGTGGTACTATTTTAAGATTCTTAGTTAAACGTTGAACAATTTTCCAATCGGCACCCCATTTGCCGTACCCGATTACGAGCATCATTCAAATGCGTTGAAAGTTTCTTGTATATTTAAACCCGTGTTAGTAAGTGTCAAGTTTTTGTCTGAGAAAAGGAGTAAAACTTATTTTTGATATAGAGATATGTAAAGCTCCGTACAGGACAACAGAACACTATGCGAAAATCTATTTTTGATCGGAAATATGTGGTGCTCAATCTACACAATGCGAAATCCAGGCTACCCGGTACATCAAACAATTCGTCCGCGAGAAACCAATCCGTTTTCAATGAAATTTACATACATCATCTGAGCAAAACAAGATGACTCAGTTTAATATATTGGTCCTGAGCATTGATAATCTTTATCTTTAGCCTTGCAAACAATCACTGTACCAAAACTGTTATTGTAATTACACAGCAAATGAACATTAAAACTAACGCATCTTTCTTTCTGATAAACTGCTTGACAGTTCACAAGATAGCACATTACTGAAATCTTTTACGGGTATTGAGGCACTGAAAAGGTACTGTATTATTTTCACAAACATACTCAGCCAATCACTGTGCATTACAGTTGACATGAACTTTGATAGTGATTAAATCTATCGGCCTACCTGTGCTTACGGAACGCTAGTGTGCTCTGCAGCTAGATGCTATTAGGAATAACAGTGTGATTGTCAAAAATCAAATTTCATTTGCCGTAGTTGCGATGTCTTACGTAAGACGGTGTCATACCAATCTTGGTACATTCTTCTCACTCGCGATGTGCAGTGTGAGTGTGCCAACAGTCAGGAAAGTAAATGAAAACGGTGAACTAATCTTAACGAATGATAAACGAGAAGCAAGACTACAAATTTAATTGCGCTTGACTAAGCCATAACAACAACACATCTGTTCAGAAAGTTCTCACTCCTAGATATTTTAGCAAAATATTTCTTAACAACCCTCCTGTGTACAGTCGCCTCCTTTGACACTTGTTTCAACTATAAGAAAAGACCATACGCTTCATTATAAAATTTCTACAGCAAATTTCAATCATACGCAATGTTCTAACAACGTAAAGCTACACATTTACAAATGTAAAAAAAACAACAAGATAAAAAAACTGGATTATCTTAAAAGTTAGCTTTTATCATCCTTCCATTAATACAATCTCATTTTCTCAATATTTTTCTCAAAACATATCACTACAAAATCCTTTTAAATAATGCTGCCTCTACTACGCGGCAAGCTTCCATCGCTTTTAAACCAAGTACATTGCCAGACTGTCCAATATACCCTGTTACTGCCACTCTCTGACTTACTCTGACAAACTTAACCTCTCTGACGTTACATATTTGGTCTCGAACACAGTCTGACAAGGAATATGCTTATATTGATATTACAGAGGTTGAGTATATTTATCAAATTAGAAATTTCATTCACATTTATGGCCAAAACTTCCAGGAAATCGGCTTGGCAAATAGACACCCCCCTTTCAGCGGTCAGTTTTTTTTTTTTTTTTTTAATTTCCCTGTCTGCTGCAGGCCTCTTCAAGTCTCAAATCTTGTTTTATCCGCCTAATGTACTGAAAACTTGGTTTTCCTCGAGTTTCTCACCGGACATTTTTCTTTAGTAATTCCGCCGTGCATATACATACCCAAAGCATCGATCCCTGCGTTTCCTTGGTAGTCCCGCGCAACGGTATTTTCTGCCCTTTGTTGTTGAAGACATCTTCCTCGGTCGTTCTTTAGAACTCCAAAACCACGTCTCAGAAGCCTGTAATCTGTTCCGTTTCAGCTACCCTTCTGTCCATATCTCAGAACGATGTAGGGCAACGCTTGAAACACAAGTTTTACCCAATGTTTCCTGGCGTATGTACTAATATTTTTCGGTGTCAATAACTTCGTCTCGAGTTGAATTCTATTTTAGCTTGTGAAATTCTGCATTTAATTTCCTAGTGTCGTCTTCCATCTTTTATTATTCCAAATTGTTAAGGCTTTCGTGGCGACTTGTTGACAAACTGCCTATTTGCTTCTGCCTCGGGTTCTTTGGCCGAGCCGGCCTGTGTGGCCGCGTGGTTCTAGGCGCTTCAGTCTGGAACCGCGTGACCACTACGGTCGCAGGTTCGAATCCTGCCTCGGGCATGGATGTGTGTGATGTCCTTAGGTTAGTTATGTTTAACTAGTTCTAAGTTCTAGGGGACTAATGACCTCAGAAGCTGAGTCCTATAGTGCTCAGAGCCATTTGAACCATTTTTTTTTTTTTGTCTTCGTCCAGATGCACGTTTGCTGCTCTTGAAATATTACTACACACATTGATTTCAATTTGCTTCTTCTTTATTTCGTATTACGTCTTTCTGAAAGTATCTTGTCCCTGCCTTCTATGGATTTTTGGAGACTGTTTTCAGATACGGTTAACACTGCGACATCATCTGCTAGTGCAACCATTTTTATGTTTTCTCCGTCTATGGGTATTCCTTCAACATACGCATCTTTACATTTATTTATTGCATCCTATATGTATAAATGGAAGAATAATGGGGACGAGCTGCCTCCCTGTGGAACAAAAAAAATGGTTCAAATGGCTCTGAGCACTATGGGACTCAACTGCTGTGGTCATAAGTCCCCTAGAACTTAGAACTACTTAAACTTAACTTAACCTAAGGACAGCACACAACACCCAGCCATCACGAGGCAGAGAAAATCCCTGACCAGCCGGGAATCGAACCCGGGAACCCGGGCGTGGGAAGCGAGAAGGCTACCGCACGACCACGAGATGCGGGCCCCTGTGGAACACCTTTCCTTATTCTGGCAAATTTCGTGTCACTATCGTTCATTTTGACAACTACTCTGTGATTCCTGTAAAGCTGCTGGATTATTTAACTGTCTGGGCGTTCCAACTAAACGCGCATTAAATTTTGCTTCACTTTTCGTCAGCCTACATTGTCGCAAGTACTTTACAAATAAATAAAGCCTACAAACGGTGAAACGGATAAAATGAAGACAGAAAGAAGTTGATGTGTTGGCAGAAGAGCCAACACCGTGTTGCTAAAGGAGGCCGAAATGCAGGCGCTTAAGCTCACGCAGACTGGCGTGAGGTCTGGAACAGTTAAAGGAGTTGAGTCTAATAAATAAAGTACGAAGCTCTTGGAACACTTAACTTTAATCCACAATTGGTGAACATTGCTCTTGTTGATACATTATATAATCTCAATATAACTGGTCATGGCGCCTTGCTAGGTCGTAGCAAATGACGTAGCTGAAGGCTATGCAAACTATCGTCTCGGCAAATGAGAGCGTATTTGTCAGTGTAGCTTCGCTAGCAAAGTCGGCTGTACAACTGGGGCGAGTGCTAGGATCTGTCTCTAGACCTGCCGTGTGGCGGCGCTCGGTCTGCCATCACTGACAGTGG